>NW_027492125.1:0-729621 GCF_021521415.1 Bidens hawaiensis | reverse complement strand
CGACCTCGAGCAAAAACTGGGTTTTAAAGCTGAAGAAAGAAAAAAAAAAAAAAAAAAAAACAGGAGGCTGGATCTGATTCAACTGAATAGGATCTGATTCGACTGAATAGGATCTGATTCGACCGAATAGGATCTGATTCGACCGAATAGGATCTGATTCGACCGAATAGGATCTGATTCGACCGAATAGGATCTGATTCGACCGAATAGGATCTGATTCGACCGAATAGGATCTGATTCGACCGAATAGGATCTGATTCGACCGAATAGGATCTGATTCGACCGAATAGGATCTGATTCGACTCCTTCAAGCCGGGGTGACGGAGAAGACCTACGGGAAATCGCGATTTTTGTGATTTTTCGACCAAAATTGATGTTTTATACATGGAAATGCTCGGAATTCAAAGACCTAATGATTCCTAGTATTTTATAACAACAAAAACTTGCATTTTGACACCAAAAATGACGGTTTTTGACCAAGAACACACTTGACACAAAAGTTGGGGTTTTTGCTCGATTCGGGGCCGGATTTGATGATAAAAACGTATGATTTTCAAGAAGATCTTACCAAAAACAACAACAAACAGATTTGTGGACTCGGATTTGAAGTTTGAAGACTTCTCTCTCTAGTTTCTCTCTCTAGAATGAGAGTGTTTGGGTGGGTTTTGTGAAAGTTTTGGTGAAAATGAAAGAGGTGGTGCAAGAACACTTGATTTCCCGCTTAAATACTCGGGTGACTCGGGTTCGGGTTTAGGCTACCTACGGGTCAAGACTAGTCGAGTTCATAAGTTTTTAAACAAACTAAAACTTTTTCAGCAAAACTTTTATAAAATCATTTTTCGAATAATTATTTGAAATCTTTTTAAATAAAAACATTTTATTTTTCGAAAGCATAAAAATTAATATTTTTCAGGCGTAAATGTCGTTTTATGAAATAAACATTTTAAATGATAAAAAACAGATTTTTCCAATGATATGGGTTCCGAACTTATCGTCCAGAACCCAAAGTCTATAGTTTCCGATGATATCACGATCTTAGTTTACTAATCGAATTTCAGGGCGTTACAGTCTACGCCGGTTTTACTTCATTAAATAATTACTCGGTTAGTTAGATCGTTACTCGTTAAACTTTAAAGGTGACTTTCACAAATTATCAAAGTCCAAGGGCTAACATGTAATTATATCCTTCTTCTTTAAGTCCAGGGATCATTTCTGCCATACTTGTAAACTTAGTTCATTATCCAGTTATCTGATTCGTTATTCAGTTCCTTAACAAATCCTATAACGAATGGAGTTATGATTCGTTATATCATAACGAATCACCACTTATGGACCATCTTAACGAATTGAACTTTAGCGAATTGGTATTTCGTAGCGAACTGGCAATCATAGCGAATTGCTCAACTAGTTCGTTATTCGTCCTTAACGAACTAGCCCAACGAACGAGGGTTCTTCCGTAACGAACCTCATAACGAATTGAAGCTCATTCGTTATTCTCCCGTAACGAATTAGGGTTAGGTTTTGTCAGAACATTCTCTGACAACCTCGTACCCACTACTCCGGTGCCTCCTTTCATGCGCCGCCATTGCCGGAAAACCGTGCGGTGGCCGGAAAAACGTATTCCAGCACCGTTTTCACCGTTTTTCATTCCGCTCGATCCAGATCTGAGCTAGGGTGACCCCTAAGCTTATCTTAGGTACGGTTTATACCTGATTCCACCCGGATATCGTGACTTCAATGGTTTAACGGTGTCGGCTCGTCGTTTCGTAACTAAATCTAACGGGTTTGTATAAACAAAAACTTACTATCATTACCTTGGGTCGGAAATCACTACTTCTTCTTCTTCTTATTGGTTTCGGCTAGAGAGAGAGAGAGAGTAGGATGAGAGAGAGCTAAGTGTGTGTTTTGGTGGTGTATGGAATGTGAGAAATGGAGGATTAAATGGTGATTTAAGGTTTATATAATTATGAATCATGGGTTTAAGCCCATGGTCTCTTCCTTCCTTCCCAAGTCCATAACCCAAATCCATTAACCAACACTAGCCCGACCCATACTAGCTCCTACTCTATTTATTTTTTTCTCCGCTTACCCGAGTAAACTTCCCCTCTACTATTAAATAATATAATTAACATTATCTTAGAAATTTCGGGATGTTACAAGTTTTTCCCTCTTAAAGAGGTTTCGGGGACCCCTTAAAGAGGTTTCGTCCCCGAAACCTAACTTATTCCTTGTAGAAGGAATACGTCTTATATTTACATGCTTTATTGAATCTCCTTCTCTTTTTGGTTTATCCTTCTTACTACTGACTTGTAGTCATCGAGCGGTGATCATGTGTTTTAGCTATTAAGGTAGCTTGTCCATGAGGCTCTCGATGTCTCAAGTCTCGTCTAGTCCTTCCAAGGGCTTCCTCTGATGCTTTGGTGACAATTTGGCAACCCTCTTAGCGTATCTGACTACAAGCTCCAAGCGTGATCTTTCTTCATTACTTTCTGCAGTTGGAGTCATGCTGTTTTCGTATATCGCTCTGCCACAGATTCTTCTCGTTATCGCCTCTTTTGTAACAGTCATCTATCTTATCTCTAAGGAAACACAAAAGTTATCACTCTAGGAATTATTTAGCACATGATTCGTAAAGTAAGTAGTTAATGACTTTGATCAAGTGTAATTAACTATTTGCATTACTCCTCAGGTTCTACATACTTCCCTTTATGATTTCACTTGTGCTAGTTTCTACTTTTAAACAGTTAATCAATCAAACAATCAATTAATCTTATCCCTAGCATACACATATCCTCCCTTTAGCAATTAAGCTAACCTTATCATTTATTAACTACACACTTTACCATTACTGAGCTTGCTTGAGTGACACATGGCTATCTTGAACTGGCACCATCTTTCTTTTCTTACTAAAATTCCATTCTCTGTTCGAGTCTAAGCATGTAGGATGCTTAAATCTCTCGAACTTTGCTCTGATACCAACTTGTAAGGCCACGGTCCCGGTGCCTCACTTTAAGGTCGGATTTACTCGTAAACACAGTTCTACAAATAATAGTTTATTAAAACTTTCGCGGAAACGTTAACTTAAATCATTCGTTACAAAACATTAAATCTTTTCTTTAAAAACCATAACATAAAATATCATATTTAAAACATCTTTCCTTGCTTCTTCAGATGCCAGCCGTTCAATCCATGCCATGTGTCATCCTCATGCTAACTCTATAATCAGCTCACCTGCGTGCATACTAAAAGTCAGCTACACTGAGTGAGTTCTAGTTAATCAAGTAACATACAATACATACACATATCATACATACTTATGTATCCGAAGATACATATTCATTCTTAACCAGTACCCTAATCACAAAACTCAGTCTACCGTGAGTACGTACATAGTCCGCCGTCTATACCTGTACTCAAGGTCGGTGAACATGAAAAAGGTCCGCCGTCCCTTACCTATGTTCACCATCTAAGGTACGTACAAAGTCCACAGTCCTTCCCTGTACTATCCTATGTTAACAACACATGAAAGGTCCGCAGTCCTTCTCTGTGTTGCAAACTAAGTGATAACACGTAAGAGGTCCGCATTCCTCCCCTATGCTATCACGACTCAACATTAGCAAGTATAAGGTCCACAATCCTTTCCTATGTTGACTCCTATTTCTTATCCCGCAAGAGGTCCGTTAGTCCTCTCCTATACTATCGCAACACAAATACAGCAAGTATAAGGTCCGCAGTCCTTTCCTAAGCTGACTCCTATTTGAAGCACGTATAAGGTCCACCGTCCTTAACTACGTTCTCATCTATCTACTGTAACTCGTATAAGGCCCACCGTCCTTAACTACGTTATCACCTGCCAAGTCTATATCCAACGGAAGTTAGAGGAATTTGCCATCCTAACTTACTACGTCAGACGTAGAACTTATATACCTTTCATGTACCTGTATACACATACTTCACATATACAATAATTTTAGCATAAGAACACTCTATCAAGCCATTTCCTGACAGTACATGCAATATCCGAAGATCGTTCATGTACCGACAAGAAACCATTTATACATTATACGTAGCATTCATATTCGTAACTATAACTTGACAGTACGTGCAATATCCGAAGATCGTTCACGTACCGACAAGAAACCATTTATACATTATACGTAGCATTCATATTCATAACTATAACTTGATAGTACGTGCAATATCCGAAGATCGTTCACGTACCGACAAGAAATCTTTTATGCCGTTCACATATATCACATAGGGCATACACTTATCAATTAGGATAAGTGTATTAAACCAATCACATCGAGTATGCACACAGCCCCGAAAACATAACAAGGAAATGGGGCTAGAAACTCACCTGAACTCGGTTACTTCTCCTGCTAATGGTTATTCCTCTCTTGAGCTGTGTGCGTCTAACTGTTTAATAATGGAATATCAAATACTACTCTGGCCATTCTCATTGCTATATCATAACGAATCACCACTTATGGACCACCTTAACGAATTGAACTTTAACGAATTGGTATTTTGTAGCGAACCGGCAATCATAGCGAATTGCTCAACTAGTTCGTTATTCTTCCTTCAAACGAGCCCAACGAACGAGGGTTCTTCCGTAACGAACCTCATAACGAATTGAAGCTCATTCGTTATTCTCCCGTAACGAATTAGGGTTAGGTTTTGTCAGAACATTCTTTGACAACCTCGTACCCACAACTCCGGCGCCGCCATTGCCGGAAAAACGTGCGGTGGCCGGAAAAACGTATTCCAGCACCGTTTTCACCGTTTTTCATTCCGCTCGATCCAGATCTGAGCTAGGGTGACCCCTAAGCTCATCTTAGGTCCGGTTTATACCCGATTCCACCCAAATCTCATGACTTCAATGGTTTAACGGTGTCGGCTCGTCGTTTCGTGACTAAATCTAACGAGTTTGTATAAACAAAAATCATACTATCATTACCTCGGTTCGGAAATCACTTCTTCTTCTTCTTATTGGTTTCGGCTAGATAGAGAGAGAGAGTGTAGGATGAGAGAGAGCTAAGTGTGTGTTTTGGTGGTGTATGGAATGTGAGAAATGGAGGATTAAATGGTGATTTAAGGTTTATATAATTATTGATCATGGGCTTAAGCCCATAGTCTCTTCCTTCCTTCCCAAGTCCATAACTCATATCCATTAACCAACACTAGCCCGACCCATACTAGCTCCTACTCTATTTATTTATTTCTCCGCTTACCCGAGTAAACTTCCCCTCTACTATTAAATAATATAATTAACATTATCTTAGAAATTTCAGGATGTTACATGTTACAACCGCTAGACAAATAACTTTAACAATCACTTAATGTGTTTCTGTTACTACTCACAGACCAAATACCTTAAAGCAATCTACCAATATAGTTAAATACACAACACAACAAAACAAAAAAAACACAAAAACCCTAGAAATTGGGGGTTTTCAACAAGTCGGTTAAATCAAAGTAAATAGTAAACAAGCTTTGCTCCTTCATCAACAGGCTGAAAGCAATTGTAGGGGACTTCTTCTCCATTATCTTCATTAAAAGAAATAAGTATTTGCCAAATTAAATAAACTATCCAGAAGCTTTATCAAATCACAAAGTCTTTAACACCATCAACCCGCTAATCACAAAGTCTTTATCAATAACCGACTACCGTTATCAAAAAAACACTCTGGAACATTGACGAGGTGTTCGGAATTGAAAAACACCCACCTTCTGCTGCTTCGATTTCTTGTTTATGGTCGCCAATAATTGAGACACTTTTTGGGGCTTGAAAATTTTTGACGTGTGCTTTCAATTATGATGGCGACAAAGTTAATAGATTCTCACTTATTTGGCGTGTGATTTAGGTTAAATAATTAAAAGATTTTAGGTAGTTGAGCATATTTTAGAAGTTCAAGAGAAAATTGCTTAAAAATAGGAGCTTCCAATATTATCACGTTGACAATCTGCATGTTACCAAATATGTATGACAAAAATACCATTTAACACATCACTTTTAGCCTTTAAAATAAAACACTCATCCAATTCCTCCCACATTCAATCTTAGTTATTGATTACCAAGATCATACCACTCGGATTCCTTCCTACACTTTTTAGACATACTCATCTTTTTACAATAACCCCTCCCTATATATATATATATATATATATATCACACACAACATATATACATATACATATACATATATACACACACACAACATATATACATATACATATATACACACACATACATATAATATAATAATAATAATATTTCTTCTTCTTCCAGGCGATAAAAACACCCCCCCCCCTTTTCGCCCACTTATCGCCGAGGGGGGGTGGCGGTGTTCGCGCCCCTTTCGCGCCTAAAATTCGCCCAAATCAACGCCCACTACACATAGCCTAATCTTTTATCTTTCCTTATTGACTTTCTAATTTATCACTCTTCTAGTTTAATTTCACACAACACTAATCTCTTTTTTCTTCTAAATGAACCTTATTTTCAACTAAGATAGTTCAACAAAAGTAATATGGGGGTTTGAAGAAATCCGCACGTTGCATTACATCAACCAGTTACCACCAACCAGAATGTTTTTATTTTTTTTGTTTTTTTATTTTTATTTTTATTTTGAAGAACAATTAGGTTGTTCTTAACTTTTAAGAACAAGTATTTATTAATATTTTTTAGATTTAAGATATTTATATTTAGATTTTTTATTTTTAAGAACAAGGATCCTTTTTAATCTCATTTCTTGGTTTGAAAAATGAAATCGTTGACTGATGGTTTTTTCTTGCCCATATTTATTGCAATTATTGCATCAACTAGTTTATGTGTTTTAATGAGTTCTAAAATACTAGATGAGTCGTAAGAAATTTAACTTATTTTTCTTAGAAAAATATAAGTACACATTTTATTGCAATCGTTACATAAACTAATAAACTAATGTATGTATTTGACTTTTAAAATATCTAAAAAAAATTTTTACCCGTTTAATTAACTATGTAATCTGTGTGTGCGTGCTAGTATAGTTACTGTAATTTGCAATATATTTAATTTATGTATTAGTGTAATGTATATAACTTGTAATTTTTTTTTATTTTGGGTAATTTGAGTAATTTGTGTATTTATGTAATATGTGTATTTTTGTGTAATAAAAATTATATAATTGGTAGTTTATATGTAATTTTGTGTATTTCGTGGTTGGTTAATTAATGTAATTTGGGTAATTTTTTGTTGTTGGTGTAAATGTAATTTGGGTAATTTGTGTCATCCGTGTATCGTGTAGTAATTTGGATAGTTTATGTCTTTGTGTATGTAACCCCTACTGTGAAGTGAGTATTTAATCTTAATTCTATATATAAAAAAAATTAGTGTCAAAAAATTGCTGCGAACCCATATGATGAAAGGGGACATAAAACCTTGAAAACAAACTAACATAAAAAAACGTTGTCGTAAAACCGTAGATTAATAACCAAAATATTTAGTTGAATAACAAAATAATAACAAAAATGTTTAGTTTAACAATTCAATTTGTTTAACGTTATATTTAAGAAACTAAAATGAAAATTTGAAGCAAACAACCGCTTGTAAAAGGAATTGAAAAAAAAACTAATGAATGGGTAAGGCATATAACCGACAATGTCTCATATCATCTCATATACTATTAATAAATATAGAGTTGAATAAATAGTGCCTTGTGGCTGATCGTTTGCAAATGTATGGTGGTGAAGTGTGTGGGATATGGGGGTGGTCTAGACCACCATACACTCTAGATGAGGTAAAGGAATTAAAGGATTTATTATTGGCTTGTCAGCAATTATATATGTGTGATGAAAATGATCAACCAAAGTGGTGTCTGGATTTTGGGATGGAATTTTCAGTGAAAAGTGTAAAAAAGGAATTTGTAGCAAACTTGGAGGTAGATGCTTGTTTTCTATTTGATTGGTGTAATTATGTACCAAAAAAAGTGGGGGTTTTCGCTTGAAGAGCGGAAATGGCACTACTAGAAAATAAGGGGTAGATGACACGTAAAATTGTGTCAAGGAAGGCCATGTCATAAAGAAAAGTTGACATGCATTTGTGTCATTTGTTTTTGACACGCATTTATGACACATCTTTTACATGCATATTTGACACGCATTTGCGTGTCATGTTTTAGGTGTTTTATAATATTAATTTTTTTTGACGAATTACTAATTTTCACTTTAAATGACAATTAACATCTCAAAATTTATAATAAAACAAATACATTGAACATTACAATACATTTCATACAATATTTCATAAAATACAAATTACAAACATCTCAAAAATTAACAACATCAATGTCAATACAAAATTTCACCGGAATATGAAGTTTGCCACAAAAGTTGATCATTCTTCACAAATTCCATCAATATCAACATCGGTGCATCTGTCTTCCCTTTCCTCAACCTGAGAAAAAAATTAGGGTAACAAGTTGTTTTCACTAAGTAACTAGCAAGAAGATAATTCTGGTAACAAAATATATTTCACTAACTAGCACAAAGATAATCTGGGTAACAAGTTGTTTTCATGTAAACTTTATTAAAAAGGATGGTTGATAACTCACCAGCATGTTGAAACATACTTGGTGTAAGGTGGTTGTGAACGATTTCTCGTGCAAATCCAAAATCATATACTTTTATTACATCCTTGGTAACAGAAAGTTATCTGCAACTTGATATAGATTGTGCCAACATTCATCCAAAAGAAAGTAGAAATATACTAATACTACCAAACATTAACAGTTTATCCACATTGATAGTTAAAAACGCCATAATAATTACCTATAAAAGAAGAGATCAGATGTGTTTACCATTTATTTTCTTGAACTAGCAAGAATGCCATAACAAGCAATTTCTTTTGCAATATTTAACAACGCCTAAAGAAAAAAGTTTAAAAAATAAATTTGAGCATGAAAAGAAAACGTATAATTAAAGTGACAATAGTGAAGCTAACCAGGATCTCAAGTTCAGCGATAAAAAGTTCACATAAACTGAGCAAAAGTTTCTTCCCTGACAAGCAACTGCAGATAAAAAGTAAATTTACATATCAGTCAAAAGATTTCAAATGATATATAATGGAAAATCGGTAGTTAAATACCTGAATTATTGGACTTGAAATTCTATTTGGTTGTAAACACCATACAATGCGTCTGTTTCCACCTTGACTATGAATCTTATTAGTAACGAACAAATAGGTATTGCTAAGCAGCAAAAACTTGTGTTGCAGTGAACTATAAACTCCAAAATTAAGAAAAATTTGTTTAGAGATGAAATGATATTAAGAGAAATATAAAATTACCTTGTCATGTATTTAACAAGGCTTGGAAATGAAGTCTTTATTGAGTTCCTAGCATAATATCTGCTAACGCTATCCTCATCAAGAAAATTTTATTTTCTAATGGATGACACATAAATGTCCGATTTCAAGAAAATATGTAAACAAGACAAGTAACTAACATTAAGTAACGAATGTGTCATATGCTTCAACAAATAGATCAAAATGCAGGTTTAAAGTGTCCTTACATGAAAAATAACATAACAAAATGATCATCTCATGGTCATTTTTCAACTGGTAAAACAACAGAACTGTGGTGTGCAGTGTGCTAAGTCGGTTGTAGGGGGCTGAAGTCCAGGCCTAGAAGCCCTATTCTTATGGTCCCTATACGCTTTAAGATCCTAACAGTATCAATCAATCAATCAATCATGCCCAGTAATAAGATCCTAACAGTATAAAAATTTAAAATAAATAAAAAGAATAAAATGGAAATACTTCATTAATATGAAAAATTCAAGTACTTACAGTGTTTTAAAAGATGTGTTACCAAAAGGTGGACACACTGAGTCTGCTCCTCCCAAGTCACTAATTATCAATTACCACAACTAATCATAATTTCAAGCAAATTAACTAATGTGATATTTAAGATATTACTCACAAGTCCGATAAGTTTGTCAAAAGTGTAATGCTAGAAGGGATTGGCCTGTTCAATCCCATTAGCTTAGATCCATCTGTTATCCAGAAATTCTAATTATTTATGACGGTAAGCAAATGTCTCACAAGCTTTTGAAACTTTGCCATCACCATATGTAATCAGGGATCTTCACATGCACATGCTACTACCAGACGTCTACATAAATATTCATTTGTCAACATAATGAATCATCACAAAACTATATATAACATATTATAGCAAAATAAGAGATGACACATCACAAAACTATATATAACAGATTGTTTTCAGATCATAAGTGACCTTGATGTTGGAATACCATATGCCCGAGACACATAATTAGGTTAATGTGGCTAGTTGTGTTTGATCCAAGTCGGGTCATACCCAATAACGAGTTAGACACACACCAATTATGTATTTGTTAAGATAAGATCTATGAGACAAATACAGAACACGATACATTCAGAAAATCGGGTTTCTGAATACTTACTTGAAAGTGTTAAATAAATTAATTGGTTAATTTATTTATTCAAATAATTATTATTAGAATGATTATTTAACTATGTGTTCTTTTATAAAATGGTTTATAAAAGATGGGGTGTTTATATATTTTATAAAGTATAAAATAAATAAAAAATAAAAAATAAAAAAAAAAAATAAATAAATAAATATATTTGGGGCCGGTTTTGGGTGGGCCCCACACCCCATGATTTTGGTCAATATCTTGTCATGGATTTGGTATGGGTTACTTGACCAAAAACACCTAACACCATGTCTTGATTTGATGGAATGATGATATAAAGATCAAGATCATAAAATACTTTCAAGAAACAAAAACCACACAACTCTTTCTTTTCTTTCTTCTTGTTTTCGGCCAAGACAAAAGGAAGAGGCTCGGGTCTCGGTTTTTGGTGTTCAAGCTCCCTAACATAGCTCGGTGTGTGTTGGAGGCTCGGGGTACATTCCGTTTGAGGATTTTCCTTTGAAAGTCTAGCATCAACATCATCATCTTCTTCAACCATCAACTACATCTCTTAAAGGTTTAAGAATGTAAGTTTTACAAGCTTTGATAGTTTAGTTTTTCCGTATTACTTGATCCTTGCCTCGGGTTTCTAACATATAGATTATTGGTAATCTTATGACATGAATAAACTAGGTTGTTCATGAACACATATCATATAAACTTGTAACATATATATATATATATATACATATGGATAGATATGTTTAGTTTGTAAATATCATGCTTCCGCCTTAATTGTGACTAGTTAAATGGTTAACTTAGTATAAATTTTCCATAGAAACCCAACAAATGGCATCAAGAGCCGGGATACGGGAAACTAAGCTCCGGGTTTTCGGTTTTATATTTTTCCCCTTGAAAGATTTTATACAAAAATAAACATGCATGATTTTTTGTATTTAATCTTGTTATTATTTTTGGCTTTGTTCAAAAAAAAAATAAATAAAAAAAAAAAAATATATAAAACCGAGTTCATGGGCCGAAGCCCAATTCGGATGTGATTGGGCCGAAGCCCACTTCATTAGGTTAATGGGTTAACCAAGAAGAAAAATAAAGGAGGGAAGAAAGTTAAATGGGCCGAAGCCCATTTTGGTCAAATGGGCCGAAGCCCATTAGACTTTTCATTGGGCCGAAGCCCATGTGTTTTGCACATGTGGGCCGAAGCCCATAATCAAGTTATTGGGTCAAGCCCAAATGGGTTAGGCTAGGCCCGATAAGGTCAAGGGGTTTTGGAACGGGTTCCTAAGACATAACGGGTTATGTTTGTTAAAACTAGACCGAGCCGTAGACCAAATGGATGTTTGTTGTGATTGTTATTAATTATTCAAAGTTTCGGTTTGTAATAATTAATTAGGGGCAATTTTGTAATTATTTATTCATATGGGTATGTAATAAATAGTTTATTTGTAATATCTTTATTTTATAGAAAAAAAAATGTATTAGGATATTTGTTATGTAAATTTAAAGAAGATTGCAAAATTGGAAGTTTGGGCCTTATTGGGCCGGGTATGGTGATAATGGGTCTCACAAGCCCATTAAAGGGATTCAAGCCCAAATGGACCTAAGCCCACCTAATGAGCCCAAATGGAAGCTTATGGAAGCTTAGGCCCAAGTTCAAGCCCAATGGATCACAACGGGGTTGAAGAAGATGCTCGAAGCATTTGGATGCGGGATCGAGTGGGAGCTACAACATCCATGTGTCATGTGTCCCTTAGGATTGGACCTAAGACACACACTTGTTTCGGCTAACAAGTGTGGTCTAACTTAGTGGCTCGTGTCTAGTATAATTGTGTATGCTTGTTAATTGATTGTTTGAATATGTGGTTGCTAGATATTAGGATATCAACTTCGTCACATAGAATTAATTAACAAAGCATAAAACGGGTTCTAATAATTATCGGTAATTACGTGACACATAGTTTAATAAAATGGATTTATTAACTAGCCGTCTCACGCCCATAATAAAATGGTTTTATTATAAATTAGAATTTTGAAAATGGTTTCAAAATAATCATGTTACTAAATGCATGTTAGAACATGATTTAAAGTTTTATAACTAGAATTATTAAAACTAAAAATCCCTTTTAAAATTAAGGATAACAGGTTAAACACCATCCTTTTGTATTAACGCTTAACATATTAGTAAGCTCTTAGTGGGAAAAAGGTCACCTAACCGCGTAGAGTAAATTAATATGTTGAGGTAATATTGGCATATAAATGGGAAAAAGGTCACCTAACCGTTTGTATGTTAATATTACAAGTTGATACAAGTAGGACGACTTAAATTAGAACCATGTGAAGAGGGTCACCCAAGCATGGGGTCTAATAGGTGTTGATGGGATAAACATGCCGATACGAAATATGATTTCGAACCGGTTCCATAAACTCTAGAAGTTGCAAAAGGGTTTGCAATTGTTATGAATAACTACCTTGATGAACCGACAATGGGAAAAAGGTCACCTAACCGGAGTCGTGTTTATCGTTGGATTCTAGATTTTAATTATTAATTATATTTGGTATATATAAAAGGGTATTAATAATTAAAATATGTAAAACACTAAAATGAACTTAATTAAAATTCTGCAGATGGCCGCACACGTCGACGACAACATAATCCCTAACGTCCAAAACGTATCTCTCCGATCTATTCTCGCTAAAGACCGTCTTAACCACAATAACTTTTCGGATTAGTTCCGAAATTTAAGGATTGTTCTAAAACAAGAAAAATTATATCATGTTTTGGAAACACTTATCCCCAATGAACCGGAAGAGGGAAGTGAGGTCGAATATATGAATTGGGTCCAACACACGGAAGATTCCATTCAAGTGTCATGCCTCATGTTGGCGACTATGGTTCCCGAAATCCAAAAGGATTTCGAAAACCATAATGCGTACGACATGATTACTCAACTTAAGGAAATGTTCCTTAAGCAATCGAGGGTTGAAAGGTTCGAAACGGTTCGAGCCTTGCATGCATGTAGAATGGATGATAATCAACCAGTTTCAACTTATGTACTTAAGATGAAAAGTTACATTGATCGCCTCGCCAAGCTCAATTGTCCCATCTCAAAAGAGTTAGCAACGGATTTGATCCTTAACTCTTTGTCGAAAAGGTTCGACACTTTCGTGTTAAATTATAACATGAACGGGTGGGACAAAAACATTGGAGAACTTCACTCAATGCTTAAAACAGCCGAGGCGAGCATGGGTAAAAGGGTTTTACCCGTGTTTGCGATCAATGAAGGTAGATCCAAGAATCGATCTCAACCCAATCCTAAGGCTAAGGTAGCAAAAAGAAAGGGTCCTCCTATGCATCTTAAAGGTAAGGGCAAATCACCGGTTATGGCAAAGAAACAAAAGGTTGTGGAACCGAGGGGTCATAAGGATGATCCTTGTTTTGGTTGTGGTGAGACCGGACATTGGAAACGCAATTGCCCGGTCTACCTAAAGGAGCTAAGAGACAAGAGGAATGCGGGGCATGCCTCGGGTAATGTCTTTATGATTAATATTGAGCTAAATCTTATTTCTTCTAACACATGGGTATTGGATACCGGATGTGGAACTCATATTTGCAATTGGTTGCAGGGGTTCAAAAGGAATGAAGACTTAAAGAAGGGCGAAGTGAGTCTTTTCATGGGCAACGGTGCAAGGGTGCACGTGGTCGCTAGAGGAGACTTCACTTTATCGCTTCCAAGTGGTTTGGAAGTTGTTTTGAGAAATGTTTTGTATGCTCCTAGTTTGACTAGGAACATTATTTCTGTGCACCTTCTTAGACAATGTAACTTTGACTTTAAATTTGTAAAATCAGAAATGCATGTATCATCTAATGGTATCTTTTATTTTAAAGCTGTACCAAACAACGGTATTTATGAATTGGTTCATGACAATACCTTAAATAGCTCATTATATCAAACTTCCACTAAAAGACTCAAAAAGGATTTGAGTGATTCCTACATTTGGCATTGTCGTCTTGGACACATAAACAAGAATCGTGTAAATACTCTCCAAAAGAATGGTCTTTTGAAAACAAATGAGTTAGGTTCGTTTGATGAGTGTGAATCTTGTATTCAAGGCAGGATGACCAAAGAACCTTTTAAAGGTACAAATGAAAGGGCTAAGGACTTGTTAGGTATCATACATACGGATGTATGCGGACCTCTCAAGCCCACTAGTAGGAATAGTGAAAGGTACTTCATTACCTTTACTGACGATTTTAGTCGATATGGGTATGTGTATCTAATGAAACACAAACATGAAGCCTTTGAAATGTTCAAGGAATTTCAAAATGAAGTACAAAATCAGCTCGACCGAACAATCAAGGTACTCCGCTCCGATAGAGGAGGCGAATACCTAAGTGATGCTTTTCAAAGTCATCTTAGAGATTGTGGAATTATTTCACAGCTCACTCCTCCTGGTACTCCTCAACATACTGGAGTATCCGAGAGGAGGAATCGAACACTGTTGGACATGGTTCGATCAATGATGGCACGAAGCTCACTAACACCATCATTTTGGGGATATGCGCTACTTACAGCGGCTCGCATTTTGAATATGGCCCCGACCAAAAAGGTGGATCGAATACCCTATGAAGTGTGGCATGGAAAGGTTCCATCCTTTTCATATTTAAGGGTATGGGGATGCATAGTTTATGTTAAACGTGACACCCCAAATAAGCTTGAGGCTCGATCCATCAGGTGTATCTTCATAGGATACCCAAAGGATGATATAGGATATATATTCTATGATCCTAGTGAACAAAAGGTGTTTGTTTCACGCAAAGGATACTTTTTAGAAACTAAGTTCCTTATGGAAGGACCTAGTGAAAAGAGAGTGGAACTTGAAGAGGTTCAAGAATCACTGGATGATACACAGTTGGTCGATACTAGTTTTCAACACGAGGATGTTGAAAGTGATCAAATGGTTGATCATACACACGTTGCTCGCAGATCTAGTAGGATTAGTCAACCTCCCGAGAGATATGGATTTCTCGTGGATGATTGCTACTTGGTCGATTCGGATGAACCGATCTCCTACAAAGATGCTATGTCACAACCTGATTGTGACAAGTGGCTTGAAGCCATGAGCGCCGAGATGCAATCCATGCACGATAACCAAGTTTGGGAATTGGTTGATCGTCCACTTAACTCCAAACTGGTTGGATGTAAGTGGGTCTTCAAGAAGAAGACCGATATGCATGGAAATTTAGATACTTACAAAGCACGACTTGTAGCAAAAGGTTTCACGCAAACTCAAGGGATTGATTATGATGAAACCTTCTCGCCGGTCGCGATGCTTAAGTCGATCAGGATATTATTTGCCATTGCAGCTCATTTTGATTATGAGATATGACAGATGGATGTCAAGACCGCTTTTCTTAATGGATATCTTGAGGAAGATGTCCATATGGTTCAGCCTGAAGGTTTTGTCGATCCATCTAATCCTGACAAAGTATGTAAGTTAAGGAAATCAATCTACGGGTTGAAACAAGCATCACGGATGTGGAATCATCGTTTCAATGAAGAAATCAAAGCGTTTGGTTTCGTCCAAAACGGTGATGAGGCGTGTGTGTATAAATGGGCTAGTGGGAGTATAGTCATGTTCCTTATTTTGTATGTCGATGATATACTTTTATTTGGAAATGATATACCAAGTATGGAAAGCGTTAAAGCGTGGTTAAGTAGTCGTTTCTCAATTAAGGATCTTGGAGAAGCGACATATATCTTGGGAATAAAGGTCTATAGGGATAGACAAAGGAAATTGATCGGACTCAATCAAAGTGCATACATTGATAAAATCCTGAAAAGGTTCAGGATGGAAAACTCTAAGAAAGGTTTGGTACCTATTCCTAGAGGAACCGTGTTAAGCTCATCCCAAAGTCCTAGCTCTAAGGAAGAGCAGGATAGGATGAAGCATGTTCCTTATGCTTCGGCAATAGGATCTATTATGTATGCAATGATGTGCACTAGACAGGACGTCTCGTATGCTTTAAGCATAACGAGTAGATACCAGCACAACCCAGGTGACAGTCATTGGATGGCTGTCAAGAATATATTAAAATACCTTAGAAGGACTAAGGATATGTTTTTAATATATGGGTCTGGTGAGGAGGAACTCGTCGTAAAGGGTTACGTGGATGCGAGTTTCCAAACTGACCGAGATGATTCTCGGTCACAGTCGGGATATGTCTTCATTTTGAATGGAGGCGCTGTTTCTTGGAAGAGTTCGAAGAAGGATGTTGTCGCGTTATCCACTACAGAATCTGAGTACATCGCCGCTTCAATGGCAGCCCAAGAGGCTGCATGGATGAAAAAGTTCATCATGGATCTAGGGATTATCTCTACCATTCAGGAGCCCCTAGAGATATTCTGTGACAATGAAGGTGCTATTGCACAGATCAAGGAGCCTCGTGCTCATCAGAAAACGAGGCACATTGAGCGCAGATTCAACTACATAAGGGATGAAGTTGAAAAGAGAAAGATATGTATTCATAAAGTTCATACCGATCAAAATATTGCGGACCCACTCACGAAGCTCCTCGATAGGCCAAAGCATGAGGGTCATGTTTGTGCATTAGGACTTCGGTATTCTAGTGAGTGGATTTAATCTGTATTTAGTGTTTGTATAAGAACGAATGTAATGGGTATCTCATGAAAATTAATTATGTTTTAGTTATTCAATGAGTTATGTTCTATATTTGCATGTTTAATCCATGAATGACTTATGTTGTTCTAAACGTCCGTAGTCGATCATACTTGTGGGAACAAGTATGAAGGTAAGACTATTATGAACCCGGATTGGTTGATATTCATGTGATGAATATAGGGCATAGGTTTGCCACCAAGGTTCATAGATATTTGTGGGATACAAATATTGGACATGATCCGCTCTCAAGGATCACTGCATGGAGTTAGTGCAACTGATCATAAGTAATCCTTGAGTAAAGGCGAGTATCATTGTGTCCTTTGACCTGAGATGCATATCGGATCTGGTTTGTCATCAAGTCTGATATCTTGACTCTCTTCTTTGTTATTTCAGTAACACGATGACGTGTAAGAAAGAGCTCAGATATCATATGAGATGTCAACGAGGATGTATGCAGTCAAGATGGAATTTGTTCCTCTTATGTGTTGAGAGTTTAGATGTCTAAGGCCTGTTAAGTTAAATCATTGAGAGAATGATCACTCTGTGTCTCTTCGATTTGACAGGACATCTAGTAACAAAGGGATATAATGATAAGACTTACCTATATCATATCAAGTATGGACTTGAAGGGGATGATGTTATTGAATGGCACTTAGTCAAACACACTAGGGGTGGTGACCTGTTGTTAGGCGGTATTCACCATTAGCATTAACTTCTTATGAGTCACGTGCAAGTGGGAGATTGTTGGAATACCATATGCCCGAGACACATAATTAGGTTAATGTGGCTAGTTGTGTTTGATCCAAGTCGGGTCATACCCAATAACGAGTTAGACACACACCAATTATGTATTTGTTAAGATAAGATCTATGAGACAAATACAGAACACGATACATTCAGAAAATCGGGTTTCTGAATACTTACTTGAAAGTGTTAAATAAATTAATTGGTTAATTTATTTATTCAAATAATTATTATTAGAATGATTATTTAACTATGTGTTCTTTTATAAAATGGTTTATAAAATATGGGGTGTTTATATATTTTATAAAGTATAAAATAAATAAAAAAAATAAATAAATAAATAAATAAATAAATAAATATATTTGGGGCCGGTTTTGGGTGGGCCCCACACCCCATGATTTTGGTCAATATCTTGTCATGGATTTGGTATGGGTTACTTGACCAAAAACACCTAACACCATGTCTTGATTTGATGGAATGATGATATAAAGATCAAGATCATAAAATACTTTCAAGAAACAAAAACCACACAACTCTTTCTTTTCTTTCTTCTTGTTTTCGGCCAAGACAAAAGGAAGAGGCTCGGGTCTCGGTTTTTGGTGTTCAAGCTCCCTAACATAGCTCGGTGTGTGTTGGAGGCTCGGGGTACATTCCGTTTGAGGATTTTCCTTTGAAAGTCTAGCATCAACATCATCATCTTCTTCAACCATCAACTACATCTCTTAAAGGTTTAAGAATGTAAGTTTTACAAGCTTTGATAGTTTAGTTTTTCCGTATTACTTGATCCTTGCCTCGGGTTTCTAACATATAGATTATTGGTAATCTTATGACATGAATAAACTAGGTTGTTCATGAACACATATCATATAAACTTGTAACATATATATATATATACATATGGATAGATATGTTTAGTTTGTAAATATCACGCTTCCGCCTTAATTGTGACTAGTTAAATGGTTAACTTAGTATAAATTTTCCATAGAAACCCAACACTTGAAGCAACAAAATGGTTGCTATTACTACCATTATAGATTTATAGAAGCAAATTAGCTTATAATTAACTGAAAGTGATATCTACAAAAAAAAAAGTTAAAAATCAAATCAACTTTAAATACGATGAACAGTTACTAAACGAGTAATAAACTAATAATCAACAATACTCGCAACAAATTAGTAATATATATGGCAATTAACAGTAGATCGAAAAGCCTAGGGTTTCAATTTTCGACGATCTTACAACGAATTTGAACCCTAACAGTAATCTCAACAAATTAGCTAAGTCTAGAGCAATTAACACTACAGCGAACAATCTAGGGGATAGATATGTAAAAAATCGATGATTCAGTTGAAAAAATTGACGAATTGATTACCTTCCATGACGAAGAAATCGATGAATCACTTGAAGACGTTTAATAATCGATCTGATTGAAGGAATCGCTTTTGTTTCTTCTACGATTTGGGACGGATCTAAAGAAGAAATCGCCAATTTTTTGATCTTCGTGAGACTGAACTTTGCCCTAGGTCTTATTGGCAGATCATGCGTTGTTTAAAAGTTATAACATGACACCCAAAATATGTTTATCTTGTGGGTTTTTTTTCTCTCTTTTTATGACGTTAAAACAATAACACAAAAATCTATGTAATCTTTGCTTCAAATTTTATAAAAGATGACACTGTTTTTATGACCACACTTTTACATGTCATATTTGCGTGTCATTAAAGGTGTATTTTCTAGTAGTGTAGATAGGATACCTACGTTATTTTCATTGGCGAAACAAAACGTGATATCTGCATCAGTTGTTTGTCCAATATGTGAGGAAGAGATTGAGTCGGCTGAACACTTGTTGGTGTCGTGCTCTTTTGCCCAGTCGGTTTGGTGTATCATAGCTGGGTGGTGCAAGGTACCTCATATTTTTACTTTCTCAATTTGAGACTTGTTGGAGCTTTACAGGTTTTCTTGTTTGCCTACGCGAAAAGTGAAGGTGTTCCACGCGGTTTGCCTTACTGCAATGTGGTGTATTTGGAAGGCGAGGAATTCGTTGGTGTATGAAAAAAAACCGGTTCATTTACATAGTACGATTAGTGAGATAAAAGCTTTAAGCTTTTTATGGGTGCAAAGTAGATCTAAATGGGCGGGTCTAACATGGGATAAGTGGTGTAGCTTTAATTTAAATTTGTTGTAAGGGTGTATTTGTGTGGTTGTGTTTCGGGTTGTTTTTTCTTGCTAGCATCTTGCTTGTAACTTTCTTGTTTTTTCTTCTTTATGAATGAATTTGTTGGTCTTAAAAAAAGATAAAATTAAATAAATAGAGTTTATGGATATCTTTAATTGGTTCAACCATATTGCTTTTATATATAACAACCACTTCTTTGATTTTCAACTTAATTAAATAATTTAAAAAGAAATTCTATTAATCAACCCATGTTATTGGTTTAATTGAATATATTCCAAAAATAAATTGCAATCTTAGAATGTATTAATGTTTTAATAGTCATAAATTAAATTAAATTAAAACAAAACACACACGACCATTATTTATTTGATTCTTATAAGTCATACCTGATTTGTTACCCTAATATGAATATCATTCAATATCCATTCTCATCTACTTATACTATTAGGCCACCCGTAGTGGACGATGGCTTGGGGCGAAATTTGGGCGAGAACACCCCCCACCCGGCTGGCGAAATGTGGGGCGAAGAGGGTGGGGGGGTGAACCTTTTGTCGCCTGTTTGTGTTGGTAAATAATAATAAAATATTAATATACCATTTTGGGAACGGTCAAATTTAAAAAAAAAACAAATTTAATTTATACAATATATATATATATATATATATACATATACCCTTCTTCTCCAAACTCATATCCATTTCATACATACACATAACCAAATTCTTCAAAAACACAACAAAAATGAATCATAGAAACAACCCGAACCAACCGAAACACCCATTCCCTTCTTTCGAAACCCATGTTGTGGAACTCACCGCTATCATGAGAGAAACCATCAAACAACACGAAAACATTGCCGTGGAACTCACCGCTACCATGAGAGAAACCAACAAACCACATGAAAAGATTGCCGTTATGTTAAAATTGCGGGAAATGAGTAAAGAATACGAATCCCTCAAAGCGGCTGGGTTACAAGAAGAGGCCGCATTATTGCAACGACGACGAATTGAAAAAATGCGCGAATATTATGGATATTAGTTTTTTTTGTTATGTATAATTTTTAATGTTTCTTTTTTTAATTTTAATGTATTTTTATTTAATTATTTAATTTAATGGGCTTTTATTTGTTTAGTTTAATTATTAAAAGAAAATAATAAAAAATGGTGGCGTGGCACTGGAGGGGGCTACAACACCATTACACCCGAAAAACAAATTCCTACCATTTGCTGACTAGACGCCACGTGTCGCAATTCGCTCAATTTGTATCCCCTCCACCACACATAGCATTAAAGCAATATTTTTTTTGAACACTTGGCACATTCCTATTGCTCTGTTATTAGACTTTCCATATATATACTAAGGCATATTACAATTTCTTGGTAATTAAATAATCTAAATAATCTATTAAAACAAAACATAAATAATCTAAATAATCTATTAAAACAAAACATATGTGTCCACATGTCCTTCTCCTAGCCTCCCCACATATGCATCCATATCATTCACCTTTCATACTTGTAAAATCCACATATTATTCAATTATTTTTTGTCACACCCCAACCTAAGACGGAAATATCGGGGTGTGAGCTGATTGCTACAGCTCTCAAGGTACTATCATGCAAAAATTAAATGACAATATCTATTAATTAAATTCAATTATCAAATAAATCAAATACAAACAAGTACATAATTCATACAACAATACAAATTTTATATTTCTTGATTAAAATATTCTTCTAACTAAATTCTTCGCTAACTTTTCACCAACCTGCATTAAATTCCTACGATAACCTGCATATGCGTATAAAATAGAATATTTGTCAACAAATGTTGAGTGAGTAAAACACCAGTTTAAAACACAGCAATAATAATATATAGTAAATATAGAAAGATGTAAATTGTTCCTGTGACAATAAACAGTTAAGCCATATCATATAAACAATCAATCAAACCATAAAGAAAGGGCTCAACCAATCAATATAAATGGACATTGGTTACCAAGCAAGGACTAAACCATCGCCATAAAATGGACATCGATTGCCGAAGTAAGCAAAAGGCGTTTAAATAAAACAAGTAAGCAAATAGCAAGTTAAGCATAAACCGATATGCACACAAGGATTAACAGTTGCGGTTTTGAATACTAGATAATAGTTAAATATATAAGATATGCAAATGTTCCAAAAAAAAGTTTAAAAATAAGTAAAACAGGGGAGTGATTACTCACCTTAGCAATTCAGCAAGGGATAATGATTAGGTACGAAAGCGGTAAACGATGCTCTTCGGGAATCACCGACAAGAAATCCTAAGTTGTTGATTATACACGAGTTAATAGAGCAAGAATAGATTCGCGAAGACGATGACGAGGCGGGGCATTGAAGGCTGCTATAAACAAATTAAACTTAGGGTTTTGATGTCGATGATATATGGATTGGTTCTGCATGTTTAATCGTATTATGGTGCACGATATAATGTGATTTGATAAACGGTTCTAGTACGGTGTAATATAAACTAATACATATCATATGTGATCCAATTTCCAAATCAACAGGGTCGGTTAGGTCGAATATGGCATGGTAAAAGATTTCCCCAAATCAATTTCAAATTAGATGCGAGAATTGTGGTTCAAGCAAATCAAACGGGTCACGGTTAATAGTTAAACGGGTTTCTGGTTATGGGTTTGGGTTGGAAGGTGGGTTATGAATATTAATATAATAATATAGTCAGTGTAACATCACGGAAAATATCAGGTCAATAATGTCAAATTTTAAAGTCAAGGGATCAAAATTGCCAAATTCTAAACTCCAAGGTCAGAATGAAAAATCTGTTTTCTTGTCCTATCGCGATACGCGACGGGACAAAAGAGAAGTCCATCGCGTAACGCGACAGGCTTGGTCAAAGATTCTAGAAGGAGTCAACAGCGATACGTGATCGATGTTGAACCAACGTCATCGCGTACCACGATGACGTGGCTTGACACATTAAGACACGTGGGCCACGTGGCCCACGGTGGCACCGTCTGCCGCCACGTGTCACCACGTGGCAACACGTCCGCCACGTGTCGCCACGCAGCACAACGCCTGCCACGTGTCGTCACGTGGCAGGTCTACACTGTGACTCAGCTGGTCTACACTGTACGTCGCGATACGCGACGGGCTAGCCTAGGGACCTATAGCGTACCGCGATGGGACCCAAAATCAATTCTATCAATAGCAGGTCCGGGCTCTTCATAATTCACACCAAATTCACACATACTACTCTCTCTAACATCTCTCTACACCTCGAAGTTCGTGCCCTCGACCCATCTCGATAAACGTGCCCGATTCCCGATAAGTGTGCCATACCTCGATACTCGTGCCATTTCCCAACGACGTGTATATCAAGAAGGTGATACTATTCTGACGTCCCGACAATCATCTCGAAGTGCGTGCCATGGAGTGTTGGTGCCTCGAGAAGCGTGCCAAGTGTTGAAAAGGATTGCCAAGAAGAGACAAGGAAGGAAAGAGTGATTGACCAAGCAGCGACGAAGTGCTGCTCATATCCCTTGGGTGATTATAAGCTGAAAAAGGTAGGCATAATACCCGAATGAAATAATAATAAAATATTATAAAGGCTTAATACCCTAAGTCAAGATTATACTTAATATCTCGAGAAATAAAAGATATATATAACAAAGAAAAGAAAGAAAGAGAAAAGAAATAGATATATTTATACATGTGTGTTATATTCTTTGTTATAGATATTATTTAAGTATAATGAGTATACTTAAATAATAAAGAAAAGAATACGTTTCTTAAAGAAGAAGAAACGTAGGGTTTTATAAATAAACTAAAGGTTTATAAATTACTATTAAAACTAAATGTTTTAAAGTAAAAGAGATTTACGAACTAAAGGTTCGTCGAGGTAAAGTTTATAAAATAAGACTAAAGGTCTTAAGCCGGATTGTATATCCGACTAATGAAAAGTTATACTCGTACTATAGGTGCGAGATATCAAGGGAAAGACCCACTGACGGTGTTGGAAACCGATCCCAATTGAAAAGGTGAATATGCCCCACTTTTACAAAAACTTGATTTCAAACAGTCAACTTGATTATGTGAAAAAAAAACTTTACATGAGACTAAGTGTCTCTAAAAACATTGTAAATAAGTGTATAAGCCTAGCCCTCAGGCTGTAGTATACGTTTGTCTGGATCCTTACATATGTGGTTAAATGCGGTGGGCACATCGCACCACACCAGGTCACGACCTCCAGCCATGATGGGCAGGACTTAAGTTACGTCCGAGTGAGACTGACCTTGTGTATATTTATGGTACCTAAGTTATGTCGAAACGCTACGATGTTTTGCTGAGGTGACCTAGTGTAGAGACTCGAGTTTATAATGATGTTGTTTAAAACTTGATTATTACTAAGCCAAGATATGCCGAGACTTACGTGGTCTCGAGGGGTGATTAAGTAAAGAAAATATTTTAGCGTCAGCATATTACCAGCATTTGTTGCTGAAGTATTTTCTAATATTTTGCAGGTAACGAAGATTAGAGCTTAAAGGACGAAGGGCTCAAGTATCCGATGGTTCGGATGTTTTTTTTTAAATATTAAATATCGTGGTTTTTGTAAAACTTATAAACAAGTAAAATGAGACTTATGTCTCGTACTTTTGTAATGTAAATATTTACAATAACAATCCACATGTTTTATAAGACTTCCGCTAAATAACTGTAACTCTGATTTATTTACAAATGTGGTACCAACTATGGGTCACACTCCTAGGCCTAATATGGGGGTATGATAGGTTGGTATCAGAGCCATCGATCTTACCGAATTGGGTATCATAAAATAATAACCAAGCTTCGATCCAAGCGTAGGAAAAAATTATTTGTTTATTTGAATAGGGATAAGATCGGCTGGTAACCCTTTCTTTCCCTCTCCTCAATCTAAACCACCTAATCTAGATGTCTTTCGAGAAATTAATGGAGTATTATGATAATGAAGCAAGAAGACCAAGGAAATATTACGAATTCCCAAAGGACATCATGAGCAAGGATTATCTCGAATCATTCTTCAATACCAATGGGGAACATGAGCAACATCCCAATATTGAACCAAGTCCCATCTACCATCTAGATAAAACTCTACATCAAGTGTACCAAGCACCAAGACACTCGAGTTATCACCCGACAAGTCTACCTATGTACCAACCATCAGAAGTCCCGACATATTATCCTTCCGAGATCCCGACTTATCAACCAACTGAAATCCCGCGGTATTACCCATCTGGAGGTTCAACACATCTACCGAATCCTCACCCTTCATATACCTTCATCTCCAATATACCGATCAAAGAGGAACCAAAGTCTCCCTCATCCGACTGGATGCAATGCCACTACGATCAAAGAAGGTGGCATACTGGCGCTTCAACTATTGATTCTGTTGATTCCCGCATCAACAATGAAAGACTCTCTCGCAAACCCAAGATGAGGGTAATAATGCCATATGAGAAAATTCACATGCCTGCAATGATGGAAGAACAACTGGAGGAAGAACCAGAAGAGGAAACTGATCCGGAAGAGGAATACCCTGAGAACCCGAATGAAGTAACAATGCCAATTGAAGAACAACACTCAACCCCAAGCTATGGTTCTGTCGATCCTTACATACAATTTCTTCATGAACTCAAGGGTAAGACATCATCAAGTTTTCCACCATACCAAGGTGAAATCCCGTCCATTGAAGAACACTCTAATGAAATCCGTGAACAGAATGAAGCTGCCGATGCATTCTTCAATTATTCCTCCGATGTGACCGCATCTCCGCATCCAAACCCGAAGAACCATTACGACGTGGTGATGATGGGTTACCGCGACCCACCTCCAAAGTATGGATACCCGAACGAGATACCCCAATCACAAGTGGAGCATTTCGACCGAGCCTTGCATGAGACTGATGAGTTAAGAAAGAAGTTAGCTATAGACGAAAAGAAAAAGAAGAAGATGGGAGAGACGCTTCTTCGAAAGTGCAACAAGCTAACTAAAGTAGTGAAGAAATTCATGAAGGATTGAGAGAATAGTGATGATGGCGTGTTATTGAAGTTTATGTGTTAATGTAATGTTGTATGTTATGTGATGTATGGATAGGAATAAATATATATACATCAAGTATGGATGTATATATATGAATCTATGTGATGTAATAATCCATATATATACCTTGTATGGTATAAACAAATATTGAATAAATAAAACATTCGTTAAATTTCATATTTTAAAGAATAATAAGAAAAAGATAAAATGTCTCAACAAAGTAATAACTTTGAGGCCTCTCGAAAAGAAGCCGAAAAACGAAAAGAGAAAGGAAAGGGACCCGAAAAAGAACAAGAGGAACCGATTCTTGATAAGTACATGAAACAAATCCAAAAGATAGTAAAAGATGCCTTAAGGGCCAAAACTGAATTTCGATCCCAATCTAGACAAACGAAACATTCGCAATCTGAAAATCCCTCTCGAAAATCCGTTTCTAAACCCCGTTCTAGACCTTCACGTATGGAAGAGAGTGTGCATGAGTCTAACGCTGACGATGGTGTTCGTCAAGAATTTAAGAAACTTAAAATTGGTGGGTGTTCATTCAAGGATTTTAAATACTACGGACCGAAGGAGTTCCATGGTGACAAGGGAGCCATCACAACCGTGAGGTGGCTCAAAGAGATGGAGACGGTTGTGATTACAAGTAAGTGTTCAAATGAAGAGAAAATTCAGTATTCTGCCCTGATGTTTAAAGGCGAAGCACTAGAGTGGTGGAACATGTTAATCTTGAGTAGAGGAAGGGAGGTGATGTATAGTTTGACTTGGAACGAGTTCAAAGAGTTGTTAATGTCGAAATTCTGTCTGATTCATGAAACGGACCAAATTCAAACGAAATTCTTGACTGACAAGGTTGTTGGAACGAACCTTCGTGAGTATAACACGAAATTCCACGAATATTGTCGTTTGATTCCCCAGCTGGTTACCCCTGAATCCAGCAAAGTTACACGTTACATTTGGGGATTACCACGAGAGATTCGTGACATGGTGAGGTCACACTTGCCACAAACCGCTGACTCCGCGATGGTGTTGGCTGGGTATTTCATGGGCGGAATGATCCGCAACAAAGAAGAGGATAAGAAGGTCGTAACAACACACGACTCAAGGAAAGAAGGAAATACCCATTTCAAGGGTAAGGGAGTTGAACAACGAAGGCAATTTTACTCATCGAGTTTGTGAATCATGTTTTCGACCCGACCACTCTACGGACGATTGTTGGAAGAAGAAGATGAACAAGTGCAAAGAAATGGGACATCTTAGCTTTGAATGCCCCAAGAACAAACCCACGACTGGTGGTGCGGGTGGTAGCGGTCAAAAGAACGAGCCCAAAAACGGCAATGAAGGAGTCTTCGTCCTTGATACGAAGAAAGCGGCTGACACGCCGGAAACCATTTTCGGTACATTTCTTGTTAACAACGCTTATGCTAGAGTCTTGTTTAATTCGGGAGCCAATTTAAGTTTTTGTTTTTGATAAAACTCAGCTAAGAATAATGTATCCAAATCTGTCAAGTGAGGTATAGTGCTAACACGATAAGAATGAATGTGTAATCGAAATCTGGATAAACACAATGATTTGATCACGAGGGAAAAAACTCTTAATTACGATAATCTTCCTTCGGTCAAAACTGAACAAGGTAATCTTTGGTCGAATCACTTCGGTCAAGAATTAACAAGGTAACCTTTGGTCGGATAGTACGTGATTATAGTAATCTCTGGCACAAAAAACCCCTGGACGGTGAAAACTATCACCGTCAAGTATATTGATAATAAAAAGGTGTTACAAGTATTGTGGAGTTGATGATCGAGATTACAAAGTAAACTAGTGAATAGAGAGAGTTAATTGCTTCTGCTCTAGTGTGTGTGATACTACATGCTTGTTTCTACTCGATCATAACTCGATATTATAAGAAAATACAAATAACAATATTTCCTAATAATCTGGAAGTCTTCCACTAGCCACTCCCATGACTTTGACCACGTGCCCATAGCCGTACAGTAGCGAATTAAGTGGAGGACCGGGTCTAGGAACCGTTAATGTTGATAAATATAAACATTCATATGAGAAACAACTGTTAACAGCACCAAATAGCGAGGATCCATGATCCTGACATAGCTCTGGAACTCTTCAGAAGGATAATTGATCCAGACACGTCTTCAAGAATAACACATCCTCAGTACTCAGTTATTTGTGACACAACAAGAAGTCCTATAAATGCGCCACATTCCCACTATCTTCATCCACGACTTTGACCACGTGTTTGACAAGTCCAATAGCGAGATATCCGGTGGAATAAGTCTTGGCGCCGTTATACTTATTAAATAACAACCTACACACAAGAAACAATTGTTAATAATACTAATCACTGAGGACAACTGATCCTGACAGGATCTGTTTAAGGATAACTGATCCAAGAACATATGTCAGGATAACGTATCCACAGTGTCAAATTTCCGTGCCCTAACAATTGCCCCCCAAAATGGCGGTTGTGATAAGATCACAGCTGTCATTTTGCCTTTGAATTCAAACTTCCTACAAAAACAGATGAGATTTGACAAACTAGATATAATTATCAAATATCTATAGAGTTTCCTTGGGAACTTCCTTTCTGGCTATATATCCAACTCATCTTATTCTCCCCGCACATCATGAACAGCTAGTAACACATGTTTAACCAGGATAGATGGTCTATATTTTGAACGGTGAAGTCCGAGTTAAGACTTTTGGCTAAGTCCAAGTGACTTATGATTAATAATAATTTAAAACTTTTGACTATTCGCTTGTTATTGTGAAAGTTTGTTTGATATAGCTTTAGCTTTATTGAAAGTTTTAAGAAATAACTTAAGTAAAAAATCTTTATGATAGAATATCCTTGCAATAATAATTTAAAGATCTTAAATCTTTAAGTAAAAGAGATTACAAAGATCTTAAACAAATAATGATAAACTGATGATCAGAAATCATACCATAAGGTCTAGTTAGACCTAAGTTACCATAAGTAATGATCCTTCTATGATCCTGCTAGAAGCAATTTAATGATTTTGAATCCATAAGTCTTGATCTTCACAATGAACTTAGAAAATCTGTTGCAAATAACTTATAAGATTAACTGGGATTAAACCCATTAAGCTGGGGGCAAGCCCAAATAATAAACTGGGGAGAAGCCCGTGTAATCTGGGGACAAGCCCAAAACTGGGGACAAGCCAAAATACGGATGTTAACTGGGGACTCGTCCAAACCGGGATTTAGCCCAAACGTGAGATAACGTGAAAACGTTATAAACCGGTGGTATGGTACGTCTACCATAAATCGTAGGATCCTCCATATAGCCGAAGACAACGAAATTGTCAGCGACTAAGCGTGTACTGGTCCCTCTGCCCCGAACTGTACGTTGGATAGCGTGCGCTCCAGGCGAGAGTGTAGAAACTCTATTTATAAGAAAGGTGAAAACCTTTAAACCGTAGGGGATATGACCATCGAGGGTCATATCCAAACGGGGGCTAGGCCAAAGGAAATAAAATAATACCTCGAATGTAAAGGAGAGGTGGGCAACCTCTTGATCATTGAACATTTGAATAGATCCCTGCATTGTTTCTTAAAACTTGGAGAAAATAATTGTTAAGAATATATTATCCTCAAATTAACAATAAGAATTTGAAAAGAATAAGCAATCAGACAAATATTACCAATTTTGGGATCCTTGATCCTCTAAGGATAATATATCCTCTAAGGATAATAGATCCTGATCAGAAAAAATATCTCTTGAGGTGGATGGAATTCCATGCTCTTGGTAACCTATTGCCTTCCATTGTGAGCAAATGATATGCCCCCTTTCCTGCCTCTGACTCAATTTGATAAGGTCATTCCCATTTGGGTGCTAACTTTCCATCAGCCGGATTGCTAGTGTTTTGAAAGGCTTTCCTCAAGACTAAATCTCCTTGTTGGAATCTTCTGATTCTTATATTTTTGTTGTATGCTCCAGCTACCCTCTGTTGGTAGGCTGCCATCCTGATATTGGCCAGGTCTCTGAGTTCTTCTATAGTATCCAAGTCTTCAAGAAGAATTTCTTCATTGGCTGCAGGATCACGAATGCTTATTCTTGCCGTAGGAACTACCATTTCGGTAGGTAGTACAACCTCTGAGCCGAACACCAATGAGAAAGGTGTTTGACCTGTCGCATTCTTTGGCGTTGTCCTGTCTGCCCAAAGAACATAAGGAAGTTCTTCTGCCCATTTTCCCTTCTTGGATCCTAGCTTCTTCTTTAAGTTGTTGATAATGATCATGTTGCTAGACTCCGCTTGACCATTGGCTTGAGGATGAACCGGAGTAGTGGAAGTAATCATTTTGATGCCCCAACTGTCACAAAAGTTAGTGGTTCTATTCCCGATAAACTGGGAACCATTGTCACAAACAATTTCAGCAGGAATACCAAATCTAGTTATAATATTTTGTTTAATAAAGGATATCACTTCCCTTTCTCGGACCTGCACGAATGCTTCTGCCTCAATCCATTTGGAAAAGTAGTCAGTCATAGCAAGCATAAAGACCTTTCCATCGGGTGTTTTTGGCAGCTTGCCTACAATATCCATACCCCATTTCATGAAAGGCCATGAGGAGGATATAGGATATAGAGGCTCCGCTGGCTGATGAAGGATGCTCGCGTGTCTTTGACAAGTATCACATTTCCTTAAATACTCCACTGCATCCTTCTTCATTGTTGGCCAGAAGTATCCAATCCTGAGTATCCTGGAAAATAACGCTCTTCCACCTGTGTCATTGCCGCAACATCCTTCATGTAAATCCTTGAGTACTTATTGGATCTCGGGATCCTCAATGCATCTCAGACATGGACCTGCAAGAGATTTCCTATACACCATATCATTTAACAAAATATATTGGGATACCTTGAGTTTGAAGGACTTGGGATTTTCTGTGGCTGGAATTTCTCCAGTCTGAATGTAGTTCTTGATAGGATGGATCCATGATCCTTTGTTATTCGAGGATAAAGGATCCCAGAGTACGATTTCTTTATCATTCGTTATCTCCCCAACTTCCTATTCTCCTATTGCTGGCGAGAGAATGTGCATTATTGGGATCTTCAAATCCTCAGGAATCTTCAAAGATGAGGCTAAGTTTGCCAAGGCGTCTGCCCCAGCGTTTTCTTCCCTCAGTACCTGTGTAATACTAAATATTTCTAAGGATTTTGATAACTCCTTCACAACATCTAAATATTTAATTAATTTCTCACCTTTAACAGCATACGAGCTATTAAAGTGGTTAGTTATCAATAAAGAATCGACATAAACTTAAAGATACCTGATCCTCATGATTTTGGCTAATTGCAAACCTGCGATTAGAGCCTCATATTCTGCTTCATTGTTTGGAACTCACAGGCTATGGACTGTGGTAATATGTCCCCCCTGTGGCGATTTCAGTAGGATCCTCAATCCTGTTCCTCTTACGTTGGATGCTCCATCTGTGAAGAGGATCCAAGGATCCTGAGTCTTTTCTAGTTGTTGGACCTCCAAGTCAGCTTCTTTTTATAGGTCACTAGTGAAATCAGCCACAAAGTCCGCTAGTGCTTGAGACTTGATTGCTGTTCTTGGCTCGTATTGGATATCTTATGCGCTTAATTTTACAGCCCATTTGTCCATCCTACCTGATAACTCTGGTTTTCTAAGAACATTCTTCACAGGATAATTAGTTCTCATAATAATAGGATGAGTTTCAAAATAATGGCTCAATTTAGTAGAAGCCATAATGAGTGTAATAATTAACTTTTCTAAATGAGAATACCTGGCTTCCGCATCTAGAAGACTTTTACTTACATAGTAAGCAGGATGTTGTTCACCTTCATGATCCTTTACCAAGACGGCACTTACTGCATTTCCTGTGACAGCTAAATATAGATATAAGGATTCTCCATCCACTGGCGTCATTAAAGCTGGAGCTGAGGATAAGTAATCCTTCAAGGCCGTAAGTGCAGCCTCGTGCTTTTCCGTCCACTCAAACTTCTTATTCTTCCTAAGGATGTCATATAAGTCCTTGCACTTCTCGGAGGATCTTGAGATGAACCTATTGAGAGATGCTATTCTTCCTGTGAGCCTTTGGACATCCTTTGCGTTTGTAGGAGATTTCAAATTAAGGATGGCTTCAATCTGTTCGGGGCTTTCTTCAATTCCTCTTTTAGTCACCATATATCCCAGAAATTTTCCAGCCTTAACACCAAAGTGGCATTTTGACGGATTCAATTTCATGTTATATTGGTCGAGAATATTGAATGCTTCCTCGAGGTCTCTAAGGTGACATGAGCTTTCTTTGACTTCACCACCATATCGTCTATGTAGACCTCTATAGTCTTACCCAACTGATCCTTGAACATCATGTTGACCCGTCTTTGGTATGTTTCCCCTGCATTTCTTAGTCCAAACGGCATAGCAATATAACAGTATATGTCGGTAGGAGTCATGAATGCTGTATCCTCTTGATCAGATGGTTCCATCTGAATTTGTTGAAATCGAGAGGAAGCATCCATAAAAGTAAGCATTTCATGTCCTGCCGTTGCATCCACCATGGAATCTATATGTGGTAATAGGGAAGGATCCTTGGGGCATGCCTTGTTCAAATCGGTAAAATCGACACACACCCTCCACTTTCCATTCTTTTTTGAAACAACGACCACATTAGCTAGCCATCGAGGATATTGAACCTCTCTGATCATACTGGCCTTAAGAAGTTTTTCAACTTCTTCTTGTATGATCTTGTTCCTCTCAGGATCAAATTTTCTTCGCTTCTGATGGACGGGTTTAACAGATAAATCAAGGCCGAGTTTATGAGTGATTACCTCTTTTGAAATACCTGTCATGTCAGAATGCTTGAAGGCAAAGGTAGATCTTCTTCTCCCTAACAAGGATATTAAATCCTCCTCAATCTTCTTGGGGATACTGGATCCTAGGAACACCTTTACCTCTAGATCCTCGGGGTCCTGTGATACTTCTTTAAGTTCTTTCTCCCGAGCTTCCAGCACGTCCCTAGGATGTTGCTGTAGCTGTTATGTGATAGTTTGCTGGGCGGTTGGCTTCATTGACGATGAATAATAGGTCTTGGCCTCGGCTTGGTCACCCACTATCTTTACAACTCCCCATGGAATAGGTAGCTTGATGCATTGGTGATAAGTTGAGGCTATTGATTTCATTCCATGGAGCCAGGGCCTACCTAAATTCTTTCTGAAGATCGAGAAGTTAAGGATCCCGGATCCTAAAGCTATGCCTTTAAGGATCATTAAGAGTTCAATACTTCTGATAACTTATGTCTGTTTAGACCTTCTGGTATGATCTCTGCTAATTAACTTATGCAGGATATTTGTTGCAATAATTTTGGGTATTTCAGTTTGAAAAGCTATTCGCTTATAGTTATTTGATTACTAAATTTTTTTATCTATTTTGAGGATACTTTATCCTAAAATTTGCCCTTTGAGGGAATTCTCTTATATAAATTTTATTAACTAATTAAGATATTTTATCCTAATATTTATAATTTAAGGATATCTTATCATGAGTTATTTTCTTAAGGATCTTTTATCCTGTAAATCTTTTGCTTGAAATTATTTTTCAAAACTGGCAAATAAGCTAAAGTTGTATCTAACAAATATTTGAAACTAAACAACAAGTAATAAGTCAAAATATTTATATATTAATTAAAATAAGCCGCAAGGACTTATCCAAAACTCTTAGCCCGGACTTCACCATGCGAAATATGGACCATCCGTCCGGGTTAAGTGGGAGTTACTAACAGTTCATAAGTGCAGGAAATTTAAAAACAGGGGCAACAAAGGCTTCATCCCCACAAATTGAGGATCCCTCCACCTTTGTCACCCCCGCCAATTGTCTTAAGGATCATGGATCCTTTATCCTAAATACTACTGTTAATTACAGACCATAAAAATTGTTCATAAAAACATCAACACTAAACAAAAAAGTGGGCTCGAGCCTTGTCTTTGATATCCTTCATTGCCCACTTAAGCTGCATCCTCAACCGCAGCATCACCTTCTCCCTTGCCAACTTCAACCACCTCCTTAACGCCACTAGTCCGAGCCTCAGTGACTTCAGCCATCTCCTCATCATCTTCACCACCAAGATCGTCAAGAGCAGCCTTCCATTTCTCCACATCCCAGGCCGACTTGTCAAAAGCAGGATCACTGGCCTCCTTTGCCATCTTGATCCGTGCCTGGAATACCGACCGGGCAGCCCACACCGTGGCTTCATCAGTCGCCTGCTCCACTGCTTCTTGACGTTGGGCTTCGGCTAAGGATAACTGATCATCCAACTGTTTCTTCTCATTGGAGAGCTGGATCATAGCCTTGTCCTTAGCAACCACAACTTTCCTAACCCAGACATTTTTTCGCTCATTTGATGGATAGTCTTTTCATAGTGATCCCGCATAGCGGTCACATCCTATCAATGAATTTCATATCAGAATTGGGACAATATTGGATCCTAAAATACTAAAGGACAGAATACAATATACTTACAGAGTTGACCATGTCATAATGGGTCTCAAGATCAGAGGATCTTTTCCTCTTGGAAGCTGCGGACTTGGCCCTGGTCGTGGCAGTCTTGGGCTCGGAGCTAGTGCCTGCCTTTGAAGCCTCCTTCTTGATAGTAGGAGAAGTAACCATACAATCGATGTCATCTAGGGAGAACTTGAGAGCGGACTTTCCTGATTTCTTGCTGCCTGTAGAAGGAAAATTGACAGATAAGTGTTCTATTTTATTTTATTTGCCTTAAAATTATTAACTTACTTGACATGCTTGAACTTGAGGAGATATCACAAAAACCTTCAACAAATCGAGCTTGAAAGGTCCTAACTTCGGTATCCAGTGCTAGGAACCGTTTTGCTTTCTCTTCTGTTCCAGGTAGTTTACTCAATGAAGCGAAGTCCTCAACTGCAAACAAAAAGAAAGAATAAGGATTAAAATAGAAGCATAAAGGATCCTGCTATTCCTTAAGGATCCAGGATCCTACCCTTCGTGAACCACGTTGAAGGAAGATCAGTTCCCCCCGGTATTGAGTCGCGTTTTCCGAAGAAAAACTGATTTCTCCACACGGAATCGTTTAGAGTGGCTTTTAAGATCGGATGAGGCTGTCGGGGATTGGATTTGAAGATGAAACGAGCAGGACCGTGGGTAGTAAGGTTGTATAAGTATGATAACTCGGGATGCCGAAATCGATTTTTTCCTCTTCAATAATTCTCTCGATAGTACTGAGAACCCTCCAAATCATCGGCATAGCCTGTATGTAGGATATGCCGGTAGAGTTGAAAAATCTTTGGGTGAAAGATGGAAAAGGGTACTTATAGCCAATCAGGAATGGAGTCGCCAGAAAACAGATCCAAACTTTAGAGTACACATCACACCTGACACTGGATTCGTAAAGGCAGAATATGTTTTTCGGAGGGAACAGCGAATGGAAGCCATTAATCTCTGGATCAGTGAATTTACAAATTTCGGCAGACGGGTTTGCTAGAAAGAACTGAGGTTCATTTCCGATAACTCGCAGTCATCGGAAATCTGTTCGGAATGAATAAAAGGAGCCGGAGAAGAAGAAGATGAAGCAGCAGACATGATTAAAGAAAATAAGAGAGAAAGGTCGGAAGGATACCTGATGCGTCGGGAGAAGCCGTGTATACAATCAAAGATATAGGGCGGCATATATAGACGGTTATTATTATCTTGGGGGCTAAATGGTAATTAATTCTGGCAAAACCGTCCCATCTATCAGTTTTCGCTGTAAGTTTGAAATTCAAAATGACAGCTGTTTCGCACAATCACCCACCATTTTAGGGGCAATTGTTAGGCCATGATTTTCATACTGAGGATCCTTTATCCTTGACTATCTTATGGATAGTTTATCCTTGAAATATGTATCAGGATATGAAGGATCGACGATTCTCGGTATTACTTGTTTAATAATGATTGCATTTAGTATGGTGATGTGTTAGACAGGTGTGGCAATTTTAAGACGTACTTGCATCAATTATCCTCACAAAGCACTCTAAAGCTGGAGCATGGATCCAGGATCCTAATTCAACGTGGCTGTTAGTGGATGAACTCATGTGAAGATGTATGTTTAATATCAACAATGGCTACAAGACTCGTTCTTCTGCTTATTTCGCTACTGGACGGCTATTGGCACGTGGTCAAAGGTCGTGGAGTAGCTGGTGGAAGACTTCCGGATAGTTAGGAAATATTGTTAGTGATATTATCTTATTTAATAGAGATATGATCGAGTAGGGAACACATGTATAATCACACACACTAAGAGCAGAAACAAATATTCTTTCTACACACTAGCTTACCTTGTAATCTCGATCATTTACTCCACAACAATTGTAACACCCTATTTATCTAATATAAACGACGGTGATAGTTTTCACCGTCCGGGGGTTTTTTGTGCCGGAGATCACGATAATCACATACTCATCGACCAAAGGTTACCTTGTTGATCCTTGATTGAAGTGATTCGACCAAAGATTAGCTTATTAATCCTTGACCGAAGTCATTTTTTCAAAGATTACTTTTATAAGTTTTGACCGAAGTAAGACTATCTTAGTTAAGGGCTTTTTCCCTCGTGATCACATCATTGAGTTCAACAAGATTTCATTCATACCTTAGTTGTTACCGAGTTAGCACCTTACCTCACTTAACAGATTTGGATACTTGATCCTTAGCAGATTTTTGTCCAAAACATAAAGGTTATCTATAACACAAAATTGGGAGGTTGATGTCCCCCAGTGTCTTCTTAGTTTCTCCACTGAAACCGACTAGCACTGATGTTCTAGGAATGATCTCCGAGTCCAGTATGTTTATCTTTTTGAGGACGTCATGTTGGATAATGTTAACCGAGCTCCCATCGTCAACTAGGATCCTGCGTATATAATGGTTAGCTATAAACAGAGTAATAATCAAATCGTCGTGATGAGGATCCTGGATGTTTAGTTTGTTTTCTTCATCAAAGAAGATTCTTTTGTCTGTTGTCAAGGTGGTGGACACTATGGGTCGGTCTCCATTGTCCAACTTCGTTTCTTTAGCGAGTCTTTTTGCTGCCGAAAAGGAAGCTCCACAAATGTCTGACCCACCAGAGATGAAATTGACCCTTTGTACGTTCAGCTCATCCTGGTGAGGATCCTGGATCCTCGAATTGAAGAAGATTCTCTGATCAGTCACTCGAGTAGTGGGGATGAGCGGTCTTCTTTCATCGTCCAACTCAAATTCTTCTGCGGGATTTTTTCTATACTACAGGAATTTTGAAACAATTCGTAGTTTCTGGAGACAAAGTTGATCACATGAGCATCTGGTGGTGGTAGCGTTGCTTTCTGTGGAAGGTCTTCAGGATCCTGGATCTTTGATTTTTTCCTTCCCAAGAGTTCTTTAAAATGACCCTTGCTCAGGAGGTATCTAATTTCCCTCCTTAAGTCGATGCACTCGTCTGTCGTGTGGCCAAAATGTTCGTGGAAGGCGCACCACTTAGACTTGTCCTTGAAGCCGACAGTCTTCTCATTCTTTCGGGGCACCTTGCTTTTTCTCCCGGATCCTTCATGGCACAGATCAAGCCATGAGTGTCCACAAAGAAACAATAGTCGGAGATGCAAGGATAGTCTTCATCGTTATCTCCTTCTTCAACTTCTCGTACGTTCTGATTGTCGAATTTGGTGTATGGTTTCGAATTGCTGTTCATGTTCCAGGATCCTTTATTCTTTTCGGGGGTTTGTTGTTTTGTTTGTCCTTCAAGACGATCCTGGATCCTCCTGTCTTCTTCCAATCGGATGTATCTTAATGCCCTGTTTCTGACTTCGTCAAATGTCCTGCACGGAGTCATCACTAAATCATCATCAAAGGGGGAGCTCTTCTGAATTCTCATCTTGAATGCTTCAATAGCAGCAATCATATCAAGATTTGGGATTTCTAAAGCTTCCTTGCCGAACCTGGTAACGAAATCCCTAAGGGATTCATCACTAGGTTGGATAACACGATATAAATCACTGGTTAACCTCTCAAATTTCCGACTACAGGAATATTGAGTGTTAAATAATTTAACTAAGTGAGAGAAAGAAGTAATTGAAAAGGGAGGAAGACTTAGCAGCCATTTTAGTGTGGCCCCCGTTAGTATGGATCCAAATCCGTTGCAAAGGAAAGCTTCCTTGAGCCTTTTAGGAATAGGATTAATTTCCATCCTTTCCCTATATTGGGCAACGTGCTCCTCAGGATCGGTGCTCCCGTCATAAGTCTTCATGTTGGGAGTTTGGAACCGCTTCGGGATTTCAACATCACAAATAGGTGGAGCGAATCTGGATAACTTGTGACTTCCCTCCGGTATCTCAGGAATCGGACGTATTACCCCGGGAACACTGGATATCATGTCCTTGAATTTTTGCAACTCCTTGGCCATTGCCTGGTTGATACCTGCATCCTGCATGGAACCACGGTTAGTGTATAAGAATATAGTATCATACCAGTTACCTCTCTGTTGGGTGAAGTTTGGCATCCTGGACGAGTATTTGGGATAAGAGGAGTCAACAATCGGAGTGGGTTCTCCAGAAGCTATAGTCTGCATAAGGATTATGTCCCCATCATGGACATCGGAAAATTGTTGATGGTGGAATCCAAAGGATCCTTGATCTTGAAAAAGGATCCTTGATGAGGAATCCCGGAGGATCCTGGTAGTAGTATCCCTGATCCCCTCTGGAACATCGAGGGACTCGGCACTGGTTGGCCCATCAATCCACGGCTGAAGATAGATGGTCCTTGCTGGTAACCAGAGTATCCTTGGACCTGATGACCCATGGATCCTTGTTGAAGGATGGATGATCCTTGCTGGAAGGCTGAGGATCCTTGAGTCTGAGGACCCATGGGTCCTTGTTGAAGGATGGATGATCCTTGTTGGAAGGCTAAGGATCCTTGAGTCTGAGGACCCATGGATCCTTGTTGAAGGATGGATGATCCTTGCTGGAAGGCTGAGGATCCTTGAGTCTAAGGACCCATGGATCCTTGTTGAAGGATGGGTGATCCTTGATGGAAGGCTGAGGATCCTTGAGTCTGAGGACCCATGGATCCTTGTTGAAGGATTGGTGATCCTTGTGGGAACTTAGGTAGGGATCCTGGACTGGTGAACTCCAGCATCCTACGCATCAGGGGGGTGAAATCCTCTGCTGGCCTTTTAGACTTGTTGATGTCTTCGATTTCACGCAGGATCCTTTGGTTGGTCTTGTTCTGCTTCTCCATATATGCCTTAACCTGCGAAAACATAGATGAAACATCATTGTTAGTATTAACCACTGGCGCAACAACAACGGTTTTTGAGCTCTGGAAGACTGGTATTTGCGTCTTACTCCCAGCAGCAGCAGCCTTTGTTGCTCCCGTGATTGGCGGAGACATCGGTGACAAGGTCCTTGTTGAGAGAGAGACCGAATATGGCATTGTTGATGAAGCAGAGGTGGATTGAGAGGCCATTGAAAGTGATATGGATATGAAAAAATGTAAATTGATAGGAATAATTCGGATTACAGCACCAGTTGCCCCACGATGGGCGCCAAATTGTTTTGGGTAAAAATCAGCTAAGGATAATATATCCAAATTTGTCAAGTGAGGTATAGTGCTAACACGATAAGAATGAATGTGTTATCGAAATCTGGATAAACACAATGATTTGATCACGAGGGAAAAAACCCTTAATTACGAAAATCTTCCTTCAGTCAAAACTTAAGGTAATCTTTGGTCTAATCACTTCGGTCAAGGATTAACACGGTAACCTTTGGTCGGATAGTACGTGACGGCACAAAAAACCCTCGGACGGTGAAAACTATCACCGTCAAGTATATTGATAATAAAAAGGTGTTACAAGTATTGTGGAGTTGATGATCGAGATTACAAAGTAAACTAGTGAATATAGAGAGTTAATTGCTTCTGCTCTAGTGTGTGTGATAATACATGTGTGTTTCTACTCGATCATAACTCGATATTATAAGAAAATACAAATAACAATATTTCCTAATAATCCGGAAGTCTTCCACTAGCCACTCCCATGACTTTGACCACGTGCCCATAGCCGTTCAGTAGCGAATTAAGTGGAGGACCAGGTCTATGAACCGTTAATGTTGATAAATATAAACATTCATATGAGAAACAACCGTTAACAACACCAAATAGCGAGGATCCATGATCCTGACATAGCTCTGGAACTCTTCAGAAGGATAATTGATCCAGACACGTCTTCAAGAATAACATATCCTCAGTACTCAGTTATTTGTGACACAACAAGAAGTCCTATAAATGCGCCACAATCCCACTATCTTCATCCACGACTTTGACCACGTGTTTGACAAGTCCAATAGCGAGATATCCGGTGGAATAAGTCTTGGCGCCGTTATACTTATTAAATAACAACCTACACACAAGAAACAATTGTTAATAATACTAATCACTGAGGACCACTGATCTTGACAGGATCTGTCTAAGGATAACTGATCCAAGAGTTTTATAGATTATAACTTTTGTAGTCTATTAAATGAACATATGTCAGGATAACGTATCCACAGTGTCAAATTCCATGCCCTAACAGTTTTATAGATTATAACTTTTGTAGTCTATTAAACGAACCTTTAATCAAACTTAATAAAACTCTAAGCGTCGATACCGCTAATGTCGAAATTGTTAAAATCTCCGAAGCTTTAGAAAACGGAAAAATCTTATTAGCCGGTTATGATTTGCCTATTCAATTGCTACCTATGACGCTTGCGGGTTTTGATGTTGTATTGGGTATGGATTGGTTATCCGACAACCATGCTCGTATCCTTTGCAATAGCAAAACCGTTGAACTTCGAGCCCCTAATAAACGAACTATTCGAATTGAAGGGGATAAAGACGTTGGCCGAGTTAGCCTAATCTCCATGATAAGGGCTAACAAATGTTTAAATCAAGGATGCTTGGCATTCATGGCCTACGTCACCAAAGAATCATAGCCCAAAGAAATCAAAGACGTTCCTGTTGTTTCCGATTATGCTGATGTATTTCCTGACGAACTTCCTGGAATTCCTCCCGATCGTGAAGTAGAGTTTAGGATCGACCTTATTCCCGGTACTGCTCCGATTTCCAAAGCTCCGTATCGCCTCACGCCAACCGAGATGAAGGAACTGAAGAAACAACTTGATAAGCTTCTCGAGAAAGGTTTCATCGACCAAGTTCATCACCATTCGGAGTGCCGATACTATTTGTCAAAAATAAGGATGGATCCATGCGTATGTGTATCGACTACCGGGCTGTAAACAAAGTCATAATCAAAAATCGTTACCCACTCCCTCGAATCGATGATCTATTCTACCAACTTCAAGGTGCTAGCTTCTTTTCTAAAATCGATCTTCGTGCCGGCTATCATTAGCTCAAAGTTCAATCCGAAGATATTCCAAAAACTGCTTTCCGAACAAGGTATGGCCATTATGAGTTCATCGTTATGCCATTCGGACTTACTAATGCGCCAGCCGCGTTCATGGACATGATGAGTCGAATATGTAAGCCTTACTTAGATAAATTTGTTATCGTCTTCATCGACGACATACTCATTTACTCTAAGTCTAAGGACGATTATGAATATCACCTTTGAACATTACTTGAATTTCTTAGGACCGAGAAGTTGTACACCAAGTTCTCGAAATGCGAGTTCTGGTTGCACGAGGTGCAATTTCTTGGTCATATTATCAACGTCAATGGTATTCAAGTAGACCCCGCTAAGATTGAAGCTATCTCTAAGTGGGAGATTCCAAAGTAGCCAACCGAGATTCGAAGTTTCTTGGGATTGACCGGCTATTATCGAAGATTCATTGAAAACTTTTCCCGAATCGTTGTTCCCCTAACTACAATGACTCACGAAAATATTAAATATGAATGGGGAACAAAACAACAAGAGGCGTTTGATATACTTAAACAGAAGCTTACCCAAGCTCCTATATTGGCCTTGCTAGAAGGTACTGAAGATTTCGTTGTCTTTAGTGATGCGTCCCATTCCGGTTTAGGATGTGTGCTAATGCAACAAAAGAAAGTAATCAACTCAAGGTGCACAAAAATAACTATACAACTCACGATCTAGAGTTAGGTGCCATAATCTTTGCACTTAAGATATGGAGACACTATCTCTATGGAGTATGATTTATCGTGTACACTGATCATAAAAGCTTGAACCACATCTTCGATCAAAAAGAGCTTAATATGCGCCAACGACGCTGGATGGAAACTCTCAACGACTACGACTGTGAGATCGTTTATCACGAAGGTAAAGCCAACGTTGTAGCTGACGCCTTGAGTTATAAAGAGCACGAAAAGCCAAAAAAGAGTCCGAGCGTTAAGGCTAGAACTTCAAATCAATCTTATTGACTAAATCAAATTTGCCCAGATTCAAGCGATCAATGAAAACCAAATCTCCGATGAAAAACGTAATGGCACCATTGACTCGTTAGTCAAAGGTGACGATGGTATCCTTAGAATGGGAAACCGGATATGGGTTCCAATCGTTGGGGACTTGCGTGAAAAAATCATGAATGAGGCCCATAATTCCAAGTACATGATGCACCCCAGTAGTGACAAAATGTATCAAAATCTCAAGTCAAACTACCGGTGGAATGGGATGAAAAGGGAGATCTCTTCGCATGTGGCGAAATGCTTAACTTGTTTGAAAGTCATGGCTGAACACCAAAAGCTTCGGGATTGCTTCAGCAACCCGAACTTCCCATATGGAAATGGGAGTTAATAACCATGGATTTCATAACCAAACTCCAGAAACGACTCGACAACATAATGCTATTTGGGTGATCGTCGATAGATTAACCAAATCCGCTCACTTTATTCTGATCAATGAATCATACTCAATGGATAGATTAGCGTGAATTTATGTAAACAACATAGTTGCTTTGCATGGAGTACCGCTATCTATAATCACTGATCTAGACAGTCGTTTTACATCTCATTTTTGGAAAAGCTTCCAACAAGCATTAGGCATCAAGTTAAACCTTAGCACCGCCTATCATCCACAAACTGATGGGCAAAGCGAAAGGACGATTCAAACGTTGGAAGATATGCTCCGAGCTTGTGTGATAGACTTAGGTGGAAGTTGGGACGACCACTTACCCCTAATGGAATTCTCGTATAACAATAATTATCATACATGTATTCGAGCTGCACCATTCGAGGCGTTATATGGTCAAAAATGTAGAACGCCCGTGTGCTGGTCTGAAACCGGAGACAATCAATTGTCTGGACCCGAAGTAGTCTAAGAAACCACCGACAAAGTTCTTCAAATTCGAGAACGACTTAAGACGGCATGTGATCGCCAAAAGAGTTACGCCAATGTCCGTCGTAAGCCGTTAGAGTTCAATGTTGGTGACAAGGTACTTTTGAAGTCTCGCCATGGAAAGGCGCCATTCGCTTCAGTAAGAAAGGAAAGGTAAATCCTCGATTCGTTGGACCCTTTGAGATACTCGAACGTATTGGCACTTTTGTCTACCGTTTGCGACTGCCCGAGGAAATGCAAGGAATACACGACGTATTCCACGTTTCGAATCTGCGCAAATGTTTAGCCGATGAATCTCTTTCGATGCCATTAAAAGATGTAGAAATTAACGAGAACTTAAAATTCATTGAAAGACCAATACAAATAGAAGATTCGAAAACGAAGAAACTTAAAAGACAAACATTGAAAATCGTGAAAGTAAAATAGGACTCACGAAGAGGGCCCGAGTATACTTGGGAATTCGAATCGGAAATGAGAAGTAAATATCCCCACTTATTCCTGTAAGCAATCTCGAGGACGAGATTTATTTCAAGGTGGGGAGGATGTAGCATCACGGAAAATATCGGGTCAATAATGTCAAATTTTAAAGTCATGGGATCAAAATTGCCAAATTCTAAACTCCAACTTCAAAATGAAAAATCTGTTTTCTTGTCTTATCGCGATACGCGACGGGACAAAAGACAAGTCCATCGCGTAACGCGACAGGCTTGGACAAAGATTCTAGAAGAAGTCAAAAGCGATACACGATCGCTGTTGAACCAACGTCATCGCATACCGCGATGACGTGGCCTGACACATTATGACACGTGGGCCACGTGGCACACGGTGGCACCGTCTACCGCCACGTGTCACCACGTGGCAACACGTCCGCCACGTTTCGTCACGCGGCACAACGCCTGCCACGTGTCGCCACGTGGCAGGTCTACACTGTGACTCAGCTAGCCTACGTCGCGATACGTGACGGGCTAACCAAGGGACCTTTCGCGTACCGCGATGGGACCCAAAATCAAGTCTAGAAATAGCAGGTCCGGGCTCTTCATAATTCACACCAAATTCACACATACTACTCTCTCTCTAACATTTCTCTACACCTCGAAGTTCATGCCCTCGACCCATCTCGATAAACGTGCCCCGATTCCTCGATAAGTGTGCCATACCTCGATACTCGTTCCATTTCCCGACGACGTGTATATAAAGAAGGTGATACTATTCTGACCTCCCGACAATCATCTCGAAGTGCATGCCGTGGAGTGTTGGTGCCTCGAGAAGCGTGCCAAGTGTGGAAAAGGAATGCCAAGAAGAGCCAAGGAAGGAAAGAGTGATTGACCAAGCGGCGACGAAGTGCTGTTCATTTCCCTTGGGTGATTATAAGCTGCCAAAGGTAGGCATAATGCCCGAATGAAATAATAATAAAATATTATAAAGGCTTAATACCTTAAGTCAAGATTATACTCAATACCTCGAGAAATGAAAAATATATATAACAAGGAAAAGAAAGAAAGAGAAAAGAAATAGATATATTTATACGTGTGTGTTATATTTTTTGTTATAGATATTATTTAAGTATAATGAGTATACTTAAATAATAATTAAAAGAATATGTTTCTTAAAGAAGAAGAAACGTAGGGTTTTATAAATAAACTAAAGGTTTATAAATTACTATTAAAACTAAAAGTTTTAAAGTAAAAGAGATTTCCGAACTAAAGGTTCGTCGAGGTAAAGTTTATAAAATAAGACTAAAGGTCTTAAGCCGGATTGTATATTCGACTAATGAAAAGTTATACTCGTACTATAGGTGAGAGATAGAAAGGGAAAAACCCACGGACGGTGTTGGAAACCGATCCCAATTGAAAAGGAGAATACGCCCCACTTTTACAAAAACTTGATTTCAAACGAGTCAACTTGATTATGTGAAAAAAAAAACTTTACATGAGACTAAGTGTCTCTAAAAACATTGTAAATAAGAGTATAAGCCTAGCCCTCAGGCTGTAGTATACGTTTGTCTGGATCCTTACATATGTGGTTAAATGCGGTGGGCACATCGCACCACGCTTGGTCACGACCTCCAGCCACGATGGGCCGGACCTAAGTTACGTCCGAGTGAGACTGACATTGTGTATATTTATGGTACCTAAGTTATGTCGAAACGCTGCGATGTTTTGCTGAGGTGACCTAGTGTAGAGACTCGAGTTTATAATGATGTTTTTTTAAACTTGATTATTCCTAAGCCAAGATGGGCCGAGACTTACGTGGTCTCGAGGGGTGATTAAGTAATGAAAATATTTTAGCGTCAGCATATTCACCAGCATTCGTTGCTGACGTATTTTCTAATATTTTGCAGGTAACCAAGATTAGAGCTTAAAGGACGAAGGTCTCAAGTATCCGATGGCTCGGATGTATTTGTTTAAATATTAAATATGGTGGTTTTTGTAAAACTTATAAACAAGTAAAACGAGACTTATGTCTCGTACTTTTGTAATGTAAATATTTACAATATCAATCCACATGTTTTATATGACTTCCGCTAAATAACCGTAACTCTGATTGATTTACAAATGTGCTACCAACTATGGGTCACACTCCTAGGCTTAAGATGGGGGTGTGATAGGCAGAATTTATAAATTTGGTCTCTCTATTATGAAGATGGAAACAAAAATGGTTAAAGTTTAGTTTCGGGTTAAAAACAAACATCTTTCAAAGTTATTTTTAATAGATCAAATAATTATAATACCAAATATTAATAAATAATATTAACTCGATATGCGTGATATTTTCTTGTTAAAAATTATCGAACATAAAAGCGGGTCGGGTTATGACTAATAAATATTGATTTGGAGAATCCGAGTTGTTACAGTCTCCCCTACTTTAGAGAATTTCGTCCTGAAATTAAAGGATACTATAACAACACCATTAAATTTTTTGAGGAAAAGAAAATTTTAAGTTAAATTTTAAAATTAATCATAATACAAGACTTTGAATGGTTAAAACAACGCTCCAAACGAAAATCCGATAAGCACACTTATATATAGGATGTACCAGCGGCGTATCCACCATGTCCTTATCATCTTTACATTTGTACCGTTATCTCAATTGCTTTCGATTTTACATTATGACACACAATCTTACGCAGCATGATTTCCATGCGAGGACTTCGATAATTATGTTCCAAACCATAATTATTTTCATCGTCGGATGGTCCACATGATTCGTCCTATTATGTGGGTTACAAAACGTTTGAAAATATAATTTTTAAGATTAGAAAACCTTTAGGGGAATGGGTATAAGTGAGACGTCTTTAAATAAACAAAAGTTTATAGTTTGTTGATTAAGGATGGGGAATGTTATAAAACCACCATTCGATAATTTTAAACTCTACTCGAGAGGCATAATAATAGGAATCTTAATTAGTATTTCAAAACTTCATAAAAACGTTAATTCAAAATTTATTAGATATTCGATACGAAGAAAAAATCTAATTCAACTAAGATAGAATACGACAAGTGACAAAGTCTTCTTACTAGCTTAAATCTTCAGTTGTACATGACTTAGATCCTTGAAACTTGAGCATCTAAAATGATATAATTCATGAGGGTTTGAGCAGTCTTGATTGATCCGGCATCGCTTTGGTAACTGGAGCTCGAACATTTTGCTAGAGGGTTGATTGGTTAGAGTAGGCTTGGTAAACTTGAGCTTGCGGGTGCGGAATCTGATAAGTTTGGGTTACGTATGAATGATCTTGCTTTACGAAAAGAGCTCGAAGGACATGGGGTTTATAGGTTTGGACTTTGTGAGAAATGTTAACTCTAGTTTGAACTTGATTAGTTTGGTGAAACTGAGGGCACATATTGCGGAGAGGATTAGGGTCTCCAGAATAGTAGTAAGCACAGGTAGTAGGGACATCAGGTTGAGCATGAGGGGTAGACTGTTGCGGGACAACTTGTGCATTAGACAGTGTAGGGAAAGTATAGGCAAAGATGATCGAAACATTGGGTGCAAAACGACATGAGGATTACTAGTGGGCAATACTAGTGGACACCGGTGGAGAGTTTCTTGCTCGGGATACTTTGATTTAATCGAGGTTGATGATTGATTTGATTAACGAAATAGTTTTTATGATTAGACTTGCACTTGTTGTTGTTGCGAGGATGAGTAGGGGTAAATGAATTAAAATTTCAATCAAGGAAGTTAATAAACAAGTTTGAATTGTTTGTATTAATGTTTTGAATTTGAGTTTATATTTTAGAGGTTGCAGGATTTAATTCCTTGGTTATGCACGCGATGGTCATGAGAACTAGACTATTGATGTCGAGGACGACGGTGATTTCTTAGAGAAGACATTCTATGAGGATCAAAATAAAGATTTAGAAGATGAAGGATAAGTTGAGGAAATAATTTAAATAATAAAAGTTTAACTGTTTTTTTAATAATTTTGCTTTTCATAAATAAGGGATTTGCGTCATATCATGAGGAATAAAGATAAAAGTTTATAAGGTAAGGGGTACATAGAGTAAATACTTATAAGTTTATGTAGTCGAAGTGATCAATGCGTGATAATTAGATAAGGAGATGAGTTCAGCTTAAAAATTATGTTTTTATTTAATTAAGTTAATTGTGCCCTGCTTGCGGTGCGCGCATATAATGTATATATGTGTGAACCCTCGGGTGGGCAAAAGTAAAATTGCACTAATTTTGACGTTATTTTACTAATTTTGTGAAAATAACGTTAAAAGTGATGGAAGGTTAATCAGGCATCATGTGGTGGCGTTGATAGCCGAAAGACAAGGGTACATGCACCAATCAGCCGGCGTCTCGATGATTGAGTGCTATGTGCCTTGTGTAATATGTCCAAGGCTTGATGCAAAACTACTATCGAGCCGAGGGTCTCACCGGAAGCAGCCTCTCTATCCCCATGGGATAGAGGTAAGGCTGTCTACATCTTACCCTCCTCAGACACTACCATAGCTTTGCTATTGGTGGGATATACTGAGTACGATGATGATGATATTTAATTAAGTTAATTTTACAATAAACTAACGAAACATAAATTGTGTGTTGGCCTCCCATGAGCTTTCCATGGCAGTATGAATGGCACAACGAAACTAACGAATAAAAGCAACTGAGTTGGACAGCCCATGAGCGTTACATGACATTTGTTTGTCCCAACTAATTAACGAATTAATAATACAATAAAGTTTGTCGGCCCGATAAGCGTTACATGGCATTTTAACTGACCAAATTAAATAACGAAATAAAATTTGGGTAATTGGAGTATCTCGTGAATTACCACGTATGATGACTCCAACAAACACCTAAAACAAAGTAAGAAATAGATAGTAGGAGTGCCCATGGGTTCCATGGATTTTTCAGTCAACTAACCATTTATATAACAAAACACAATAATCAGAAAAACCGAATTTAGCCACGAACCACCGTGAATTCGGTTTAAAAACAACCTAAGGTGTCGGACGTATGACAGTTGTATTCCTCTTTGCCGAGAGTAACTTGTCATGCAACCTAGCCTTAAGATGAAGGAGTAAAAACAAAAGTAGGGAATTCTTAAGGAATTTCCCAAAAATAAGAGGCATTCTAATTAAATTTAAAATATTTATGAAAAATTTTCTTTGAAGGTTGAGGCATAGCCTCAGAGTTGTGTGTGTGTGTGCATGACAATATAATAATAAGAATAATCATTATTTAAACAGTTAAATAAGTACTTAATCTAGCAAGCAATTACGCAAGTTGTAAACAATCAAATAGAACACATTAGGTAAACAAATAAGCACGTATGGGCTCCTAAGCATGTTACTAGGGCACCACTAATGACCTATCTTAAACCTTCGGCTCTGATACTAATCTGTCACACCCCTACCTAAGGCGGAAATTTCGAGGCGTGAGCTGATTGCTACAACACTCAAGGTACTATCATGCAATATTTAAATGACAATATCTATTAATTAAATTCAATTATCAAATAAATCAAATACAAACAAGTACATAATTCATACAACAATACAAATTTTATATTTCTTGATTAAATATTCTTCTAACTAAATTCTTCACTAAGTCTTCATCAACCTGCATTAAATTTCTATGATAACCTGCATATGCGTATAAATTAGAATATTTGTCAACAACACATGTTGAGTGAGTAAAACACCAATTTAAGACACAACAATAATAATATATAGTAAATATAGAAAGATGCAAATTGTTCCTGTGACAATAAACAGTTAAGCCATATCACATAAACAATCAATCAAACCATAAAGAAAGGGCTCAACCAATCCATATAAATGGACATTGGTTACCAAGCAAGGACTAAACCGTTGCCATAAAAATGGACATCGGTTGTCGAAGTAAGCAAATAGCGTTCAAATAAAGCAAGTAAGCAAATAGCAAGTTAAGCATAAGCCGATATACACACAAGGATTAATAATTGCGGTTTTGAATACAAGATAATAGTTAAATATATAATATAGACACATGTCCCCAAAAAAGTTTAAAAATAAGTAAAACAGGGGAGTGATTACTCACCTTAGCAATTGAGCAAGGGATAATGATTAGGTACGAAAGCGGTAAACGATGTTCTTCGCGAATTACCGACGAGAAATCCTTAGTTATTGATTATACACGTGTTAATAAAGCAAGAACAGATTCGCGAAGACTAGACGAGGCAGGGTATTGAAGGCTGCTATAATAAATAAAACTTAGGGTTTTGATGTCAATGATATATGGATTGGTTCTGCATGTTTTATCGTATTATGGTGCACGATATAATGTGGTTTGATAAACGGTTCTAGTACGGTGTAATATAAACTAAAACATATCATATGTGATCCAATTTCCAAATCAAAAGGGTCGATTAGGCCGAATATGGTATGGTAAAATATTTCCCCAAATCAATTTCAAATTAGACACGAGAGTGGTTCAAGCAAATCAAACAGGTCACGGTTAAGGGTTAAACGGGTTTCTGGTTATGGGTTTGGGTTGGAAGGTGGGTTATGAATATTAATATAATAATATAATCAGATTTTATAAATTTGGTCCCTCTATTATGAAAATGGAAACAAAAATGGTTAAAGTTTAGTTTCGGGTTAAAAACGAACATCTTTCAAAGTTATTTTTAATAGATCAAATAATTATAATACCAAATATTAATAAATAATATTAACTCGATACGCGCGATATTTTCTTGGTAAAAATTTTCGAACATAAAAGTGGGTTGGGTTATGACTAATAAATATTAATTTGGAAAATCCGAATTGTTATATTTTTATTTAGGAAAATAAAAAATGAACGCGATTCGTATATGGTTTTCTAACCCTATTATGAACTTGGGATTTCTGTTAATATCCGTTCACATATATGAAAATCTCCAAAACCCCAATTCTCTTCTGCCTCTCAGCCGTCTAACTATGGTAGCAATTGTTCATTACGCCATATCGTTTGATTACCATCTTTCTTTTAAATGTCGTTATCATATCAATCAACAATCACGTTGATGAATCTTTCAAGTAAAACTAAAATCCATTCTACGCTTCATTCTCAATCGGTCCATGTTCAATCGATGTTAGAGCATGAGGTTCTCACAGATATTCATCTTCGTCTTCAATCATTATGTATCTTAACTTTATTTTTTTTTATTTTTTAATTAATGTATATGTATTATAATAGTTATTTTAATAATATAATTTTAGAATTTTTTATCTAATAATTTTTGTAACTATTAACTTTAAATTGAAATGTTTACTACTGTTTATTTAATTTTTTTTATATTATTTTTACTTAAATCATATAACAAAATTGAAAGTCAGTATTTTTATTTATTATTTTTAACCTGTATTTTGATTAATAATTGAAATTATAATTTTATTCAATAAGTTGACTATAATCTATATAATTTTGGAATTCTTTTTAATATTGGGTCGTTTATTTTTTAAAGTAACCAATTTAAAGTCAATAATTTCCTTTAATATATTAACCGACAGTTAATTTTGATAATTCTAGAAATTATGTTACGGGTCAATAAAGAATTAATCTTCTATTTATGCTTAATTAAAACCGTTGCTAAATTTAACCAATTTTACAAAATTAAGGAATTTCGTGTTTACTATATAAGAGCCATTCAATGATGTTTTATACACATTTTAAGTTTTATATAACAGTCTTCGGCATTTTTGTTTTTTATTTGTAAGTTATTAATTCAATATTCATAATATTTATATTTCAAAGAGTTTGTTTCATAATTTGATGTCATGCTTTTATCAGTAATAGTTTTTAATGGATGTTCAAAACTTTACATTCTTGAACGAAATTGATGTTCTCAAGACATCTCCATCCATAGTTAAGGTAAGAGTTTTGAGAGTTTGGTCCATCAAAGATAACAACCATACTAAAGAAGACTTCTTGATTGAGATGATCCTCGTGGATGAATCTGTAAGTACCTAAGTATTGCTTTCCCTATTTAATTGCAAATTTTTCTAATGATTTATTTTATTTCAATACAGGACAATTGAATGCAATCTAATTTTTGAACCAGACATTTTTCGTTTCAAAAGGTTTTTGACTGAAAATGCCACTCTGATAATTATGAATCACGTGGTTGGTTTAAATGGTTCGAACTACACGGTTATTGATTGTCCAAACAAGTTGGTCTTGGGTCCAAACACCCATACCAATCCATTTCCAGACTTTGATGGCCATATGTTTGGTTTGAAACTATCATATATGTTTGGTTCTATAATTGACAAAGATATTTGTTTGAAATCCACTATAGGTATACCCTTATTTTATATGTTTATTTTTTTAAAACATTTTTAAATTTTTTATATTATTAAAGCATAGTTTATAGATTAAATTTTTTTCATTTTCTAATTTTAGATGCCATTGGGCATTTAGTCCACATCTTCAAGAGCAACAACTCAAACTTGAAAGAGGAAAACAAACGTACCAAGGAGATCTCTGATTTAAGGTTATAATATTGTTTGATTTATTTTTTTTATATTATCTTATTTCTCATAGGTTATTTAGCAGTTATTTGTTTTTTAGTGGAAATTGTGTTTATCTTACCCTCTGAGATGATTATGCCTTGCAATTGTCCAAGTATGTAGTTGATCATTTTGAGAAAGGTCATGTGATTTTTCTACTTCAATTTAGTAGATTAAAGTACTATACTTGTTTTAATAATATATCTATTTATGTTTAAGATCTTCAACCATCCTTTTAATGTCATTTCCTTTCATATATATGATATTCAATATATATACGAATTTTATAATTTGTAAATGTTTTGGATAAAGTTTATGTCTCCAATTCCTTTGGCTCTGATACCAGCCGTTTGTTTATCAATGACTACTTATTTGAGTTTGAATAATACAAAACCCGGTATATAACAATTAATCTTTGATAGAACTGTTGTATATATTTTGATATGATTTTTATATTTTTTAGTTTTGTGTGTTAAAAAATTATTACTTATGTAGTTTATTTGGATTGCTAAACGAAAATGATGTCAACATTTGCAAACCTATCCCAGTTAAATTGTTAACATCTCTTGATGAAAGTTTTTTTAGAAGGCAACATCTTTCTACAATATTTGTGAGATTTGCACAATTATCTTTGTAAGTTACTGGTTATAATCATTAGACTTAACTATTTATCTATAAACTATTCAATATATATTAATTAGTTTGTTACTTTTTTCCAGCCTAAAAGTATCATCTTGTTTGGAACAATAAAAGCTATATGCCGGATACAGATTGGTGTTACACTGTTTGTAACAGTTGTAGCCATAAATTAATGGTTGATGAATCTGAAGGTGGCAAAGTTTATGAATGCAAAAATCCAAGATCCAACGCATTAGGTGTTGTTCCTACACCTAGGTAATTTACTTGTATTTATTTGGTTTGTGTTTTATAACTTTTTATTAAATGACATGCTACAACTTCTTGTATGTATAAGATAAAGATAAGGGTTCAGGATTCGACTAGAGTTGTTTCTTTGACCTTATTTGACATGGATGCTAAATTGCTTATTAAGAAACCAACAAGCAATTTGATTATTGCTGAAGATGAGGTTCTAATTTATATTATTTTTTACATTACTTATTTAAATTATGATTTAAACAAATTGTTTTGTAGTGTTGTTGCATTTTTCTTCAAACTAATTTTGTAACTTAATTTGTTAAAATTTTAATAGGATGTTGTCGTGAAGGGTCGATTTCCCTCTGAATTGGATTGTTTGTTGGACAAGAAATTTGCTTTCAAGGTTGACATTGCCGACTTTAATTTCAGAAACAGTGTGGAAGATTATGGGATTGCCAAGCTTACTGATGATGATGCTATTATTTCATAAATTGAGAAAAGACTTTTTGGTTCTCTGGTAATTACCTCAAATAAAGATAACATAATTGTTTTATTTTTTTATGATAATATAAAGTGAATGTTATTTCTTTACAATTTTAATTTTCAGCATTCCGACATTGATTCAGTTACATTTGAAACTACTGTTCTGAATTAAAATGTAACCTCCCGTAATTTCTATAAATAATAATTAATATATTAATTGTGTCGGAAGAATTAAATTGAGTTAGTGAATTAATATTAATAAAATAATAAAGATAGAAGGATGGTAGGCTAATTAGATGAAATTAATTATGGACTAAAAATGAAAGATGGGCATAAGGTCCATGGGCTTAAGGAGTATAAATACCCCTTAAACCCTAATCATTTCCATCTCTATCCATTTTACACCATAGACTACACCATAAAAAACACACAGTTAAGCCAAACACTCTCAGCTGACCCAACATATATTCAACGATGGTAAGAAATCATTTATCTCAGCTGACCCAACATATTAGAACCCGACACCGCAGCTCGTGATGCCGTATGAGCCATTTGAATCTAGATCTAGCTTTATTCAAGTATCTGATCAACCAAAAATGAGCTTAAGGACCACCTTAGCTCAGATCTGTACACCTCGAAACTACCTGGGTCATAAACGATTAAAACCCGACCAACCATGGTAGCTAACGGCGCAGGAATCAAATAAAAAACTACAAAAACGTGTGTAGAAGGGTTGACCTGCACTTATACGGCCGTATAAGTATATACGTCATAAAAATTACATCGTATATGTATGTATGTAGCGCATATGTATGAGTACGCCGTATATGTATATCGCTTATATGTATATAGCATGTATGTATGCATGTGTGCAACGTAAAAGTAAGACACAACAGTATAAGTATAAGAAGCGTATAAGCATATACGCCGTGTATGTATGACTAACGTATAAGTACGACTAGCGTGTGTGCATATGTAACGTTTATGTAGTGTGTATGTATATGCAACGTATATGTATATGTAACGTATATGTATATGAAGCGTATATAACGTAAATGCATGTATTCCGTATATGTGTAGTTTATATGCCAGATGTACTTATGCGTTGGGAGCAACTTATACGCCAGGGAGGACTTGTACGCTAGAATGGTTTTCAAAATAAACGAAAGACAAACAGTGTATATATACGTAAACGATAGATACGGACTAAATATAAGTAATTAATTAAAAAGGAAAGGAAACAATAGATATGGCCTTGAAAGAAAGACCGAACTTCAGTTTTCAGATGAGGTTTTTAGTAAAGACTTATTAACCCCAGCCAGGGGCTCAGCCCCTTGGACCCCACTAGGGGTCGCTGCCAAGGGCGTTGCCCCCGGACCCCGTAGCTAGGGGTTACAATAACCTAGAAATATGATATGGATAAGGCTAGTTAATTGATACATGTAATTATTATACATTTAGCCGCCCCCAATTAAGGAAAGAAGTTACCATTAATTGTGAAAAGAATCAGACCCAGGTGAGTTTCTAGCCCCATTTCCTTGTTATCTTTTCGGGGCTGTGTGCATACTTGATGTGATTAGTTAATACACTTACCTTAAATGGCAAGTGTATGCCTTATATGAATAATTCGATAGTTATTGAAGTATGAGTGAATGCATGTCGGTACATGAACGATCTTCGGTTATTGCACGTATCGTCAGGAAAGGTGATCGTTAGAAGATGGGATTGCTTATATATATATATGATGCATGAACGATATATGTATGTTATATGAAAGGTATATGAAAGTTTATATGTATATATAAAAGAAAGGTATGGTAAGGTTGTATGGGAAGAAAGGGACCGAGCCCTAACAATAATCAAAGAGGAAGGTACCGGACCCTAATAACATCCGAGGTAGAAATGGACCGAGCCCTAATAATACTCGAGGAAGAAGGGACCGGACCCTACTAATATCCGAGGAAGAAAGGGGACCGACCCCTAACAATACTCGAGGAAGTAGGGTGTAATGCACTTTAAAACGATAAGTATGTAAAGTAAGATTAAATATAAAAGCATGAAAGAAAGAAAGAAGGTATATACTTATGTATGTACGGAAGAAATGTAAGCAGGTTAAGTATATAACATGTATCTTCGGGTGCGTATGTCTAAGTATGTGAATGTATTGTATGTTACCTGGTTAACTAGAACTCACTTAGCGTAGCTGACTTTTTGTATGCACGCAAATGGATAGATTGAAGCAGCTGGCTTGAGAGAGAGATACATGACATGACTTGAAGGGGCTGGCATCAAAATAAGATTTGTCATGATGTTTTAATAAGCTACTTTATGTTATGTTTTAAAGACAAGTATTGAATGTTTGTAATGAATGGTTAACTTTTATTATTTTCGCGAAAGTTTTAATTAACTATGATATTTAGAACTGAGTTTATAAGTAAATCCAACACTAAAGTAGGGCACCGGAACCGAGACCTTACATACAATCAGCCAGCTCTCTTTCCATTAAGGTACATTTATAATATTTTTATACTGTATTTTAAAATTACATATTTGATTTAAAATCCTTCAACAACTTTATCCTTTTTGGTACTATTCTAAAAACATGTTTTTGATATTGGTGATACTCAAACTCCAAGCTCTAATGTTGATGTTGAGGATGAAACCAAGAATAACAAAGGATCTATTACTTCATTTGATGATAAACTAAAGAGGGAACCCGTGGATGTTTTTGAGGTTGATGATTTAGAAACCATGTCGGCAACTAAGTTTATGACAGTGACTGATGAAGACAAGGCCACCACGAGTGATGGAATTCTTAATGAAGGTGTGAAACTTTTAACACCAAAATTGAAGAAGGTTTCAAAGTGAAAGATTGTGATTTGGGAATAAAGACAATGAATATATTTCATTGTTACCATTTAAGATTTCAGACTTTTTTCTTTATTATGTTTGATTTGGATTGTTAGACTTATTGTTAATGTCTTGTGCTTATTGTCTTTGTCATCTTTGAATGTTTTGTTTTATTCATATTTGAAATAAAATTTAAACGTTATAAATACTTTTTGTTTTATCTCATATATTCTTCAATAATTGGATATTTTAATGTTTGGTTTTTAATTCAAGACCATAAAACTCTCAATTTATATGTTTCCTAGTTGAATTATTTGATGCTTGGCTTTTATTTCAAACCAATCATCCTATCAATTACATGTTTCCTAAATTGGCACAATATAAATCACACTTGTTTATTTACAATCTAAATAATCAATGACTATAAGCATTCATGTTGAAATACAAACTTTAACTTATAACATATGTATTTTTTTTACATGTATACAACACATTATTTGTAACATTCAAAATGTGCTATTTGTGTTGTTTGATATTTACAACAATTTATAATTGTTTTTAAAAAATATATTTTATCCATAATTACAATGGCCCATTATCTATGGCCGATTATAACTTAATAAACAAGTGAGTCCATAACCTTATTCATTAACGAGTCTTCAATATTAACTCTGTTCTTCTAAAATAATTCCTCCATCTTCAATGGCGTAACTTTAATCTCTAATATCATACATATTTTCCAGTACGTATCTTAAATACTTAAACTCATGCGTCAATTGCGTATATTCTATCACCAAGATGGAGAATGTATGCTTCTTTTTGCCATTAACATTATTGGTCGGTAATAACCGTAATTAGAACTTATTGATTGCTGATTTTAAGTGAAATTAATAATGTAGTCGTTGATTGTGTTATACTAACTTATTTTTTTAATTATTTAATATAAGAATTCTATGTTTATACGGGATGAATGTTTGTATGTTTCAATGTTTTTAGTCCTAAATGTTATTGTTGTTGATTATTTCTGTTTATTAACCCTATTAACAGCTTCTTGATTATTTAATTATAGTATTTAATTTCTCTGCTTTTAGGTTTTTTATTTTAGTATAATACTCTGACCTGAAATAGTATTAGTAAATTAGATATTTCGTTTCCAGTTTATTACTTTTTTTTTAATGTTTAATATTATTTTTATTTTGTTAGTTTTGATTCAACCTTAATGTATTAATAATTTGTTATAATTGCTACCGAATAACAGATTGATTTGCCAGTTGTGTGCGTTTTCTATGGCTCTTTTAATCCGCAATCGTTATGTATAAATTCATATGATTTTATATAAACATATTATTATATAACATATGTTACTATGAGTCGATTTCGCACGATTGACTTTTTAGATGTATGATTGTTTTGATATCAGGTTCTTCCATCCCAGTTTTGTCAACAAATCTTTAACCAGGTGCAGTTATGCGCGACCGGTTACTGTGACATATGGTGAAAACCACGAACCACAAGCCTCTCCTTGTTTCGAACAATCACTCCAGTGTCATCTTGCTTGTTATGAAAGACCCATCTCGTATCTAAATCCTTTCTTCCGGCCGGTAGTTCAACTAATATCCAAACCTTGACTTTTTTAAACTGGTTTAACTCCATATGCATGGCTTCCACTCAACTTGGTTCTTGTAAAGCCATTTCCACATTCTTTGGCTAAATCTTATAAATGAAGCAGGAATACATACAGCTGTTGATGTTTCCTGTTTGACTTCTTGTCGAAACACCCGTTTCAAGTGGACGTATAACATTCTTAATTGGATGATCCCTTTGAATTCTTGTTGGAACAGAATGATCTGGAACTAAGCTATCAAGTGGTAAGTTGGTTGTATTTTAGAGGAGCTCAGATAGTGGATTTCTCCACCCAGACTCCGAGATACTGTGTGAGTACGATGTACTGGCAATATATTCGTTTGGTATGGCATCTGAGAAAAAGAACTACCAAAAAATTGAGGAATCGAACTCTCCCCCTCTGCTGAAGAAATATCAGATGCAGGTATTTCAGCTGCAGTCATTTAACACACTTCGGCAGATGTTTGTGCGGTATCAGTCTCAGGAACATGCTCTTGAGAACTTGATGATGAAGGTTGTACAGTTTCATACATTCCCGGCGGGTCTATGGTCAGTATCGAAGACTTTTCAAGTTCAACTAACGTGTCTTGTTCTTCGTCAACAATGCCTGAGTTTCCAGTGACAAAACCTAGAGGCACATTAAATGACTTGAATAGTTCGTTGTAGTCAAATAACCAATCTGGACCAACACGAGCATCAGTTTCATTTTCCTCCAGCCAGCGCACATCATAGGATTCCACAATCTGCTTCGTTGCCTTGTTGTAGACTCTGTAAGCAGTACGACCAGCATATCCAACGAAGTAGTAATCATCAGCTTTTTCTCCAAATGTTGGAGTTGATTCGAGATTCAAAAAAGTGCATGGGCATCTAAAATCATGGAAGTGTGCTACAATGGGCTCGTGACCATAGACGATCTCATAAGGAGTCTTCATCTGTCTTTTATTTTTTAGCACCCGATTTTGAACATAGCAAGATGTGTTGATAGCTTCAGCCCAAAAGAATAGAGGTATCTTCGAGTCGCACAATGGTCCTTGCGGCTTTAATTAGTGTTCTATTCCTTCTCTCAGCTACACCATTTTGTTGCGGTGTACGTGTTGAGCTGTATTTTCTGAGCACCCCTTTCTAGGCACAAAAGTGGTTTAACATTGAGTTTTTGAAATCTGTGCCATTGTCGTATCGAATCCCTTTGAACTTCAGGTTGAGCAGATTCTCCATGAGCACCACAAAGCGCTTTTTTACTCTTTTTGACAAGAAAAACACCCAAGTAAAACTTGAGTAATCATCAGTAATAACCAAACAGTAAGAACTACGAGAAAGAATCAACACATGAACTAGACCAAACAGATCAATATGAAGCAATTGAAAAACTGTGGAAATGGTATTAACCAGCTTTGGCTTATGCGATACACGATAAGGTTTGCCTTGTGCACAAGCCACACACTTCTCAGTTGTTATGAAATCATTTACCAGCAGTCCGCGGACAAGGTTATTTTAGCATGACGGTTTAAATACTTAACATTTGCATGACCAAGACGACGGTGCCAGATCATGGCATTATGTTTAGACACTTTTGAAAATATACATGTAATTTCTTCTTGAACATATTGATCATGTCTATCACGTATGCATTATCTTTTCTTTGTGATCGAACAAGAACCCATTCTTTTTATATAATGATGCCAGGTTTTAAAATCAGACACTTCTTGTTTGTAAAATGTGTTGAATAACCCTTGTCACATATCTGCTAGCCACTGAGTAGACTGTGTTTCAACTCTGGAACAAAGTTGACATTTTCAAACTTAAGAACACCATTACTTACAGTACCTTTATTTATGATCTTTCCCTTTTCTCCTCCCGCAAAGGAAACATACCCTCCATTAATGTGTTGAATCTCATTGTAAGGCCCCGTTACCGGTGCCTCACATTTGGCGGTTGTATTTACTCATTAACATAGTTCTAATCATCAGAGTTATTAAAAACATTCGCGGAGTATTAAACTTTCATAAAACATTACATATTAATCCATAACTTGTCTTAATAAACACATTGTCCTTCAAATTTAAACATAAATTAATAAACGTCTTGAGTCTTCGGATGCCAGTCTCTTATTCTTCTGCCATGTGCCCCCACTCAAGCCAGCTGTCTCATTCTACTTACCTGCGTGCATACTAAAAGTCAGCTACGCTGAGTGAGTTCTAGTTAATCATACAATGTAAAATACATTCATTACTACATACTTTCGTACATACTTTATATTCTCTTACTTCGTACATAACATATATTCTTACCTTCATACTTTATTCTGAATTCGACTTTACATTATATAATTCTGCCTCGAATATTATTAGGGTCCTGTCCCTTTTTCCGCCTTGAGTATTATTAGGGCCCAGTCCCTTTTCTGCCTCGAGATTATAAAGGGCTCGGTCCCTTTTCTACCTTGAGTGTTATTAGGGCTCAGCCCCTTTTCTATCTTGAGTATTATTAGGGCTCAGTCCCTTTCTTCTGTACCTGGCTATCTCTTACATTCATTCATGACATGCGTGCATATCATTCATACATTATACATACCATTATATCCATAATTATAACTTGACAATACGTGCAATATCCGAAAATCGTTCACGTACCGACAAGCAGTCAATCATACCTTTCACATAATTCACATAAGGCATACACTTATCACTTAGAATAAGTATATTAACAAATCACACCGAGTATGCACACAGCCCCAAAAACATAACAAGGAAAGGGGATAAAAACTCACCTGAATGCGGTTACGTTCACCGTTTATGGTTATTCCTTTCTTGAGCTGTGCACGACTAACTGTATAACAATTACACGTATCAATTTTCTATCACTACCCAAAACGTATCTATAGTTTATTTATAACCCAATACGAGCGGGGGTCCGGGGGCAGCGCCCCTAGAAGCGGGGTCTAGGGGCGGCAGTCCCTAGCAGGGTTCAAGGGGCAGAGCCCCTGGCTGGGGTCAGCTTGGAAAAATTTTATTTCCATTAACTGTCTTAACACATTTTCCATTAGAAATTTAAATCGTTAATTAATTTGCTAACTTATAAACGTTAAAGGGCTTCTTTGTAATTAAATCATTCTTATCTAAGTCCAGGGACCATTCTGTCATTTTATCAAACTTCTGGTTCGTTACACAATTCTTAACGAATTGGGTTCATAACGAATGAACCTATTCGTTACTTTAAAACGAATTGATTATTATAACGAACTGGTCCATGTAACAAATTGAACATTTTAACGAACTGGTCCTTATAATGAATTGGACCTCATTCGTTTGGTCTGGTTAACGAATTGAACTTCATAGAGAATTGAACCCTTATAACGAACTGGTCAGCGTAACAAATGACCCTTCTGTGAATTGAGCCTTCTAATTCGTTATCTCCTTTTAACGAATGGTCATAACGAATTGGGGTTAATTCGTCCTCTTTTCCTAGCGAATTGGCATAATGAACTGGGGTTCGTTCGTTAGGTTCCCGTAATGAATTAGGGTTAGGTTAGGTCCGAGAATGTCAGAAACAATCTCTGACAACCTTAAATACTCGCGCCGCCTTTCCAGCGCCGCCGTGCCGGAAAACCGGGCGCTGGTTGGAAAAACGTAATTTACCCTGTTTTCATTGTTTTTCGTCCCGTTTGATCCAGATCTGAGCTAGGGCGACCCCTAAGCTCATCTTTTGATCAGTTAATAACCGATTCCATCCGGATCTCGTGACTTTAACGGTTTAGGGTGTTGGCTCGTCGTTTCGTGGCTAGATCTAGCGAGTTTGGATCTATACAATATCATACTATCATTACCTCGGGTTAATGCTCGGGTTCCTTGGTGATTTCGACTAGAGGTTGAAGGTAGGATGAGAGAGAGCTAAGTGTGTGTTTTTGATGGTGTAAGGGATGAGTGAAATGGATGGATTAATGCATAATTATTGTTTATATATTATGGGTCATGGGCTTAAGCCCATGGTCTTTTCTTCTTTCCTTTTTAACTCAAGTCCATAGCTCATATCTATTTAACCCAATCACAAGCCCGACTCGTAATAACTCATAATTTATTTTATTAACCGAAACAAGAAAATGGGATGTTACACTCGTGCAGTAGAGAGATGTCTCATGTCATGTGCCTAGGACAACCACTACCAATATACCAAGGTCTGATGGTATTCCTCCATAACTATTCCAACACGATGTGCGGGATTAATTAGTTTTTGGTACCTTGTCCATAGTAGTTCTAGGTAGACCTGATTTATCTAGGCATGTTACGGGTTGGCATGACATATTACCCCGATTATCTAGAATCGAGCAAGAGGTTTTAACAATGAAAAGACTAAAGATCTAAGCACCAATTTGTAGACAGGTTTAAGAACTTTAATGTTCACACAAACGGTTGACTTGACCCCCGCCCTCTTGACAGAAGACACATTTGATTTTTCTTTTGGGACCCTTTTTGATTCGGGGACCGGTATTGGTCTTTGATCCAAATTCGGTTTTCTGCCCATACCCGTTTGTAAAACCGTGTCCCATACCCGGCGGTATTTGTCGGGTAAATACCCGTCGGGTATCGGGCATACCCGCAGGTACCCGGTATACCCGTCGGGACTTTCAAGTACATTTTTTAATCATTATAGTTATTTTATACATTTTATTCCTACAACAATTATTACAAATTTAAATATAATGCACTCCATATATAAAAGTGTGGCAATAAATAAATAATATCATTATAATTTTTATATAATCTTTTATCCATATGTTTCACAACCTATGAAATACAAAAACAAAATTCGGGTATAAGGTTCGGGTAATCGCCCCGCGGGTATCATCTAATCCCATACCCGGTCCGTACCCACGAAAAATTTTAAATCCTAATCCCATTCCCGGCCCATACCCATCGGGTTTCGGGTATACCCGTCCCATTTGATTCGGATTTCGGGTATACCCGTCGGGCTCGGGATTTTTTGCCTTCCCTAAACCTGGTTGTATTTCTGTTCATTGACTTCAAATATTTAGTCGTGTTTCAAGTCCAATCGCCAGCAGAGGAACTTGCCTTTTGGTACGTTGAATTAATAGAGTTAACTTTATTAAAGCTACTTCGAGGTAAGTTCCTCTATCTGTGTCCTAAAACGGGACACATGGACGATAAGGACAATTTCTAGCTCTATGACCATGAGTACCATAGTTAAAACATGTTTGCCTCTTAATGAAAGAAACATTTTGGCTAACTCCTGGATTAGATTGTCTGTGTGAACGTGTTTGTCTTTATTAAATTTATTGCAACGTTTATCACAAGTGTAAACACATGAACTGCCCTCTTTAACAAACTTGTAAAAAACAAGATTTTCATTTTTCTTATTTTTAAAACCTTTATCCTTCAGCACATCACAGTTTTTAATAGTCTTAGAGGATTCAAACAAAAAATTGTTCTTGCTCTTAAAAACAGTGCCCACACCAACATAAGTAGCAACATAATTTAAAGGAACAAAATTAAAGTCTTTATTTATTGAATTTGTTGTATCATCATGAAAATCAGCTCCATCCTTAATAGTTACTTTATCTGCACTTGAAGAAGACGCAATAGTATCGTTCACCTTTGAGTTTGGTTCGATAGAATTGACTGAAACACAACGGACTGCTTCATTTGTACTTTGCTTACCATACTGCATAAATTGTTCCCTCTTTTCATATTCTTTAGTAAGAGGAAGCCAAGTGTAGTTATTATTATATGGAGGTTGAACCTCGGTGTATCCAATACCCTCACCCCTTTTTTCTTTCCATTTTAATTGTTTCTCAATCATAGATTCAACAACTGTATTAGAGACATCGAATTTTTTAAAATTAAACTCAACATTATCAAATCTGTAAGTTAATTTGACAATCTCTATCTTAGAGGCATCTAACTCGGCGGTTAGTTCAGCAATCCTTTATTTTGCATCTAAGTAGTGAAAACATTTTACACTAAAATCATTGTGAAGTTGTTTAATATCCTTTTGTTGTCCCTCTAGTTTATCTTTTAATGAATTTTCAACTTTCTTAAGGGTTAAGTTTTCATGTGTTACACCTTCCATTTCTCTAAGAAGATTACTATTGTGTATTCTATATAGTTCTACGTTATCAATCCACGATTGAGAACACAATTTAGAACTTACTACAGATGAGTTAGAAGGAGTGGAGGCTATGAAAGGAAACTAAAGATCCTTGACCAGCTCCTCCGCATTGTTCTCTTCTTCATCAACATCAATCTAAGCTAGATTAGCAGTGTGATTGTTTATGTTGAGTGCTTGTATCTAGTCATTCCAGTCAAACTAGTGAGCAACTAATCCCCACTCATTCTCTCTAGAACCAGTCCCATTTTCTCATCGGGCACCACTTACTGGAACCAATGCCCTTTCCCTGTTTCCCTCCTTTGCTGGATTGGTGCACTCATGAGCGAAGTGCCCGGGCTCGTGGCAGTTGTAGCACCTGAATGTGTTCTTGTTAAAACCAACCTTCATGTCAGCTGGCATGTTCCAGTTGTTTCTGCCTGTTCTCTCGATGAATTTCTTCGCTTTAAACACAGCCATCGAAATCTTCCAAGATATATCCATTTCCTCCACATCATCGGGATGAATTTGATCCAATTAAGCAGCCATGTCTTGATGAACTAAATTTCTGGCAAGAAAAGCATTGTAGCAGTTCATGAAACCTGCCATTAAGGCAATGTTATCTTGAGTCTCCTTTGAAACAACAGGAACTTGAGTGAGAGATTGACTAGGCGTCGCTACAGCTGATTGAGGTTAGTTGGTGGAGCAGGTTGTTGAAAGAACACAGGAGGATGCTGAGGTGGCTGAGAAAATTGACCTTGAGAAGATATAAACATTGAGAAGTTGTCATGAGCTTGCGGTGGTTGAACATACTGACTTTGAGATGACTTAAACATTGAAAAGCTATCTTGTGATACGAGAGGGTTATTTGAAGCAGTATTGTAACCGCCAGCATTGTAGGAGTTTGCATGATTAATGGCACGCTGCTTGCCATCCATGTCACAAGACTTTATGATAGCCATCACCTCTGACAAAGTCAATCTGGCCAGGTCCTTTGTCTTTTTGATTATAGCAAAATTCATGTCCCAACTTTGTGCCAGAGATTTGACCAACTTGTTATTTTCCTCAATAAGGGTCAGATTAATATTTGTGGTTCGCATCTCAGTGATCAAAGTAAAAAATCTTTGGAACTGTGTCTCCAATGACTCTCCATGAACATGATAAAACTCTTTCGTAACAGATCATGTCGACTCCTTCTCATATCCTCCTTTCCCTCATACACCTCAATGAGGGCTTCCCACAAGCCTCTAGCAGATAGCTCTCTAAATCCTTGGGAAATCTCAGGTGAGAGAGCCATGATAAGAGTGGCAAGAGCCTTTTCATCTTCCTCAACCTTCTCAAAATCATTGTTACTGTACATGGAGACAGGCTTTATGGCCAGTTCACCGTCTTCCTTCTCATAAGTAATGGGTTGAGGACCCCTGACGATACTCCTCCAAACTTTTGATCCAATACATTAGTAGATGACACACTAGTAACTTGATCCATTCTCAACTAAGATTCAGAAATACTGCTCAATAGCAATAACAACCCGATGAGATTTGGCCGACTGTTGTAGCAGCCCACAACCAATAAAATTCCCGAAAACAAATCCGAAAACATAGAAAAGAAAACGAATCTCGAGAAAAGGTTTACCGAGAACTCAGCCGAGAGTTATAGAAACGACCAGAGAACACACTTGTGCAAGAGAACACCTAACTAATCCTGAGAACCATTGATCTGAGACGAGATCACCAAACTGATCCTGAGAACCCCTAATCTTTGACGAGAATAGTTGATTTTTGCCCTAATACCTTTAATCGTTTCCGAGAACAGTTGATCTTTGCCCGAGAACCTTGAATTGTTGACTTGGTAAACTTGATAACAAATTTCAATCTCGAAAAATCAGGGATTTAAAAATCATTCAAGTTTTGAAAAGATCCTTATCCCTAATCTGTTAAGCTTTCCTGAAGAACACGAAGAACACAGATTCAATCTTCCCCAAATAGATCAGCTACAAACACAACTAGAAACCCAGTGTCCTGAATCGTTGATATCATGAAACTGAGCCTAGCATAATACATATCACCATATATGAGGTTGATCTACCAACAGCTCAAGCCTAAGCCCACCGAATACAACATGCTGAATTCGGTGTTACAAGACATTAACCCGAGAAACCAATCCAAAGTATAAACCATAATTAAGTCCCAACAACCTCCATGTATATACTTTTTCATCTATCAAATTGTAACATCCCAAATTTCGTTTGATATTTTAAATGACTCAGGGTTTTAATGAAGTAAAAAAGATAAATGTAACTATCTTGAGTATGAGGGAATTAAGTGTCATTAAATGAAAAGTTAAACATGAAACCCTATCATCTTCCTATAAAAGTAGCCACCATCTCACTTATAACCATCTTAGCCTCCAAACTCATTAAAACGCAAATTCCCATTTTTGAGAGAACAACCCACAAAGATCTGATGATTCCCGGAGATCTAACCATCGGATCGGTCTCAAATTTTAACTGAGTTATCATGGACTTTAAATGAAGATTCACAAAGATCACATCTTCGATTAGAGATCGGGAAGTCTGGTCTTTATCAAGAAAACAGTAACAACTACATATGAAGATTTCTGGAAACTGTTTTGGTTTTACGGCAACTGTAGCGGCAGTTTCCAGCAACGGAGAGATGATGAGTGCGTATATCGGTGCGAGACGGTTCCGTGGCCGCTTGATTACTCAATTCCGAGTTTGTTTGATATGGTTTTGGTCTATTTGAGTGATTTCAAACATAAACCTCAAAGGTATGTTTTTGTTAAAAAAAGTTACTTTCCGTGTACGGATTTGCATGAAAATTACGGATTTGCATGAAAATTGTTAGGATGATTGAATGGGTCACGATTATGGATAAATGTAATGAACTTGTGAGTAAATGGGTTATTTGGTTCGTTTCGGGTAAAACGAGTAGTGTTCGTTCCGTGAAAAGGACGGGTAAACGAAGTCGGTTTTGCATGAAACTTGGCAGGATAGTAAATCAGACCCTAACATGTAGGAAAAACATAAACTTGGTGATAAAAGTGTTATCCGGTAGGATTCGATTCGTATGGAAAATATGATTCGATTTGTTTGAAAATGGGATTCGATTCGTTTGAATATTCGATCAAGTTCTTTTGAATATTCGATTCGATTAGCTTGAATATTCGATTTGATTACTATTAATATTCGATTCATTTTCTAAACTAGATTCGATTCGTTTGCTAAAAATAAATATTTTTGGAAACTGTTTTGGTTTTCCTTTAACTGTAGCGGCGGTTTTCGGCGACGGCAAGTTGATGGGTTCTTTGATCGGGGCGAGATGGTTCTGTGGCTGCTTGAATCACTCAATTTCCAGTTCGTTTGATATGGTTTTGATCTATTCGAGTGATTTTGAACATAAACCTCAAAGGTATGTTTTTGTTAAAAAGGTTTACTTTTCGTCTACGGATTTGCATGAAAATTCGTAGGATGATTGAAAAGGTCGCGATTATTGATAAATGTAATGAACTTGTGAGTAAAGGGGTTAGTTGGTTCGTTTCGGGTAAAATGAGTAGTGTTCAGTTCGTGAAAAGGACGGGTAAACGAAGTCGGTTTTGCATAAACTTGGTAGGATAGTAAATCGGACCCTAACATGCAGGAAAAACATAAACTTGGTGATAAAAGATTTAAGGGGTAGGATTTGACACGTATGGAAAATATGATTCGATTCGTTTGAAACTGGGATTTGATTCGTTATAAAATGGGATTCTATTCGTTTTAATAGTCGATTCTATTTGTTTGAATATTCAATTCGATTCGTTTGAATATTTGATTTGATTTGTTTTCGAACCTCGATTCAATTCGCTTGCTAAACTGGATACGATTCGTTTGGCCTTAAGATAGATTAGCTTGACGACTTGAGTAATAAGACTTAAATAGAAAATAGTTAATTAATGTCACACCTCAATCTACGGCGGAAATTCCGGGGCATGGACTAATTGCCAAAGTTTGGGGGCGTATTCACCTTTTCGCTTTGGGATCGGCTTCAAACACCGTCCGAGGGTCTTTCCCTTGCTATCTCGCACCTATAGTACGAGTATAACCATTTGTTAGTCAGAAATACAATCCGGCTTAAGACCTTTAGTCTTATTTTATATGTCTACCTCGATGAACCTTTAGTTCATAAATCAATTTTACTTGAAAACCTTTAGTTTAAAAGTATTTATAAACATTTAGTTTATTTATAAAAACCCGACGTTTCTTTTTCTCTAAGAAACTTATTCTTTTCTTTTATTATTTAAGAATACTCATTATTACTTAAATAATAATTTCATAACAAAGAATATATATACTTGCGCACACACACACACAAACACACACACATATATATATACATATATATATTTATATTTATCACAACATATCTTTTACTCTTTCTTTGTTATATTTTCTTTTATTTTCTATTATCGAGGTGTTGAGTATAACCTCGACTTAAGGTTTAAGCCTTTATAATATTTTATTATTATATTCATTGGCGTTAAGACTTACCTTTAAAGGCTTATGAAAATTCTAACGATTCGAGCATCACTCCAACGCCGCTTCACTTCTCGATCAACTCTTTTTCTCGACACTCCTTCCTTGACACGCAAATCAATGAACGCCAATCTTCAACACTTGTTGGCACGCTTCTCGAGACTTATCGCCATAACAAACGCCTTCTTGGTATATGGGTGGAGGGTGGCACGCACTTCGAGGAAATGTCGACACGGAAATCGAGGATCGGGATACACTTATCGAGGAATTATGGCACGTTTATCGAGGTGGATCGAGTATGTGATTATGGCACTGTAGGGAGATGTTAGAGAGAGAGTTGATAGCTGGATTTTGTTTTGTCAAATGGAGATCCCGGACTTGCTATTTATAGGCAAAATCTGGAGTCCCAACGCGGTACGCGACGGCCTCCTGGGCACCCGTCGCGTACCGCGATGTAGCCCTGGCCAGTCACACCATAGGTCTGCCACGTGGCAGACGGTGTGCCACGTGGCGGATGTCGTGCCACGTGTGGCCACGTGGCAGGACACGTGGCGACCGGTGTGCCACGTGTGGCCACGTGGAAGGCCACACGTCTCGCTGTCAGACACCCCATCGCGTATCACGATGGGTCTCTCTTCGGATCCATCGCGTAGCGCGATGGGCCAGGAAATCAGAATTTTTATTTTAACCCTTGGGTTTGGAATTTGACAATTTTAGTCCCTGGACTTTAGAAAGTTTTACATTTTGAACTCGAAATTTTCTCGATGTTACAATTCTATATCTTCACGTTGTGTTTGCTTGAAACTATTACCAAAAGCTTAAATTTTTAATGGCAATGTTATTTATTTATTGTTTGTATTGCTATGTATCATAATTTTATTATGTGATAAACCTTAACCAACCTGAACCGTTGAAACGACCCAAACTGTCGAACTGTCCTGAACAATTGAAACAACCCTAACAGTGAATCCACTAAAGAAAAATTCATAGATCTACCATGGGTATTATGTATGAGTTACTCATGTCACTTGGGTGTTAGCCTAGTGGTAAGAGACCCTAATTTAAACCTGGACAATGTGATTTAACAAGGAAAAAAATGGTGTCTGTTTAGTTTAGTGGCAGATCCATGAATTTTATCTAGTAGGTGCCAAAAAGGTCGACCTAAAATGTGTTAAGTAAATCAATAATAGGTCAAACCATAATGGGCCGGGTCAAAGAAAATTACATTAAATAAACAAAATACATATTTGGGTACAATAAATTTTAGGTATTTTTATTTTAAACTACGTATAGAAATGTGAAATATGGCTCGTACATTATTTGGTTTGTGTTTGGATTGGATTCAAATATTTGGGCATACAATAAATTTTAGGTATTTTTTATTTTAAATAAATTGACTATTATTTTGGTGAATTTAAGTTCATTTGTCATTTTTTAAAACAATTATGTTTTGACTATTTAACTAACATGACTATAATATGTTTTGCAGATACATGATAAGGTTGAATTTTGAAGAGACTTATTTTAGAGGCATGTGTTACTTGGGCATAAACTGGTTGTCGATTTGATGCTGTTGCAGGTTGACTTAGATGCTAACAGATGGTTTTTTGTAATTGTTGAACTATAAATTTATTTTGGTGGTTTTTTTGTTGGACTTGACTTGAACACATTATGTATTATGTTAGACTTATAATGCATAAATCTTTTGAATAAACTACGGAACTTGAAAGGTGTGTGTTGAATTTATTGTTTCATCAGCTAATAGCAGTCAATATGTTTCACTAATGTGTTAGATCATATTTTCATTTCTTCATGAGTACTTCAACTTTTGAGACTGATTTTTAGCCTCTTATTCTTCTCTTATAATGGTTGAATTTTATTACGTTTACAATATATTGAAAATTAGTATCTAGTTCTTTTATCTTCAAAACATATTCGAAACTAAATTTCAATCGCGAATAATATATAAAAAATAATTTTTTTACGAATGGTTTTTAGTCCCCCATACTTGTAATAAAATGGTAGATTTTTAGTCCCCAAAAGGCGTTTAAGAGTAAATAGCAGTCCTAAACAGTTGGATCATATATCGATTATTGGAGACTAATCGTCAGTTCGGAATGACGTTTTGAAAAAGCTTTATGTGACCGATTTTTAGTCCCTAATACTGCCAATCAAATGGTCGAATTCAGTTAGCACAAATAGACACATAAAATTAGTCACTCGAGAATTCTTATACCAACAACCGTTTAGACTGAATATCAGTTCTAATTTCATTTGTTTTAAATATATTAAGAGTTAAATTTCAGTCCCTAATGCATTTCCTATATAATAGAGACTAATGATTAGTCTCCATTATAAAGGGTATGCATTTGAGACTGAAATCAAGTAGCCAATAAGTTTAGCTCCAAATGGTTCCATGGACAACGAATATTTGCAACTGAAAATTTAGTCTCGAATATGGTTCCTAATCATTAGGGACTAATTATTAGTTACTAAAATATGTTCCATAAACATCAGTCCCCAATGCTACCAGTAACTGAAAATTCAATCCCAGATACGAAGTATATGAGACTGAAACATCAGTCTCTCATACTTTAGTCCTTATTGGTCACTTTTTTTGTAGTGTATATTGAATTAAAAATACAAAATTAGGCACATGTTATGTCGAACCAAACAAATACAAAGTTGTTTGAGTAGTAGAGTTTAAAATTCAACAAAGTTCATAATAAAAAAAACACTAAAAGTTTGGCCTGAATTTTCATTCATTATCTTATTCATCTTCAAATTATAGACCCAATCATCATCACCGTCAATGATAGATTCTTTTGGTGTTTTGTTTCCGGTCATAACATCATAAAAAATACTCGTAGAAAACATAGCATAGGCTCGATTAATCGGTTCAGTTTGTTTTTTTTAAATGGATAAATGAACTTAAGCCCAAAAATCGGTTTTCGAAATACTAAAGAACTAAACGTCTGTTAATGCTTCGGTTTGGTTTTTTTCGGTTCAATTTTTTCGGTTATTCAGTTTCGGTTTCGGTTCGGTTAATTCGGTTTTCTGCTCATCCCTAACGAAAGGAACATTTTTGTAGCCCATTTCGTATAAGTTGAAATTGCAAATTTCCATTGATGAAGTGGTTAGAGATTAAACAATATTGGCTTAAATGTTATTTTGTATAGAAATATTAAATTTGGGCTTGGAAAGTTGTGCTCAAAAAGTTGGTTTGAGACACATAAAAAATTATTAATGTTGCCCTTGAGTCTTTTAGCCTGATTTATTAGAAATTTATAAAAATACCTATAGATTTGAGAGGGTGCCTATAGTCCATACGCTCCTTGCCCAAATATTGGATCCGCCCTTTGTTTAGTTGTTAAAAAGAAAAAATAAGTCTTAGGGTTCTAAGAAAGCCCTTCTTTAATGATTTTTTTTACAACCTAATGTTCTTGTTTTATTGATCAGGATTTGTAACTTTAGTTGTTCCTTTCGTTAGACCTGTGATTGAGTGGTTTCTAGGTTTGTCATTTATATCCGAAACCTAACCTGATAAAACCTAAATCCGAACTCAAACTAACGCAACCCGAAAGACCCAAACCCGAGAAAAGGCCGTTGGTTCCAAGATCTGATTTCTAGGTTTCTGGTCAACCCGAATAAACTATTTGTTTAAACACATGATATTAAAATTAGGTAAGTACACTGCATACATAACACTCTACACATTCTATTTGTTTTATATTCCACCTATTATTGTTGATCGACTATTTATTGCTTATATATCTTTTCTAATAACAACCATAGAAAATATTGCTTTACCAGGTTATGTTTATTTATAATTTGATTATAAGCAAACTGTCGTCAGCAATGGAATCAGTGAATGATACCATGGTGCAACATATATAGGTTTTTTATGAGTTGAAATGATCTCATCACGTGAATCATCTACATTCGATATCTTCACGTTGTGTTTGCTTGAAACTATTACCAAAAGCCTAATTTCTAATAGTGATGCTATTTTTATTATGTGATAAACCTTAACCGACCTGAACTGTTGAAATGACCCAAAGCGTCGAATTGTCCCGAACAGTGAACCCATTGGAAAATATTTTTAGACCTTCCACCGGGTATTAAGTATGAGTTACTCGTGTCACTTGGGTGGTAGCCTATAGTGGTAAGAGACCAATCTTCTTTGGTGGAGATCATAGTTTAAATCTGGACAACATGAGTTAAAAAGGAAAAAAAAGGTGTTTGTTTAGTTGTTAACAAGAATAAACAAGTCTTAGGGTTCTAAAGAAATCCTTCCTTAATGTTCTTGTTTTATTGATCAACATTTATAACTTTAGTTGTTCCTTTTGTTAAACCTATAATTGAGTGGTTTCTAGGGCTGTCACTTTTACCTGAAACCAGAGGCAGACCTATGTGTTTGATAGGGGGCGGCCGCCCACCTTAAAAATTTTTTTATAGTGTTTTCTTATGTGAAAATCCTGATCGCTCCCCTTTAAAATAAGTGTTAAGTTCCGATGTCGCAACCAAAAAAAATAATCCGTAAGATAGAGGAACTCGAAGCTAGGTTAGACGAAATAAGTGCTAGAATTCAAAATGAGAGTTTTTCTAACAAAGAGCAGGAAGCCGTTTATGAAAGAGATGATGAATTCTGGAATAATGATGATGAGGGTGTGATAGAAGAGATGGAGTTGGAGCTACCTTATTACACAGATCTGAGTGAAGATGTCGTTGTGGAGCCACTTGGCTAGATGGAAGATGACGAAGAGGCGGAGCATGTACCATATTGGGAGGATGATTTTGGTGATGCGTTAGTGGGTTTACAAGTTTATGAAGAAAATGAAGAATTTGACCCTGTTGTCCGATCTAATCTATTTAGAAACACTAATCATGGGGAAGCCAACAATGGAGATCAAAACGTCACCAAAAGAAGAAAATGAAGAGGAAGTGGCAACGGAAAAGGATCAGAATATGGTGGTAGTTGAGTCGCCACATCGTAGGAATGTTAGTAGGTTTGTGGAGGAACTGGATAGTGGATCGCCACCGAAGTCGACAAATCCACAGAAGAGGGCGTGGAAGTACTTGTATCAACATGTTTTGAGGGTTCAAAAATGGTTCATTAAGAACTATAGGACAACACTGAAATGCAAGAATAACCGTTTTCCTCATTATATGTCACGTAGTAGGTTTGGTCCAGGTAAGTTTAAGTATTGGTGGTCCAACCCGTTTGAATGTTTTAAAATGCTTTTAAGTTTCACTATGTGCTATTTGTTTAAATATTTTGAAAGGGTGGAATTAAACAGGTTAGACCGGGGTTGGATAAAAGAAAAGCCTCCTGATTGAGATTTCGGGAGCGAGTCTGGCTGAAGACTCTTCTGTACACTTAGTGCTTCCCGGGAGGCAACCCGGTAGAATGTTTTTCATTACTTTTATTTTTGTTTTTGGGTTTTTTTGTTTTCTTGTGTGGGCTGTTTCTTGGTTTGATTTCAGGTTGCTCTGGATGATATTGAATGGTTGATGATACATGGTTTGATTCAAGTGTGGGGAGGCTATTTGCTTATTGATTGTCGCTTTCGTTCGTAAGTGACAGCTTGGTAGAAAGCATTGGAGTATGAGACTTTCGTTCAATTGGAGGGCATGGGACACGACTCGCGAGGAAATATCGTCATGTTTACCAGGGGAGTCTGTTCCACTTTAGTTATATTTGAATGTGCTTTATTTTTTGTCTTTTCCCTGTCTCATTGAGGACAATGTGACATTTAAGTGTGGGATGGGAAACTGACGTTTTTATATTAAAAAAAATTCCATAGTTAAAAAAAATGTCTCGAATATTTAACGAAAATTTTTGCAAATAATGGAAAATGATAGAAAAATTTGAGATTGGTTTTTAAAACTACTATTATATATGAGATTAAAAAAAAAGATAACGCACTAAGCTTGGGATGTGTCGGTAGGCCCAACTAGCTTTGATAGTCCTATTTAGAAAATTTTATATATATAATAATTTGAAAAACGGTGAAACCGAATTTCGATGCTTAGGGAGATTACCATAATCTAAAAACTTTGATATGGTAAGACTTAGATGCACTCAAATCATTCCACCACCACATGTCCATCTGTTTACGAGCTTAGAAAATAGTTATGTAATTTAGGGTGACATAAAAAATAAAAAAAAAGTGAAAAAAAAATGAATAAAAAAGTATGTTATGAAAGTTATGATTATTCCGAAAAGTTGTTCCAAAAATCAAATGATTGTGAGAAAGTTATGTATTGCAAAAATTCCAAAGAAGCATTCTCAAAAATAGAAAAATAGGCCAAAGTGCACATACTAGACGGGATTTAGAGTTTACGTGTTACCAAGGGGATATTGACTCTGAGGATACACTATTGGGGCTCGACTGTTCTTAGTCAATATATATTTTTTAGGGAATATATAGGACAAAGTCCAATAATATTTAGGGAATGCTCGTACGGCCTCCACATGACCATTCATCCATCAAATTTCACCGAGTGTATCTACTTAGTACCATCAACGAGTCCTTGGCTTACGGTGATTTGTCAAACCATTCTTATTTGACTCTAGTTTTTCTAGCTCTCTTTGTCTGATATGGGGTAGGTGTAGCCGTGGTTTTTAAACTTAAAACGCTTAATGCAATTGACGGCTTGATAGGCTGGTGGCTGGGTTTAAGTGGACAACAATATCGGCAATCGCGGTTTTTTGCGTTTATCTGTGCTTATAAGATAACTTATGTGTTTTAAAGATTAGTTTCAAATTCTAATTCCATTGCAAAATACATTTTTCAGGGACGAAAAAGATTTAAGTGTGGGGATATTTGATATGGTCTAAAATATGCATAATATTATATACAAATTTCCTACACTTATGAGTTGTTTTGAATTAGTTTTTATTAAATATTTGTCTCAATTGGCTCTTATATTGATTTTATTGCTTTCATGAGTCAACGAGTTAAAAGAGTAAAAACTTTATATATATATACATATATTGATTCTCTTTATAAATAATTTTATACAAAGAAAAAAAATGATTCATTAATAGAGTACAAAAGATGTAAACATGTTAAACTTAATTCTTAGAATTAAATGATGAAAATTAATATGATATAGTGAAATGATAAGCATTAATGTTATGAGTGGAACTCACGTGATATACAAAATAATTGTGTCTTGAGAATTAAATTGCATTTAATAGACTTATTTAATTGCTTGTAGAAAATTGTTGGAGAAAAGAAAACGTGATGGATAAATACAAGATGGGCTGGGCTCTTACATTTACATGGATTGTGTCCTGAAGAGAAAGGAACATATCGAAGCCTTGGAAGACAAGAAAAAAGGGTCCATAGACCCTATTAATTGGTTTTGACAACACGACAGCTAGACTGGTCGCTATGGTGACGGGCTTCAAAGCCCCTCCCCAGTGCCACGTCAGCGCCTACTTAGCGCCACGTGGGCACTGGGGCTTCGAAGCCTCACCCGAAAGATGCCCCTCTATGGTGCGTGGGCTTCGAAGCCCCTTTATTTATTATTTTTTATAAAACCAAAAATCAACAAACACAAACACAATAACCCATAACCCCTCAAATGGCATCATTGGAAACCCACCTCCTCCACCTCTTCTTCCTCATCCTCCACCTCACCAACACCACCACCATCACCGATCTCACCACCCTAATCTACAAAGGCTGCGCCAACCAAAACTTCCAAAACCCATTAGCCACCCAAAACCCTCGTCTCACAATCACAATCATCCATCACCACCTTCTTCAAAACCACCGCCGGAGAAAACGATTCATCCACCATCACTGGTCTGTATGTATGTGTGTTTAAGAGAGAGAGAGAGAGAGAGATAGAGAAAGATAGAGGGCCCACATGTTTCCCATCTGCGCCGCGTTGCAACAAATCTCACCCACGGAGCCCAGCCCTCAAAGGCGCCCCACAGCGGTGTTTGCCGGCCATCGCGCACAAAAAAGACCTCATCCGCGCCCCATAACGGATAGTCTTATGAGGTTTTTTGGGGAAGAATACGCCAATCAGGTGGGGCGCCCTTGTTCATCAAGGGGGTTTGTTTTGGTCGAGAAAGTCAAAAAGAAAGAAGAAGATTAATATTATTCTCTTTTGGGTAGCAATTCAGTGAAGGACAAAACAAATAATTAAAACCAAGCTGGTCAACTTTAATTTGATGAACCATATTATCTATTTTATCTTTGTTTCATCAATTCTTATTCTTGGCTAAACTTTTATACTGCCTAGGTTTGGTTGAATACTTTTTAGACTCGTTTTATTTTTGGTCTTGGATTAATATTAATTGGTTCATGTTTTGGTTAAGTTTTTATTTTATTTGGTTGTGATGCATATGCGTACTTGGTATTAATTTATGATCAATTTATCGTTCCATATGCGTCTTTGTGAATGTTTTTCATGTATGCATGCATATTAGGTTCCTTACTGTGTGTTTATAACTAGTTTGTGGTTTATAGTTAACGTATTCCATAGGAACGGTAATTGAGAGTTTAGAGATACCTTTTATTCTGTAACTTGAGAGACTGGGAGGTAATTAAGTGTAGCCTGTTTTGGTCTTTTACGGGTTTAAGTAGTGATTTCACGGGAGTGAGTTACCCTAGATTCCTTTAGATTTTTACATATCCGAATTATAAATAAATTTAATAAGAATACCCCTCTACGCCTTACGGTGTTTTGTGATTAGTGAGACCGGGAGGTGATTTAATCTTTGGGTACCTTAGCATAGTTAGGTAAGGTGAGACCGGGAGGTGATCCGAACCATTAAACAGTTGAGCTTACATGATATTTAGGGTTCTTAGGTATTGTTGGTGAGACCGGAGGTGATCTAGCATACTTTAGTTATTCCTTAAGTTTCATATTTTTAGAATACGGTACCAATCATAAATCCAATTATGAGAGTTTACGAGTTGACTTGTAAGATTCCTTGCCTAGGTAGTTGTTTCCTTCTATTTGAGTTCCACCCTTATTTATTCGTGTCAGTTTTAGTTTAAGTATTATTTATTTTATATTTAATAATTAAAAAAACGACAAAAATCAATTAAATCTATTTATTTAAGTTATTAGTCAGAGTCTAGTTTAGGTGTCACTAGTGTCATGTGGGTTCGATATACGGACTTCGTTAGGCTTTACTATAGTTGATAGGTACACTCTGTCTAGTGGTCTAGCATTATGATAGTCTAGATTTATAAATTTAAAACTAGATTGTCTAGGTTATGTTAAATTTTTAATAGACCGTTTCGCACATCATTGGATCAATCTCATTGTAAGCTAGCGGAAATAACTTACAAGTTAACCGAGATCTCGGATCTTGTTGGTGTTTGGTTATTGGCGAAAATAGAAAGAATGAGAGAGTAGGGAGACAGTTGGTGAAAAGGTAAGGATAATATTTGCAAAAAAGGGTGTGTATGCATGACTATGCTTCACCTTATATAGGTGAGAGCATATGATGCACCTTCTATTATAATTAGCCCAATTGGTTCTAAGTACAAGACATTGGGCCTAAACATACATAAAAGAGACCGTAAGTTAGTAAAATACATCGTGAATAAATCTAAATAATACAAAATACTTATGAACACAATAGGGCCTAACAATCTCCCTTTAGTTTTTAGTATTATTTCCCTAGCTTCTGTTTTCAATCGGAATCGTAGTCGAATGGAGAATTATATTTAAACTATTGGTTGTCAACAAGATAATGAACGAACTTGTTGAACTTTTCAACTATTTTATAGGTGTTGTCCCTTCCTACATCTTCAACTGTGGACACAGGGGAGTCGTACATCTTCAACCTATCCTCCTTAGACACGCCGATTCGTGTTCATCAAAGAAGTTGAGCGTGCACATGGTGTCACAGTGAATGACCACTTCTCCAGTGCTATTGTCAAACTCCCATGAAACAAAGTCAAAAATCATATTAGGAGTGAACGGCTCACCATGGTGTATCGGCTCCTGTCACACCCTCAAAATCTACTAACAGAGTTTTACCGTCAGAGGGTGTGAACTAACAGGATCGGAATCATTAGTTATAATCAAACCGTAAATAAAGCTTTCAAACCACGAAAACAGTTAAGTGTAAATAAGTGCGGAAGCGTAAAAACCATAAGAAAAAAGTTGCGTCACACAGGACGACTTAAAAACTGAGTTGATAACAGTTTAAGACAAGTTTGCATGATCAATAACGTTCAAAACAATGCATGATCCTATACCGCGCGCCCGCCTTGGCTACCTGAGAATAACATACTAAAAGTGTCAACAGGAGGTTGGTGAGTTCACAAGTTTATATAAAATAAAGCGTTTAGCGTTTTGCGTTACCAGATAGTGTTAAATCAATTATATATCGATAGGTAGCTAGCCTATACAACAAGTATTACTAAGTGTTCGACACTGAAGCTGACTGTTTATCATGAGCCTTGCCACTAGGTCTACCCCGACCATGGTAATGTGTTAGTCAAGATTACACCCGCTCGACCTCTAGTCGAGTTTAGCGTTGGGTGGGGTTTGTCAAACCCAGTAGTACTACTCAACAATGACTCGCTATTTTACAATAATAAACGGTTCGATGTGTGAAGGACTTCAATTATTTCGTTTGCCACTTAGCCTTTACAAGTGATATATAATTTCTTAACAAAATCTAAAAGCGTTTACGGAGTATGTTATCTCCCCCAAGTGAAAAGCGTTTAAAGAGTTTGAAAGGGGAAAGTGAAACTCACTGTTTGCGAAGATTACTAAAACAAAAGTCCTAGAGATGCGCGTCACAGAAAAATCCTCACTCGAGCTCTAAGACAAAAATGAGATTTTTCTAAGTATTTAAGCTATTAACGAGTCTCTAGACTCGGCACGTAATACCTATGTAAATAATACACTTCGTGTTTCGTTTGTGAATTTCGTGTGACTCGACAAGCACATTAGTGACTCGTTACAAGTGTAAACAACTTCTCAAGCATCAAGTATTAACATAGCATACTTCTATTAATCATCTAACACAAGGGTATTTTGGTCAAACACGTAGCAATTACGATTATCAACATATTTCATGTACTTTCGCCTAGCTCAGCAACTAGCTTTACCGAGACAGATTACTACTAGTAAAGATTACTCTAACCCACAGATCATAACTCATTAATTAATTCATCAAAAATTATCACAAAAACATATATGAATTAGGTTTACAGAACCATTTTTATTGTAATTTTATTCCACATGTGTTTCTTACAATGATCAAATTACTACAGCAAACTTACAGCAGTCAGAATCATGCGCAACAGAATGTTATTTAACATTCCCATCAAACTAAAAATCCAATTAATGCAAGACCAATTGGGTTGAGTTCTTAACTCAAAATGCTAACTTCCAGAGGTGGAACCAACCGATTGGGTCTTGTAATCCACGAGTTATGACATTTACAAAATAGTCTTACATCAGGTCTCAAAATTCAGATTTGCACAACGTTTTTGTAAAATCATAAAAGTTAACTTTTACACGTCCAAAAATTGCAAATTTATATTCTTTAGAAACTAGACTCAACCTAGTACACTGTAGTATTCATAATCTTGACCAATTCTCACATTCACACCCCGTTACAGTCAATTGAACATCAACAACACAATCTGTCCAGAAACAGTTTGCATCCAAACTCAACATATTAACCATCTATAGACCACAATCCGTTCATATGACATTCTAGACACCATAATCACTATCCATGCACATCAATTACACACTACATACATGATTAGGGTTTTACTTGAACTCAAAATCAAAGAAACAAGCGATTAACATGCAATAACATCAATTCTAGTTATCAAAACAACAATCAATACATAATTAAACCTCATCTAATCAAAACAAAGCATATGAGCACCATATATATAATTTTCGGAATATAGGGTTTAGAATTAAACCTTCAAAAACACAAAAACAAGCAAGAGGAAGGTGAGAGGTGACTAGAAACGAGTGTGGGATGTTTCAATTGTGAAAAACGAGGTCGATTAAGGGTGGTATGGGGGTGGTGTATGGCTGCCGTCGCCAAGAGAGGGAGAGGGAGGGAGGATCGATCGTAAGAATGGGGTAGGGGTGTAGGGTTTTATTTTTTTATATTATTAATAATAAGATGTTACACTTTAGTCCCTCAACTTCTAGTTTGCTAACTTTCTAGTATAATTAACTTAGTTCTTGTTTCTTGTTTAGTATCACACATAATATAATCAAGTAACACATATGTTAACATAAGGTTATCACGTATTTGTTGTTTTGATGTTCGTCATTTGTTCACCAATAGTTTGCGTCAACTCGTTTGCGTTTCGGTGCAATCCCGAAAGACTACACATGTAGTAATTGTCAAGCGTCATTTAAACCCTTTGTTTAAATGTAATGAGTTGTGCGTTATAGATCCAATGATCTTAAGTTTGAATTGACGGAGTTTGAGTTAACGGAGTTAACCTGAAATTGACGAGTGTCACATCATTCCCATGTTAAAGATTTTTCGTCCCGAAAATTTGAGTCAAGTCGTGATGAGTGTCTCAAAAAGTAAGAAAAATTTTCAGTTTGTCATATCATCCCCTAGTAGAAAGAAATTTCGTCCAGAAATTTAATTCATACCTCCGGTGATTTCTGACGGTTCGACGGGTTTCGCGGTTTTCTGTGTTTGGTCAACCCTTCAAAAAGGTGAGGATACTTTTTCATCATTTGATCCTCGCGTTCCCAAGTGAACTCCGGTCCACGTCTCGAGTTCCAACGAACCTTAACGATTGGAATTTTGCTGTGCTTGAGTCTTTTGGTTTCCCAATCCAAAACTTCGACTGGTTCTTCAATGAAGCGTAGCTGTTCATCAACCTGTAATTCGTCCAAAGGGACTGTTTGGGTTTCATCGGAAAGACATTTCTTCAAGTTGGATACGTGGAATACATTGTGTACACTGCTGAGTTCCGTTGGTAGATCCAGTCGGTACGCCACCGGACCGATGCGCTCGGTTATCCGATAAGGACCAACGTATCATGGGTTGAGTTTGTTTCGCTTTCCAAAGCGAACCACACCTTTCCAAGGTGAGACTTTGTGTAATACTTGGTCATTCACTTGAAATTCGAGAGGCTTTCGGCGCTTGTCGGCGAAACTCTTTTGGCGATCTCGTGCTGCTGCCATACGGTTTCGGATTTGAACAATCTTTTCAGAGGTTTCGAGTACCAATTCTGGACCAGTGATTTAGCTATCACCCACCTCTGCCCAGCAGAGAGGTGATCGACACTTCCGTCCGTACAACGCTTCAAACGGCGATGCTTTAATACTTGCGTGGTAGCTGTTATTATACGAAAACTCTACCAAAGGTAAGGTAAGTGGGGTTCCCAACTTTTTCCGAAATCCAACACGCATGCACACAACATGTCCTCCAAGGTCTGAATAGTGCGCTCACTTTGCCCATCCGTCTGACGATGGTATGCGGTGCTCATATCCAGGTGGGTACCTAGTGCGCTTTGTAGTGACTTCCAAAAGTGCGAAGTGAAATGGGAATCTCGATCAGAAATGATTGAGACAGGCACTCCGTGTCTAGACACTACTTCTTTCATGTAGATGCGAGTCAGTCTTTCCATTTTGTCTAATTTCTTAATCGCTAAGAAGTGTGCAGACTTAGTCAACCGGTCAACGATCACCCAGATGGTATCGCATCCCGTCGGTGTTTTGTGTAATCCCGTGATAAAATCCATTGAAATGTGTTACCATTTCCACGTTGGAATTTCCGGTTGCTGCAGTAGGCCAGATGGTTTCTGATATTCTATTTTAACTCTTGCACAAGTCAAGCATTTGCTCACGTAGGTGGCAATGTCGGCTTTCATGTTTGGCCACCAGTAAAGTGCCTTTAGGTCATGGTACATTTTATCTGAGCCGGGGTGGATAGAATATCGGGACTTGTGTGCTTCGTCCATCACTAGAGTCCTCAAGTCTCCGTATCGTGGAATCCAGATCCGGTTCTCAAAATATCGGACCCCGTCCGATTTGGTTTCGAGTTGCTTGTTCATGCCCCGCATGAGTTCTGATGGAAAATTATCATCTTTCAAAGCTTCGAGTTGCGCATCGCGAATCTGATCGGGTAAGTTGGCATGAATCGTGAGTTGCAATGCTCGCACTCGCCTGGGTTTATCGGTTTCTTTTCTGCTGAGAGCGTCGGCCACCACATTGGCCTTTCCAGGGTGGTACTTGATGGCACAATCATAATCCTTAAGTAGCTCGACCCAACGACGCTGTCGCATGTTCAGCTCCTTCTGATCGTAGATATGTTTGAGACTCTTGTGGTCGGTGTAAATGGTAAACTTGGTACCGACAAGTAATGCCTCCATATCTTAAGAGCAAACACCACAGCTCCGAGTTCCAAGTCATGGGTCGTGTAGTTCTTCTCGTGAATCTGTAGTTGTCGAGAGGCATAGGCTATAACCTTCTCGAGTTGCATCAACACGCAACCGAGACCTTGTATCGATGCGTCACAATGTACCTCAAAATTCTCTGTTCCCTCGGGAAGGGCTAGAATAGGGGCGCTACAGAGTTTGGTTTTCAACAGTTGAAAAGCGGATTCTTGCGCGTCACCCCAATTGTACTTAGTACCCTTGTGAGTCAAAGCAGTGAGAGGTTGAGCAATCTTTGAAAATCCCTCGATAAAACGCCGGTAGTAGCCGGCCAGTCCTAGGAATTGTCGCACCTCAGTCGGAGTCTTAGGTGCTTCCCAGTTTTTGATGGCCTCTACCTTACTGGGATCGACATGGATACCATTCTCGTTGATCACATGTCCTAAAAAGTGAACCTCGCGAAGCCAAAATTCGCATTTCGAGAGTTTAGCGTATAGTTGTTCCTTCTTCAGCAATTCCAGAATTAACCTCAAGTGTTCTTCGTGGTCAGCATTGTCCTTGGAGTAGACAAGAATATCATCAATAAAAACAATCACAAACTTGTCGAGGTACGCCTTGCATACTCGATTCATGAGATCCATAAATACGGCTGGTGCGTTGGTTAAGCCAAAAGGCATAACCGAAAACTCGTAGTGACTGTACCGAGTTCTGAAAGCCGTCTTTCAAATATCTTCTTCGCGCACTCTTAGTTGATGGTAACCAGATCTCAGATCGATCTTCGAGTAGTAACTCGATCCTTGAAGTTGGTCAAACAGATCATCAATTCGGGTTAAGGGATAACAATTCTTGATCGTCACCTTGTTCAATTCCCGGTAGTCGATGCACATGCGGAAAGTCCCGTCCTTCATTCGAACAAACAAGACAGGGGCTCCCCATGGCGATGAGCTACGTCGGATAAAACCTTTATCCAACAGATCTTGTAATTGGGTGGACAACTCCTGAAGCTCCGCCGGTGCGAGCCGATACAGGGCTCGTGCTATGGGCGCTGCACCGGGGGTCAACTCGATTTGGAACTCGACTTGTCGAATAGGAGGGAGTCCAGGAAAATCCTCCGGGAAGACTTCCGGAAAATCGCGCACAATCGGTATATCTTCTATTCGCTTCTCCTCTGCGGGTTTCTCGACAATATGCGCTAAAATTGCCGGATGACCCTTTCGTAGATACTTCTGCGCCTTCATGAGGGTGATGACGCTGGTGGTCATGCCGTTTTTCTCACCCTGAATCGAAATGATCTCGCCGGAAGGAGTAGTGATGTGGACTATTTTGTCGTGACATATAATCTCCGCTCAGTTCTTGGATAACCAGTCCATGCCGACAACGACATCGAAACTACCAAGCGTAAAAGGTATAAGGTCGATATCAAAAATATGACCTGACAGTTTCAACTTACATCCCGCAAGTACATGAGTTGTTTCTATAGACTTTCCGTCAGCTAATTCAATAGGAAACTTAGCATCTAATGGGGTTGGAGTTAAGTCTAAGAGTTTACTAAAGGATTTCGACACAAAACTCCTATTAGCTCCAGTGTCAAACAAAACAGAAGCAAAACAGTCGTTCACAGGAAACTTACCAGTCACCACATACGGATCGTTGCGGGCTTGACCCGACCCAATGACGAAAGCTCTTCCTTTACCATTGCTTCCGCCACCGCTGCTGCCTCCATTGTTCTCGTTCTGTTTTAGTTTGGGACAATCTTTCCTGAAATGACCCTCTTGACCACACTCGAAACATCCCTTAGTCGCCATAGGTGGTTTAGGAGCACCCTTTGCCGCTAGGTCTCTCCTACATTCCTTGGCCTGATGAACCATTTTTCCGCATCTCAGACACCTGACACGGTCACATGGGCCAACATGGTGATAGTTGCACTGGTTGCATTTCGGGTGTTTCCCAGCATAGCCGCTCGAACCCTACCCGCTACCGTTGTTGTTCTTGTTGGGACCTGATGGTTGAAGCTCCGGGTGAGTTCGGGCTTACGGTAGTGTTGTTGCTGTGGGGGTTCGAGGATGAGGACCTGGTGTTGTCGAACTTTCTCTTTCCATTACTCGGGTTGTTGTTGCTGTTGTTGTCAGTGCTCGGGTTGTCACGGGCTTTAGTGGTTGAACCCCTAGGTGGTAACGCACCTTGGGTCACTGCTTGATCCGTCAGTTTGTGAGCTAACCGGATCGCTTGTTGAATCATAGCGGGTCTGGAAGACGTCACCATGCCCTGAATTTGCGGTGCTAACCCGTCAATATACATCTCGATCCTCTTACTAGGCGGGTCTACCATCCGTGGACACATCACAGCTAACTCGTGAGAACGAGTGGTGTAGGCTTCAATTTCGGAACCCACCATCTTCAACGACCAAAACTCGGATTCCAACTTTGCAATCTCCTCTCGAGGACAATACTCTTCACGCATCATATTCTTGAACTCCTCCCAGTTCATAGCGTTAGCCAGTTCCAATCCAAGAATCCGCACATTTGAATTCCACCAAGTGAGAGCAGAATCTTCCAGTGTTCCAGCAGCAAATTTGACCATACTGGCAGGTGGACAATTACACATCTCAAACGCGGATTCAGCCTTCTCAGCCCAACGCAGGAAGCCTATAGCCCCCTCAGTGCCCTTAAACGAACTGGGCTTGCAATCCAGGTAGTTCTTGAAAGTACACGTTCCAGTTGGACCTCCAGCTTGATTTTGGACATGTGTGGCTAGAGCGGCCGCCGCGTGATCGTTCAGCAGAGTTTGGAGTTCTGCTGCAGTCAAGTTGATATTACCGCGACCGTGTCCAGCGTTTCTTCCAGCCATTTCCTAGAATCACAGCATAAAATGTTAAACACGAATTTTTCGGTTTCATATGCAACACGCCATACATGTAATAAAAGATAGGTAAGAAAGAAAAAAAAAACAACTAAAAGAAGTAAACATCACATCACAACCATATAGTAATCCAAATAATAATTCATGATTAAAGCCATTGTATTCGCTACAAAGTATTTAAAACCAATCCTTAAAATCATAGAAAATAATAGTTTGGATGGAGACAACTCCTCCATCTAGGTGTTATCATCCTTAGATGTCATCGTCTGAGGACACCTCTGAGTGTGCCTCCTCCTCAGCCGGTTCTTCCTCCGGTTCCTCTTCGGGTTCCTCCTCGGGATCTTCCTCGGGATCCTCCTCAGGCTCCTCTTCGGGATCTTCTTCGGGTTCCTCTTCAGGCTCTGCCTCAGGTTCGGCTGCGTTCTGAGCAATATGCATTTGTAAGACATCGCAACGCTCTAGAGCTATCTCAGTTCGGGTCCTTGCCACTTGGAGTTGCTCTTGCAAGTCTATCATCTCGGCTTGTATTTTTCTCATAATCTTCATCTGTTGATCACTAGCCTCTTGCATTTCCTTCATAGCCGCTGTCAGGCGGGAAATTTCCTCTTTAGTTTTGGTTCCATCTTTTAACAGTCCGGAAACGTTCGCTCTCGTATAGCGCATATAACCAACGTCACGCTCCAAACAAGAAACAACAGCTGCGAGCACACGCTCTACAGGTTCGGTTATAGGTGGCAGGGTGTTGGGGTAAGCAAGACGACTCGGGTGAGGTAGTGGGGGAACTTGTTCGCGATAGACCATACGCCTAATCATATTCGGGTACCAATCCCAGCTAACTTCATCTTCGTACATGCTTCCGGATAAGCGATACCTCTTCGGTGCAGGGGCTTCGAGTTCCGGGACTACTCGAGGTGGCGATGAGGTAGGTAACTGTGGTTCCTTCCCATGAGCATGAGTCATCTGATCGGATGATGATGATGGTGGCGTCGACATCCCTACAGGTAAGCCGTGTATGCGCGCGTATGAGTGAATGAGGTAAAGAAATAAGATAACAAAGACTACACAAAACATATGCAGTGCGTATCATTATAACTAATGGGTCATTGCGGTTATAGTCTAGTATGCATGCAGTTTCTAGTTCGCTATAATCAATGGCTCTGATACCAATCTGTCACACCCTCAAAATCCACTAACGGAGTTTTACCGTCAGAGGGTGTGAACTAACAGGATCGGAATCATTAGTTATAATCAAACCGTAAATAAAGCTTTCAAACCACGAAAACAGTTAAGTGTAAATAAGTGCGGAAGCGTAAAAACCATAAGACAAAAGTTGCGTCACACAGGACGACTTAAAAACTCAGTTGATAACAGTTTAAGACAAGTTTGCATGATCAATAACGTTCAAAACAATGCATGATCCTATACCGCGGGCCCTCCTTGGCTACCTGAGAATAACATACTAAAAGTGTCAACACGAGGTTGGTGAGTTCACAAGTTTATATAAAATAAAGCGTTTTGCGTTTTGCGTTACCAGATAGTGTTAAATCAATTATATATCGATAGGTAGCTAGCCTATACAACAAGTATTACTAAGTGTTCGACACCGAAGCTGACTGTTTATCATGTGCCTTGCCACAAGGTCTACCCCGACCATGGTAATGTGTTAGCCAAGATTACACCCGCTCGACCTCTAGTCGAGTTTAGCGTTGGGTGGGGTTTGTCAAACCCAGTAGTATTACTCAACAATGACTCGCTATTTTACAATACTAAACGGTTCGATGTGTGAAGGACTTCAATTATTTCGTTTGCCACTTAGCCTTTACAAGTGATATATAATTTCTTAACAAAATCTAAAAGCGTTTACGGAGTATGTTATCTCCCCCAAGTGAAAAGCGTTTAAAGAGTTTGAAAGGGGAAAGTGAAACTCACTGTTTGCGAAGATTACTAAAACAAAAGTCTGAGAGATGCGCGTCACAGAAAAATCCTCACTCGAGCTCTAAGACAAAAATGAGATTTTTCTAAGTATTTAAGCTATTAACGAGTCTTTAGACTCGGCACGTAATACCTATGTAAATAATTCACTTCGTGTTTCGTTTGTGAATTCGTGTGACTCGACAAGCACATTAGTGACTCGTTACAAGTGTAAACAACTTCTCAAGCATCAAGTATTAACATAGCATACTTCTATTAATCATCTAACACGAGGGTATTTTGGTCAAACACGTAGCAATTATCGATTATCAACATATTTCATGTACTTTCGCCTAACTCAGCAACTAGCTTTACCGAGACAGATTACTACTAGTAAAGATTACTCTAACCTACAGATCATAACTCATTAATTAATTCATCAAAAATTATCATAAAAACATATATGACTTAGGTTTCCAGAACCATTTTTATTGTAATTTTATTCCACATTTGTTTCTCACAATGATCAAATTACTACAGCAAACTTACAGCAGTCAGAATCATGCGCAACAGAATGTTATTTAACATTCCCATCAATCTAAAATTCCAATTAATGCAAGACCAATTGGGTTGAGTTCTTAACTCAAAATTCTAACTTCCAGAGGTGGAACCAACTGATTTGGTCTTGTAATCCACGAGTTATGACATTTACAAAATAGTCTTACATCAGGTCTAAAAATTCAGATTTGCACAACGTTTTTGTAAAATCATTAAAGTTAACTTTTACACGTCCAAAAATTGCAAATTTATATTCTTTAGAAACTAGACTCAACCTAGTACACTGTAGTATTCATAATCTTGACCAATTCTCACATTCACACCCCGTTATAGTCAATTGAACGTCAACAACACAATCTGTCCAGAAACAGTTTGCATCCAAACTCAACATATTAACCATCTATAGACCACAATCCGTTCATATGACATTCTAGACACCATAATCACTATCCATGCACATCAATTACACACTACATACATGATTAGGGTTTTACTTGAACTCAAAATCAAAGAAACAAGCGATTAACATGCAATAACATCAATTCTAGTTATCAAAATCAATACATAATTAAACCTCATCTAATCAAAACAAAGCATATGAGCACCATATATATAATTTTCGGAATATAGGGTTTAGAATTAAACCTTCAAAAGCACAAAAACAAGCAAGAGGAAGGTGAGAGGTGACTAGAAACGAGTGTGGGATGTTTCAATTGTGAAAAACGAGGTCGATTAAGGGTGGTATGGGGGTGGTGTATGGCTGCCGTCGCCAAGAGAGGGAGAGGGAGGGAGGATCGATCGTAAGAATGGGGTAGGGGTGTAGGGTTTTATTTTTTTATATTATTAATAATAAGATGTTACACTTTAGTCCCTCAACTTCTAGTTTGCTAACTTTCTAGTATAATTAACTTAGTTCTTGTTTCTTGTTTAGCATCACACATAATATAATCAAGTAACACATATGTTAACATAAGGTTATCACGTATTTGTTGTTTTGATGTTCGTCATTTGTTCACCAATAGTTTGCGTCAACTCGTTTGCGTTTCAATGCAATCTCGAAAGACTACACATGTAGTAATTGTCAAGCGTCATTTAAACCCTTAGTTTAAATGTAATGAGATGTGTGTTATAGATCCAATGATCTTAAGTTTGAATTGACGGAGTTTGAGTTAATGGAGTTAACCTGAAATTGACGAGTGTCACAGCTCCCCAAGATCCTTTGGCATCTTATATCTCCAAGTTTTTCTTCTTTTCCCAAACTCAGGATCAACTTCACTTGGGTGCAGATACGATGTACCCTTGTTGAGTTTAATTTGGGGTAGTTGTCCCTTCATCCTCTACTCAACAACCTCTTAAAGTAGCCCTCCAAATTCTTTTCAACGTCTCAATCACCAACAATCCAACGAAAATAGTTCATGTCCAGCTGCAACAATGAATGCATATCAAAATTGTCCAAGTAGGTGAGATCCCTATTGGCACGTACGATAGCCCACGTTTTGCTATCTCTGTGCCATTTGCAATAGAGGATTGGGGAGATGTCGTCGTACTGATAGTTGTGGCATCGAATGCTTGCTGTCTTTCCAATGTTGTACCTCTTCTTTTTTCGTTGCCTCGGTCCTTGAGAAGGGAGAGCCACTACGGTAGCTGAATCTTGAACCGTTTCTTCAACATCACGAACTAGCGTTTCCAAGAGAGTTCCACAGCTTCTTAAGCCGAAGACAAGGTACTCGCACATGTAGCAACATTAAAGAGAGTAGAAATTTCATCCTCTATCTCAGCCCCCGGATCTATTATTTTCTGAGCTGGATCAGCCTATTGGGGATCCAATCTTGGCATCTCAGATTGTGAAGCAGACTAATCACCTACTCCACAGCCATCACCTTCATTACCACCACATGGTTCATCATAAATGTCACGAGGATCATCATCGTCCTCATCATCTTCCTCATCATCAGATTCGTGATCATCATCACTTTCATCTTCCTTCTCATTCCTAGTACCAATTTCTCCAACACCCAGAGTAACCACTAGAACGTTTTCTGTATTTACACCAGAAACAACAGACACAATTTCAACCACACTGGTAGTAACCACCATACCAACAACGAATACTGTTTCACCAACACCAACACCAGAACCACTTCCACTAGCACCATCCAATTTTACACCACCACCACTTGTGCCACTTCTAGAAACAGTAGTACGAGCATCGACAATGAGCTCAACCAAAGCAATTTGTCTCGTTTTCCCCTTTTGTGCATCATCATCATCATCATCAGAGTTTATCCAACTTTTGAAAACTGCCTTTAATCGATTCTTTAGATCTTCAATGTCTTCATCCGTTAACTTCACGACTCCAACGACAACAAGGTATCGGCTCACAAGAGCTTTATTAACCATGGCTTGAGCATTAGTAAAATAGTTGTGCTACTCAATTTGGGTTCTAAGCCAGTCAACCTCTGCTCTCAAATAATCATTTTCACCAATCAATGTTCCAACATTCCGTAAGGAAGAGGATTCACCCTCAAACTCAATCATCGTTCTATCAAAACTTGATTCGAACTCTATTCTCAAATTTTGTGCAAGGTTTGAGAAGGAAGGTAAATCAGATTCAAGGTAAGAAACCCTTAACTCAAGTCGAATCACCTCATTGTGACGTTCGGCATTCAATAGAGATTGATCAGTCAGTTGAGTTTGTTGATTGTTTACTTGATTCTGGTGAGTTTCAATCCATAGTCGTTGACTCTCCATAGGGCTCTATCAACTTCCTTATCTTGTTCTAATTCGGCAACCCTAGCAACCAAGTCCCCCTTCTCATTTTCAACCTTTACATTTATCTTCCTCTGTTCTCTCACAATTTCAATAATAAGCATTTCCTGTTTGGCTCCTTTCTTGTTGGATTCCTTAAGTTTTTGAATCCTATCAATGATAGGATCCATGCACACATGAGGCTTCTTGAACTTACCACTTGATAATGGGATGGATGAAATGACTGTGGATTTGGTGATTGTGGTAGGGGTAATAGAAAATATGGATTGGGGTGTGGTCTGGGTAAGCATAGTTATGGTTTGTGTGGCTAAGGATGTTTTCAAGGCTAGGGGTAGGATTGAGGGTTCAGTGGATGTTTGTGTAGATCTAGGGGAGGTTATGGGTAAAGTAGTGGGTGAGTAAGTGAAGGTAGATGACCAGAGTGTTGTACCCCTAAGAGGTGAAGTGAAGGTTAGCTAAAAGGTGAGGATATGGGTGAGGTGGTCCTAGGTGGTGAGATGGGTGATTGTTGAATGTGTAAGGTATGGGTTGGTTCACTATCAGTTTGGTTATTAAGGTATTTGTAGGCCTTGAATAGGTTGGTCTCAGTGAAAGGGAAAGATGTTGGGTAAGGTTACAGGTGAGTCATGAAGTCTCTTAGGTGTGTGTGTGTGTGTTTGGTTTTGGTTTTGGCACATGAACTTGTTTGCCTTTTAAGGATTCTATGGTGAGGGACAAAGTGGTAGGTGAGGCTTGGTGTGGGTCGGTTTGGGGCGATTGTGGTGGAGCTTGAGTCACAGTGGAAGCAGAGGAAAAAATTACCTTTACCGAGGTCAACATCTTTGAAGTAGCGGGCTTCTTAGAGTCCCCTACTTTCTTCAAATGTTTCATGGGCCTCTCGGGTTCCTCCTCCTCCTCTTTTTAATGACAAGGACCACCATCAGAAGGCTTACTGATAGCCTTCATCTTCTTGTCATGAAGCTTCTTCGTCTTGTGTTCACCCTCAACCTCAGGGTCACTGTCTGTAGCCTCACTATCCGGCTCTTCTTCATCCTTCTTTCAACATCATCATCATCATCGTCTCCACTATGATCGTCACCTTCTTCTTCACTCGTTTCTTCAGTATTAAGTTCGGTCTCAGCAAATAAGCGAACTTTGTATCGGGGATTTCTCCTTAATACTTATAACCACTACGACCAGAAGGCTCCAACATTGCCTTGAACACAGTCTGCTCATCTTACCTTGGTTAGGCTTAGTAGGAGGTAGCTCATTTCCATCTTCATCAAACTTGATCATATAAACGGGCTTTAGAACTTTAGGTATCAGTTCACCCAGTTGCAGTTGTATAAATCGAGGATACATCAACAATTGGTGCTTTGATAGCACGTTTGATTTCATGCATTTAAATAGCCACTTGGAGTAGTTGAACTTTACTTTATTCATTAAACAAGCCGTAACTCTAACCCACTCGGTCTTGAGTTTATCAAATCCCCCCCTTTTTGCTCGGACAAACAACTAGTCGTGATGTGAAATAAGAACTTCCAGTAAGGAGGCAAGTGTCTTATCCTCACAAGTTCTCCATGTGACATCATATCCAATGTTGGTGACATATTCCTCCATTTCCTTCTTCTCTATACGTTCAAACTTGGTACAAGATTTTTGACCTTGTACAAACTTAAAAAACAATCAACTCTTGAGTAATCGAATCGAGTTTCAGACGAAACTAATCGACTTTCAAACGAATCGAATCACGTTTTTAAACTCGATTCAATTATAATGGAATTCGATTTGAATAGAATATTTTGACATTCGATTTGGTTCCTTTTTCCTTCAGTTATTCTTGTGTCTTTCAGAACTCCATTTGATTTGAGTTGGGAAATCGAATCGAATCAAAATTCGATTCGAATTAAATAAGAACTCGATTCAATTCAAATTTAAATTCGATTCAAAATCACACTTTGTTCAAAACTGAATTCCACTTAACACTAGGGCCTCCTAGCCCCGATTTTTCCATCTTTACAATCTCATGATCAAAGTCAAACATAACATGGGCCAATCGGACCTTCAAGTTTTTGAAAAACCCTAGAAATATAAAAACTATATAAAACTATACAAAATTCAAATCAAATATAGCCAAAGGTTCGTCATGATGTTAATAATGAGATTTAACAACAAAATTTGCAAAGAACAACAATAGTCCTTTGAATCTTTGATGGTTCCATTCTGAACCATGAAGAACAAGGTCAACAAAATACAAAGATTTCAACATAAACTATGTAGTACCGATGGTGAAGGGTCCATTTTAATGATCTATCAAGTGTGATTAACACAGATGGGAGTAGAAATTTTTTATGTTAGGGTTTCAAGATAGGCGGTGGTTGGAGAGAGAGAGAGAGTGGAGAGAAAAAGTGTAAGTGGATAAGTGAAAAGTGAGAAGATATTTTGCCCCGCCCCCCTTTATAAAGGTCAGCCTATCTCAAGATAGGTTCAAAACCTCTCGAGTTTTAAACTACTTTACACTCTCAAACCACAAACTCTGAAAACATTTGCAGATTTAAAACTGAAAAATATTTATACACAAAATCCGAACACTTAGATATATACAGGATATATTTTTGTTGGTTCACTCATTTAACAATATTATATATATTATACATTAATTATACTCATTAAAAGTTCACATATTTTTGTGAGAAAGATCACGACATGATATCACATTATTCGTTAACGTTCAAGACCGCACTTGTATTCCAATGTATTATGCCAAGAACCCAAAGTTGACTATAGATATCTTTTGTCCACTTTAAACGTAACAAGTACTTAGGTGTTACCGTGATATGTTAAGGTATGCATTAGGCACAATACTTGTGTGATCCTCATTTAATCTAACAAATTACAGGCTCCATAATACTCGGGCATAGTTCGTGTTGACATATCACCTCAACTTGACTTAAACCTTTCTTATTTGATCACAGTTTGCTTATTGAAACATTTGTTGGTGCATTTTGTGACCGTCGCTATGTAATTCCTACCAGCTGGGGAGAAGTTGTGTAGGGATCCAACTTCTCCATAGGTGAAGTTAGGAACAACTTCACCTGTTGGTGAAGTTAGGAGAACTTCACCTGTTGGTGAAGTTAGAACAACTTCAACTTGAGGCCCAAGCCCAAGCCCGCAAATATGTTTATCTATATATATGTGTGTTATGTTTAGAGCTAATGGCATGGAAACAGAAAAGAGAGAGTGAGAGTAGAAAAGTTGTCTACAGAAAACAGATAAAAGAGTCGTGTGGGCAGACCCGAGGTAGAGCTCACCACGGGTCGGCCGTAATTTGTTTTCTCGTTCGGTATGTAATGAGTTTTGATTATTATATAACGCGATCGGCAGATCTCTTTTATCCCATTCGTGTGTATGTTTTTGTTTATTCGTGTTCTTCGTCCCTAATGCATTTCCTATGTAATAGAGACTAATGATTACTCTCCATTATAAAGGGTATGTATTTGAGAATGAAATCAAGTAGCCAATAAGTTTAGCTCATGGCCAACGAATATTTGCAACTGAAAATTTAGTCTCGAATATGGTTCCTAATAATTAGGGACTAATTATTAGTTACTAAAATATGTTCCATAAACATCAGTCCCTAATGCTACCAGTAATTGAAAAATCAGTCCCAGATACGAAGTATATGAGACTGAAACATCAGTCTCTCATACTTTAGTCCTTATTGGTCACTTTTTTTGTAATTGTTATTTAGGACTAAAAAATTAGTCTATGATACTCCACAATCAATAACTAATAGGTATCGGGGACTGATTTACCAGCCCCCAGCCAGTAACCGATATCTAGTCCTAAATAGCGGTTTCGGTGACTAAAAATCAGTCCCTATTGCGTAGCACCAACAGAGACTAATAGTTAGTCTCCAAAACATACAAATTCAGTCCTCAATTTTTCCCTTGTTACCACGTCCTTTTAGTCCCTAAAACATATCTTCAACGACTACAAATCAGTCTCGAATATTATGATATTTTAGTCCCAAATGTTTAATTTTAGGGACTGAAAATCAGCCCTATAAACGAGACTATACTGTCCCTAATAAATTCCGTTATGTGCATGAATCATTATCAAATTGGTCTCCGATACAATGCTTTGAATACTGAAATTAGTGTATGGTGGCACACTGATTTAGTCGCTAAAATGTCTCTTTTTTGGGACTGAAAATTAATCTCAGATAGTGTTTTATTTTAGTCCCTTGTATGTACATTTGGAGTCTGATAATCAGTCTAAAATTGTTATCTAGGACCGAAAAATCAAGAAAAATCAATCTCTAATACCCTACTTCCAGTCTACAATAAAATGCTTTAAAGACTGAGAACTAGTCCCCGATACCACTCGATTGCAGTAATAAATATTCTACTTTTAGGGACTAAAAAATTAATCTCGGATAGTATGTTATTTTAGTTCCTAATATGAACTTTTAGAATCCAATAATCAGTCTCCGATAACATTTATATTCAGCATCTAATATACATATTTAGGGTTTGAAAATAGTCACCTAAACTAGTCTAATGTGTTTTTCAGCGACTATTTTTTTTGGTCTCCACTAGTATATACATGCTAAAAATAGTTTCTGATACAATCCATAAATTTGTTTATTGCTTTCTCAAAATCCAAATATCTCGAAGCATTAATATCATAACATTAACCAATAAAAAAAACCATTCAATCAATTCTTATGTTGTAAGTATTAGAGAAAATAAAAAAGAAACAAATGTCTGGAATTCATTTTTCTAGATAGTGTTATCACTGTGATCATCTTCATCACTCGCTTCAGTGGCTATTGTGCTCTCAAAGTCTGAAAACTTTGCACTTATAAACTCAAACATTTTTTCACATTTCTCCTTATCTCATTTCTGTTTCTCCTCGAATTCAATAACCTTATTTCTTAGCTCTTCTTTCTCACTTGATTTTCGCTGAGATGATTCAGCTACTGATTTCATCCAACTATCTTTTTTCCTCAACACAGGCCAACACCAACCTCCCACGCTGATTGTATTGTTTTCTTCCTGCCACAAATAGCTTTTATGGCTTCTTTCTCAAGCTCATGTTCCATAGCAATAGTAATGGTTGTTCCCTCAGAATTTAATTTATCCGTTGCCATCTGTTTATGTTGGATAATGTTTACCTAGCATAATATAAGGTACGAGAACAACATTTAAACAAGTACCAGCCCAAAACCAAAATTTAACATAATATAATTAACAATTTAAAAGCTTTTAACAAGGATATACTTACATATTCGACACGTGACTCATCGTTTAGCCATCCTTGTTTCGCGCCATTGTAATGCAGCTTATGGTATTGTTCTAATGGACTAGGTGGAATCTGAATCTCGGGATTTGTCTGTCATCATAATAATTATAATAATGATGAAAAATATACTATATATATAAAATTGCATTATAATTCGAAAAGTCTAAATCTTATCATTTGGAATGTATGATTGACTATCGATCGATATCCCCCTCTACTTATATTAACTTGTTTTCCTCTATTAGCCTCCATTTGATCACTATATTTCTACAAAAACAAAAGTTAACATACATTTTAGAGCATGAATACCAAGAAAATAATTAATGACTATGATTTCTGATTTGTAAAAAAATAGCATACCCGAGTTTTTTCTAGCTCCCAATAGTCACACATATGCTTCCAATATTCTTCCCGACAATGAGGTTTCATTTTCAATCTAGCTAATTATAAATTGGTTTTTCCTCCATTATCCTTCCAATGCTTACTTAAAACATCTCGAGCACGCTTCGAATGGGCTTGTAGCCGAGCATCCACGTACCCCATAAAAGAGTTATTTGTCCGCAACAACTCGAATTTACCGTATATTGAATATATTGTTAATGATAAAAATGAAAATGCAATATCATAATAGTATCTCAATATCTAAAACGCGAAAATATGTACAACTTACTCCTAATTTCTCATACATAAGAGTTTTCGCATCCTCCGGTACCGAATCCCATGTGTGATAGTTCATTGGACAAAAATTGCGAATAATGATTCCACACTCAGTCGCAAAGGGTGTTGCTAACTTCCCAACAAATGCTTTTGTACCCTTAGCCATTGTCAAAGGGATTTTAGAACCCCCAGGCATATTCTGCAAATTCCTTGTAACACTAAGGTTTAAACTTAGACCACGCCTGTTTGGTGGCTCAACAGATTGTTCTATATCAACAAGTTGTTCTGCATGTGATGGATAAAAGATAGAAAGATAATTAACTTAGCTTACAAGATGTTATGCTAAAAATTAGGTGTAAAGAAGAAAAACTGAAAGAAAACCCAAAAAGGAGTTCATTTTCGTTTTGTTACAGCCCAAAAATATTGCCCGTTCTATGTACCCCATGGAAAATTGACTAACATTTACATAATTACAGCCCCTTAGTTAACCTGTCTAGCCATAATTCAATAATTGAGATGAATTGAGAACATTAAAACTGACGAACAAGAAAATTGAAGACAGAATTACAAAATTTCCTGGTTTGTAGCACTGGTCGTTACGAAGAAATAGTAAGGGGAAGAAGAAGCCGGTAAAAGTCTTGCGTTACTTTCCTATCACAAGTAGGCTTAAACGTTTATATGCCTCAAGACACGCTGCTAAGGAAATGTCATGGCACGACCGAAATAGACCTAAAGAGGAGGGAGTTCTTAGGCATCCAGCCAACGGTAAGGCATGGAAACACTTAGATTCAATGTTTCCCGATTTAGCAAAAGATCCTAGAAATGTTCTCCTAGGGCTTGCTAGTGATGGTTTCAATCCTTTCGGGGCAATGAGCCTCTCCTATAGTATGTGGCCTGTTTTTCTCATACCATACAATTTGCCTCCTTGGAAGTCTATGGTTGATGCTTCATTTATGTTAACATTACTGATTCCAGGAAAAGATTCACCAGGAAAGGATATGATGTATTTTTGCGTCCACTCGCTGATGAGTTGAAAGTTTTATGGGATAAGGGTGTTGAAACATATGATTGTGAATCAAAACAAAGATTCAACATGTGTGCCACACTTATATGGACGATCAATGATTTTCCTGCTTATGGTTACCTATCTGGATGGAGCACATGTGGATACAAGGAATGCCCGATATGCAATGAAGATGCTAGCAGTATACACATACAAGACAAAATAGCATATGTTGGTCATAGGAGATTTCTACAACAAGATCACTCTTGGAGGAAAGCACGAGATTGTAATGGAAAGAGAGAGACTAGGCTTGTACCTAAAGCAATCACTGGTGATGATTGCTTACGTCAGTTGGAACATCTACATGTTTATCATCATGGAAAACATCCATCTCATGGTGGAAAAAAAAAAAACGGGACCCACATGATTTAAACTGGTCAAAGAAAATCATCTTCTTCGAACTCCCATATTGGCCTAAGTTGTTAATTCGTCACAACATTGACGTGATGCATGTTGAAAAGAATGTTTGTGAGAACGTGTTAAGCACCTTGTTGAACATAGAAGGAAAGACAAAAGACACTGACAAAGCTCGACAAGATTTGAAAGATATGAACATACGAAAGGAGCTTCACGTGGTGATGAAGAATGATCATTGGGTTAAGCCACATGCTTTGTATGTTTTAACTCGAGAGGAAAGAAAAGAATTTTGTAATTTACTTAAGTCTATTCGTTTTCCAGACGGGTATGCCGGTAACTTAGCTAAAAATGTGATTGTTGAGCAAGGTAAGGTATATGGGCTTAAATAACATGATTTCCATGTATTATTACAACGCATAATTCCTATTGCAATTCGTCCGTTTTTGACAAAACAAATTCGTGATGCATTAGTGGAGTTATCTCAGTTTTTCAAGAAACTTACTGAAGTAACTTTACACGTGAGAGAGTTGAAAGTGTTGCAAGAAGAGATAGTTAAGATTTTGTGTAAGCTTGAGAGAATATTTCCCCCATCATTTTTTATAGTTATGGTGCACTTGTGTGTGCATCTTCCTCAAGAGGCAATTTTGGGAGGTCCTGTGCAATCAAGATGGATGTATCCAATTGAAAGATACCTTGGACATTTAAAGAGATATGTGAGGAACAAAGCGAAACCTGAAGGTTCAATAGTAGAAGGTTATGTTGTTGAAGAAGCTATAACATTTTGTTCATATTATTTAAGAGGTGTTGAATCTAAGTGGGAGAAATGTGACAAAAATGATGACAAAACTTATAGTGATGCTCGAAGCTTTGCATTTCAGATTAAATGGTCGAGGTATCGGGAAGAAAGAAGTTTATAACCTTTCTGGTAGTCTTATGAAGAAGGCAATATGGTTTATCTTTAATAACTTTCAAGAGGTTCAATCGTACTTAGAGTAAGTTTTTTTTATAAATACTTTTGTTTGTGAATTATTATTATTTGTCACATGCAATCACTTTATAGTTTATTTACACGTGACTGAGAACACTTGCAACTTTACAAAAGGAGCATCCTGAATCATCAGATTTTTCCGAGATGCAACAGTCTACATTCCCAGAATGGTTTGCAAAACGGATAACAATCGCACCATATTTCATATACTTACCTTATGATATTGTATTGCACCCTAATAACATTATTATTATTTTAAAAATTGAGAACAGATTCGACATATGTATTCGCTAAATCCAACCCAGATAAATGAGGAGTTATATGCATTGTCTTGCCCTCCCAATAATCGAGTTGTTTCACGAAGGGGATACATAGTTAACGGAGTCAAATTTATAGTTAAGTCAAGAGATGACCACAAGCAAACCCAAAACTGTGGTGTTATGGTGCCCGGTGTTCATAATGATGTCAAAGATGATTATTATGGATATCTTGACAAAGTCATTGAATTGTCATTCATAAGAAGATATCGTTTTGTTTTATTCAAATGCATATGGTTTGATACCGATCGTCGAAGAAATCACGTAGTATTCGAACCTAATTTTATCAGCATAGACACGTCCCGAAATGCTTACAAAGAGGATCCTTTTATTTTGGCAATCCAGGCTAAACAAGTATTTTATATAAATGATTTACTTAAACCAAATTCACAATGGAAAATCATTGAATGAATTGCCCATAGGCATTTATGGGATATACCAGAAAACAAGAATGCAAAAGATTTGTCAGAAGATGTCAACCTTCTTCGTGAAGATATTGCAGAAGAAATTGTTGAGAATGTTGATGTTCAAGCACCTGGTGGCGTTATAGATGATTTTATTGATGACGAGAGAGACGATTCTGATCACAGCATGGAAGATTTAGATTTAGAGTCAAATTTGGATGATTCAGACGATGATAAAAACAATAACGAGACTGAAATTGTTGACTCAGACGATGATGATTTGTGATGTTCAGCAAAGAAATGTTGTAAGATTTTTGACTATTTCACTTTCACAAATACTAATCTTATACATGTAAAAGTATAATCTTTTCACTTTATTTAAACATAAACTACTGAATTTATGCTAGCAGGTAATTGTAGAATTATCAGGGAAGGAATGACTATGGTATTTAATAGATTTGTGAAATTTGGCTCGTACATTATTTGGTTCGTGTTTTGATTGGATTCAAATATTCGGGCATACAATAAATTTTAGGTATTTTTTATTTTAAATAAATGTATTATTTTGATGAATTTCAGTTCATTTGTCATTTTTTTGAAACAATTATGTTTTGACTATTTAACTAACATGACTATAATATGTTTTGCATATATATGATAAGGTTGAATTTTGAAGAGACTTATTTTAGAGGCTTGTGTTACTTGAGCATAAACTGGTTGTTGATTTGATGCTGTTGCAGGTTGACTTAGATGCTAACAAATGGTTTTTTGTATTTGTTGAACTTTTTTTGGTACTTTTTTTGTTGGACTTGACTTGAACACATTATGTATTATGTTAGACTTATAATGCATAAATCTTTTGAATAAACTACGGAACTTGAAAGGTGTGTGTTGAATTTATTGTTTCATCAGCTAATAGCAGCCAGTATGTTTCACTAATGTGTTAGGTCATATGTTCATTTCTTCATGAGTACTTCAACTTTTGAGACTGATTTTTGGCCTCTTATTCTTCTTTTATAATGGTTGAATTTGATTACGTTTACAATATATTGAAAATTAGTATCTAGTTCTTTTATCTTCAAAACATATTCGAAACTAAATTTCAATCGCGAATAAAATTTAAAAAATAATTTTTTTACGACTGGTTTTTAGTCCCCCATACTTGTAATAAAATGGTAGATTTTTAGTCCCCAAAAGGAGTTTAAGACTAAATAGCAGTCTTAAACAGTTGGATCATATATCGATTATTGGAGACTGATCGTCAGTTCGGAATGACGTTTTGAAAAAGCTTTATGTGACCGAGTTTTAGTCCCTAATACTGCCAATCAAATGGTCGAATTCAGTTAGCACAAATAGACACATAAAATTAGTCACTCGAGAATTCTTATACCAACAACCGTTTAGACTGAATATTAGTCCGTAATTTCATTTGTTTTAAATATACTAAGAGTTAAATTTCAGTCCCTAATGCATTTCCTATATAATAGAGAGTAATGATTAGTCTCCATTATATAGGGTATGTATTTGAGACTGAAACCAAGTAGCCAATAAGTTTAGCTCCAAATGGTTACATAGCCAACGAATATTTGCAACTGAAAATTTAGTCTCGAATATGGTTCCTAATCATTAGGGACTAATAATTAGTTACTAAAATATGTGCCACAAACATCAGTCCCCAATGCTGAAAAATCTAGTCCCAGATACGAAGTATATGAGACTGAAACTTCAGTCCCAAATACTTTTGTCCTCATTGGTCACTTTTTTGTAGTGTATATTGATTCAAAATACAAAATTAGGCACATGTTACGTCGAACCAAACAAATACAAAGTTGTTTGAGTAGCAGAGTTTAAAATTCAACAAAGTTCATAATAAAAAAAACACTAAAAGTTTGGCCTGAATTTTCATTCATTATCTTATTCATCTTCAAAGTATAGACCCAATCATCATCACCGTCAATGATAAATTCTTTTGGTGTTTTGTTTACGGTCATAACAACATAAAAAATACTCGTAGAAAACATAGCATAGGTTAGATTAATCGGTTCAGTTTGTTTTTTTTAATGGATAACCGAACTTAAGCCCAAAAATCGGTTTTCGAAATACTAGAGAACTAACCGTCGGTTAATGCTTCGGTTTGGTTTTTTTTCGGTTCGATTTTTTCGGTTATTCAGTTTCGGTTTCGGTTCGGTTAATTCGGTTTTCTGCTCATCCCTAACGAAAGGCACATTTTTGTAGCCCATTTCGTATAAGTTGAAATTGCAAATTTCCATTGATGAAGTGGTTAGAGAATTAAGCAATATTGGCTTAAATGTTATTTTGTAAAGCAATATTAAATTTGGGCTTGGAAAGTTGTGCTCCAAAAGTTGGTTTGAGACACATAAAAAATTATTGATGGTGTCCTTGAGTCTTTTAGCCTGATTTGTTAGAAATTTATAAAGAAACCTATAGATTTGAGAGGGAGCTTATAGTCCATATGCTCCTTGCCCAAATATTGGATCCACCCCTGGTTTAGTTGTTAAAAAGAAAAAATTAGTCTTAGGGTTCTAAGATAGCCCATCTTTATTGATTTTTTTACAACCTAATGTTCTTGTTTTATTGGTCAGGATTTGTAACTTTGGTTGTTCCTTTCGTTAGACCTGTGATTGAGTGGTTTCTAGGTTTGTCACTTATATCCGAAACCTAACCTGATAAAACCTAAATCCGAACTCAAACTAACACGACCCGAAAGACCCGAACCCGAGAAAAGGCCAACCCGAACCCGAACCGAAGTAATTCGGGATGGTTCTTAGATCTGATTTCTAGGTTTCTGGTCAACTCGAATAAACTATTTGTTTAAACACATGATATTAATATTAGGTAAGTACACTGCATACATAACACTCTACACATTCTATTTGTTTATATTCCACCTATTATAGTTGATCGACTATTTATTGCTTATATATCTTTTCTAATAACAACCATAGAAAATGTTGCTTTACCAGGTTATGTTTATTTATAATTTGATTATAAGCAAACTGTCGTCAGCAATGGAATCAGTGAATGATACCATGGTGAACATATATAGGTTTTGTATGAGTTGAAATGATCTCATCACGTGAATCATCTACATTCGATATCTTCACGTTGTGTTTGCTTGAAACTATTACCAAAAGCTTAATTTCTAATAGTGATGCTATTTTTATTATGTGATAAACCTTAAACGACATGAACTGTTGAAATGATCCAAAGCGTCGAATTCTCCCGAACAGTGAACCCATTGGAAAATATTTCTAGACCTTCCACGGGTATTAAGTATGAGTTACTCGTGTCACTTGGGTGGTAGCCTATAGTGGTAAGAGACCAATCTTCTTTGGTGGAGATCATAGTTTAAATCTGGATAACATGATTTAAAAAGGAAAAAAAAAGGTGTTTGTTTAGTTGTTAAAAAGAATAAACAAGTCTTAGGGTTCTAAAGAAATCCTTCCTTAATGTTCTTGTTTTATTGATCAACATTTATAACTTTAGTTGTTCCTTTTGTTAAACCTATAATTGAGTGGTTTCTAGGGCTGTCACTTTTACCTGAAACCAGAGGCAGACCTATGTGTTTGATAGGGGCGGCCGCCCACCTTAAAATTTTTTTATAGTGTTTTCTTATGTGAAAATCCTGATCGCCCCCCTTTAAAATTAGTGTTAAGTTCCGATGTTGCACCGAAAAAAATAATCCGTAAGATAGAGGAACTCGAAGCTAGGTTAGATGAAATAAGTGCTAGAATTCAAAATGAGAGTTTTTCTAACAAAGAGCAGGAAGCGGTTTATGAAAGAGATGATGAATTCTGAAATAATGATGATGAGGGTGTGATAGAAGAGATGGAGTTGGAGCTACCTGATTACATAGATCTGAGTGAAAATGTCGTTGTAGAGCCACTAGGCCAGATGGAAGATGACGAAGATGAGCAGCATGTACCATATTGGGAGGATGATTTTGGTGATGAGTTAGTGGGTTTACCAGTTAATGAAGAAAATGAAGAATTTGACCCTGTTGGCGATCTAATCTATTTAGAAACACTAATCATGGGGAAGCCAACAATGGAGATCAAAATGTCACCAAAAGAAGAAAATGAAGAAGAAGTGGCAACGGAAGAGGATCAGAATATGGTGGTAGTTGAGTCGCCACATCATAGGAATGTTAGTAGGTTTGTGGAGGAACTAGATAGTGGATCGCCACCGAAGTCGACAAATCCGCAGAAGAGGGCGCGGAAGTGCTTGTATCAACATGTTTGAGGGTTCAAAAATGGTTCATTAAGAACTATAGGACAACACTAAAATGCAAGAATAACCGTTTTCCTCATTATATGTCACGTATTAGGATTGATCCAGGTAAGTTTAAGTATCGGTGGTCCGACCCGTTTGAATGTTTTAAAATGCTTTTAAGTTTCACTATGTGCTATTTGTTTAAATATGTTGAAAGGGTGGAATTAAACAGGTTAGACCGGGGTTGGATAAAAGAAAAGCCTCCTGATTGAGATTTCGGGAGCGAGTCTAGCTAAAGACTCTTCTATACACTTAGCGCTTCCCGGGAGGCAACTCGGTAGAGTGTTTTTGCGTTACTTTTATTTTTGTTTTTTGGTTTATTTTTGTTTTCTTGTGCTGGCTGTTTCTTGGTTTGATTTCAGGTTTCTCTGGATGATATTGAATGGTTGATGATACATGGTTTGATTCACGTGTGGGGAGGCTATTTGCTTATTGATTGTCGCTTTCGTTCGTAAATGACAGCTTGGTAGAGAGCATTGTAGTATGAGACTTTCGTTCGAATTGGAGGGCATAGGACACGACTCGCGAGGCAATATCGTCATGTTTACCAAGGGAGTCTGTTCCACTTTACTTATATTTGAATGTGCTTTAATTTTTGTCTTTTTCCTGTCTCATTGAGGACAATGTGACATTTAAGTGTGGGGATGGGAAAAACTGACGTTTTTATATTAAAAAAAATTCTAAAGTTACAAAAAAGAAAAAAAGTTTAAAAAAAATGTCTCGAATATTCAACGAAAATTTTTGCAAATAATGGAAAATGATAGAAAAATTTGAGATTGGTTTTTTAAACTACTATTATATATGAGATTAAAAAAAAAGATAACGCACTAAGCTTGGGATGTGTCGGTAGGCCCAACTAGTTTTGATAGTCCTCTTTAGCAAATTTTATATATATAATAATTTGAAAAACGGTGAAACCGAATTTCGATGCTTAGGGAGGATTACCATAATCTAAAAACTTTGAGATGGTAAGACTTAGATGCACTCAAATCATCCCACCACCACATGTCCATCTTTTTACGAGCTTAGAAAATAATTATATAATTTAGGGTGATATAAAAAAAAACAAAAAAAAAAGAGAAAAAAAATGAAAAAAAAAGTATGTTATGAAAGTTATGAGTATTCCGAAAAGTTGTTCCAAAAAGCAAATGATTGTGAGAAAATTATGTATTGCAAAAATGCCAAAGAAGCATTCTCAAAAATAGAAAAAGAGGCCAAAGTGCACATATTAGACGGGATTTGGAGTTTACGTGTTACCAGGGGATAGTGACTCTAAGGATACACTATTGGGGCTCGAAGGTTCTTAGTCAATATATATTTTTTAGGGAATATATAAGACAAAGTCCAATATTATTTAGGGTATGCTCGTACGGCCTCCACATGACCATTCATCCATCAAATTTCACCGAGTGCATCTACTTAGTACCATCAACGAGTCATTGGCTTACGGTGATTTGTCAAATCATTGTGCTTTGACTCTAGTTTTTCTAGCTCTCTTTGTCTGAGATGGGGTAGGTGTAGCCGTGGTTTTTAAACTTAAAACTCTTAATGCAATTGGCGCCTTGATAGGCTGGTGGTTGGGTTTAAGTGGACAACAATATCGGCAATTGCGATTTTTGCATTTATCTGTGCTTATAAGATAACCTATATGTTTTAAAGATTAGTTTCAAATTCTGATTCCATTGAAAAATACATTTTTCAGGGACGAAAAAGATTTAAGTGTAAAGATATTTGATATGGTCTAAAATATGCATAATATTATATACAAATTTCCTACACTTATGAGTTGTTTTAAATTAATTTTTATTAAATATTTGTCTCAATTGGCTCTATATTGATTTTAGTGCTTTCATGATTCAACGAGTTAAAAAAGAAAAAACTTTATATATATATATATATATATATTGATTCTCTTTATAAATGATTTTATACAAAGAAAAAAAATGATTCATTAATAGAGTACAAAAGATGTAAATATGTTAAAGTTAATTCTTAGAATTAAATGATGAAAATTAATATGATATAGTGAAATGATAAGCATTAATGTTATGAGTGGAACTCACGTGATATACAAAAAAATTGTGTCTTGAGAATTAAATTGCATTTAATAGACTTATTTAATTACTTGTAGAAAATTGTTGGAGAAAAGAAAACGTGATGGATAAATACAAGATGGGTTGGGCTCTTACATTTACATGGATTGTGGGCTAAAGAGAAAGGAACATATCGAAGCCTTGGAAGACAAGAAAAAAGGGTCCATAGACCCTATTAATTGGTTTTGACAACATGACAGTTAGGAGGTTTTTTGGAGAAGAAAACGCCAATAAGGTGGGGGCGCCCTTGTTCACCAAGGGGGTTTGTTTTGGTCGAGAAAGTCAAAAAGAAAGAAGAAGATTATTATTATTCTCTTTTGGGTAGCAGATCAGCGAAGGAGAAAACAAATAATTAAACCAAGCAGGTCAACTTTAATTTGATGAACCATATTATCTTTTTGATCTTTGTTTTATCAATTCTTATGGTTGGCTAAACTTTTATACTGCCTGGGTTTTGATGAATACTTTTTATACTCGTTTTATTTTTGGTCTTGGATTAATATTAATTGGTTCATGTTTTAGTTAAGTTTTTATTTTATTTCGTTGTGATGCATATGCGTACTTGGTATTAATTTATGATCAATTTATCGTTCCATATGCGACTTTGTGAATGTTTTTCATGTATGGATGCATATTAGGTTCCTTACTGTGTGTTTATAACTAGTTTGTGGTTTATAGTTAACGTATTCCATAGGAACGGTAATTGAGAGTTTAGAGATACCTTTTATTCTGTCACTTGAGAGACTGTGAGGTAATTAAGTGTCGCCTGTTTTGGTCTTTTGCGGGTTTAGGTAATGATTGCTGGGAGTGAGTTACCCTAGATTCCTTTAGAGTTTTACATATCCGAATTATAACTGAATTTAATAAGAATACTCCTTTACGCCTTACGGTGTTTTGTGATTAGTGAGACTGGGAGGTGATTTAATCTTTGGGTACCTTAGCATAGTTAGGTAAGGTGAGACCGGGAGGTGATCCGAACCATTAAACTGTTGAGCTTACATGATATTTAGGGTTCTTAGGTATTGTTGGTGAGACCGGGAGGTCGGTACCAATCATAAATCCAATTCTGAGAGTTTACGAGTTGACTAGTAATATTCCTTGCATAGTTAGTTGTTTCCCTCTATTTGAGTTCCACCCTTATTTATTCGTGTCATTTTAGTTTAAGTATTATTTATTTTATATTTAATAATTAAAAAAAAGACAAAAATCAATTAAATCTATTTATTTAAGTTATTAGTTAGAGTCTAGTCTAGGTGTCACTAGTGTCCTGTGGGTTCGATATATGGACTTCGTTAGGCTTTACTACAGTTGATAGGTACACTTGCCTATCTAGTGGTCTAGCATTATGATAGTTTAGATTTATAAATTTAAAACTAGAGTGTCTAGGTTATGTTAAGTTTTTAATAGACCGTTTCGGACATCATTGGATCAATCTCATTGTAAGCTAGCGGAAATAACTTACAAGTTAACCGAGATGTCGGATCTTGTTGATGTTTGGTTATTGGCGGAAATAGAAAGAAAGAGAGAGTAGGGAGACAGTTGGTGAAAAGGTAAGGATAATATTTGCAAAAAAGGGTGTGTATGCATGACTATGCTTCACCTTATATAGGTGAGAGCATATGATGCACCTTCTATTATAATTAGCCTAATGGGTTCTAAGAATGTTGTAAAAGTAGGATTACAAGGCCGAGTCCTCTCCGAGTACTCGCTACAAGGTATGTCACCGATGCGAGTTTCTGTAAATCCGTCTAGTTACTAAGAATCGGTCAATTGTGATCAACCTCAGCCAGAATCACATCTTATCGGTGAACTTGGACCGATTTTGACTCAAAAAAAATAAAACATAATTGTTATTTCGATAATATTAAAGAACAAATATCATTTTTTTAATTAATGATTAGTAATTTTTAGAATATTTTATATTTAAAAATGCATTTCTTTTATTTATATTGATATTCACCTATTTTGTTATAAATATTAGTAAACTTATGATATCTGACATATATATAATAACCAAATAATAATTTTCTTTATATTTACCATGTCCGAGTACTCTCCGATTACTCCCCGAGTACTCCCTCCAAGAGGGTCGGCCGCCTAGGGACCGCCTAGCGACTTTTGCTATATTGGTTCTAAGTACAAGACATTGGGCCCAAACATACATAAAAGAGACCGTAAGCTAGTAAAATACATCGTGAATAAATCTAAATAATACAAAAGACTTATGAACACAATAGGGCCTAACAATCTCCCTTTAGTTTTTAGTATTATTTCCCTAGCTTCTGTTTTCAATCGGTCTCGTAGTCGAATGGATAATTATATTTAAACTACTGATTGTCAACAAGATAATGAACGAACTTGCTGAATTTTTCAACTATTTTATAGGTGTTGTCCCTTCCTACATCTTCAACTGTGGAAACAGGGGAGTCGTACATCTTCAACGTATCCTCCTTAGACCCGCCAATTCGTGTTCATCAAAGAAGTTGAGCATGCACATGGTGTCACAGTGAATGACCACTTCTCCAGTGCTATTGTCAAACTCCAATGAAACAAAGTCAAAAAGCATATTAGGAGTGAACGGCTCACCATGGTGTATCGGCTCCCCATAATCCTTTGGCATCTTATATCTCCAAGATTTTCTTCCTTTCCCAAACTCAGGATCAACTTCACTTGGGTGCAGATACGATATACCCTTGTTGAGTTTAATTTGGGGTAGTTTTCCCTTCATCCACTACTCAGCAACCTCTTAAAGTAGCCCTCCAAATTCTTTTCAACGTCTCAATCACCAACAATCCTACGAAAATAGTTCATGTCCAGTTGCAACAACGAATGTATATCAAAATTGTCCAAGTAGGTGGGATCCCTATTGGCACGCCCGATAGCCCATGTTTGGCTATCTCTGTGCCATTTGCAATAGAGGATTGGGGAGATGTCGTGGTACTGATAGTTGTGGCATCGAATGCTTGCTGTCTTTCCAATGTTGTACCTCTTCTTTTTTCGTTGCCTCGGTCCTTGAGCAGGGAGAGCCACTATGGTAGCTGAATCTTGAACCGTTTCTTCAACATCACAAACCAGAGTGTCCAAGTTCAGAGAGTTCCACAGCTTCTTAAGCCGAAGACTAGGTACCTGCACATGTAGCAACATTAAAGAGAGAAGAAATTTCATCCTCTATCTCAGCCCCCCCGATCTATTATTTTCTGATCTGGATAAGCCTATTGGGGATCCAATCTTGGCATCTTAGATTATGAAGCAGACTAATCACCTACTCCATTGCCACCACCATCACCATTACCACCACCATCACCGTCATTACCACCACATGGTTCATCATAACTGTCACGAGGATCATCATCGTCCTCATCATCTTCCTCATCATCAGATTTGTGATCATTATCACTTTAATCTTCCTCCTCGTTCCTAGTACCAATTTCTCCACGTTTTCTGTACTTACACCAGAAACAACAGACACAGTTTCAACCACACTGGTAGTAACCACCGTACCAACAACGACGACTGTTTCACCACCACCAACACCAGAACCACTTCCACTAGCACCATCACCAACCAATTTTAAACCACCACCACTTGCGCCACTTCTAGAAACAGTAGTACGAGCATCGACAACGAGCTCAGCAAAAGCAGTTTGTCTCGTTTTCCCCTTTTGTGCATCATCATCATCATCATCAGAGTTTATCCAACTTTTGAAAACTGCCTTTAATCGATTCTTTAGATCTTCAATGTCTTCATCCGTTAACTTCACGACTCCAACGACAACAAGGTATCGGCTCACAAGAGCTTTATTAACCATGGCTTGAGCATTAGTAAAACAGTTGTGCTGCCAATTTGGGTTCTAAGCCAGTCAACCTCTGCTCTCAAATAATCATTTTCACCAATCAATGTTCCAACATTCCGTAAGGAAGAGGATTCACCTTCCAACACCCTCAAACTCAATCATCGTTCTATCAAAACTTGATTCGAACTCTCTTCTCAAATTTTGTGCAAGGTTTGAGGAGGAAGGTAAATCAGATTCAAGGTAAGAAACCCTTGACTCAAGTCGAATCACCTCATCGTGACGTTCGACATTTAATAGAGATTGATCAGTCAGTTGAGTTTGTTGATTGTTTACTTGATTATGGTGAGTTTCAATCCAGAGTCGTTGACTCTCCATTAGGGCTCTATCAACCTCCGTATCTTGTTCTAATTGGGCAACCCTAGCAACCAATTCCCCCTTCTCTTTTTCAACCTTTACATTTATCTTCCTCTGTTCTCTCACAAATTCAATAATAAGCATTTCCTGTTTGGCCCCTTTCTTGTTTGATTCCTTAAGTTCTTGAATCCTATAAAGGATAGGATCCATGCACACATGAGGCTCCTTGAACTTACCACTTGATAATGGGATGGATGAAATGAATGGGGATTTGTTGATTGTGGGAGGGGTAATAGAAAATATGGATTGGGGTGTGGTCTGGGTAGGCATAGTTATGGTTTGCGTGGCTAAGGATGTTTTCAAGGCTAGGGGTAGGCTTGAGGGTTCAATGGATGTTTGTGTAGATCTAGGGGAGGTTATGGGTAAAGTAGTGGGTGAGTAAGTGAAGGTAGATGAACAGAGTGTTGTACCCCTAAGAGGTGAAGTGAAGGTTAGCTAAAAGGTGAGGATATGGATGAGGTGGTCCTAGGTGGTGAGATGGGTGATTGTTGAATGTGTAAGGTATGGATTGGTTCACTTTCAGTTTAGTTATTTAAGGTAGTTGTAGGCCTTGAATAGGTTGGTCTCAGTGAAAGGGAAAGATGTTGGGTGAGGTTACAGGTGAGTCATGAAGTCTCTTAGGTGTGTGTGTGTGTTTGGTTTCGGTACATGAACTTGTTTGCCTTTTAAGGCTTCTATGGTGAGGGACAAGGTGGTAGGTGAGGCTTGGTGTGGGTCGGTTTTGGGGGGATTGTGGTGGAGCTTGAGTCACAGTGGAAGCAGAGGAAAAAATTACCTTTATCGAGGTCAGCATCTTTGAAGTAGCGGGCTTCTTAGAGTCCCCTACTTTCTTCAAACGTTTCATGGGCCTCTCGGGTTCCTCCTCCTCCTCTTTTTAACGACAAGGACCACCATCAGAAGGCTTACTGATAGCCTTCCTCTTCTTGTCATGAAGCTTCTTCGTCTTGTGTTCACCCTCAACCTCAGGGTCACTTTATGTTGCCTCACTATCCGGCTCTTCTTCATCCCCGCTTTCAACATCAACATCATCATCGCTATCGTCTCCACTATCATCGTCACCTTCTTCTTCACTCGTTTCTTCACTATCAAGTTCGGTCTCAGCAAATAAGTGAACTTTGTATCGGGGATTTCTCCTTAATACTTGTAACCACTACGACCAGAAGGCTCCAACATTGCCTTGAACACAGTCTGCTCATCTTAGCTTGGTGAGGCTTAGTAGGAGGTAGCTCATTTCCATCTTCATCAAACTTGATCAGATAAACGGGCTTTGGAACTTTAGGTATCTGGTCACCCAGTAGAAGTTGTATAAATCGAGGACACATCAACCATTGGTGATTTGATAGCACGTTTGATTTCATGCATTTAAATAGCCACTTGGAGTAGTTGAACTTTACTTTATTCGTTAAACAAGCCGTAACTCTAACCCACTCGGTCTTGAGTTTATCAAATCCCCCCCTTTTTGCTTAGACAAACAACCATCCGTGATGTGAAATAAGAACTTCCAGTAAGGAGGCAAGTGTCTTTTCCTCACAAGTTGTCCATGTGACATCATATCCAATGTTGGTAACATATTCCTTCATTTCCTTCTTCTTTATACGCTCATAATAATGATGTAGGGCATCCTTGATGTTTAGGGCTCGTCTGACATCATTTCCTGTGACACTTAGCTTTTTCCCGGCCACCTCAGTAGTAATTACATCTCCATCCTTTGTGGTCTTGGCTTCGGTCCAAAACTCCTCAATCCAACATGTGTATATTTCAAGGTTCAGATATGACATGCATAAGAAGAGATTCACAAAGCCCTTTAATCATTGAAGTGAATACCTTGTGTTTCCTCTTCCAGGGAAGATCAAGAGGACAATCCAAGTTGTGTTGTTGCAGGTATATTATTAAACAAACCATTAGAACTAATACATTAAGAAGAGATAAAAATTTATGTATATATACAAGATAATGAAGTTACAAGATAATGAAGTTACAAAATATCAATATCTAATAGAATGTAAAACATGAAATTTTTGAAAAATTGTCAAGTATAAACAAGTGTAATTGAGTTTAAAAGAAATGAATCGATTTCTGATAAAATTTTGTTCATATAGAAAGTATCAAGTCAGAACGAACCGAATCGAGATTTAGAAAAAGGAAAGTTCAAAATTTTGTCAAGTTTGAACGAATCGAGTTTCGCTTTAATCGAAACAAGATTTTTGACCTTGTACAAACTTAAAAAACATTCAACTCTTGAGTAATCGAATCGAGTTTCAGACGAAACTAATCGAGTTTCAAACGAATTGAATCACGTTTTGAAACTCGATTCAATTCAAATGGAATTCGATTTGAATAGAATATTTGACATTCGATTCGTTTCCTTTTTCTTCAGTTATTCTTGTGTCTTTCAGAACTCCATTTGATTTGAGTTGGGAAATCAAATCGAATCGAATCAAAAGTCGATTCGAATTATTTAAGAACTCGATTCAAATCAAATTTATATTCGATTCAAAATCACACTTTGTTCAAAACTCAATTCCACTTAACACTAGGGCCTCCTAGCCCCGATTTTTTCATCTTTACAATCTCATGATCAAACTCAAACATAACATGGGCCAATCGGACCTTCAAGTTTTTGAAAAACCCTAGAAATATAGAAACTATATAAAACTATACAAAATTCAAATCAAATATAGCCAAAGGTTCGTCAAGATGTTTATAATGAGATTTAACAACAAAATTTGCAAAGAACAACAATAGTCCTTTGAATCTTTGACGGTTCCATTCTGAACCATGAAGAACAAGGTCAACAAAATACAAAGATTTCAACATAAACTATGTAGTACCGATGGTGAAGGGTCCATTTTAATGATCTATCAAGTGTGATTAACACAGATGGGAGTAGAAATTTTTTATGTTAGGGTTTCAAGATAGGTGGTGGTTGGAGAGAGAGAGAGAGTGGAGAGAAAAAGTGTAAGTGGATAAGTGAAAAGTGAGAAGATATTTTGCCCCCCCCCCCCTTCCTTTATAAAGGTCAGCCTATCTCAAGATAAGTTCAAAACTTCTCGAGTTTTAAACTACTTTACACTCTCAAACCACGAATTCTGAAAATATTTGCAGATCTAAAACTGAAAAATATTTATACACCAAAATCCGAACACTTAGATATATACAGGATATATTTTTGTTGGTTCACTCATTTAACAATATTATATATATTATACATTAATTATACTCATTAAAAGTTCACATATTTTTGCGAGAAAGATCATGACATGATATCACATTATTCGTTAACGTTCTAGACCGCGCTTGTATTCCAATGTATTATGCCAAGAACCCAAAGTTGAATATATATATATTTTGTCCACTTTAAACGTAACAAGTACTTAGGTGTTACCGTAATATGTTAAGGTATGCATTAGGCACAATACTTGTGTGATCCCCATTTAATCTAACAAATTATAGGCTCCATAATACTCGGGCATAGTTCGTGTTGACATATCACCTCAACTTGACTTAAACCTTTCTTATTTGATCACAGTTTGCTTATTGAAACATTTGTTGGTGCATTTTGTGACCGTCGCTATGCAATTCCGACCAGCTGGAGAGAAGTTGTGCAGGGAGCCAACTTTGCCATAGGTGAAGTTAGGAACAACTTCACCTGTTGGTGAAGTTAGGACAACTTCACCTTGAGGCCCAAGCCCAAGCCCGCAAAGATGTTTATCTATATATATGTGTGTTACGTTTAGAGCTAATTGCGTGGAAACAGAAAAGAGAGAGTGAGAGTAGAAAAGTTGTCTAGAGAAAACAGATAAAAGAGTCGTGTGGGCAGACCCGAGGTAGAGCTCACCTCGGGTCGGCCGTAATTTGTTTTCTCGTTCGGTATGTAATGTGTGTTGATTATTATATAAAGCGATCTGCAAATCTGTGTTATCCCATTCGTGTGTATGTTTGTGTTTATTCGTGTTCTTCTTCTCTAACACCATAAACGAGTCTAGGAGGATTCCGCACTCCTAGACAACGTGCGGATCTCGTATCGATCACCATCGAACCGGGGACTTACAAGTGGTATCAGAGCCTTAGGCTCTTATGCTATGGTTCGAGATCTGTGTTTAGGTGTTTTCATTCCGTTTCTGATCTGCTTTTGGCCGACGAGTCATAAATGGCAAAGTTGTCGCTAGGGCTTTGGCGAAGTTATAGGGTTTTGACGAAGTTAAATTTTGGCGAAGTTAAGGTTTTGGCGAAGTTACAGGAAAGTGAAGTTAATGAAGGGCGAAGTTATCTGGTGGCGAAGTTATCTGGTGGTGAAGTTATCAGATGGTGAAGTTATCAGGCGAAGTTAATGTGAGAAGTTATCAGGTGAAGTTAACATGTGAAGCTATCATGTGAAGTTAACGATATTGTTTTCTTTTTCCTCTGACGTTCAAGTTATCTGGTGGTTAAGCGATCTACAGATCTGTGTTATCCCATTCGTGTGTATGTTTGTGTTTATTCGTGTTCTTCGTCTCTAACACCATAAATGAGTCTAGGAGGATTCCGCACTCCTAGACATCGTGCGGATCTCGTATCGATCACCATCGCACCGGGGACTTACAAAATTGACACTTTATTTTAGACACTTGATGCTATCAAGAAATATTTAAACAAAGCAAAAGTTCAGGGCCTTAACAATTTGGTCGGATAATACCATATTATTGCACGGAGAAAGTCCAAGGCTTGCACAAAAGAAAGAAATTAAAACAAGGTAGAAGATTCAAGGCCTTAACAATAAGATAGTGTATGACTACAAACAGAGAAAGTCCAAGGCTTGAATCAAAATAAAGTAAGAAATAAATTAGAAGTTAAAATTCCTAACAAGATCGCTCTAAACGGGAAAACATTTTCTTCCTTTAAGGTATTTTTCACAAGTCAAGTGACTTAATTTTGTTTTTCATAAAAGAAATTGAGATTGAAAATCTTTTTGGTGAATCAGACATAACTCATTATCCTCCTCCAAACTTGTGACATATTGAAAATATTTTACAATTTTAAATACAAAATAATAAATAAGGTTTAATTAAATCAAATCATGCCAAGCGACTCTACAAGATATAGAAATCGGGCACAATAATAGGCTTTTGTGAAAAGGTCTGCTAAGTTGTGGTTAGAGTGGACCCTTCCAAAACTGAAAAGTTTCTGATCATAACAATCACGAATGAAATGCATTTGGATGTCAATATGTTTTGTCTTGGAGTGTTGGACCAAATTTTTGACAATACAAACTATTGCTTCATTATTACACTTGATAGGGTGTTAATGAAGTTCAAACCATAATGCAACAGCTGATCCTGGCTTTATATCACTTGTGAGCAGCAGGCGGAGGCGGCAATGTATTCTGCTTCAGTTGTAGAGGTGGATACGGGTGACCTGCGTTTTGCATTATCAAGAGATTAACCGATCACACAGGAATTGACATCCTCCTAAAGTTGATTTTCTGTCATGATTGCATCCAGATGTGCTAAAAGTAGTCAAATTATTATTAACTAAAATTACGCTAAACTAAATACTAAGTAATACTCTAGACTCTTAAACTACTAACTGACAAGTGTACCAGTCGACTCTAGTACAGCTAAGTAAGTCCGAATATCGAACCCACGAGACTCTATAAATTACGAAACTATCAAATTAGACTTGACTAAAGACACGACTATTTAATAATAATGTTTGAGGGGAGGTTTTTAAAGCTAAATATTATCAAACTAAAAGTAACACTAATTAATTAAATAATAATAAAACATAATCATTACTTAAAATCTAATTAATTAAATAATATTAACTTAACCCTAATATATTAAAATAAGAAAAACTATTAAACACTTATATTAATTCAGATGATGGAAATAACTACCTGGGCTAGAATCCCCAAAGTTACGGCTATTAATAAAATGAGAAACTTAAGTTATGGAACTGGGATCGTAAGATAAACCCTTGACAGAAAACCCGAACAGGACCCATGAACTTCAAGAAGACGCCTATGGATTTCTAACAAGTTTTAAGACTCACTTGTTTTATGAATTAAACTTCCTTATGGTTATTTAATAATTTATGTTTAACTATCTTTATGACGAAATCCTACCTTACAGTGCGGAAATCAAAGATAGCTAAGTAGACTCAATTGACTTAATAGACTAAGCTGACAATCAAACCTAGAAGAACTCCTTACGAAAAACTAAATTTAGCAATCCTGACCAACAAAGATCTATCAATAACCTATCACCTTACAACTTTCTAGGCTAGCAGCTCACTTTTAAATATTTAATAAGTTTTATTGTTTCAATGATCTAAATGCATATCAATCATAAACTAGTCAAGAACACACAATAAATGAGCTAACAAAACCCTATCCTATGAAACAATCACCAAGGTCAGTGTGAAATAATAAATCCAAGTAAATACAACCAAGCAATCATACGCATCAATTAACTCAAATTCAATACTTTACTTAAAACATAAAATCCATAACGAAAAGAAATTCCGATCAAATTAAACCGAACAAAGGTTCATCACGACCTAGGTAGTTTATGTAGTTTAGCCTAGCATTGTGTAATCTAAATCAAACAAAACAAATAAAACCAAAAAAATGGTGAAAATAAAGAACGGGAAATCAGAGATGATAAAACACGTAATCTTCACTCGCGAACGTCTAACTCTTCACCGGCTGTTCTCGTGCCTTCCAAACCTCCATGAAACTCGAATAATAGCTCTCTAAAACTCCAAGTTCGTCTAGTGGTAGCAGGTTATGTTCAGGTTAAAGTTAGGTATGTTTTTATACTGAAAACAGGGCCCAACACTTAACAAAAACGAAATAAAAAATATCATCAGGTGTCTTTAGGCGTCGCATGGCCTGAAGACCTCCTGCGGTTGCGCGGCCCGACGTGTGGGAGTGGGGTAGCCGGTCAGACCGACCTGGTCTGATCGGTTCTCTTTCTGGTTCCTTCCTGACACATTCCGGATTCTCTTTTTGACTCGTTTTTCGCCCTTTTCGATCACGATTAACTTCCGGAACCTACGAATCATAAAAATGTTAGTAGTATACAAATCTCAACTAAAAACGAACGTAAACTATTAAAATATTAAATAAAATAGACACTGAAACGTAAATATTTAGCATTATATAAAATACCCCCACACTTATTCTTTTTCGTTCCTGAAAAAGCCTGATACAGTTGGATCAGAATCGAAAAATACATTCTTAAAAACATATAGGTTAATTTAAAGCTTAGATAAATGCAAAAACCGCGATCACCGATATTGTGGTCCATTTAAACACATGCCTTAATCTTTACCGGGACAAATAAGATCCGAAAATAATATTACTCAACGGTTTACATAGACCCGCTTATTTTTAGCTTTTACCGGACCAAATCCCCCCAACTTGACTTAAACCTCAAAATTAGCAGATTTAAAACTTTTGTTGCTCTCTTTTTTTCATGAATAGTTAAGACGATCAAGGGTATTGTTTATCCACTTAAGCTTAAGCATCAAAGTCTACCAAATAGTCATTAGATACGATTAAGGTATAATTAATTAATAGCAGTGTTCCCCACAACATGACAAACCCCCCTTATCAAGCAATAAACCGAACCATCACCATAGGTGAGTATGCAAAGTTTCATCTGTAGGGCTTACATGTGGCGTGTCCCTTGTGGTCCGTTTCTTAATGGTAATGAGACGCGAGCAAGGGGACCCACATGGCTGACAGCGTGGATGATCAAGTCAGCAGTGTATTTGTACTTTTTGTACGTAGTGATCATATTTATTGACTTATGTGGCAGAAAACTGCGGGTTTGCTCTTTTTAGCTATATTTTAAATATTCACAACCCTATTTAAAATTGTGAATACCCAGATGAATAGACTGCATATAGACCCATGGTCTCCGGACCCGGGGCATCCCATCAATACAATAATTAAGGTTATAAAACCATACGCCAATGAAGTGTAAAACACTAAAACTAAGCAGTTAAGATTTATATCACAGGCTACACGGCATACTCTAACGTTAAACCTACCGAAGCATCATATGATAACGTATTCAAATTTAAACTTTATAATATTTATAACATTAACATTTCATACCAAGAATTGAGGCTTGAGTATGGCCCGACCTTTCATTACATATCTTCCACGTACAAAAGGCTTTACCCACAAAAGATTTCCGTTTTACCCATTTTATCAAATTTCCCTTTCATTCTCAAGGCTGAGCCTACCGACACATCCCAAGTTAAGTGCGTTTTCTTTTATAATATCTCATATTATTAGTAGTTTGAAAACCAATTTCCGATAAGCATCATCATCTCCCACTTTAACGCAAAAAACTAGATTCAATTGACTTTTTTAATTTTTTTCAACTAAAAAACCAAGTACAAAACTAAAATTAGTTTAAATACTTGTGTCCCATACCCACACTTAAATTTTGCATTGTCCTCAATGCGAACATGGGAAACACGACTCGAAAAAATAAAAACAAAAAACTAAGTTTATAAAACTAAAAAGCAAAAACCTAAAAAGAAATAAAAACATAAAAACAAAGTACAATGGAAAAGACTTAGCTGGTAATATGCGAGACTGTCAATGTGCCAGTCTATTTGCATGGGTGCTCTCCTTACCGACCACTCACCATGATTTAGCAACTCATCCTCTCTTTCTGAACGGACACAGTCACTCCTCTTAACAAAACTAAGTAACATCAGACGCAATATCTAAAAAAATAAATGTTACTTATAAGTCTTAACCAGTCACCAAACTTCAACCCTCCAACCCGACTAAATAGTCTAGAATAATATCAGTACAGAACAAATAAAAAATAAAAGCATCATAATAAGAAAAAAACAAAAGCATCCTAAATGATACGAACTCCCATGTTGGCACGTCATCCCCAGCTCAATCCTCGTCCTCTTCTTCTTCTTCTTCTTCTTCCTCCTCCTCTGAACCCTGCTCATAAGTGTGATACGGCTTTGCATTATCAAATTCTGGATCACCCGGTCAGTAAAATAGTGCTCTATAACCATAGCCCGAACCACCCGGGGCACTCGACCCGCTCGGACCCACAACATCTGGCTGTCATAGATAATCAGGAAAACTAATCCTCAACCCATTCATCAAATGCCTCATCGTGCCATCTTGCCTTTGCTAATTTTCTCTCACAAGCTGCCTCATCTGGTCAAACAAGGACTCCTTCCAGTCATACAACCACTCTACAGTAATCGTCTCGGGGTGAGGCTCTCTAACCGGAAACTGAACACCCGGTCTCTCAGATCTGTGTAACGGCCTCTGATGTCGTGTGGGCAAACCGACTCTCAAAGCCACAGCAGCCTCGGTATCTGGCGGTGGATGAACTTGTGGACCCAACTTAATATCTTCCAACGCTAATAGGTTACTCATCTTTAAAATACCGGCCTTTCTCAAATCTTTCACTCCAACATACTCCCTCACGGGCCCCTTTCTCATATACTCCGGTTTAAACTTCAAAAACACACCCAAATTTCTAGCAATATTTGTGATATATGGGCCCATGTCAAGCTTTGACCTTTGCTTAGTTCCACCTTGTCTCTTATGATGAAAAGACCATGCCAAAATACTCGCAACCGGCACTTTTTCCACCATCGCCAACAAGCAAAAAATATCTAACCAATTCACCTTATTATCACCCGAACCCCGACCAATAAGCGTGTTCACCAAAATCCGGTGAATATAACGGAGCATCGGGTCTCGAATATCCGAACTAACCATGCTACCCGAAAACGAACAAATAGCAATTTTATTCCAAAATCTAGCGAATTGCACCTTACCAAAACTTACTGGTTTCTTATTCTTGAATGCACCACGTATACTCGTCTTAAACCCCGGCTCTTCCACCTCCTCTTCCGAATAAAAACCACTCACTACCACAAACTCTGCGATAGTCATCTCATATGTCTTTCTACCAAGAGCAAACAAAACCGCATCCGGTTGATCAAAATTACCATCTTTATATTGAAAAGTACTTAAAAACTCCAATGTTTCTTCATAGTATTGCGGTTCGTCAAGACACAACATAGCTTAAAACTTCGGACCCAACAATTCCTCCATACTCTCTCTTTGACCAACGTATCCAACAAGTTCCAATCGATAGTTTTAAAAAATGAGAAGCTCCGAAGTAGCAAGATTGTCCATCCGAATGTATTCTTGCGAACCTTCCTCAAATAGAAGTAACGAACTGTCGCGAATATTTTGAGTTTTTCTCCTCGTCTCAATCAGCCGATCTTGATATTCAATAATACGATTTTCGGCTTTGGCTAAACCGAAATCAACTCGTCCGGCTCGCCTCGTGGTCGCGGAACCGGACCGCTTTTCTGCTTACCCGCTTCTTTAGACATCCTAAAACACAATTAGACAAGCAAACAAACAATAAGAGTAAGTAAATAAACTAATAAAAAATAAAATATTTTTGGAATTTTTGGATTTTATAATTTTTTTTAAATAAAAAACTGAAAATAAATTAAGTTTGGAAATGCGGGTTACAAAATATTTTAATCTGACTCATTCGAATGAAAATTGAGTACGCACAAGCGATTTTTATTTTTCAAATAAAGCTAACGGAAAACAAAATTTTTAAACACTTAACTAGTTTGTAAAACCCGAAACATTCAAACTGACTCAATATGCATTACCTCCTCCCGGCACTTTAATTGCCCCAATTAAACCCAAGTGCCAACAATCCGAAAATTGAGTCGAAAACGAGCGAAAAATCAAACTTTGGCAAAATATATATTATAAAAAAATGTTTTCCATCTGTTTGGACCACTAAAAACATTATGTCCAACACCCTAAAACCAAACCCAAACACTAGATACACTCGGTTAAACCCAAACCGACCCAACCGCAACCGCGAAAATAAACTTTTAACAAGTTCCATCCCAACCAACTGCACCCAAAAACTAACTCATACAACTTACTTTTAACCAAAACCGACAACTAAGTAACCAAAACAAACTAAAAAATAACAATAAAAATACCTAAAAGTTACAAAAAATACAATAAATCATACATTTGAATGGTGTAAAACCCGGATGAAACTTGCAAAAAAGTAAGAACTCAAGTGTGTCCAAGTGAGAAGATTGGTGAAGAATTGGTTAAAATTAATGGTGGGTTATGATAATATGATGATAGTATGTTAATTTTAAGGTTTAATTTGATGAAAATTGGTGAAAAATTGGTGGAATTAGTGAAGAATGGGGTTAGGGTTCGTGGGTTTTGGCTGAGGGTGAAAGGGGGATTTGAAAAGGTGGTGAAAAAGTGATAATTTGGTGTAAAAAAACAAACAAAAACTAATATGGGTTCATCCAATCCGCGTCGCGCGGCCCTTGCTTTCTTGCATCGTGCTACGCGGCGCCTTTTGCCCCAGTGTCATTCTCTCTGTGCCGCTCGATGGGAATATATGGGTACCCCGTCGCCCGGCGCGAGGGGGGTTTTTGACAGAAAGTTTTTTTAAAATGTTGCCCATTTTTGCCTTTGAAAAATTTCTAGAAAATTACCAAGTCTTTGTTATGCCCCTTTTATGTCATTTTTACGTGTGAAACTTACCTGGAATCCCTTGAATTTTCGACAAATCCTCTCGTCATGACGGTGATGATTCCTTGAAACGACTCGACAACGCACAAAAACACAAAAACTAGTGTTAGCGACTCAATAAAAATAAAAATAAAATAAAATAAATTATACAAATTCTACACTTGAGTTTTCACTCAATAACCCATTCGATGATTTAATTCGATGGATCGATGGGAGTTTCCTCCACCTCGATTGAATCCTCCGACCCTCCAAGATAATGTTTTAAACGATGGCCATTCACTTTCCACAAAGTTCCATTGTCCGGATTCTCTAACTCCACTGATCCATACGGGAACACTTCCTTCACCAAATACGGTCCCGTCCATTTGGATCTCAATTTTCCTGCAAATAACTTCAAACGAAAGTTAAATAATAATACTTTGTCACCTTTCTTGAAGTCTTTGCCTCCCTTTAAACGTCGATCGTGCAACACTTTCGTATTTTCCTTGATATCCAACGATCGAGAATACGCCGCATCACGAAGTTTCTCCAACTCATGAATTTGAAAATACCTCTTCCTTGCGGCCTCAGTAAGATCAACATTATACAATGCGCAAAACGCTAGGTGCTCTAACTCAATGGGAAGATGACATGCTTTACCGTAAACGAGCATAAACGGTGTACTACCCAACGGTGTCTTGTACGCAGTCCTGAATGCCATAGCGCGTCATCCAATTTCTCCAACCAATCTTTCTGACTTATTTGCCACCGTCTTCTCCCAAATTCTCTACACCCCTCTATTAGCATTTTCGAATTGACCATTCATTTGAGGATGGTAAGCGATAGAGGTGCGATGAGTAATTCCATAACGAGCTAATTCCTTCTCCATGATGGAATTACAAAAATGAGTACCTCGATCACTAATAATTGCACGTGGAGTCCCGAAATGAGTAAACAACTTCTTTAGAAACTTTACAACAACTCTAGCATCATTTGTGGCCAATGCTTGGGCTTCAACCCACTTGGAAACATAATCTATCGCCACTAAATTATACTTGTGACCACCGGAAACGGGAAAATGTCCCATAAAATCGATGCCCCAAACATTAAAAATTTCAAGAGTTTGTATGGGGTTTTGAGACAACTCGTTCTTTGATGAAATATTTTCGGTTCGTTGACAAGCATAACACGTCTTAACAAATTCCACCGCATCTTTTACAACTGACGGCCAATAAAAACCACTATCAAATACCTTTTGGTTCGTGGCATGCGCTCCATGATGACCTCCCGTTAAACCTTCTTGAACATGTCTCAAAATATCTAACCCCTCTTCTTTCGTCACACAACTTCTAAGAATTCGGTCACCACCTATCTTGAAAAGAAAAGGATCGCCCCAAACATACGGAGTAACATCCCCGAAAAACTTCTTCTTTTGTTGCGTAGTCATCCCTTTCAACACAAGCCCGGCAGATAAATAATTAGCAAAATCGGTGAACCCTGGCAAACCTTGATTTTTGGCCGTAACAAAATCAATTGACTCATGTGGAAATCTATGACCTATCTTTTCCTCACGAATCTCTTCTCCCTTTGGATCTTCTAAACGGGAAAGATGATCCGCCGCAACATTTTCCACCCCCTTCTTGTCTATAATTTCTATTTCAAACTGGGAAAGTAAAAGAATCCACCATATGAGACGAGGCTTCGCGTCTTTCTTGTGAAAGAGAAAACATAAAGCCGCATGATCGGTATAAACAGTGGTGTTGAAAGCACAAGATAGGACCGGAACTTGTCAAACAAAAACACAACGGCTAAAAGTTCCATTTCGGTGGTGGCGTAGTTCTCTTGGGCATCATTCAACGTCTTGCTTGAATAACAAATGGGGTGAAATGTTTCTCACGCCTTTGCCCCAAAATCACCGCAACCGCGTAATCACTCGCATCGCACATGAGCTCAAAAGGTAAGTTCCAATCTGGTGACACGATAATAGGGGCACTCACGAGTTGCTCTTTCAAAAACTTTAATGCCTTCAAACAGTCTTCATCAAACATAAAAGGGACATCTTTCTCTAGTAGTCAGGTCATCGGGCGGGTAATTTTTGAAAAGTTTTTGATAAACCGCCGGTAAAAACCCTCATAACCTAGAAAACTCCTTATAGCTTTAACATTTGTCGGTGGAGGAAGCCTACTAATTGTGTCAATCTTCGCCCGATCTACCTCTATACCATCTCTTGAAATTTTATGACCCAAAACTAACTCTTCCGTCACCATAAAGTAACAATTTTCCCAATTCAACATCAACTTCGTCTCAATGCAGCTCTTCAACATCCTCTCAAGATTACCCAAACAATGATCGAAAGAATTACCATACACGAAAAACTCGTCCATAAAAACCTCCATGGATGTCTCTATCATATCCTGAAAAATCGCCACCATACAACGTTGGAAGGTAGATGGAGCATTGCACAACCAAAACGGCATGCGACGATACGCATATGTGCCATAAGGACATGTAAAATTCGTCTTCCCTTAGTCTTCTGGTGCGATTGGAATCTGAAAATAACCTGAAAAACCATCAAGAAAACAATAAAATTGTTGACCTTCGAGACGCTCCAACATTTGATCAATAAACGGCAGTGGGAAATGGTCCTTCCAAGTAGCATCATTCAACCTTCGGTAATCAATACACACCCTCCAACCGGTAACCGTACACGAAGGGATAAGTTCATTCTTTTCATTCATGCCAACCGTCATCCCCCTTTCTTTGGAACAACTTGGGTCGGACTTACCCATGGAGAGTCCGAAATCGGATCAATCATTCTAGCATCCATCAACTTAAGCACCTATTTCTTGACAACCTCTTGCATATTTGGGTTAAGACACCTTTGGGATTGAATCACCAGTTTATACTCATCTTCCATCAAAATCCGGTGGGTACAATAAGCAAGGCGAATACCTTAAATATCCGAAAGTCTCCATGCAATCGCCCCTTTATGCAACTTCAACACTTCAATCAACTTTGACTTCTCTTCCTCACTCAACTTAGAAGAAACAATAACGGGCAAATTTGATCCCTCTTCAAGGTAAGCATACTCTAAATGTGACGGAAGAGCATTTAATTCCAACGGAGCGGAATTTTCTATCTCTTTTTCACAAATAACCTCACTGACCTCCATAATCTCGGCCAAGCAAGAAAACATCATCTACCACTTCTTCCTCACTCTCCTCCATAATCTCCATCAACTCTTCATCCACATCCATCCCAACTAAATCGGTTCCACAAATATAATCAAGACACGTGTTAAAACCCGGAATAAAAGAATTAAGGAAATAGACCGAATGGCATGGACCACTAAAATCATCACTATCACCCAGGTGCTTCATCGACTTACAACATCGTAAGTAACATTCTCATCACCAACCCGAAGTGTGATCTTCCCATCATACACATCAATAAGAGCCTTCGTCGTTCTCAAAAACGGACGACCAAGAATAATGGAAACCCTCTCGTCGGCCTCCATCTCAAGTACCACAAAATCGACCGGGAACACAAACTTATCCACTTTCACTAAAAAATTCTTGATAATACCTCGCGGATACTTAACCGAACGATCCGCCAATGACAACGACATACGGGTCGGTGTAAGCTCGCCCAACTCCAACTTCTCATACAACGAATACGGCATAAGATTAATACTAGCACCCAAATCCGCTAATTCTTGACTCATCATATCACTTCCGAACATACACGGGATTGTAAACACACCCGGATCCGAAAAATTTTCCAGGACCCGATTTAACACTACCTCCGAACAATACCCGCTGAGTGGAATAGATGAAACCTCTCCCAGCCGATCTTTTCTCTCGAGCAAATCTTTCAAGAACTTCGCATGCTTTTGCATGTGTTCGAGAGCTTAAGTAAAGGGAAGATTGATCTTCAACTGTTGGAACATATCCTGAAAATGCCTGTATCCCCTCGTATACTTTTGATGCTTTAGACGAGCGGGATACGAAACATGGGCAAGATCAATACCGGGTGGTGGCCGGAATTCGAACGGATTTTTCTCAACTTGCGGCCAATAATTGGAGTTTTACCTTGTGACTTACCCGGAGCCTCCATCTCGATCTCTTCTTCTACTACTTCCTCTTCTTCAACTCCAACCCTTTCTTTACGAGTAGTAATTGCTTTTAATTGAGCAGCCGGATTTGGCTGAGTAGTACCAGAAAACTGTCCATGAGGTCTTTCATCGAGATGGCGAGTAAAATCGCCCATGAACCTTTGAAGGTCAAGCAACGAAGATTGTTGATTCTTGAAGAGTAAATCATGTTCGACAAACTTTTTCTGTGTAACTTAATCTCTCTCCAAGATTTGCTACATCATATCCTCTAATCGTCCCATTCCACCATTCGAATCATTCACATTATTTTGAACATCAGTACCATTGTTATTATTATTATTATTGAAGTACTTACCTTGTTCATGATTATAAGAATTCTGAAAGATGGATGGTGCGTCCGCCGGACGCTAATTGGAGTTGTTCTGATTTGGGTTCTTGTAGGTGTTCCAACTCTGATTGTTGTTGTTGTTGTAGTTGTTAGGAAACCTATTCTGACCAGCAACAAAGTCGACCTCTTGATTCATCACTAGGCACTCCAACGTACCATGTCCACCCCTATAAAACTCACACTTGTCCACCTTCATCTTAAGTTCCTTCACCTCTCTAGTTAATAATTCCAAAGCAGCAGCCACACTAGTATCTAGATTAACCTGGTGTACACCTCGAACAGAAGAAGATGTACTAGTGACGGGAGTGGAATGCCCGCGCTGTGGCTATTTGACGTGGTCTGATTGAGCAAATCTTTCAAACATCTCGTTACATTTGGTGACATTCTTCCTTGCCATTAGATTTCCTCCTACAGCCGTGTCGAAGCGAACTTGGGTTTCGTAGGTTAGCCCATTGTAAAATTTCTCCACAAGAGCCCATGGCGTAAGACCATTCTGTGAACAACAGGAAAGCAGGTTTTGAAAATGCTCCCAAGCATGGCAATATGGTTCTTCTGGCTCCATGTGAAAGGAGTGAATTTGCTCACGAAGGATAGCAGCTTTAGCAGGTGGGAAGTATTTCTTGATAAATGCATAACGTAGTGCTTCCCACGTAGTGAACGTGCTAGGTGGCTGAGTGTCAAGCCAAAGTGTTGCTTTACCTGCAAGTGAAAACGGAAAAAGATGTAAGAAACTAGCATCTTCAGTAGCACCTTGTAAATTAAAAGTTTTAAGAACGCAGTAAAGTCGGTTAATGTGAGTCGGTTCATCCTCGTCATCACGTTCATTAAACTGATTAGTTTGAACGAGATTGTTCATGACGTATGACGGAATTTGCCACGAGTTGGGATTGTCGATCTTGGGAATGACGATGCATGACTAGTTTCCAGTTAAGCCATTGAAGGTTTGAGCAGCAACTATTCTATCGTCGGCCATTTGAACTTCTGGTTGGCTTTTCGGACTTTCTGGTAGTGAACTATGTGGTGACGACGTTGGTGTAGATGCAACCTCTGACGGTTGTTTCTCTGCTGTCTAGCTAGCCTCGGTTTTCAACGAAAAAAAACCAAATTCTCCAGCGGTGGTCCTTGCGAACGAAGATGTGGCATATACATGAAACACACAACAGACCAACTAAGTAGACTAAAAATTAAAACTAAAACAAAAATAAACTAAAATTTAATTAGACTCTTACGACTCAAACGAAAATAAAACAAATAGCACGTATATAGCAAGTAAGTCTAACCAAAGCTAAAAACGCAATCGCCAAAAGTCCCCAGCAATGGCGCCAAAAACTTGATGTGCTAAAAGTAGTCAAATAATTATTAACTAAAATTACGCTAAAATAGATACTAAGTAATACTCTAGACTCTTAAACTACTAACCGGCAAGTGTACCGGTTGAATCTAGTACAGCTAAGTAAGTCCGGATATCGAACCCACGAGACTCTATAAATTATGAAACTAGCAAATTAAACTCGACTAAAGACATGACTATTTAATAATAATGTTTGAGGGGGTTTTTTAAAGCTAAATATTATTAAACTAAAAGTAACCCTAATTAATTAAATAATAATAAAACATAATCATTACTTAAAACCTATTTAATTAAATAATATTAACTTAACCCTAATTTATTAAAATAGGAAAAACTATTGAAACACTTAGATTAATTCAGATGATGGAAATAACTACCTATGCTAGAATCCCCAAAGTTACGTCTGTTAATCAAATGGGAAACTTAAGTTATGGAACTGGGATCGTAAGATAAACCCTCGACAGAAAACCCGAACAGGACACATAAACTTCAAGAAGACGCCTATGGTTATCTAACAAGTTTTAAGACTCACTTGTTTTATGAATTAAACTTCCTTAGGGTTAGTGAATAATTTATTTTTAAGCATCTTTATGACGAAATCCTACCTTACAACACAGAAATCAACGATAGCTAAGTAGACTCAATTGACTTAATGGACTAAGCTGACAATCAAACCTAGACGTACTCCTTACGAAGAACTAAATCTAGCAATTCTAACCAACATAGATCTATCAATAACCTATCACCTTACAGCTTTCTAGGCTAGCAGCTTACTTTTATCTATTTAATTAGTTTTACTGTTTATATGATCTTAATGCATATCAATCATAAACTAGTCAAGAATACACAGTAAATGACCTAACAAAATCCTATCCTATAAAACATTCACCAAAGGCAATGTGAAACAATAAACCCAAGTAAATAAAACCAAACAATCATACACATCAATTAACTCAAACTCAACACTTAACTTAAAACATAAAATCCATAACGAAAAGAAATCCCAATCAAAATCAAACTGAACAAAGATTCATCACGACCTAGGTAGTTTATGAAGTTTCTCCTAGCATCGTGTAATCTAAATCAAACAAAACAAATAAAACCGAAAACATGGTGAAAATATAAAGAACGGGAAATCAGAGATGATAAACCCGTAATCTTCACTCGCGAGCGTCTAACTCTTCACCGGTTGTTCTCGTGCCTTCTAAACCTCCACGAAACTCGAATAATAGCTCTCTAAAACTCCAAATTTGTCTGGTGGCAGCAGGTTATGTTCAAGTTAAAGTTAGGGATGTTTATATACTGAAAACAGGGCCAACACTTAACAAAAACGAAGTAAAAAATATCATCAGATGTCTCTAGGTGCCGCGCGGCCTGAAGATATCCTGGGATCGCGCGGCGCAGCTTGTGGGAGTGGGGAGAACCGGTCAGACCGGCCACCGGATCTCTGTCTGGTTCCTTCCTGACGAGTTTCGGATCCTCATTTTGGCTCTTTTTGACTTGTTTTTCGCCCTTTTCGATCACGATCAACTTCCCTAACCTACGAAATATAAAAATGTTGGTAGTATACGAATCTCGACTAAAAACGAAAAGACACTATCAAAATATTAAATAAAATATACACGGGAAACATAAATGTTTAGCATTAATCACATCCCCCATAATCACTGTTGGTGTAAGCATGCAAAACCAAAAGAGAGCCTTTAGGATACCAAACACCCAAGCAAGACTTTCCTTTTAGATACCGAAAGCTCCATGCCGAATTTCTCTACCATTTTCTTCCCTTGACAACAGTTAAGTGGGATTCTTTCGGACCCGATTGATATATGGCACACCGAAAAACGGGGAACATGATGTCTGTCCTGCTTGCAGTAAGGTACATTAGGGTGCCAATGACCTATAAAGGTGCTGATCGACTATCTTTCTCGATGGATATGGAGCTAACACCGATCTTGTAGCAATTAGAGTGACATAGGAATTGGCATCCTTGAACCCAAACTTCTGTACGATTTCATGAACGTATTTCTTCTAACGAATTAAAATCCCGTGTGTTTTCTATTCAACTTGAAGGCCCATAAAGAATGTCATTTCCCCCAATGAACTCATCTCAAACCGATTCTGCATGACCTCTACAAACTCTCTACAGAGTCAATCACATGTTGACCCGGAGATAATATCATCAACATACACTTGGAAAAGAATCTGATCGTTCTTTACCTTCTTGATAAAAAGTGTTTGATCAATAACACCTCGTCTATAGTCCTTCTCCAAAATATGTTCTGCTGTAGCATACCAAGCACAAGGTACTTCATGAATGCCATAGAGAGCTTTATTAAGACGATAAACGTAGTTTGGACGATTAGGATCCTCAAAACCTGGTGGTTTCTTGACGTAAATTTCTTCTTTTACCTTCACATACAAGAAAGCAGTTTTCACATCCATCTTATATACTTTGAAGTTCGTGTATGAAGCATAAGCCAAGAAAAGAAAAGGTGCCTCAAGCCTAACAACATGAGCATAAACCTCATCGTAATAAAGACATTCTCGTTGAGGGTAACCTTGAACTACCAGGTGTGCTTTATTCCTAAATTAACCCCTTAATTATCCTTCTTATTCTTGAAAATCCATTTAGTATCAACCAGTTTCTTGTTTTCTGTCTTCTTAACCAACTTCCGTACATTGAGCTTCTTGAAATATAACAACTTCTCTTGAATAGATTCAACCCATTAATTCTCTTTGAGAGCAACCTTGTAGTCCTTGGTTTCAACCTGTGAAATAAAGAAAGCAAAAAGACATCTGTTAATATTACCAGAGTTGCTCCTTGTTTGGATGCCACCAGAGAGAGAGAGCCAATGATTTTCTCTGTTGGGTGTGACCGATGAATGGGCAGTTGAGGAATATCATCCACTTGAACAACAGGTTCCACATGAAAATCAACTGACAAACTCTCTATGGGATAAAATATTCGTGCGGGATTAATCAGAACTTCAGTGGCTGGTTGAACGATGTCTGGTTGATCAACCATATGTTCTTGAGCAATTGGACCATCCCATAGATTTTCGATAAAAGGAACAACAACTGGATGAACTGGAGTGGGATAAGTGTTGTTAAAAGCACTAGAAACAGTCTGTTCAGCAGCAACCAGCATATTGTCATTTGATGAGGGAGGTCTGGGAACAAATTCTACCACACTAGGTTCTGCCTAAAGATTTTCTACATGTTATGTCTGATTTGGATCGACACTGACATGAATGAAGCATCTGAATCTGAATCAAAAGCATCTTCAACGGTTACCATGTCGTTTGTATCTGTTGGTTGAGGAATAGGGTTAACTACCACTGGTTGAGGAGCCATGGGCAATGCATTTTTGTTTGAAGGACCAACAGACATATTTACATCATTTAAGCTGTTGGAAATAGCTTGAAACAACACCTGATCGAATATAGAAGATGGAACATGAGTACTTGTAGAAGGGGAAGTAGACATGCCACGATATTGATTGAACAAATAGTCATAATCAAACAACCAGTTGGGTACCATGCATGCATAAGTAGGGTTAAGCTCTTGCCATTTATCATTGTAGGATTCCACTATCACTTTTGCTTTCTTATTGTAAACACGATAAGTGGTTTTGTTGGCTACATAACCAACAAAGTAACATTCCATTGGCCTTCTCAGTAAATTTGGGATTCGAGTAGAATTTGTATAAAGCAAAGTGCATGGACATCCAAATGTTTTGAAATACTTTACTTGCGGCTTAGTCTTGTAATAGACTTCATAAGGAGTCTTCTGTAAGTGTTTGTTGATCAGTACATGGTTTTGTATGAAGCATTCTGCATTGATTGCTTCACCCTAGAAAAATAATGGAAGATTTGAGTCTGACACCATCGCTCTAGCAGCCTCGATCAATTTTCTGTTGCGATGTTCAACAACACCATTTTGTTATGGAGTGTATGGAGCACTGAAGGGGCGATCTATCTCCCTTGAATGACAGACATCATTAACAACTCTGTAGCAAAATTCGGTTCCATTTTCGCTTCTGATACACTTAACCTTCTTGTCTATCTGATTCTCCACAAGAGTTACGAACATTAGAAATGGAGCGGATTCATCCTTGTGCCCTAAACGGAAAGTCCAACTGAAACGTGCAAATCCATCAGTAACAACAAGACAACGGGCTTTTCAGCAAATTGCCAAAGGATGAATTGGACCAAATAAATCCATGTGTACCGGCTGAAGAATAAAATCAATGGAGTTGGCAGTCTTGGGCCTGTGAGGAATCTTGGATTGCTTGAATTTAGAGCATGAAAGACATTTTTCAATGCAAGAGAAAGTTTTAATAGGCAGGCACCTCACATGTTCACATTTGACTAATTTGTTCAAGTTCTAAAAAGTTACATGACCAAGACGTCTATGCCACAGTGATGAATCGTTCTTCGAGGCTTTGGAAATCAAACACGAAGTGCTCTTCGTGAATAAGAACTTTTCATTTCTAATATATAAGCATCATTGTGCCTTGGAGTATGCACCAAAATCCATTGTTCTGGAACTGTGAAACATGGTTTCAGAATTATGAATTCATGTTTAGTGAATAAGGTGGAGAACTTCTTGTCACATATTTGGGAGATGCAAAGTAGATTATGATTGAATTGCTCCACAAGGTTGACATCATCAAATGTTAGGGTGCCATTTTAAACCTTTCCCCTTTTTGTTATGTTCCATCCCATTTCTCCATAAAAAGAAACGTGTCCACCATCGAACTGTTGAACGTCAAACAACAAGGACCAGTCTGCGGTCATGTGGCGGGTGCAGCCACTGTCTAAGTATCAGATAATGTTGACATGCCTTCTTGACTGACCATTCACACATTAATAAGCCATGGGTTCCCAAGACTTAGCTGTCTCGGGAAGATCAACAAAGAAATCACAAAATTTTATCTTGTTTCTTTGAAAAATGAAGTGTTGTCGTGACTCCTAATCGGAAGAATAGTCCACAGTAATCATGCAGAGGCATGTTTTCTAGTTTCAGAAGATCTTTTCGACCATCTTCTCTATATTTTCAAAAAAAAATCCTCAGATCTTTTGACCTTTGGAACCTTTTGTTTATTTGTTTTTGATGACTTCTTGGACTTTTCAGTCTTTGAACTCCTTTTCGATATTTCTATTTTGGTTATCCAAAACGGCTTCTTTACTTTCTGCTTGTTGTTGGATCTCACATCCATTTCACTGACATTTTGATCAATCCTTGATCCCGAGCTACTAGCAGCATGGGTTATCATACACAAAACAACATTTTCTCCTATGAACACCATAGAACTCATCTGAGCTATAATATGGTTGATGTGGTGGAAAGGTGACCCTTGGAAAAAAAACATGATTGTAAAAACTATTTGTTCCATAACCACAATTATCAAAAGCATTTACATAATTAGAATCAACATAATTTTCTTGATAATGAGCATAATAGTTGCTATCAAAGAAGTTGTATGGCTGAGGATTTCTTACATGATTGATTGTTTGACAAAATGACTATTTACTTGGTGGAACATATCTACACGAAGTACTTGCCTTTTCACTTTCAAAAACTTCGTCTTTACCTAAATTATCCTCAGACTTACAACTTGATGATGAACAACTTGAAATGTTCACTTCAACAGGCCTTTTCAAATTGACACAATTATCAACAAAAGTTTTATCATAAATAGTTTCGCAATCACTATATGAACTAACATCAACATTTTCATTTAAAATCACATGAGAAGTGCCAACATCAAAACTTTCACCAATTAGATCATCATCCGAAGATAAAGACAACATATTTTGGGTGGAAATAGTATTGTTATTATTACAGACATAATTGGTAAATGATTTTAAATTCACGTTAGAAACAAAAGATAATTCTACCATTCTTTTCTCGTCCCAACTCATGTCCTTTTCCACCGACCCAATTTCTTCTACACAACATGCTGAACAAGATGAATTACTATTAGATTCAACAAGCACATGCATTAGATCAACTATTTTGGAAATGAGAGGAACAAATATCTTTGGTTTTGGTACATGTCCAATTACATACACCATTTCATCCTCGGGAGAGGTATTGAAACTAAAGTAAGGTAGGGATGTGTAATTGTCATTAAAATGTGGTGGAATCGCCACATATTCGTATCGAAAACCTGTCTTTTGTTTCACACCCATCTGTGCTCCAATGATGCCATTTCAAATTTGTCTACAGTTGTTTTTCTTTGTGATAGCTCTAGTTCAAGTTTCTCAATTTTAGCATTTAACTCGACTATTCGTTTTTCATTAAACTCGACTGTTTTATTTGATTGAAACAATTAACATGCACTTTTGCCATGTCGTCATGATGAGTTTTGATTATAGTGGTGTATATCTTATCAGAGTTCTGATATTCATCATTCATACATTTAATGCATAAGTTTTTTTTAATCACAACAACATTATGAGTTCTATAGTATTATACCTTATTTATATAAGTTTGAGAGCAAGGGTGTTCGTGTACCTCAGGAATATCAAGAGTGCCATGGTTTCCTCCTGAAGTAGAACTTGAAGCAACTTTGTCTTCATTCCCGAATGCAATCCCAACTATATTCAATGGGTTCACCAGCTCAGTGAATTGATGATCCTCCAAATCTGATTCAGTTGATTCAGTAGACTGGGTGACAAGGGCCATGGTGCTTGAACTTGAGCTCTCTTTGTTTGAATTTCCTTGACCGATTCGTGAAACTCTTTGGCCCAAATTTTGACCCACTAGCCTCTTATCATTTTTCTTTCCCCCTTCACTGTCAGAGACTTCAGTGATATTGATGTCATTTGCAGGTTTTGATGGATTGGTGCGTTCTCTTGCAAAGTGTCCCAGTTCGTTGCAATTGTATCAACAAAGCTAATCCCTATCAAACCCAATACTTTTCTGTTGGAGTCTCTGAAGCTGTTCTTCCCGTATTTCTTCATGGTGGCTCTATGAACTGTCATGGCCATGTGGTACCTGATGTCCATCTTCTCAAGATCCTTTTCGTTGATATCAAGAATATCTCCTTGCTGAAAGGATAGAGGCAACAAGTTTCCTTGTATTAATTCTTCATGACTGGCCATAAAGGCATGGAATAGTGCAATGTGGGAATCATCAACTAGAGTAGGCCGACTAGAGCTACTGGTTTTGCTGTTTGCTGACTTGTGTATCCCTTGAGCCTTGAGAGCATGTTCAACGGCTTTGTTAACATCATCTTGGAATGAAATTGAATTTGATGAAGTTGGCTTACTTGCTGATGTCTTGAAGGCTTTGTTACTATCGTTCTGAGCAGAATACAGTTTTACTCCATCAACGGGATGAGCGGTTGGATGTGACTGAATAAGGAAGGCAGAGCTGATTCCAGATCCTGTAAAATCCTAGCTTGATTCAGAGAACTAACATGATTGTTCAATCTAAGCCTTTCATCCGTTTTAAAAGACTAATGATTTAAATAAAACGTTCAAATTGTTGTTCTCTTGGTGGTAATGACACTGCTATTCCATGCACATGGTAGTAAATTCAGCATCTTGTAGTTGATCTCTGATAAATCATTGTTGATTCCAACACTTCTAATCTTGGTAATCAACTTCTAAAATCTCCCAATTAGATTTCCAACAGACTCTCCTTGAACATGGTTGAACATGTCGAATTCCCCCTTCAACATTTCTAGTCTGTTGTTTCTCATTTCCAAATTTCCTTCAAAATTCTCAAACAAAGCATCTCAAAGGCCCTTTGCAGTTGTGTGTTCTCTCAAAGTTTGAGCTATATCACCAGGCAGACACACACTCAATAAACCATAAGCCTTTTCATCCTCAAGAAGCATTTTTCTTATCATCATCCACATAACCTTCATGAGGGGTATCAACAGGTCCCTCGGGTGTTATAGTTGTAGGCTTGTGAAGCCCATTCTCAGTGGATCTGAGGAGAACAAAGTCAGTCATTCTTATATAGTTACTTTCCAAAGACATTAGCTTGGGAGGTTTTATTGTGGTTCCATCCTCATTCTCCAACATTAGGCAACTTTTCAACATCTCAGGATCGTTTTCCATCTTGTACATCAGATTGAAAACCCAAACAAGTTTTAAAATTCTTGAAACTGATGAAAATATGAAGGTCAAACAAATCTAATCGAGTTTCGAATTAATCGAATCGAATATGAATGAATCGAATCGAGTCTTGAATGAATCAAATCAAGTATTATTTGAATCGAATCGAGTTTTAAATAATTCGATTCAATGTAAATTTGAATCAGTTAGAATTTTAGAATTCGTTTCGATTTAAATTTCCAGGAAGTACAATTTTCGCTTTTTGCATGGATCTTCAAGCAAGTACACTTTTTACCACTTTTGGAAACTTGATTCAACACACTAAACACCCGAAGCACCTTTAACAACTTCAAACACAAATTCCAAGCATAAAGAAATACACTTCTTAAACCCGAACACTTTTAAGAACACTTAAACACACTTTTGAACCAATTTCAAGCTTGCACAACAACCTAGTAAGCTCGATACCCACTTCAAACACTTGAATACAAGTCTTAAACACTCAAACAAGACCAAAATCCAAGGTTGTGACCCAAGAACTAAAACTAGTAGAGCCGAAAGCTCTGATACCAGTTGAAGGTCCTTAGAATGGATCAAACAACAAAGTTGTTGGATCAATTTCCTTGTAAGCTAGCGGAAATCACTTGCAAGTTAATAGAGATCTTGGATCTTCTTTATGTTAGGTTATTTCCGAAAATAGAATGAAAGAGAGAGTAGGGAGAGGGTTGGTGAAAAGGTAATGATAAGATTTGCAAAAAAAGGTGTGTGTGCATGAATATGCTTCACCTTATATAGGTGAGAGCATGCCATGCACCTTCCATTATAATCGGCCCAATGAGCTCTAAGCACATGGTCTTGGGCCCAAACATACATAAAAAAGACCGTAAGCTAGTAAAATAAATTGTGAATAAATCTAAATAATACAAAAGACTTAGGAGCAAAACCGGGCCTAACAAAAAATCATGAAATGATATGTGTAGAGCGATACACAGTTGCACACTAATAATAACAAAGTTTTAAATTTAAATAAAGTCCAAGTCCCACAATAACAAAGATTGTCTAGAGCTTCTTACTTTTTATTAAACTCGAGTTGGAACTTGGAATAAATACCAATATATTTATTCTAGACTAAACTTACAAAGACCACAGGTCAAATTTGATCCTTGGTATTTTATCTTATTCTTAAGAATGTGTCTTGTCTCCGTTAATACATTAAACAAATCCAAAGGTACATGACATTATAAGCAAACTATTAAGATGATTTAGCTGGAGCAAACAAGCCAAAACCAGGATTTATTGTTGTAAATCCCCCATCAACTGCTAGGTTATGGCCACTTATATACTTGGACTCATCACTTCCAAAGAATAGAGCAGCTTGAGCTACATCTTCTTCCTTGAGAGATACTCCCTTGATGTTTGAATATATGTTTGCAAATATATCTGGATACAAATCAGTTATCTCTGCTGGCACGGATGGCGGTATAAGGTAAGGCGACACACAATTGACACGAATCCCATATTTGCCAAGCTCCGCAGCAACATTCTTGGTGAGTCCAAAAATCGCATGTTTGGAACTAGTATACGCGTGCGGTGAAACACCGCCAATAGCAGAAGACACACTCCCAATCGAAATAATGCTACCACAAGCAGCCGGGATCATGGCACGAGCCGCATGTTTCATTCCTAGGAAAACACCGACTAGGTTGACATTTATAACACGATCAAAATCAGCTTTGTCGTTGTCAAGAATGCTGAGCTTTGCTTCACCTAGAATAGCAGCATTGTTGATCGTAATATCTAGTTTACCATACTTTGTTGTAGCAAAGTTTACAACGTTTTCTACATCGACTTCTAGAGTTACATCACAATGGACATAAGATGCTGTTTCGAGGCCTATTTCTTCACAAACAGATTGACCCAAATCGTCTTGGATATCCGCAATAATAACTTTGGCCCCGTGTTTAGCGAACAGTTTGGCGATACTTCTTCCAATCCCTTGAGCTGCACCGGTTATAATTGCTACCTTACCTGCCAATCTAAATAACCAACCATAAGGATTGCTTTCAACATCACAACCACAAAAACAATAGAACGATCCTAATTTCATAGTAATTTTAACTATGATAATAACATTTATGCCCAACTTCATGGAAATCATAATTGTTTGCAAATCTATGATTTTAGATTAGATACTGTTTTTAATTATTTTGTCCATGTAGAAACAATATGCCTAAAACAAACAAAAAAATGATCAGTACTAAAAGAATTCTTTTTACCTTGGTGTAGCTACAGATTCAAAATGTAGATCATTTCCGATGGAATTTGAAATAGATCGATCGTTATGCGCATGAGCACGAGTTGATGTTAAGTTTTCAGGAGTAGTGATGAAATTGAAATGTATATGATTTATTACATACGAGTTACTACTACTTAAAACCCCGTTATCCCCACTTTTGATACAAAATCTGACGGAAGACTGTCTAATTCGTTCAGTCCCACTCGCGATACATGCTAGTTTATGTGCCAATCTAGCAACCAAACATATATTCGCTGATAAGAACATCGTTAATCCTACGATAAACGACTAAACATAGTATGCTATTCTACGCATAGTTTGTAAATGAAGAATTGAAAGTTTTGTACCTCGGTGCGGTCCCAGCATCGCAGACAGGAACCATGTTTGTGCTTGCCATGGGATTTTAATGGACGAAGTTTAGAAAGTTTATGTTTTGTTTGGAAAAAGTAGATAGTTTTGAATTTCAGTTAGCATACTTCTTTTATAGTCATGGAGGTAGAGAAGAGGGTCACAAATTTGGTTCTTTTTTTCTGATTACTTTAAAAATTTTGGTTGCTTTCAAAGATGGCTTGCTTTGAAAATAATTGGGGCTGCCAGCAAATTTTCAAATCAAGTTTTTTTTTTCTTTTTTTATTACTAGCTCCTCGTAAATCCTAAATATGTACATTGGAAACGTACTAGTCTCTCACATGCCTCAACTTTAATAAATAAAAACATTTAGAATAAAGGGAAATTAAGAAAATAAAACTGAAAATTTGAAAAATACATATATGATAACTAAACATGCATATTCTTAAATTTAAATACTATTAACAACCAAACCTTTGAGTGAACTCTTAAAAAATATAATAACAAAACCTTCATAATTTTAGTTTATTATACCAAAGACAAAGATAAAATAATTAATATAAAATAATAAGTAGTATACATTTAAAGTCAATACAAATCGAAAATTGGGAAATTGAATAATAAATATACAATATTTAACTATATCATTAAAACCGGAAATATTTTTTAATTTTATTTTGTAGGTAAGAGCAATTTAAATTGCGGTCAACATCAAAACGCAAGTGCGATCCCCAGTTTCATTTTTATCATTTCTAACACCCAAACGTCTGCATAGCCATGCAATTAAGTTAAACAATGCTTAACTGTTCAAAAATATTGGTCTACAGACAAAGTTATCTTTTCATACATAAACCTAATAATACATAAACCTAATAATGATAGTAATAATATTAGTAATAGTAAATGTCATTTCTTTAACTACCTCCTTGTCCTTCCTATGAGCATTCTTAACAGTGATGGAATCAAAAACTTTTATCCGAAAGGTCTTAGCATATACAGCTTTTATATCGGAACTAAAACTCTAAAAGCACGAAAACCAATTTTAAAACAACAAAGCGTACACACACATACACACTCATCTAATCATATTTCAAAATATAAATAATTATTTATTGTGAGAATCAAACTTTAAACCGATGAGAAAGGATATCCACTATGTATACACCTTCGTAATACTTAAAGTATTTTAATAAAAAAAAAAGTTTAACTAATAATAACGTGTCTTGGTATAAATTATATATTTACCACATGAGTTTCCATGTAATGTCTAAATATTAAAAACTATTCATCAATTATATCTTTTCTAGTTTTGTTAGGCTGTTGTGTGTGGGTGCCATTTCATTGGTCAACTTTAGAGTTTAAGGAAAAATGATTCCTTAAGTATAAACATATTTTGTTAAATGCATATAAATATTTTTGAAAAAATATCAGAAATTATTAAATCCAAAGGTTACAAAGTATAATTCAATAGAATACAAGTAAAAAAAATTAAAATAAATTGAAAATCAAGTATACCAAGTAGATCTGAAATATGTCACATTTGTAACATTTTACCAGGGTAATGTTACTATTGCAGAATCTAAGAGGAATATAATACGTATAGGTTCTCCTTTATTATTATTATTATTATTATTATTATTATTATTATTATTATTATTATTATTATTATTATTATTCATCAAACTTCACACTAACCTCATTTAGTCCGCCGGAAAAAATTCTGATAAGTCTTCTTCACTTTACTTTTCTTAGTTTTCTACTGCTTTGCCAACTATTTGAAGGTTCAAACTACCTAAAGGATTTCGACATCGAATACTGTATATATAATTTTTCCGACGGCAGAAGGTTCAATGGAGCCTCCTGTAGTTCCGTCCCTGACATTCATGCATTATAATTACACGAGTCAGTAACGAGTCACACGCACGAATCTATCCTTAACACATTGGTGATCATTAATGTCAAATCTGACATGTTAGAGTAACTAGAATAATTTATTTTTTACTTTCTATGTGATTATATGTTTTCATGCCTTAATCTTACAATTATTTGTTATTTTATTAGTTTAAAAAATTATATATTTGAAACAAGTCGCGCTCACCGTCGGAACACCCGTTAACCACCACCTTGAATCATCATTGAGTTCTCTATTATCGGAAGCACCGTTAGAGCTTATCTCCACCGTAGTGACTATAACCACTATAACAACTTGCCATATTACTTGTGACACCCCACATTTTCATGTTAACTCTTTTAACACATGTTGCGTTACCTTACACATTCATACATTATAATCACTCTCGGCCGTTTTTTTGACAAAAACCTTGAGTTCTTTGGGCGATTTGGGGTCTTGGAGAGTATTAGTGGTTTTAGAGTTCTTCCATATCATCAATCAATCGTTCTTGTGAGTGCTTAATTGCTTAATTATCATTTACTCGCTTATCTCTTGATTACTTGATAATAAACCCTAAAATAATATGAAAGTTTTATGTATGATTATGATGACATTTATTCGTTATTGATGGATTAGAACCCTATGTATGTTGTAAATATGATTTTTGCATGAGTTTTGGTGACATCAGACTTGTAACAGATTCGTTATTATTATTGTAGTGCTTGTAACTTGATGATAACTGCATTTTTTTTTATCTATTCTTGGTTCTAGGATGTAGTACTTCTAATCTAGTTTCTAGAATGATAGAGTTTTTAATATTTGGATGAGTGTATGATAGTTTTTGGGAATTTACAAAATTGTATGCAAATGTTGTTTCAGGGATGATATCGCTGGCCTCGATTCCCGACACCATAATAGTTTCACTTCAAGAACTTCATACTTTGAGTTAAAAATCTAACCAATTAACCTTGCATGACTTGATTGAGTATTGTTGTTTAACCAAATCAAAATTTTATGTTGCACATTGAATTAGCAGCAAGTACTTTGCTGTGATAGTTTAATTTTCATGATCTTCGTGTATATAAAAAAATGTAACAAAAATAGTTTGAGAAACCTAAGTCAACTAGCTTACTTTGGTAAAATGTTAATAATTGAACTCTAGTATTTGCTTAATTAGTAAGATACATATGTACATGTTAAAATCTATCTTGTGAATTACGAATCTTTATGCATGTTAAAATCTATCTTGTGAATTATGAATCATTATACATGTTATGCGACGAGATAATTGATTATTTGGCCGATACTTGATGTATGAATCACATTATCATTTCATTCGTGATATTAATGTAATCACTAGCAGGTCGTCAGGTCGAACTTGTGTCCATGTGTGAGTCTTTACGTGAACCTTAGGATCATGTGTTGCTCAACACTTGAGTTTTTCTAGTTGCATGAACACATTGTCACATCTAAAACTTGTACTAGGTAACAATTAGCCGAGCACACCCTTTTCTTTATAGCTTTTAGGGGAAAATACTACACACATCATAAGGTGAGTTCATTAGTTTCATATATTTATTTCAGGGTGAAAACACAAACACTTTTGATACACTTTTTTTCAGGGAGAAAACACGGACATTTTACTTTTAGAATGTAGTAGTTTCCTATATATCACATGTTTACTAGACGCTCTGCATCATGAAAGTCCTTACATTATGAATTGATAACATGGGATCGTGAGGTAATATCGAGTATTACTACTGAGTTTGACAAACCCCACCCGGGCTAGTTGCTCTAGCTTGACTGGAATTCAAACGGGTGTAATATTTACCTAACTTTCTATACCAGTGTTTATGATAGACATGGTGGAAGGCAAACAACAATTCAATAGTCAGCTTCGATTCAACCTTTAGTAACTTTTGAATAGGCTAGCTACTGATATATTAGAAAAGTGCTAGATCTAAATACATGTTTTTTACTTATAACTTGTGAACTCAGCAACCTCGTGTTGACATTTGAGTTTACATACTTTCCCAGGTTGTTAGGTATGCATGGAACACGTTACACACATTTTTTGGAGTCCTATTTATTGCATGAACAATTATTTTACATTACTTCCGCAATACTAATTAAACTATTTGGTTTACTTTTATTTCTCATATGGATGGAAACTTAAATATAGTTTATAAAATTTTTCGGTATGACAAGTGGTTAGACCCTAGCATGTCACTTTTCTTAAACTGTTTAGTTTACTTTTATTTGTTATATAGATGAGAACTTAAATATTATTAATAAAATTTTTGAATGGTTGTTCGGTATGACAGGTGGATAGATCATAGTATGTCACGCACCTTGCGGTACAACCATGCTATTTGAAATTTGAGGGTGTGACATTTCGCTGAAAAACATACCTGATTCATCATCATCATTAGAATCTGCAGATGTAAGGCCCCGAGACCGGTTCCCAACTTTGGGTGTTGGATTTACTCATAAAGACATTTCTAAATAGCTAAGTGAATGAAAACTTTTTGAGGCAGAATAAATAAAAGTCAATAATTCATACATAAGTCTTAGAATTTAAACAAACATTCAAACACGCCTCTATGTTAAAACATAACAAAATATCATAATTCCAATTATTCAGATGTCAGCTTCTTTATTCTCCTGCCATGTGTCTCTCCTAAGGTTGGATGTCTCATTTTACTCACCTACATGCATACTAAACGTCAGTTACGCTAAGTGAGTTCTAGTTAATCAGGCAATATACATCACATTCACATAATAATTTATACATACCCGAAGGTATATATATTACATACTAACATGTTTACCTTTTCTATCATACATTCATATATTCCTTCTTACATACATACATTCTTTCATACTACATGCATAACTATCTCTATCATCTTAGATATTAGTAGGTTCTGGTCCCTTCAATCTCAGATATTATCTCAGATATTACTATGTTCTGGTACCTTCATTTTCTATCTCAGATATTAGTAGGGTATGGTCCCTTCTATCTCTGATATTAGTATGGTCTGGTCCATTCTTTCCATACTACCATACATCCATACAATCAAATACCTCATATATTAATAGGGTTCGGCGCCCTTCTTTCCATACAGCCATACTACCATACCTTGCCATACAAAATACATTCTTTCCCATACATACAGTGTATATATATATGTATATATATATATATATATACAGGGGAAGGTTAACTTATAAATGAAATTAACGTGCTAAACGTGAGAATCAGGTAGAGTAATTATGTAATTATATAATAGAGTAATTATCATAGAGTAATTACATAATTATTCTACTTGTATATATAATTACTCTACTTAATTCTCGCGTTTAGCACGATAATTTCATTTGTATCTGATCCAAGCCCTATATATCTATATGTATATAGGTATTGAATCATTTCAGAAGTTTTTTTATAGCGAGAAGTGCGAGAAGTGAAGGTATAACTCCATTAATCCCTAATTTCACTCCATTTCTTATGTGTAGGTGCGTTGTGTAGGTGCATATGTATGTGTGTAGGTACGTATGTTTGTATATGTGTACGTATGTTTGTATATGTGTATGTACGTTTGTATGTGTGTAGGTACATAGGTTTGAATGTGGCTTGGTACAATTATATGTTTGTAGATAGGTTTGAATGTGTAATTAAGACATAAATACAACCAACCTACATATATGTATGTAACATCATATGAAAGGGAGTGAAATTAGAAATTCATGAAGCTATACCTTCACTTCTCGCACTTCTCGCTGTAATATCACTTCTCGCAAGATCCATCCCCTATATATATATATATATATATATATATTCATAAACATCTACATATATATACTCCTAACATTTTCTACATTCTTTCATCATTTCAATATTATTCATATGTCTTTCATATAGCATACACTTACCACTTAAGGTAAGTGTAATAACTAACATAGGAGTATGCACACAACCCCGAAAAAACATAAAAAGGAAATGGAGTTAGAAACTCACTTGGGTCTTGTTTCTTTCTGAGCTGATTGTAACCCCTTTCTTTGGTTGGGCACGGATTACTGTGTAACAATCATAAGTGTTAATCAACTACTTTCTATATCTAAGTCTTATTACTCAGGTCATCAAGCTACTCTGACTTAAGGCTAAACAAATTGAATCGAATTATCAAACGAATCAAATCGAATAGCCCAAAAAAATCGAATCGAGTTTAGCAAACGAATCGAATCGAGTATTCAAACGAATCGAATTGAATATTCAAACGAATCGAATCGAATATTCAAACGAATCGAATCGAATATTCAAACAAATCGAAACGAGTATTCAAACGAACTGAATCGACTATTCAAACGAATAGAATCGCATTCTGAAAAATACGATTCTAATCGGTTTTTCTTACTCTTTCATTATACACGTTTTCTTTCAACCCCTTATGGACCACTTTACCAATATAACAAGTTCCGGGTCTTAACAAAATCACCCACTTGTTCCATGCATGGTACGAACGCCACATTTTCATCCCAAACCGTCCCAAACAACTCGTTTAGCACTAAGTTTATATCCTTCTTACTTGGTTCAACCCGATATACTTTCCTTTCAAATTTCGTGAAAAACCGACTTCGCTTACCCGTCCTTTTCACGAACCGAACACTACTCATTTACCCGAACTTAACCAACTTACCCATTTACTCACAAGTTCATTACTTTATCAATAATCATTACCCGATCTATCATCCTACTTAGTTTCATGCAAATCCGTACAAGAAAAGTAAATCTTTTTAGCAAAACGTACATTTGAGGTTTATGTTCGAAATCACTCGAGAAGACCAAAAACATATCAAATGAACTCGGAATTGACTGATTCAAGCATCCACACGACCGGGTTTCCGAGCTCTACCAGCACCGCCCATTGCTTCTGTCGGAAACCGCCCCTACTCTCACCGGAAAACTGAAACAATTTCCGGAAAAGTCACTTTTCCACTGTTAATTACTGTTTTCTTGAAAAACATTGAACTTACCCACCTATCATTGAAGATATTATTTGTGGGAATCCTCATTTGTATGACATGAGCACTCAGGTAGAATTTGAAACTGATCCGACTGTTAGATCTCTGGAAATCGTCAAACTTTGTGGGTTGCTCTCTCAAAAATGGGAATTTTGGGTTTGAATGAGGTTAGAGGCTAAGATGGTTAAAAATGAGATTATGGCTACATTTATAGGAAGGGGGAATGGTTTCATGTTTAACTTTTCATATAGTGACATTTAACCCCCTCATACTTTATTTAATTATATTTATCTTTCTATAATTCAATTAAACTCAATTCAATTAAATACCGAACGAAACTCAGGATGTTAATAGTCTACCCACCTTATAAGAGGTTTCGTCCTCGAAACCTGCTTAATCCTTGTAAATAGAATACTTAATGTATTCACGTCCGTTCTTGAACCATCTTAGCTTCCGAGCATAATAGTTTGGCTTTCTCACAATCATCGAGTGATGTTTATTAGTTCATGCTGTCCACGGTAGCTTGTCCATGTCCTCGATGATACGCTTCCTTATCTAGACTTGGCAAGTCCCCATCATTTCCTCAAGCATGATTTTCTTTCTTGCCATTCAAATAGAAACATTGCACTTACTATCACAACACTTAGCACTGAATGACCCTTCTATCCAATTACAACCTTTAGCAAATATACGGTTTTGCAATACGTTCAAAACATATTAATTCCATAAAAGAAGACCTTTCCAGTTTCTCCTTAAGGATTACTCCCTGAAATCCCTTTTGTCTGTTCCTTAAGATAGAACGCCTCTTACAATCCTTGAGAACAATCTTGACATAACTTGACAAAGAATTTCTTAAATCACCATTTAATTTCCCTTCCATTTTTTAGCTCCCTACTAACATAGGCTAGCTTGATCATGAAATCCATGTTGACACATCTTTCTTTTCTTGAATAATCAAGCCTAGTCTTTTCCTGTGAATCCATTGTTATCTGTTGCTGCATATCAGGCTGCCTGATATATCATGACTATTCTTCTTAACCAACTTCCTTTCCAGGCATGTCCTGACCTTTATATGGACATTTATAATTCTATTCTATCATTACCGTTCTAGATGACTTCCCGCTCATGATCACATGATTATCAGTTACACAATAATCATTCGTGCCAAGACTCAATTCAAGCAAACATAGGTCTAGATCATCTCAACACCTTCTTTACATGTCTTACAATCTTCTATCATTGGTTTTTGGCATCCTCTTGCGGTGTAATTGTCGGTTCCACTTTCGTAACACTTGCGGTTATCCTGCCCTACCACGGTTGTCGCATAAAATGAACTCATCCTCACTTTATTTCCACCTAAGGGTTTCACTTTCGTTAGTATTTGCCTTCATCATATCCAACCTCTTTCCTTTCAAACCCTTATGTAAACCGAGTATATTGACATATGAGCTTTATCTAGGATCTGGCCTCGAATATCTCTATGGCGTGTAATCCTCAGGCAGCCAAATCTGATTTTCATATCATAAGCATTATCTTCCAAATCTCAGTGTACCCGAAACTTCTTCCCTTTTCATCTTGCTCTCATCCTTATAACTTCCACCGTGCCTCGCGAACCTCACTCATGAAATCCGAACTGCTAACTAACTTATTCGACTTAATTGTCGCGATAACTTTCACCCTCACGGCTTAATGCATCAGCGACTACATTAAGCTCACCAGGATAATACTTGATTTCACAATCATAATCCTTTATCAACCCTATCCATCTCCTCTGCCTCATATTCAGTCCATTTTGCTTGAAGAAATACTTCAAACTTTTATGATCGGTATAATCATAATACGGTTTCTCTTTCTTCAACATTCCAACACTTCTCTCAAGTGTTTGTCATGGTCGGACTATTCCTTGAATAAATCAAAACTATCATTTATAAAGGAAATGATAGATTTGTCCAACATCAAACGACTTGCCCTATTCATCATAACCATAAATGCTGAGGAACATTCGTCAATCCAAACGACGTCATGAGATACTCGTAGTATCCGTCTGATATGTTTTCTTAGGGATGTCTGCCTCTTTCACTTTCAACTGATGATCACCAGATCTGAGATCTATTCGGGAGAACCAACTAGCCTCTTGAAACTAATAAAACAGATCGTCAATATGTGGCAATGAACATGTATTCTTCTTCGTAAGCTTAACCAGCTGGCGGTAATCTGTACATATTCTCATACTTCCGTCTTTCTTCTTCACGAACAACACTAGTACACCTTTCGCGGAAAGACTTGGCATTAAAACACCTTTGTCGAGGAGTTCTTGCAGTTGGGACATTAGCTCCTTTGTCTCGGACAATGCCAGACGATAAGGTGTTTTCGCGACGAGTTGTGCTCCCGGTATCAACTCTATCTGGAATTCTTCCTCTTGTTCCAGTGGTAACCCCGGAAGGTCCTCTAGGAACACTTCTAGAGAGTCACACACTCCAGGAACATCTTTCACTTCTTTCGTTTCAGTCGTAGCTTTGACATCATACGCCAGGTAAGCGTTGCAGCCTCACTAACAAACCTTCGGCTTTTATCATCGAAATGTCATTAAGCCCCGAACTTACCTTATCACCATAACCATCACTGTACCGCATTCCAAAGATTTAAACCTTATCAATTTACTCTTACATACCATCTCAGCCTCAAACTCAAACAACAATTCTATTCCCAAACGACATCGAACTCTCTTAAGGTCAAGCATAAAGAGTAGCAAGGAACTCACGTCCCTCTAGTTCAACCTTACAATTCTTAAGAATCCTCATATATTTAACGAAAGTATCGGTAGTGGTCTCTTCCGTAAAGTCTCCAGTACACAACTACATTATTCCTAGCGTCCTCCTTTCATAATCGCTACACTATGTAGCATCATCGTTTCGTTCTTTTTCAATTAAAATACCTTGACAATCACTTGTTCTTCTCGATTACCTCTACTTTCTCAACATTCGCTTCGTTACTCACGATCCAGCAAGTTCCCTTATGGAGTTAACTATTTCAGGCACACTATATGTCTTGACTTATTCTAGCTGGCTTATCTATGTTTTTTTCATGTTGCTTTCACTTGGATTTCCCAGTTTGGTAGCATTTGATGCTTCAACGAACATCGTTGGCATTGTAGTACGAATCAGTTGAGCAACTCCCTTAGTGTATTTGAAAACAAGCTTCAAGTGTGATCCTTTTTCATAACTTTCTAAAGTCAGAGTACTATTACTTTCGTATATCGCTCTGTCACACATTTCTTCAAAATGTGTCTGGTTGGCACGTGTCCTACCACAACTTCCAATACGACCTCCTTGAGCCCGTCCCTTTGTAGCAGTCGACATATCTTTTCTATAAGGAAACACAAACATTATCTCTCTAGGAATTATTTAGCACATGATTTGTAAGGTAAGTAGTTAAAGACAGTGGCCAAGTATAATTAAATCTCTACATTACTCCTCAGGTCCTACATACTTCCCTTTATGATTTCCCTTGTGCTATTTCTACTACTCACACAATCATGCAAACATGCATATAACCTACATTCCTATCCCTAACAATTAAGCTAGCATACACACATTCTTTATTTAGAAATTAAGCTAAATTCATTCATTCTCCCACTTTCATTTAACATGCATATACATATGTTTCTAAATCTTTACATGAACCTAATCAGGTACATTACAATTATAGAGCTTGCTTGAGCGACACATTGCTTTCTTGAACTAGCATCTTTTTTTCTCTTCTTAAGTCCCATTCTATGTTCGAGTTTAAGCATATAGGATGCTTATTTCTCTCAAACGTATGCTCTAATACCAACTTGTAAGGCCCCGAGCCCAGTGCCCTTGGGTGTTGGATTTACTCATAAACACAGTTTTAAATATCATAGTGAATTAAATATATTCGGGAAATAAATAAAAGTCAGCCATTCATACATAAGTCGTAGAATTAAAACAAACATTCAAACATGTCTTTAAGTTATAACATAACAAAATATCATAATTCACATTCTTCATATGTCACCTTCTTTATTCTCCTGCCATGTGTCCCTCCTCAAGTCAGATGTTCCATTTTACTCACATGCGTGCATACTAAAAGTCAGCTACGCTGAGTGAGTTCTAGTTAATCAGGCAATATACATCACATTCACATACTTATATATACATACCCGAAGGTATATATATATTACATACTAACATGTTTACCCTTTATTTCATACATTCATACATTCCTTCTTACATGCATACATTCTTTCATACTACATGCATAACTATCTCAACCATCTCAGATATTAGTAGGTCCTGGTCCTTTCTATCTCAGATATTACTAGAGACTGGTCCCTTTATTTTGTATCTCAGATATTAGTAGGGTTTGGTCACTTCTATCTCATATATTAATAGGGTCTGGTCCCTTCTATCTCATACATTAGTAGGATATGGTTCATTCTTTTCATACAATCACATGCCTCATATATTATTAGGGTCTTACACCCTTCTTTCCATACAACCATACTACCATAGATTCCTTGCCATACAACATACATTCTGTGCCATGCATACAGTATATATATATATATATATATATATATATATGTATATATATATATATATATATATATATAAACATCTACATATCCATACTCCTAACCTCTTCTACATTCTATCATCATTTCAGTATCATTCATATATCTTTCATAAGAAATTCATATAGCATACACTTACCACTTAAGGTAAGTGTATTAACTAACACATATGAGCATGCACTCAGCCTAGAAAAAACATAACAAGGAAATGGGGCTAGAAAATCACCTGGGTTCTGTTTCTTTCTAAGCTAATTGTAACCCCTTTGTTTGGTTGGGCAAGGCTTACTATGTAACAATCATAAGTGTAAATCAGTTTCTTTCTATTTAAGTCTTATTACTCGGGTCATCAAGCTACTCTGCCTTAAGGACAAACAAACCGAGTCGAATAGGTGAAACGAATCGAATTGAATAACCAAACGAATCAAATCGAATAAGCCAAACGGATCGAATTGAGTTTAGCAAATGAATAGAATTGAGTATTCAAACGAATCTAATCGAATATTCAAACGAATCAAAGCTAATATTCAAATGAATGAAATTGAGTATTCAAACGAATCGACCGAATATTCAAACGAATCGAATCAAGTATTAAAACAAATCGAATTACATTATTAAAAATACGTTTCAAACCGAATTTTCTTACTTTTTCATCATACACATTTTCTTTCAACCCCTCATGGCCCGCTTTACTGATATAACGAGTTCCGGGTCGTAACAATATTACCCACTTGTTCCATGCACGGAACAAACGCCACCCGTTCATCCGGAAACGTCCCAAACAACCTTTTTAACACAAAGTTTATGTCTTTTTTATTTGTTTCAACCCAATATAATTTTCTTCAAATTTCGTGCAAAACCGACTTCGTATACCCGTCCTTTTCACGAAATGAACACTACTCATTTTACCTGAACCTAACCAACATTCCTATTTACTCACAAGTTCATTACTTTATCAATAATCCTGACCTGATCTATCATCCTACTACGTTTCATGCAAATCCCTGCATGAAAAGTAAACCTTTTTAACAAAACGTACATTTGAGGTTTATGTTCGAAATCACTCAAGAAGACGAAAACTATATCAAACGAATTCGGAATTAAGTGATTCATGCAGCTATGCGACCGGGTCACCGATCTCTACCAACCCCGCCCACTTCCTCCGCCAGAGTCTGCCACTACAGTCGCCAGAAAACTAAAACAGTTTCCGTAAAACTGAAACAATTGCTGGTAAATCATTTTCTGCTGTTACGGTTTTCTTGAAAAACATGGACTACCAACCTCTGATTTAATATCTGATTTATGGTAAACTTCATTTATATGCCTTGAGCACCCACTTAAAATTTGAGACCGATCTGACGGTCAGATCTTTGGGATTCGTCGGATCTTTGTGGGTTGCTCTCTCAAAAACGGGAATTTTGGTTTTGAATGAGGTTGGAGGCCAAGATGGTTAAATATGATATGGTGACTACATTTATAGGAAGGGGGTAGGATTTCATGCTTAAATATTCATCTAATGACCTTTAACCCCCCCTCATACTTTCGATAATTATATTTCTCTTCTATAATTCAATTAGACCCAATTCATTTAAATACCGAACGAAACTTGTGATGTTACAGCGGACAACATATCCATTAATGTCGTCCTTGTTTTTTTCCTCCATCATCATCAGTAAAAATCACAAATATCACCATCATCACCATCCTTAACCCGATACTAACCATAATGGTTACTAACTAATATGCAACCCATCATCGTCCACACCTTTACTTACCAACGCCATCACCATCATCCTTTTTTTGTTGAAATCGGAAGGCCTGCTAGAGAAGGTGGCTGACAACACCCACTCTTCCTCTCGCTCTACTAATTTTTTTTGTGGTGGTGTTGACATATTGTAGTGGTGATGAAGATAGTGGCGGTGGTGGTTATGTAGTTTGAAGCAATGCCTGTGATACGAACCTACTGGAAGAGTTGATCGGGAGACTGTGAGATAATGGCTGTGCAATGGGGACAAAGGAAAAGTACAAAGGTAAGTTTTTTATGGGGAAAGAATTTATGTTTAGACAACAAGAAAGAAAAAATGTGCACAAAAATCTTGGAAATAAGGAGTTGTTTAATGTAACACCTCTCATTTTCGCGTTAACAGATATTTTGTTATCATACACATTCATGAATAACATTTACACTAGTCATTAACTAGTCAGACACATGAGTCTGTCCTCATGTGTTGGTTATTAATGTCGAACCGGTCATTTTAATTAATTCAAATACTATAATTTGTGATATTCATCAATTTCTGATCCCGAGAACCCAACCCATTTAATGTTTTTGTATTTTTAGTATTTGTGTTAGGTTGTAGAAATTATGTTAAATTATACTTGTTTATGTTGTCGGAATATTTTAATTTCGACCGCAAACCTTATTTCATGTATTTTATACTTAAATTGCATTTAATCAAAGTCCAGGGATCAAAACTGTCAAATTCTAAACTTATGAAATTCTATCTTTTGCGCTACACGATGGACTTGAGACTAACCTATCATGATAGTGATGTATCTAGGGATTTAGTATTCCTGATTTGTGTCACGCTATGCGATGAACGTCTTATTTGTCCATTCCGATAAGTGACACAAAGTCAAGTATCGTGAAAGCTCTTTGAGTGTCGGTTTGATCAATTGGGCAACCCGATTTCCTGTTTTGTTGTTGCTAAAAAATTAGAATATTCTTAAGCATCAACCCTAGCATATTCTATGGAATTCTTGGAGTAGGGAACAATTTTCCGTCTATTTTCGTTGAGTTATTGATTTTATGCAAAATATTCTTCAATTAATCGATCTAGCTTTCTCCCCAAGCCTTGTTAAATCTATATCAAATGACCCTTAACCTCTGCTCAATCTATATCCACCTTTAATTCACGAATTCTTCATTTGATTTGGTGTTATTACCTCTTTGACTAAGAGGAGTCAACTAATAGTGTTCTTAATCGTTCCAATCAATTTTCCGGGTAAGTGTTGTTATTTTTCTGTTGTAAGTCATCATGGGATCGAAAGCCCTCATCTAATTTCATTGGATTGAAGGATTTTCAAGTCTGGCCAATTTGATCAATTCCATTTAGGTTTATGTTATGCCTACTTTGGTGATTTTTCAATTAACGAACTAAGCTAGCATTAACTTTCTTAGTTTTTATATTTCTGTCATTAATATTATGCTATGGCCATGTCGGAAATGAATCCGATTCAATATCGATATTTAGACCAAACACTAACTGAACACCCTCCTAAACTCGTTTTACTCATTTTCTTGTATCGGTTCACTTGATTTAACTGAACTGAACATATTAAATAAATTGATTTAAATAAAATAATTAATCTTTTACCTTACAACTAAAATCCATATTTTAACTACAGACATTAAAAATAGTTAATTTTAAATTACTTATTTATTTTTCCAAACTTTACAATTAAACCCTAAAATCTTAACTGAACTCTTGTCATGATTGTATATAGCTATGTTCATTTATTGTTAATTTTAGTTCGATTTACTATTTAGGATTGTTCCGTTGAGTGGTTTCGTCGGCTCGCTTATTTTATTTCTTTCTGTTTTTTTCTTCCATATCTTTACTCGCGTATTGTCGAGGTGAGTTATAGTTTATTTAAATGATTCATATTTTATCTTATTTATTCAAATATAATTCATTTTTATGCGTATGCATGATTATTTGTATGCTATTTGATTATTCCTCATTATTATATGCTTATGTGTTTATGTATTTAATTTTGGGTGGAGCCTCATCCTCATTTAAGAGTAGTTACGCTACCTTAGTAACTTAGCTTTGTGTCAAAGGGAAAATGGTCAATTGTTGATACTCAAGTAATAAAATTTATTCAATTTACTTGTTTATATACGCTTGCAAATTAACTCTCATAATCATGTGAATTGTAATTTTTTTAATCACAATACTAGATATATCTAACTTATGTATTCTCACCAGCTATTCGTATTTGACACTCATTTTTGTACGTTCTATAGGTACAAGTGTTTCATACTTATCAAGATTGAACACATTTATGTTACCCTTAGGATATATTCAAAAAATGATGTAATTGTTATGTATTTGTTTTTAATTATGTACTTGAGAATTATATAAATAAAATAAGTTATTGTTGTCACTTTTAAATAGTGTCGTGAGCTTTTGAATAATCAGCGTTATGTCACGATGTATAATTCGCCTTAGGACGGGTGTGATATAATTGTTACATTCTACGTGATTATATAATTACATGACATGATCTTATTTTCTCATCATGTTATTAGTTAAAAAAATTACTTTAACACTCGTCGTGTAGTGCGATGGGGTATCTCGTGTTTCCTTCGCGATGCTCTAAGGATTGCCAGACCGAGAAATTTGTTTTAACACGTTTTAGAAACACCAATCACCTTATAACTCGCTCTGGCCACTTCCAATAGAAAATACAAAGTTCCTTGGGAGATTTGGGTAATTCCTTGGTGTTGGAGTTCATCCATAACATTAATTAAACGTTCTTGTGAGTGTTTCATTGTTAGTTACTCATAGGGGTGAACCCACATAGTAAACATTGGGTCCGGGAACCCAGTGTTTTTTTTTTAAATTTCTTAGAGACGGTATATTAAATTTTTTTATGGACCCCATAATAATTAATAGGGGGAACCCATAATGTCAATATAAATTTGGTATGGTGGTAAATGCCTTGGTTTATAACTAATAGGTCACAGGTTCAAGCTTCACTATTCACTATTTTTTTCATTTTTTTTCAACTCAAATTAATTGTTTGATTTAATCTTGGTAATTATATGTTGCATTGTCAAATTGTTAAAAACTTGTCTCTTACGTTTTCTTTTTTGTTTACTAATTCTGACTTAATTTTGTTAAAATTAAGAATTTTAGGGCTAGTTATGCAAATGATTACTAAAACAAGAATATGGAACCCTAGAAAGTTTAAGAATTCTCTGCAAGATGAATGATATAATATGTGTTTTATAATGTATAATCGTTATGTGATGGATTATAACTCTAGGAATGATGTTATCATGATTTATGCATGAGTTCGTTTAGATCAAAAGTGTAACAGATTTGTTCTCGCTTATTGATTGGGTTGTAACTTGATGATAAATGATAGGTTTAGATCGCTTGTTGATTCTATACTATATTACTTAGGGAGTGGGTTAAAGTAAACAGAGATACTTTTCTAGGAAGAGTATGAATAGATCGAGGCCATTGGATCTAGGATCTAGTGGCTGGGATTAGTAATTTCCAAAATACTAAATAGTTTTTAGGATCTAGGATTTAGGCTACATAGTTCCCTAGATAGGCTCGCTGTAACAATCGTTAATTTTCAAACCCGAAACCTGACCCGTTTTTTTTAATGTGATTTTAAACATTTATAATCAATGAAATGTTGTATGTCTATGTTTTAATCATGTTATTGTTGATTGATACTAAAGTTATATCATACTTTCTATGCTAACATATTCGTAAGTCTTGATGAATTGAAAACCGGTACCTCACATAGTTACTTATATTGTGTTATGTAATTAAAGTGTTTGGAAACTCGTATAACCTAACTTGATATTTGGAGTCCCTAATAAGTTATATATATGTATTTTTCCAATACATAATAAGTTATAACTCATAAGTGTGTTTCTTCATTTTATAACATAATAATTTATTACATGGACCTTTAAACACGTAACTAGCCTAAGTACTATATCCAATTAATTATTGTAATAAATGTTTCATCCAATATCATAAAAAGTACAATATAATCGAACCCAAACCCAAAACACCCCCAAAACCGTTCACCCCACCCCCTTTATCCTTCTCCAAGTTTTACAAATTTATATAAAAACAAATGTTACTAAGTTTACCCCTCCAAATCTTGTTATTTATAGGAGATTATCATCCTCTCTATTTCTCTTGTATTATTATTATTCTTCATTTAAATTCAAAGAAAAATTTATATTCTCTCTCTCGCCATCTTTTTCATTTCTCTTATTGTTATTATTTTCTCAAAAATTATTTCAATCAAGTTGTTGTGTAACACTAGTTGTACTATCTTTAAGGTTTCTTTATCCTTGTTCATATTCTTCATTTACATGGTTGAAAAGCCATCATATATTAATATCAAGGATTCCATAGAATCTATACACCATGGTGTGTGTTGTGGAGGAGACACAGAACTAAATATTGGAAGATGATCTTCAATAGTCACACCTTAACAAAGTTCTTACATTCCTTGTAACTTTGTAACTTTATATTTTAATTTGATTTTTCTCTATAAGGGGTTGATAATACAAATTCTTTATATTATGTATTAATCACCCCCATCAATGGATTATAATTAATTTCCATCAAAAACCATTTTAAAATGTAAAGGACATTACTAATTGCAATTATTCATAATTCATAGAATTCTTGAACAATAAATGTTGGGTCATAACTTTGTAATAAAATGGAAATTCTACAAGACTAAAGCGTATGACTAAATTCATTTAGTTTCGGTTCTAATGACATTTTATTTGCATTTTAATTCATTTTTATGAGTCCATAGCTGTCAAACTAAAATTAATGTGCAGATCTGTACCCTTTCCGAAGAATGGCTGTTTTAGCCAATCTTGAGTCCGAATATGACCAAATGAAAGTTGTTCCGAACAGATTGATTTAGTTGACTAGAGTTTTTTACAATTATTGGGAATTGTTTCTTCTTTTTTAATAGTTTATCTATGTTGTGACAGCAAGCTATTCAAATTCTGTTTTCGTCATTCTTTACCTTTTTTAAGGACAAGTTATCATGTCATCTTACCATTATAATCCTTAGTTAATTATTCGTTAAACATAAACTAAAACTTGCCTTTTTCCTTTTATTAAGGGCTTACACGTTAGGACATTCACACGCTTAACCAAGATCTTAATCTTTCAACCTATCAAGTTCAATGTGAGTTTACATACCCCTTTTTCTATATTATATATTTTGGGGGTAGCGTGTATACATTATTCAATTTTACACATGATTTATTTCCACATCTATTCAAAACACAATTCAATATATGTTTATGTGTGATTATTGCATGCTATATGTGCTTAAATGTTTATTTTATGTTTGGTGGTCGGTATCTCATCCCCATCTATCCGCATCTAGTATGATCATACATTTACCCAAGTACATTGATTTTCTATCAATAGGAACGGGTCCACATCTATTTAGTTGTTTACATTTTAATAAGATTTGTAATGCTCATCATTTACTTATGAATTGTGATACCTATCTATATACATAAAACTAAAACTTATGTATTCTCACCAACATTCATGTTGACAAACTCTACTTTTATACATGCTACATGTACAAGTAATTGATATTGTTCAAGATAGAATATATTAGTTTTACCTTAGGACATTTGTTCAAAATCCATAGTTTTCTTGGTCAATAAAATCATTCTTTGTATGCTAGATACTATCCTCTGAATTCATGATCTTAAATTGAGTTATATGATGAATGACTTGTTTGTATGATCATTTCATGATGCATGAGTTATATGGAAGCACTTTATCATGATTGACATTATTTTATCACCAATGGGTCATCGAGTCAAACTTTTGTGCATATTTGAGTCATACGTGAACTTTAGGTCCATGTGTTGTTGAACACTTGAATTAGTCTCGTTGCATGATCACACTCTCATAGCTTAAACACTTGTAGTAGATAGTGGTAAACAAGCCAAATGCATTCTTTTGCTTTTGAGAAAATCCTTTTACATGTTTCATCTGGTGAGTTCATGTCTTTTCATATGCTTGTTTTCGGGATGAAAACACAAACGATTTCATATGTGTGTATTCCAGGAAGAAAACAAAAAAAGATTTCCACATGGTTGTTTTAGGAAAGAAAACAAGACTTTTTTCATACGTTTGGATTCAAGAAGACACACAAGTGCCATGCTTAAGTTTCTAGTATTTTCTATATATCACTTGTGTACTAGATGCTTTTGTCACTAAATTCCTTACATTTTTGAACCATTAAATATGGATTCCCAAGGTAATATTGAGTAGTACTACTTGGTTTGACAAACCCCATCCATGCTAGTTGAGCTAGAACGATTGGAGGTCATAAAATGGGTGTAACATTGACCTAACATTTATACTAGTGTTTTGTGATAGACCTGGTACAAATATTACCTTGATATTGACCTAACAATCAGCTTCGGTTCAATCATTTAGGAACTTGTAAATAGGCTAGTTACCTTGATATAGTAGAAATGTGCTAGATTTAAATACACTGTTTCATTTATAACTTATAAACTTACCAACCTCGAATTACATATTGAGTATTTATATTTGCCCGGTTCTCTACGTATGCTAAGGAGCACATTGCATGCATGGCTTGAAATTACATTTATTACATGAACAATTAGTTTACATTATTTTATAATTTGGTGGGTGTGAATGTTTGAGAAAATGATTAGTATGTTTTAAAATATATGCTTTTACGCTTCCGCAATACTTTTAAACTGTGTGGTTTTCTTTTCCGCAATACTTTTAAACTGTGTGGTTTTCTTTTATGTCTCATGTTGGATGAGAATTAAATGATGTTTTAAATTATTTTGGATGGTTGTTTGTATAAAAATTGAGCTAGATCTTGGTATGTCACACGCCATGCGGTAAAACCATGTTAGTCAAAATTTGAGGGTGTGACATTTTTGGTGGCGCAGTGACCGGGAAAGTTCTCTTTGTTCTTCTTGCCTGCACATGTGTGAAATTGTGTCTTGGAGAAAAGAAGGAAGAAATTAAATTATTTAGTAGGTGGTAAACAGTGGAAACAAAAGAAAAATAATGTACAATATAAAACAATAAAGAAAAACCTATATAGCTATGAATGAGAGGTTTAGGCGCATCAAAGATCAAAGGCAAGTACCGGGCGTGAGAAGGGATCAAACACGGGGTTAAATAATAAAAATGTTTTGTTGATAGCAATCGTGTAACATTTGTTAATTTTTAAACCTGAAAAACCCGACCCGTTTATAAGCCAATGTGATTTTATACTATTTTCAACCAATATAATTTATTATATTAAAAGATCAATTTATTTCACTTATGTAGCTATAGGGTGTTTTTTTATTATTTAACAGAGTTAATTTATGTTTATATAACTATACTATTATTAAAACAAAAAAAGGAAAGAAAATAAGAATTTTGGATGGAAATCATGCCACAAAATTTCAATAATTTTATTACTACTGTTACTACCGCTAACGCTACCACCACCACCACTACTACTACTTACTTACCTTTTACTCAAACTTTCTTTCCAAGACTTGCCTAGTTTAACCCCTTCTAGTTACAACTATAAATTATTTTATAACGACGACTTTCGTGTATTTAGACTAACGCACTCCCTTAAATTGGAGAGTGCCCCTCCTTTTCATCTTATTCCTTTGCTCATTTATCTTTTCTTCCTTCCTAAAATGTTATTCCAAGTTTTAATTTATGTTCTTCAAACTTTCTTTGTTTTGTTCATCTAAATAAGTTTATTCTTCATATTTTATGTGTTTTGTTATTCATTTCTTCTTGTATTCTTTTTGATATAATGGTTCTAAAATTACCACATAATCATGTTTATTACCCCCACCTAAGCCATACACCGTGGTGTAAGGGGTGGAGGAGACAAAGAACAAAAGCTTTTAAGATGATCTTTAATGGTTGTTGTTACACCCTCATTTAGGGCCTAGGAGTGTGACCAACAGTTGGTACCTGTTTTGTAAATATATCAGAGTTTTAGCGGAAGTCATTAAATTATATTAAAATATATCATTTTTTTAAACATTTGTATACTTATAAAATATTTAATTTGTTTAAAAAGTTACTCGGATAATAAATACCCAAGTGTTTAATTTATAAAACTCGTTTGATTTTACAAATCATATTGTTTACATTCTTTTAATATAAAACCGAGCCATCTCTACCTTGCGAGCGTTTATCTTTTTGGATAGCTATAATTCCTTGCTAGCTGTACTATCTTTATTTCCTGAAATGTTGTGGGGGAAAATACGTCAGCGATATGCTGGTGAATCGTTGACTCTAAAATCATTTATAAATCTTTCTTTGACTGACAAGATAGTTTTCATGAAACAATCTCAGCAGAAACGTCCATTATTTTTGAGAACCTGATTCATCTAAAGTTGTCATGGGTTTTCATGACATGTCTTTCCGATCATCTAATATGGAACTTGATGACTTGATCACCGGAGATTTAGGCAGCCATTCATATTTATTTTTAAAAGATTTGATGTTGTTTGTATGAAAGGATGGCTTAGTCTCTGGTTATTGAGTGGGAGACACAGATGACTTTGTCTTCCTAACTCGTTTCGATCCAGAAACATAGTTGGTTCTTGCGACCGAAGCATAGTTTCTATCATCTTTTCGAAACGTGTTAGGCTTGGTCTGATGAGAACTAAAACCACCAACTTTGTTTCTCTTCCAGTCACCGTCAGAGGGATGTGTCTTATAATACCTTGATTCTCTTTTATAGGTATTTCAAGGGATATTCCTCTGATAGTATCCATAATATGAAACATATGGACGGTGTGGGCAATTTCTAGCAATATGACCAGGAGTACCACAATTAAAACATGTTTGATGTTTCATGTTAAATTCATTGTGGTCAACTCCTTGTATGGACCTGTTGTGTGTACAAGTTTTCTTTGCCTAGTGTTTACTACTCGACACATTGTTTGCTTTATCACCCTTTTGATCATTAGAGCATCCCTCTTTAACAAACTTAGGCGATGAGTATTTATTAGAATTTTTTAATTTTTAAACTTATTAAAAACCACATCACCAGAATTCAAAGTTTTAATGGAATCAACCATACATTTGTCTTTACTCTTAAAACCAGAGCCCACACAAACAGTCGAAATAACATAATTTAAAACAGGTAATTTTAAATAAACATCAGAATTAATATCTTTATTATTTGAAACACATGAATTATCATCCTCATCAGTCTAATCCTCAATGACTACTTTATCTTCACATGAGGCAAACACATTAGAATTTTTCACTCCTGAAATGGACGCAGTAGCCTTTACTAAATCGGAAGCAGCTTTGTCATTTTTAGCTGGTTTACCATACTGCATGCCTTTTACCTCTTTTTCCTGCTCTTTGCTAAGAGGAAGACTAGTGTAGTTGTCATTGTATGGTGGGGGTACGAGACTGTATCCTATGCGCTCACCCTATTTTTCTTTCCACCATAATTGATTTTCAATCATGGAATTGACCACTTTAATGGAACCATCGAATTTTCTAAAGACTAGTTCAGCCCTTTTAAATTTATTAGTTAGATTTGAAATTTCTAACTTAGAGGCTTCCAGTTCAGCAGTTAATTCAGCAATTTTATGTTTGGCATCGAGGTGGTGAAAACATTTTATACTTAAATCTGATTGGAGTTTAGAAAAATCCTTTTTTTGTGCTTCTATTTTATCTTTGAAAGCTCTCTCATTTTTCTTGAGATTATAATTTTCAGATTTTACTACTTCCATTTCCCTAAGTTAGTTACTATTCTGGGACTTATACAGATCTAATTTATCAATACATGCTTGAGAACATAGTTGAGAACTTACCTCAGATGAGCCAGAAGGAGTGAAAGCCATGAAAGCAAATTGAAGCTCCTTAACTTTTTCCTCAGCAGCATTTTCTTTCTTCAGCATCTTCAACATGAGCAAAATAAGCAATCTGATTGCTTATGTTGAGGGCAGCCATCTGATCATTCCAGGAGAATTGTTGAGCTACCAAACCCCGTTCACCTTCACCCGTACCTACCCCACTTTCCCCACTAGCATTTCCCACCGGGACCAGCGCTCTTTCTCTGTTTCCTTCTTTCGATGGGTTAGTGCATTCACGATCAAAGTGACCCAGCTCGTGACAATTGTAGCACCTCATAGTATCCTTGTTAAATCCCACCTTCTGATTTGCTGGCACATTCTAGTTGTTTCTGCCTGTTCTTTTAGTAAACTTCTTTGCACGAAACACTGCCATGGCGATTTTCCAAGAAATGTCCATTTCTTCTACATCATCAGGATGAATTTGATCTAGTTCAGCAGCCACTACTAGCTGGACCAGATCTCCAGCAAGAAAGGCGTTGTAACAATTCATGAACCCCACCATCAAAGCAATGTTTTCCTGAGTTTCCTTTGAAATCGAAGGAATCTGACTGGAAGATGCAACATATGTCTGAGGTTTAACGGTAGTAGCAGATGGTTGAGCGAGTTTAGGAAAGAACACCGGAGCTGGTTACGGTAGAGCTTGAGAGAATTGACCCTAAGCGGATTTAAACATTTAAAAGTTTTTATGAGGTTGATACAGCTGAATATGTTGCCCTTGAATAGCTCTGAGCATTGAGAAGCTATCATGTGAAATGAGTGCATTGTTGGAAGCAGCACTGTAGCCAATTGTATTTTAAGAGTTTGCATGGTTTATGGCACGCTGCTTGTCATCCATGTCACAAGCCTTGATTATTTCCATAACTTCTGACAGAGTTAGCCTGTTGAGATCCTTCGTCTTCTTAATCACTGAGACATTCATATCCCAACTTTGAGGCAGGGAATTTACCAGCTTATTATTCGTTTCGGCGGCTGTCAGATTGATATTTGCATATCTCATCTCAGTCGCAAGGGTTATGAACATATGCAGCTGAGTTTCCAACGATTCTCCCAGAACGTGATTAAACATGTTGAACTTCTTTCGTAAGAGATCTTGATGACTTCTTCTCATGTCCTCATTACCCTCATACACCTCAATTAGGGCTTCCCATAGTGCCTTAGAAGACTGTAGTTCTCTAAATACCAAGGCAATCTCGGGTGAGAGTGCCATAGTTAAAGTAGAAAGTGCCTTGTCATCCTCTTCAACCTTTTCAAAATCTGAATCGTCATATAGTTCAACAAGTTTCACAGTAACTTCCTCAGAGTTTTCACGTTGGTACGTGATAAGAACTATTGAAAACATATGAAGTAACAGAGAACACTAATTGACCGAGAACAAGCATTGACCGAGAACGGAATGTTGACCGAGAACATAGAACTTTCACCGAAAACGTCCAAAATTTTCAAATCTTTCCGAGATCACTGTTTATTTGACCGAAAACGATCAAATTTACCCGAGAACTCTTTGATGGTTAGCCGAAAACGTCCAATTCTTCCCGATAACTATCAAAAAGTGCCAAGAACAACTTGACTAGTTAGTTTTGGTAACAACTAAATCCCTAAATCGGTGGGATTTGAATTATTTCCAAAGAAAACCCAATCTTTGACCAAAAATGTGATTACCTTACTCAAACCTCAGATCTCAGATCTGATAGATAATTAATAACGATTACGGATCAAGTTCATGATGCTCTTATACGGATTATGTATTATTGTTATATATACTAGTTAGTATTAGATATGTGTATGTATAATATGTTAATGAAGCTTGAGAGAAACGAATTGGGCAGAGGTTTGATAATCTAAACTCAAAACTTAGATTAACAGTGGAATAACACCACTATGTATAGAAGATGGATCTAGTTCGTTACACATTCCGTAACGAACTAGCCTCCACTTCGTTACATTACAATAAATGAAACAAAGATAGCGAATCACCCCCTGATTCGTTAAACATCCTTAACGAATCAGGAGGGAACATAACTTAAACCTAGTACGTTAAACATCCTTAACGAACTAGTCGATACTTTAACGAACTACGTTAATGTCTTTAATAATTAATACATTAATTAAAACGACAAATACATTAATGATAAATGCAAAGACTTGAGACGCAAAACCGTGTACTAACAGACACCTCCTCGTCTTGAACTCTTTGTCATTTAACTTATTTGAAGCACTTTGTTTGCCAATCTCTGCAACTGTGAATTCCATGCTCATGACATACCCGAACAACGCGTTGAAACTGCATTTCACGGTCATAGTCTTCACTGCGCTAAAACAAAATCTTGTTCTTGAAAAGCACGTCGTTGTCAGTCTCAGTCAAATTCATGAGCCACGTCGGATCGATGATCTTAATTAGCTCGGTCTTTAACCCTTTTCCCAGGACAATGACTGCCTCGCCAGTTCGGTTGTCGTAGTACTAGCGGTTGAATGACAAAGACATATGTTGATTCAATGTCTTCACTGACACACGCTTCATGGTCTTTGGCGACTTTACTTTAAGAACCAATTTTCTCCAGCCCGTCCTTGGATTAATCTCATTAATACGCTTACGAGTAGGGACCTGTGGCTTAAGAAACTTAAATCCATGGTTGACCTCGAATAACAGATGTTGATGGAACCAATCTGCTATTCGATCACCCCCACGGTTGATAAATGGTCGACACGCGAGGGTCCGAACATCCCAACGCGGTAATGAGAGAAAATCGGTTATCCTCTCATAATATTGGATCCCTTTCTCCCATTTAACAATACACACTTTCAAATCAGAATCAAATAACCAAGAAATAATGTCACCTTGAACCTTTGACACGGTCTTGAATGAAGTCATCTGATTTGCTTTGGCACGAACAACAGCTTCATCCTTCTGCTCCTAATCCATATACCGATAAGCCTCAATAATTTTACGAGATTTCTTACTTCGATAACCAAACCACCTTTGAATATCAGCATCGGTCGGGTTTTCAATTGAATTGAATCTCGTATCAACCACACATTTACCCATTGATAACTTATCCAAATTATCCTCAGCTGCTTTAAACGTTTCCTCAGTAAATACTGGAGCACCCTGATCAACATTGGTGTGTTGAAATAGATCAGGGTATTCTTCAGCTGTCACATCCTCAACCTCAACCTCCACATCTTCATAAATAAAATCCGTATCCATCTGAATAGTCGAATCATTTAAGATCTCTTCATCGTTCTCGACCTCGACATCAGACTCAGCTTCTAACATAGTCAATTCATCATCATTTAAGCCAAGCAGTAACGAAATCTGCTCTCGTGTTAGAGACCTTTCCACAAACTGCCCCTCTTCAATCTCATCCCGATTCACAACGCTTCTAACCAACCCCGATCCATCCACAAAGATGACAGTGTTGGCTTCAATCATCTCAATTGGTTTGGCAGCTGTATGGTCATGATACACAATAATCTGCTTGCAAGAGTCAACAGCAGCACTTGTACCTGCACCTAAGGATGAACCGTGAGTTTGTTTAGGCTCACCACCTGCACCAGACTCATCAGGATCTTCTTCATCATTCTTGAGCATTTTAAGTGCATCATCCTTGCATGTTAACTGCAAGATGAGATCCTCCTGCTCTTTGATCTTCACCCCCTGAGACTTAACAATCTCACAAAGATCCTTTGTTTCCTTCTGACAATAAGAAATGTATCCCATCAGCCTTTGTTGATTATCCATCATTCGTTCTTGAGTCATACGGTCAGCAGTCATTTTATTTTCATATAAATGAAGTAGACTCAGAACCATATTCATCTTTTGATCATGCGTCATGGCAAGAAACGAAGCTGGGATGGGTTGAACAGGACCTTGAGGTCGATTATGCCTCAAAAATGAAAAGTCCATTGGTTGTGGAAGCATCATAGTTGTTGTAGGAGAGACCACCGATGTAGCAGTTGTAGGCCCTGGTATTGTAGATAAAACAGATTGAGGAATCATACCAAGCCTAGGATCGGAGGTAAGCGTGGTCGTCAAAGTTAATTATGTGGTGCTAGTAGTAAGCGGCACCACCGGTCTTTGAGACCTTGGAGGCTGAACTTCAAAAGAAATGCAAGTACCAGCCGACACTCGTCGCTTAGACGATCCTTCAGTAGCTAACTCTTTTCCCTTTCTCTTGCGTTGAGTGACAATTGTAGCAAGTAAAGCCGCTTAAACTGCAGCTTGTTGTTCAAGTATAGCAGCATCTCCATCACCACCATCATTCCCACCTGGTCCCTCCTCACGCTTAGAATCCGAATCGTCATGGATCCAGCGATCATTTTCAGGACATACATAATCTGGATTCACCAGATGACCAATCAAGCGTTTGGTCCTAGGTTTATCCTTTCGATAGATCTTCATTCTCCGTACAGTATCAGCCGTCATGTGATCTAGTGGTAACACATCGTCCACCAATGTTTGATCAATCACTAGATTAGGGATCAAATCTTGACTAATTAATTGGAGGAACCGAGGATACATTAGAAATTTCTTTCGTTGGACTGTTTGAAGACATTGTTCCTTAAGATGATAGAAGATCATCTCTGAAAAGTTAAACGGCTTGTTTAGTATCAACGCGACGAAAGCCGACTGTAACATGATCTGGCATTCATCAAAGCCGCCTTTACGACCTCCCAAGCAATGGATCAACACATGCAGTAAATACTTGTAAGTTGGACACAATCCATTCTTGTTGTACATAGAATCTCCAATGTCACCACCATAAAATACATGACGAAATAAACCCTTGATCAATTCCTTATCAAATTCACAAGGATTGTTAATGTTATATCTAAATCGAAGCACTCTTCGGATCACATCAATATCAACAATAATTGGCGTATGGTTGATTATAGCTTCAATGTGGTTATCAACTTCAACATACTTAGCCGTATTCCAGAATTGACGAATAATGCTTAGATAAACTTTCGGCTGAGCAGTCACAGCAAAATGTATAACCGAACGTCTAATGAACGTTAGGAAATCCCCAAATAACGCTTTATCAACAAAATTTGTACCGAAAAAAGCACAAGCATTATGCCTTGTATCGTACGGAAGCATTAGTAACTCTTGTTGTTGTTGTTGTTGTTGCTGTTGTTGTTGATCAGCAACTGGAGGATCTTTGTCCATGTTATCGGCCATAGTTCTAAATAAACAACATCAAGAATCATTAATAAGTAATATATATATATATATACACATATGTATATATAAGGTTGTAAAAGTTAAATAAACTTAAAAAGTACAATAAAAATAATAAATAAAATAAAAAATGCCATTCGTTATAACAGACTGATTCGTTAAATTGTTATAACGAATCATCTGTTTCGCTATCACGTAAATAAATAACGAAAAGAAGTAGTGAATTACTATGAAAGATTAACGAACTAACATCTAGTTCGTTATAATTAACGAATACAAATCAGATTCGTTATTAAAATTGATTCGCTATCCCAATTCTTTGAACTGCATAAAGAATTGGACACGAATTAGTTCCAATTCGTTAAGAATAATGAATCGCCAAAATAAGCTTAATCTTTGACTTAATTAGTCACGGTCAAAATTACCAAGAACTTCAAAAGTCAAATTCACAATCGGATCTCAATACGCGTATAATCAGCAACACAAAGCTAAACCGGTGACCACAAAGGATCTCGGAATCGTATTGCGATTATAATGATACTAATGTGGTGTTCCAAAACATGATAAAAAGAGGTTAAATAAAGATTTACATAAACCTTCAAAACCCGGTGATAAAATCACAAAATTAACCTATCAAACCAGCGTTAAATTTGACGAAATGTATTGTGATTCGATCATCTATACCTTAAAAGCACGAAAATATGATCAGACAAAGGTTTAATGAAGGTCGAGTTTTCTGTAAAAATTTGCCAGAGTAACAGTACATAAAGGGAAGAAGAAGACGGTGAATAGTGAAACGATTCGTATGCACGCCGTCCTATATAGTCTGACAAGGCACGTTTTTCAATGTTACGAATCAGCCGATTCGTTTGAATTTTGAATTAACAAATCAGATGATTCGTTATCTGAACTTAACATGTGGCATAGAGAATTAGATTCAATTCATGTCTAATTCGTTAAATATGTATAACGAATTGAGTGTCATTTGTGACAGAGTGGCGGAAGCGAATTAGAGTAACGAATTAGGGTGTAATTCCTTGATAATGACCTAATTCGTTATTCATTAATTAACGAATTACCTTTTATTTAATTTAAATGAATAAAATAATTAAATTAATTAATTAATTAAATTAATATAAAACAATGTTAACTTAAATGAATTACCGAGGTCCTATATCTCGATAATCGAATACCTTAAAGTGTTTCACGTTTTGAAACATATAACTTAAAATAATTTAAATAATAACAAACGTTAGTGCACGGTTTTGTTGTCCGTAGCAATCGAATAAGTTAAAGCTAATTTGTTTATTAAAATGTAAAATATTTACAAAAGAAATATCCGAAAATGAAAAACATAAAATAGAAAATATTTTTGTGTTTTTGTATGGTTTATCAAAAGCAATACATATTTTTGGATTTTTGTTGAGTTTGAGCAGATAATCATATTGACTGAATTGCCCTTCCATCTCAGTTTTATATTTCAGTGATATTATGACTGGCGTTAAGCCGGTCATTGATATTGTTGTCCACCTAAATCTTATAACAAACTTTCAAGCATTTTTGTGATATGATTAATGGTTCAATTAGTGTACAGAATATCAGAAACTATCAGCCTCTAATCTCGGTTCAAGCTTAATTTGATTTTTGCCAAATCACCCCAACTTTACTTAAACCATTATAGTGTTGATCAAAATTTTGAAGATTTTAGAACTTTTGAGCAATGCATTAAGTTTCTTTTACTGTGAGTGAGTACGCACGAGTCCATCTATCGGCTTACATACATTGTATCCCCTGGGGTCCGTTTCTTATTGGTAATGAGACGCACGCAAGGGAGGAACAGGTGTATGACTAACAGCTGATTTTGATCAAGTCAGTAATCTAGATTGTATGAAGTACAGTAGTGATCAAGTTTAATGACTTTGGGTTTGCTCTAAAAGCAAGTGAAATATTCATGCTTATGAATACCCAAATGATTAAGCCGTATAAAGACTCACAGTGTCCAGAATCATAACGCTTGTTATTTGCTTTATTATATTTTTGGGTGATCAACAGCTATAAGGCTTGAGTATGACAGGTTATTACATTTCTGCCATCCTTACCAAAATTTTTGCTAGAGACTAACACCTCTTTCAATTTGTCTTTTCTTTATGTTTATATCACATATTTTACTCTAACAGCCTGTTTAAGACCTATCAATGCACCAATGATTAAGCACTCAGTCTTTTAAGCTTATTTCTTGCTGGAGTTGGTGTCAAACAATCAATGTACTATCATTTTCTCTTTTTGCTTCAAAAACTCAAAAAAATTTGAGGAGCATAAAATAAAAATGAATTTAATCGCTCCAGTTACTTTCAGTCTATAGATTAATGGCTATCATATCAATCTACAAGTAGATAACAGGATCAAAACATGCAAGCATGCTCCACAAACTTAAATAACCGACATAATTTTCAGCGAGAAAATAAAATAGAAAGCATAACGAACGCCCCAAATACTTTCCATTGTCAGGTAAATGGCTATCCCGAATATTTACAAGAAATTATCAGGACCAAACATTTACAAGTATATGTCCTTCAAATAGGAGTAATTGACATATTTTTCAGCGAACGTAAGCAAAAATCTTTTTGAATTTTCTCTTTAAAACACAATTTTTTGTCTTTTTCGGATTTTTCTGTACAAACGAGAAATTCACAATCTTTTTGAATTTTCAAATTTTCTTGTAAATAGAACTAAAAATTAAAAAATCTTTTTGATTTTTCAATTTTTAAGATGTTTTTGGATTTTTCAATTTTTTTTTTTAAAATAAAAAAACATAAAGACATGAAAACTAAAGACATGAAAACACACTATTTTTGAATTTTTAAATTTTTCAATGTTTTTGGTTTTTAATTATACAAACGAAAAGCACAATTTTTTTTTTGTATTTTCTATTTCACCCCTAAAAAACAAAATCAAAATAAAATTTAAAGTGAAAATAAACTGAAAATAAAGATAATTATCCTAGTTTCAGGATATCAGCAATGGTCTTTAATCAATTTAAACCAAGCAAAAATTGAAAACGCGTTTTGTCAAATGCTTTGGTAAATAAATCAGCTTTTTGAAAATCGGTATGTACTTTCTCAAGGTCAATTAATTTCTTTTCAAAACAATCCCGTATGAAATGATATCGGATTTCGATATGCTTCATTTTAGAGTGTTGTACGGGAGTTTTAGTGATGCTAATGGCAGCCGAATTATCAATTAGAATAGGAGTAGTAAGAAATTTCAAACCGTAGTCGCGAAAATTTTGTTGTATCCACAAAACCTGGGAACAGCAACTCGAGCCTGCAACATACTCAGCTTTGGCGGTTGAAGTGGAGAACGTTGTTTGCTTCTTACACTGCCAGGAAACAAGTCGGCTTCCTAAGAATTGACATCCTACTGTGGTAGATTTGAAGTTAATCTTGCATCCTCCATAGTTTGAGTCAAAATAAGCGGTAAGATCAAATGTATCGTCCTTGGGGTACCATAACCCAGTGTCAGGATTTCCCCTCAGATATTGAAGAATACGCTTGACCGCTGCCAGGTGAGTCACTCGGGGACTAGCTTGGTACCTAGCACATATACAAACAGCAAACATTACGTTGGGTCGAGAAGCAGTAAGATACATCAAAGAACCAATCATAGCTCGATATAGGGTAGGATCAACGGTATCCTCCAATTCATCCGGTGATAAATTGTGACCCACGGGGAGAGGAGTGAAGGGGTTTTTTCGGCAGTAATCATGAATCAGCTCAAGACGTCGTTCACGTATTTTGTCTAGTGAATGAAGATCCCTTTCGCAGACTGATGAACCCGCAACCTAAAAAGAAGTTCATCTCTCCCATCGAACTCATTTCGAACTTGGTTTGCATTGACTTTTCAAACTCCTTACATAACGTGTCGTTTGTTGACCCAAATATAATATCTTCTACATAAATCTGAACGAGGAGAAGATCATCACTGATGTTTTTGAAGAATAAAGTGCAGTCAACAGTCCCATGTTTGAAACCATTATCCGTCAGATGGTCGGCGAGAGTGTCATACCAAGCTCTCGGGGCTTGATGTAGACCATATAATGCCTTGTTTAAGCGACAAACTCGGTCAGGATAATCAGGGTCTTCAAACCCGGAGGATGTAAGACAAACACTTCCTCGTGAAGTTCTCCATTGATAAAAGCACTTTTGACATCCATTTGATAGACTTTTATGTTCTTGTAAGTTGCATAGGCCAGAAAGATTTGTATGGACTCCAATCTTGCAACCGGAGCATATACTTCAGTGTAGTCAATACCCTCTTGCTGATGAAAACCTTGCACCACTAACCGTGCCTTGTTTCTCACGATCACCCCACGATCGTCTTTTTTACACTTATATACCCAGTTAGTCAGAATCGCCTTCTTGACTCTATCAGGTTTGTCAATAAGATCCCAAACACCCAAACGTGCAAATTGTTGTAATTCTTCTTGCATGGCTTCTACCCAAGAAGGATCTTGAAGTGCCATACGAGGAGTTGTTGGCTCAACTTGGGATAGAAAGCAAGTGAATTTAGCAAGATTTACAATTCCAGACGAATGTAAATCTGCATAAGCACACAATACATTATTTTCACTTGACGAAGCAACTTGATGACGTGTTTGAACTCCCACATCAGTTCTCCAATAATTTTTTCTTTCGAATGATAATTATGAATCCTAAGAGTGGGATCCTCAGGAACAGCAACATTTTCAAATAAATTAGTGTAATGTTCTCCCAGTTCGTGAGATGAAACATCACTATCAAGTTCAATAACTTGATCAACAACTGGAATATCATCATAAGAAGTAGATGCATTATCAAAGAGAACCGGAGAATCATTATCAGGATCTTTAGTTGGAGCATCAATTGGAACTTCAACATCATTAGAACTTGAAAATATTGGAATGACCGGTTGTTCTTCAAAGTAAGCACGAACTAAGTCTTCATCTGGTTGATCAGTTGTTGGAGTAAATGAATTAAATAGACCATCATAGTCAAACATCCAGTCGGGACCTTTCCCTTGAAGAGGTGTGGTGTACTTTTAACAGTCCACATGGTACCGTTCCTCAACACAACCAGACATGAAGTTAAATACCCTTTTCTTAGGAGACGCATACCCTAAGAAATACCCTTTAATGGCTTTTTCATCAAACTTACCCACATCCTTCTTCAACATCGTACAAGGACACCCAAAAGGTTCCAAGTACTTTAAGTTAGCTTTAGATTATTCAACAACTCATAACTTGTCTTCTTGAGTCTCTTAACAGTTAGAACCCTATTGAGTGTATAATAAGCAGTATTAACCGCCTCATTCCAAAATTGAACAGGAAGCTTTGAATCAGCAAGCATAGTTCTAGCAGCTTCAATCAACGTTCTGTTCTTTGTTTCAGCAACACCGTTTTGTTGTGGTACGTATGGGGCACTGTATTCTCGATGAATTCCCTTTTGTAAACAAAAGAAATCCAATACAGTATTTTTAAATTCAGTACCATTGTCACTTCGAATTCTCCTCACTTTCTGTTTGTATAGTGATTCGATCTTAGTGATTAAATTCTGAACAAGAACCGGTGTTTGATCTTTCGAACTCATAAATAAGACCCATGAGTATCTTGAATAATCATCGGTAACTACCAGGCAATACCAATCTCCAGAGATACTAGCACGATTCACTGGACCAAAAAGATCCATATGAAGTCGTTCAAGAAGAGTATCAATGGAATTCAATAACTTAGAAGGATGTGACTTTTTCTTCTGTTTGCCCTTTTTGCAAGCAATACAGTAGTCGGATAACTTAAAGTTTTTCAAGGACACACCTTCAACTAGGTCATTTGCCATTAGATAGTTCATCTTACGAACATGAATGTGACCCATTCTACGATGCCATAGAATAGAGTCATTCTTTGTTGCTTTCGAGACAAAACATGTTTCGATAGATGTTGATACTTTAGAACTCATATTTAAGACATAAATCTCATTTGATCGAGGTGATCTCATGATAACCATGTCCTAGGGAATCATATAACCATGTCCTATCGGTAAATATTGTAGTGTATTGCTTGTCACATATTTGCAACACCCTCAATAAATTATGGTCTACCTTGTCACAATAATTGACTTTTTCAAAAGTAATATGCCCATTCGAAACATCACCTTCTTGTGTTATCATACCCCCAGAATTCCCAGCAAACGCTACATAACCCCCTTGAATATTTCTCACATTTGTTAAGAGGTCGAGATTTCCAGTAATATGACGAGAACATTCACTATCCATAATCCAGTTTTCACCAGAAATGGTCTTGGATGTACCCTACACACAAAAGAAAAATGATTAGTTCAAAAAGGCAACCCAGGCCTCAGTCTTGGGCACCTTTTGGTTTTCTTGAGAAACATTAAACTTAGCCGAATTCAACTGTTGTTCAGCAACTTGAGAATAAATTACAGGCTTCTTAGACTTTCGTCTTATATAAGCAGCTTGAACGACATTTCAGTTCACATTTTTGCATAACGGTTCAGTTGGAACAAACTTTGGTTTAACGTGACCATAAGTTTCATTCACATGAACAACCTTTCGAGGATTCACATTTGAGAACATGATGTGAGTATCATCATCATATGACACAGGTCGTTTCAGAATCTCTTTTATCAAAGGAACTAGTTTTGATTGATCTTTGACAAATGGATGAAGATTCTGAGAACTCTTCTGTCCACAGTTCTCACAACATGACCTTGTTGACCCCAAAGGAAACAGCTTTGCATGTCTACATGGTTATGTTGAGATTTAGCAATAACATACGACACAGAAGGATGATGACCCACGTTCTTGGTAAAACTCTTAGATAAATCATCAGATGACCCCATTTTCTTTCTCAAATAAAAATCTAAGTTAGAACAGTTTGAAAAACTTTGCAAAGTATCTGTTCCAGTCGATTTTACAAACTAAAGTTTCTTAGCATGTTTTAAAACTTGCTTAGCTTTAGTCAAGGGATCAGATGAAACTGATGTTTTAGCTTGAGCATATTGACGTTTAAGATCTTGAATCTTGGAGGTTTCATTGTGAAAAACACTTTCAATCAGTTCCGGTTTAATGATACTAATTGCAATGTCTTTCTCAGTGAACATCGTGTCTATGCCTTTTAATTTAAACACACGACCAGTTGATGGCTTGGAAACATTTGGATTGATGAAACGTAACAAATACTCATCAGAAATTTTGGGCTTTTCTGGTTTCTTAGCTTTCACTAGTTTAACCTTAACATGATTTTCTTGTTTCACCTGAGTTGTGTGCGAACCATACACAGCCTGCTCAAATTCATGAGGTTCACAAAGTATGTGATTAGAACTTGGAATGTTCGTGTTCTTATGTATTATTTCAGGTTCGAACACATCCTCTATGATGACTTTATCAACATTTTCAACAAAGACTTTGTTGCTTTGAACATGAGGTTTCTGTGTTGTAGTTTGGACTTTAACAGTTTTAGGTTTAACTAGTTTTGCGTTTTCAGAAATCACAGGTTCTTTAACAATCGCATCCTCTTCTTTTCTAGCAAAAGGATTTGGTTTGTAATCATTCTGAAAAGGTGGTGGAATTTCAACAAAACCTATTCTTTTCTTTGAATCTTTTTTCTTACCAGATACTTCAATTATTTCGTTTAGCAAAAAGGAAGAATTTCTGAATTTGCCCAATTTGCTCTTTAACTCAAGAACCTCATTTTCAAGCTCGGTTATCTTTGATCTATGTTTCAAAATTTCTTGAAACTTTTGATCATTGATAGTCATTTTAACTGATAACTCAGCCTTAATATCATTATTACTTATAGTTAAAGCCTCAATTTTTTCTCTTGAAATCATTTGAGAGGTTAAGGATTGCCTATAAGTGTCCTTTAAAGAAACAATCTCTTTTAGCAAATTATCATTTTGGAGTTTTAAGGATTCTATCTTAGGCTTGTTGATTTCACAATCAGCACATGAAACATTAACAGATAATTTAGAAGTCGAAGTACTGACCTCATTTTGCTTAGCCATGTAAGCAGACGTGGTTGAATCACTGATTTTAGCCATACAAGCAAAAGTGGTTGGAAGCTTTTCACTTGAATCATCTGAATCAGACTCAGTATCAGCATCAGGAGATAGCTCACTGCCACTTGAATTTGATCCAAACATCACCAAATTAGCTTGATTATCATGGCACAACAATCGTTGTGACCAGTCATCTCCATCGAAGTTAGACAACATTTCTTGGGATCAAGAAGACGACGGTTTAGTTCCATAAGACTTTCCCGCATCACATTCACTTATACCAGATGTATCCTGATCTTGCTTTCTGGGACCAGTGTACTCTTTCTTTGGCTTATCACATTCTTTAGCAAAATGCCCAAACTTTTGACAGTTGTAGAACTTGACTTTTAATTTATCAAACCCCAATTTCTTGTTCAAAGATGGAAGATCTATACCCGTTCTCTGCGTAAACTTTTTCACTTTTCTGACTATCATAGCCATATTCCACTTCAAATCCATCAGTTCCAAATCATCAGGATCAATTTGATCATAGTCTTCATCAGTCAAATCACTTGTTGCAATTTTACTACTAACCAGATTCTCATATGAAGTCATGAAAGCAGACAAGAAAGCAAAATTTTGTTAGGCCTCCCTCATGTTCACATTTGGTTGTGATGAGAATTTATTTGAAAGTGATGAACTTCCAGATCCTCTAGATGAACCAAAATACCAGATGATCCAGAGTTTCCAGCTGTGTAGAAACACGCACGTGGATCACTATAGATAGTTGTTGCATTATCACTTGCATTTTGTGTTAGAAATGCAGTGATATGAGAAATGGTTGAACTTAATGGCATACTTCCACCATACAATGCAGGATCTTGAATATCTTTTGAAGACTTTTGACATTTAATATCGTATTCTCGTGCCCCGATCTTTTGCATAAATTCTGATGGCATCAAATCTTCATTGTTGAAATAATTATTTAGAGAAGCTAGTGCATACATACCAGCCATGTTTGCTAAATGAAAATTTTCTCAAACTCCAAGGGTTAAAAATGAAAATTATATTGACGAACTATGAACAGTAGAATTAACGAACTGTGAACAGTGGTTAACGAATCACAACTTAACGAATTGAAAATTGTCCAGATAACGAATTAGGAACAGTATCACACGAAGTAAGTTATAACGAACTGTTCCGCGAATTATTTCAAGTAACGAATTAATTTGGCACAATGATTTAGCGAATCAGATGGTTTTCTCTAACGAATCACTAAGTGTAGACATGGCGAATTAAGTGACGAATCAGCTACAGTTGATAACGAATCAACTAATAGCGAATCAGGTTGTTACAACGGTTGTAACAAACTCTGACAACTTTTGCCACGTGGCAATAGCTGTTATAATAACAGTTAATGAGGTGAGACACGTGTCACACGAATTGGTTGACACGAATCAGAACAGGTAGCGAACTGAGTAACGAATCATCCACGAATTATCATATACCATTAACAAATTAGCTTAAAATTTTTTTTTTCCATCACAATCGAAGTTTTATATAATTTACTACAAAACATTTACAATAAAGTGGCAAGCAAACGGGCAACAAGCTGCGCCACAACCCCTCATTCGTTAAAAATTAACGAATGAGGTAGCGAATTGGTGAACAGTGTGTAACGAACTACCAAAGTTTTAACAAATCTTCAAACATCAATGAAGATCTTCAAGTCTTCATCTGAAATTTCCAGAAATCTGGAAAACGAAGAACACCAATACACACACTTAAATTTGTTATACTATATCAATACTTAACCAAAACGCTCATATAACCGATCAAAACACTCGGAAACACCACGCGAATCCAATTCAACCTCACTCGTAACTCAATTAACCAGCAATCAAAACCAATTTGACCAAATCTAATGCCTTGTTTTCGGCCAAAACCAAAACAACACAATTCAATCCAAAACCAATCCGAATTCCAATTCCTATTAACCAAACCTTACCAATACCTTAATAACCTCAAATCCAATCCAATCAATCCATATCAAGTTCAAATCAAACTCAATTTGATCCAAACTCAAACCGTATCCAAAATTATACCAAAATTACCAATTAACAGTCCTTCTAATAACAAATTATCCCTCGAATCAAGAGCAATCGAACACCGAAAGCTCTAATACCACTTGTGATTACCTTACTCAAACCTTAGATCTCATATCTGATAGAAAATTAATAACGATTACGGATCTAGTTCATGATGCTCTTATACGGATTATGTATTATTGTTATATATATTAGTTAGTATTAAATATGTGTATGTATAATATGTTAATGAAGCTTGAGAGAAACGAATTGGGCAGAGGTTCGATAATCTAAACTCAAAACTTAAATTAATAGTGGAATAACACCACTATATATAGAATATGGATCTAGTTCGTTACACATTCCATAACAAACTAGCCTCCACTTCGTTACATTACAATAAATGAAACAAAGATAACGAATCACCCCCTGATTCGTTAAACATCCTTAACGAATCAGGAGAGAACATAACTTAAACCTAGTTCGTTAAACATCCTTAACGAACTAGTCGATACTTTAACGAACTACATTAATGTCTTTAATAATTAATACATTAATTAAAACGACAAATACATTAACGATAAATACAAAGACTCTAGACGCAAAACCGTGTACTAAAAAAAACCTTTCTTTTCTTCTCCGACGTACTGTTCACCGGAAAAACAAACACCACGATGATCAAAGCGCCAAAACCTTGGATCTATGATATCACAACCGAGCCTAGAATAGGTCAATAGGCTCTGACACCAATTGTAAGTTCTTAGAATGGATCTTTCAAAGTGATATCAACGCTCTCGTTGTTATTGCGGAATATAACACGAGATGATTCAAGACAAACGAATAAAACACGTAAAGAACACACATAAGATGCTTCAAAACACACGTATACTAACGTTGGGTGCTTAAGCTCTTTCTTACACAAACACACGTTCAACAATGATTATGAACGGCCAAGCCTTTACCCTAGATACAATACTTGTATATATATAGGGACTATACCTAAGCCCAACAAAAGCCCAACGTCCACCGAGAAGCCCACCGAAATCATAGAGATCTCGGTTTACACATTTACCCAAAACATAATACAAAACAAACGCAAACCAAAGTACAAACCAACTAATATAGACCCAACAATATTAGTAGTAATTGATCATCTTAAAATGAGAATGATTGGCAATGTTGTGAAAACGGATTGTCGACATTCATTCACTAAAATCGGTTATTTACTTTTCAAGTAGATAGCCCATTTAAAACAACTCTTGGATAGTTATTACATGAGTTATATAATTGTCCAAGAGTTATGTGGGTTAATACTTGGTAATTCAAGGTTAATCCTTTACAACTTAACTAATCTTAATTGGTATTTTAAGTATAATACAAAGGTTATTTTTACTAAAATATCAAGGACAATTCACTTAGTAATTTACGGGATTGTCTCATCTTTAAAGTAAGTTATCTTATAACTACTTAATATAAACCACTTACTCACATAAAATGATATTTTAGTGGAGGTCATGAAGTTATGCATATCTTTTTCTTTAATTATCATGGAATAACATGACTTAGAAATAAGGTGTTATTCCCACATTTAATTACCATAGCAAGCTTATATCACATGATGACCAATTAATTGTTAAACCAAGTTAAGAGGAGTTTTAACCAAGATGATACACTTTTATCCTTAATCATCTCTAAATATTGTTTTTAATTTATGCTTTTAAATTTCTTTTACTTGCCAAACCATAATTACTATGATTTTTACTTCCGGTTAAAAATAAATATAACGATTTAGTAGTACAAATCAAACGAGTGTGTACATGGATCGATACTTGGTTCATACCTATAATTTACTACATATACGATAGGTAAGTTTGCCTATTTGTGCGTGGTTTAGTTAAGATAAAAATCATTTTTATAAATTTAAAAGTAGAAAATGTGTGAAACAAAGATTTAAAAAACTTAGAAGCTTTTGTATACCATCTCTCACGCACACCAATAAGCTTAACGAACGACACGGAAAAAGGTCGTGTCAGTTTAATAGTATTCGTGAACGTCTGGTAACGTCCGGCCGATTATGTCCGTCCGATAATGTCTATTTAATAGTGTTGTGTATGTTGAAATTCCTTGAAAAATGAAGAATTTGAAGCTTGTTTCTCGTGAAACACTAGAAGTTTGTGGATTTCGAACACCAAAACATTATTTTGATATGATTATGTGTTTGGTTACTACGCTAAGCGTTAAGTATTTTTGTATATCATGTGGTGTAATTTTCATTAGTGTTTATGTTATGTATTTTTATATGTTTATGGTTGTTTGTCCATTAATGTTCATTAGTGTCCATTGGTGTTTGTTTGTCCATTAGTGTTCGTTAGTGTTCTGCTGACCATTAGTGTCCGTTAGTGTGCATTTATAATACTAACGAACGGACACGGACAAAATCAATTCCTTAATGAACGGACACGGACACAAATTTTTGTTTGGTAGGATGTTAGTGAACCGCCCGTTTGTCCGATCAACGCTTAACGGACAAACACGAACAAGGTCTTGTCCGGTTCGGTTCGGTCCGCTTGCAGCCTACATGAACTCAAGCGGCTCGAAGCCAATTTTTGTAAACTTAAACAAGTTACATGGTGACAACTCGACCTATTCCAACCGTTTTCATGAACTTAGCTTGCTGGTTCCTCACATTGTTACCCCTCTTGATCGAGCCATCGACAAGTATATTTTCGGTTTGCCTTACTGCTACTATTGCCCTTGTTACCACGCTTTCTGAATATCATGTTAAGGTCGGGACTTTGACGTGAAAGTGTGCTAAGAAGACCGTTGAAACAGATTCGATCGAATCTCCTGGTGGGGTCAAGGCAAATCATCTTCGAACCCCAACCATTCCAAAAACTACCAAACCAAGAAGCGTAGGAACTTTGCTGTGACCAACTCCACCCCCCCCCCCCCCCCTCCTCAAAAACCCAAGAAACTTCAACCCAATCCAACAAAAAGGCCTACACTAGAGTTTTCCCTTCATGTAACATATGCAAGTTTCATCATTTCCTACTTCGCAATGCCGACAGTGATTTAGATGTAGTTGTTTCAATCATTTCGTTAACACTTGTCGTGAACCTGTGTAAACTCAGCATATGGCTTAATCCATTGCTCAACCACTTGCTCAACCTCGTGCTTTTCCGTATACCTAACCATTCTCAAGCTTACCCGACTACTCAAACTTGCTACAATTTTGGTGATCCAAGTCATCTTCGCAATGCATGCCATATACTTGTGTATGCGAATCAAGTTCAAGTCTACGCAAACCAAGCCAACCAAGGTCAAACATGTCAAACTTAAACCTATCCAGCTCAAGCCTTCAACCAAGCTCCTTGTGTGCAAACCCAACTAAGCTCCTTGTGTGCAAACCCAACTGATCCAACCTATTCAAGCTATTCCAACCCAATCAAGCTCATTCAACCAACCTCTTAGAGATTAAACCACTCAAGGTACCCGTGGACGAATGTTTTATGCCAATGAATTTCAAGTAACCAACAACTAAGAAGTTGAGCTACCAACAAGAAGACATTTACCACAACTCATATTCTATCTTAATTATTTTATTTAATTTAATTTTTTTTGAAGTTATTGTAGTTACTCCTTAATTAATTATTAATTTGAATTATATGTTTGGATTATATTACTCAATATCAATTAATCTATCCTCATTAGTGCGCGTTTCTCTCATTACTATTGTATGCGTGGTTTATTTTGTTTTCATTACTCAATTTCACTATCTCAGTATTTGTGATCTTTAAGATTTCATTTACTTATATTTTTTTTTTTGAGCTTTTTATGATACTTACGATGTTGGAATTTCTTCATTGTTTTGTTGATCACTACCTTGAAAGTTCTAGTTATAAAGATTTTCATTTGCTTATGACAATATTTTTGGCTTCAAAGATTTTCGTTTATTTTATTAATCTAAAAATTGTTTTGACTTTATATTATCCACAAACTATATTTTAAATTTTGGGTAGTTTTGCTATCTAAAACCCACACAATGAAACATATTATGTGAACCGTTCGACGATCTAAGCAATTATGGGTCGATACGTAATTATTTAAGTCCTCGTATGGAAATCGTACGACATACGATTGTGTCAAATAACTCACAACCTAAGGTGATTTTGGGCAACGGTGCAAAGGAAATATGATGAGGGCGTCGTGGATACGCCATAGTACTTTCTATATGTAAATGTTCTTGTCATGTTTTCATTTATAGTGTTTTTCGAGTCATTCGAAGACTGTGTTATGTGATTTTTTTTATATAAAAATCTTTTTATTTTAGTAAATGACTTATGTTGTAGTTCTTCCTTAATATTAACTGGGGTGTGGAAGGAAACGAAGAGGGGCATTTCGTCGTTTCATACAAAACTAAACAAAAAAAAGTGGACGGTGTTAGTTAGAGTGGTTTCAATTGCAACTTACTTGAAACAGCAGGGATTAAAAAGTGTCGATTTTAAACTACTCAACGGCAAATGCACTATAGTGTAAACTAAAAGACCCAAATTGTAGAATCAAAGAAAAAGTCAAGAAACTTACGAAATTGAATATTTTCCAACTATCCATTCTTTACTTGTTAGCATTAACTATCCACTATAGTGTAAAATATTTTCCAACTATCCATTCTTGACTTGTTTATTATTAGTCACTCAATACGTACATTTAAGCACGAGTACAAAACTCAATATTATGTTGGATGGGGTGGGGGTGGGGGTGGGGTGTGTGTTTAGTTAATGGTAAGATAGGAAGATAGTCACTTAGTCATGGATAGAGGCGCACAACTTCAGTTTTTCAAATATTTGATTTTGGATATAGAGTCGTGTTTAGGTATGATCGGGTATTGATAACACCAGAGTCGGGTTCGAGTCTGGGTATTGACTCTAAAAATCATACCCTATGTATCGGGTTCGGTTTAGATTTAGAACCATGTATTCTAAAATTGGGTATTTAAATAACATATTTTCGGGTATTAGAAAACCCTATTTTCGAGTTTTTTCGGGCTTTTTATGTAATATTTTTCGGATATAGATTGTAATTTTTAAGAAGATGCACTTTTTTGGGCTATTTTTTGGGTATTTTGCATGTATTTTTCGGGTATTAATCGGGTATTTGAGAACCCGGTTTCGGGTATTGGAAAAACTAGGTTCCAGGTATGGAACCGATTCGGGTTTTCGGGTATTACCGGTACAAATCGGGTCCGGTTCTGGGTAGAGTACGGGTTCGAGTATTAAAAAGCCAGGTATAAAAAAACCCGGTTTAGAAACTTTTTTCCGAGTTTGATTCCGGGTTGGGTTTTTGTGCACCTCTAGTAATGGGTTATAACCTTGTCGAAGGTAAAAGTTAAATTTCGTAATTAAAAATAAAAGAAGTAGCAATCTCATTAATTTATTAATTATTGATAATTCGATTATTACTGATTTGTAGCATTTTATAAACTCTTAGACGACATCCACTTCAAGGATTAAGAGCAATAGTGGTACAAATTGCCGTTAATGTGTTGACACTAATACAAGGTCGCTAATGATGACGATGATGAAAAAAAAAAGGACACCTACTAACAATGTCGTCATTTACAGTGTTAAGTTGTCAATGATGTTCGATGATCTGTATCGCGTATTTTTCTTCGCATTCCCAATATAACCAGTTTTTTATAGTTACATACATATACTAAAAATACATGTAGATTTTTCCAAATGCATACCAAAACCATCTCTCTCTCTCTCTCTATATATATATATATGTAAGGGTAAGTTAAAATAAAAAGAGATAGTTTTCTAGGAAGAGTAAGAATAAATCTTAGCCATTAGATCATGTTAATCAATGGTTGAGATTTAAAATTACCAAAAACCGTCATAGTTTTCTAGAATTAATCTTCCACCTCTATAACCAACATAGTTTCCTAGAATTGTTCTTTCACCATAGGTTGTAGTGCCACATGTCAAAAATCTATTGGTTCTTATCATTTTTAGGAAACTCTTTATTTTTATTTGAACCCTTTTCTATATATATATATATATATATGTATATATATATATAGAAAAGGGTTTAGATAAGAATAAGTAGTTTTCTAGGAATGGTAAAAACCAACAAAATTTTGACATTTGGCATTACAAATAATGGTGAAAGAATAATTTTAAAAAACTATGTCGGTTATAATAATGAAAGAGTAATTCTAGGAAACTATGTCGGTTATTAGTAATTTTAAATCTCAACCATTGATTAACATGATCCAATGACTATGATTTATTCCTAGTCTTCCTAGAAAACTACTTATTTTTAGGATAACCCTATATATAGGGGTGGGTTATAATAATAAGAAATAGTTTTTTAGGAAGAGTAAGAATCAATCTAGGCCATTGGATTTACTATCTAATGGTTGAGATTGATAGTTTTTATACTACCAAATAGTTTCCTAGGACTAAGGATTTATGCTACATAGTTTCTTAACTCTAAATTTTGTGTTATTCCTACTCTTCCTACAAAACTATGTATTTTTATTTTAACCCTTTTTCTGTATTATATATATATATATATATATATATATATATATATATATATATATATAATTACATAAATGTTAACTAGGTCATCTAATTTCTTGTTTAAGTCAAACATAAACCAATTAAAACATCAAACCAGTTACTCCATATCATCATTCGCCTCCTTGTCCGTATCATCGTCGTCGCCTTTATTTGAAGGCTTATTCGAAACCATAAATATGAAAGTAGTTCTTTAAAACTCGGATCTTGAAAAAACTCGCCAATAGATCGATCCAACAAAAAACGTTATACACTATAAGTTAAAACAAAAGTACATACTACCAATGCAAATACTTTTAAACTTGACTAAAACATTTACCAATATACAACATTTACGAGAAGGTTCAAAATGATCCGAACCCATTTTGATACATTTAACACGTCCAATTTTTGGTATACTGAAGTTCACCCCGGCCATCATTTTGACAAGTTCAACAGTTAGATGGTTTAAGTCAAAGGGTAAAGTTTTTCTATGAAAGGAAACAAAAATAGGAAGGATGAGAAGGATTTGTAGCAATACAAAAAAAACCCCTTAAAAAATATAAAAAGAGATTAAAAAAAATCATAATTTAAAATTTAATAAGAAAACTAAAAAAGTAAAAACAAAAAAATGTTTCAACTATCTTTCTCGTTCTAAAAAAAGGAACAGCGTTGAATGACAAACATCATTGTTTTTTTATTATCATTGTGTTTTGTGTTTATTTTCGTCATTGATTGTGTCTTTTTCCTTGATATTGTGTGTTTTTTCCTTGATATTGCGTCTTTTTTTCCTTTTTATTGTGTTATATATTGCTTAACATTGTGCTATATTTTGTTTGGCATCGTGTTATATTTTGCGTTCTATTGTGTCTTTTTTAGTTATAATTGTGTTTTTTTGTTCATTTTTGTCGTTGTGTCTTTGATCTCGGCATTGAGTCATTTCGTCAAAAAAAAATTTATTTTTTTTACGGGAATGATGGTGAAAACATTTTAGTTTATTTAATTTTTTCGTTTTTTATTTATATTTTAAGTTCTGGTTTTTTTTATTATTTTGTTTTTGAATTTATTTTTAAGGGTTTTTTGTATTGTCACAAATTTTTCTCAAACTTTTCATTTATGCCTCCCTTTGTATTTTAACTTTACCCTTATAAATCTAATAAGCATTCACATGAAATTAACATAGCTAAAACGTTCCAAATTCTCAAACGAAACGCACACTTCAAATAATTTACGATACATACCAATCTAAACAGCATACCAAATTCACAACACATACCAAATGAAACATAAATATATTTTTGAACTTAAACGCTCTCGGGTTGTTCCCTCTCTCGGATGGCACAACCAGATTCATTCTTGGGATATTAGATTTTAAAAATCCAAACTTTGGCCTTTTAACCGGTACTAATCCCAACTTAATAAATTTTCTAGCTTAATCCCAACTGTTATTCTATTGGCCTCCATTGAGCATTTTTTTAAAGGAAACTAGTCTGGTTAGTTTTAAGGCAAAATATGTCATTTTTTCAGTTGTGGGAGACAAATGAAAAATGTTATTAAATTAAAAAACTCTCCACCACAACCACCGTTGCTGTCGGTGTCGTCGCCACCACCACCACGGCCATGGCCGCCACCACCACTTGTTTATGAAGAGAGGGTTTGAAAATTTATATGATAATTATTAATTAATACATATAGTGATGAAAATATAAATAATACATACTATATGCAGTTTAATTAAAAACAATGTATAAATATTATTATTATATAAAAATTGATTAAGAATAGCAGACGGGCTGAGCTTGGGCTTGAAAACCACTCACGAGTCAAGCTCAAACTCTATGTAAGTTGAATGAGCTGAGCTCGAGCCAAATCGAGCTCGGGCTTGGCTCTGCTCATTTGCGCCCCTAGTTGGAGAAGAGAAATTAACATGGGTTATTTTGCCTCAAAACTAATTGAGTTACTCTACGTTAGAAAAAGACTCGGTGGAGGCCGATATGTGAAAGTTGGGGTTAACATAGGGAATTTCTTAGGTTAAGATTATTTCCGGCCAAAAGACCAAAGTTTGGATTATTAAAATCAAATTCCCTTCATTCTTTTGATGAATTGTAAAATATTTTACGTTTGACTCGTTTAAATAAAAAAAAAATCATGACTTATGGATCTCATCAAACCTAGATAACCATGATATTCCACCTACTTTCATCCTTTTTTCGTATTTTCACTTTCGTCCGCCACATTCACTCGCTGCCTCCCCTTCCCGGTAACTAAACCTAATCACAAATCTTTAAACTCAATTAACCTAGTCCCCAATTACCAACAATAAAACTAAACAAAGCAATAATCCTTACTATTTTTCATTCAGCTTTCTTTCAATTTTGAATGTGTTTTCTTGATTGAAGGCTTTGCAAATAACAACACTAGTTCAACACTTCAACAACCACGACCACAACCAACGATAACACTATCAACGACGGTTGCTCCGCCGTTGTGAAGGATTCCATAGTGGGCCCTACCAAGCGTGCTTTGAAGAATTGCTTGCCAAGTATGCTAATTTTAAAACTTTTGGCGTATGTGAATCATTGAAGCACAAGAATACTGGAGTACTACTCCATTCCCTGTTATATCCTTTCAATTACATTAACTCTTCTCCTTTTCTTTTCAATTAACTAATATTTTTTATACATTAATATGTTACGACGATATTGGGATAGGGAACAATGTCCGCTGCCTAAACCAAAGCCTTCCCAAGGATGTTGGGGTTGTAGGTCTCTGAGACGGATCTACAACAGGATTATCACGAACTCTAAGGGTGTGGATTCTTCTTAGTCTTCATGTACGAGTATGAATAATACGTAAACGATATCTAAAACGGTAAATACCACAAAAGGATAAACACAAAAGGATTTCTCATGGTGATCTTTAACAATGTAATTATAAACTAGATAATTGAAGAGGTAGGTTCCCGCAAAGCCCAGTTGGACCCACAAGACTCACCTTGAAGAGGTACATCTACGCAAAGACCAACTGGATTCGCAGGACCCACCATGCTCAGAGAGATGAAGACCTTACACGCAGTAAGCCAGCTGTCCCCGCAGGAAAGCCTCCCTTGGTACAGTACCCTGCCAGTCCCCGCAGCTGTGGGTACAAGCCAAGAAGGAAGGCTACCCGCACTAACAGTAAGGCTACACGTATAAGGCACTAACTCTTATACTTCAGTAATGTCACCTGAAGAAGGAATGAGCAGGGCGGGAATATTCCCGCCCAAAAGAGCCAGTCCGTACGCTTCTAGAAGATCTTTTGTACTATACCTACCAAGGTATAGACAAATAGACAAGATCTGACAAAAGCAACCCGTGAACCAATCACAGGGTGACAGCTCACTGACAATAGTACGAGGAGGAGCACGCTCCAGTACAAAATGTCACTATCAGCCGCTGCCTACCCACCAACTCCCATCATGGCACGAACGTAGCCCATAGTTGGTGGAAAAGGAATATTATATACAGCTGGTCGTACCTGCTTGGAAACCTACCTTCGGCTATAAATACTCCAACACCCTGGAACGGTATCATTATCTTCTCTCTAGCTATTTCTCTCTATATACACTTATATTCAGAGCAACCTAGTCTGATTCTCACGCCGGAGGGTGGTCACAAGGAGGAACCCCCCCCCCCTTCTCAGTGACGAGCTTACGGTGTCTGTTTTGCAGGTTGAGAAGAATAGCCATCTTTGCCGGACCTAACCCTCGTGGGAAACATCTACTTAACCCTAAGATTATCCTTAATCTGTCGGGGTCACTTAGTGTTTCTTCATTGGCGCCATCCGTGCATTAAGCTAGAACTTACTCTTCTTTTTCTCAGTTTTTTCAAACTTCTGGAAAGATGGTTAAGGTTACTCCGATGCCAAAGCCACCGGGTAACCAAGAAACTCCGGTAACCACAACCCCAGCTACTGGGGGGAACACCAGTGAATACACGATTGTTACGAACACTACCCCGGTTACCCAAGCCGGGGCAAGTGCAGTAAACAATCCTCTCCTGGGATTCATTGATACCCAGTTGAGGAAACAACAGACGAGACTTCCCCGATAAACACCAGAACAAGTTAAAGCTTGGGCGGAAGCACGTCTGAAAGAATTCCAAGCCGAGTTGGACGAACGTTACGTTCACTCCAACAGGCCAATGACAAATTCGGAAGCACTCGACAACAGCTCAACACGAGCAATGATTGCGAGTATGTGGATGATGAAGATTGGGAAGAATCTGACAGTGACGCAAACCTACGTCATAAGGCAAAAGGGAAGCGTAAAGAAGCAGACTTCCACTCGAGAAGAAATTTCGAAGAAACTTTCAAACCAAAGAACATGGGGGGAAATCCACGTGACTTCTCCAAAACTTTCAGACCAACTGTTGCGAATGCGGGAACGTCCAAATTTGCAAGGGACATTACGGAAGCAATCGCTCCAAAGAGTGCCAAACAGATGTCCAACATAGGCACTTACGATGGCATATCTGACCCGGACGATCACATGAACAGATTTATAGCGGGGGCAACCGTCAGTAATTGGACGGAACCCACATGGTGTTACATGTTCCAAATGACGCTCGTCGGGGCAACCAGAGCGTGGTTTGATCGTCTACTGGTCCACCACATCTACGATTGGGCAGACTTCCAGCACAAATTCAGCCAGCACTTCAGTCAACAAAGAAAATATACTGAAGAGCAATGGACGATCCTCAACTGCATCCGAGAAGAAGATGAATCTTTGCTAGACATCATCACTCGCTTCAACTCAAAGAAGCTAAGTCTGGGCACTATTAGCGAAGATCTTGTTCGAGCCGCTTTCATCCAGGGCGCTGAGTACCCAGAGCTCATCCGCACGTTGACAGGTAAAGATGGCATGCCACTCACGTGGGATGCCATCATGACGGCAGCTAAACGCTTTGCCGAAACGGAGAAGCAACTGGGTAGAAATCTTCCCCAGAGCACAAACCTCTACACCCAGAGAACAAGAGAAAATAACGTCCGTACCGGCCGACAAAACAAAAAGAGGAAGCATGGTATTTGGCAGTCAAGGGTAAACTTTGACACCTCATCCAGCTCTCGCCCTCTCTTAGGCGGAAGGGACAACATGCAGTCGTCGAACCGGAATCCCAGATGGACGCCACTCACCAAAAGCGTCACCGAGATATTTGCCACCGAGAAGCTCCCATGGCCAAAGGCTCCAATAATCCGACAGCGTCAAAATGCTGATCAGAGCAAATCCTGTGACTTCCACGGGACAAAAGGCCACACCACGGAGGAATGCACATCCTTGAAGGATGTCGTCAAAACATTCGTCAAAGATGGGAAACACACACACCTCGTGGCGTCAATCTAGAACGGAGGGAGGAAAGACAATCGGTACAAGGGCAATGGACGGAGGCCCGTCGACATCAGCATTCACATGGTTCACAGCAACATCAGAGAAAGAAAACGACGAACAACAGAGCCAAGTGCGTGGAAGGAAGCAGAAGTGCGCTTCCCGCGTGTGCCATGGGGGCCCAACAAAGAAGGCCCCATAGTCATCAAAAGCCAGCTGGGGCACCACATCACCTCCCGCACCCTTGCTGATAATGGCGCTTCATCAACGGTCATGTATAGGCAGTTCTTCGACAAGCTAGACGACGAAGACAAAGAACGCCTAGAAACAGTTTACGCCTCGATGGAAGGGTTCGACGGCAGCACAAACACCCCCTTAGGAATCCTATCTTTCCTCGTCACTCTCACGGACGGGAAGTACTCCCGCACAGAAGACGTGGACTTCGTTGTAATGAGGAAGCCACACCACACATACGACATTCTCTTCGGGAGAGATGGGATGGCAAGATTTAATGCCGTGGTGTCTTCGGTCCATGGTATGATGGGATGGCCAACAGCTGAGGGCGTCGCTATGATCACGGGCATTCCCCAGGTATGCATCGCATCTGTCTCATCTAAACCCAAACCAAAAAAGGCTAATCCAACCACCTCTGAGCCAGAAGAATGGGCCTTTAATGGCAAATACCCTGACCAGGCTGTTACCATTGGCCCAACGATCACTAATCCCACACGCACCTTACTCAAACGCTTGTTGCAAAAAAATGCCGACATCTTCGCGTGGACACCAGCTGACATGACTGGTGTACCTCGAAGTAAGGCTGAGCATAAGCTCAAGTGTGACCCGGCGTTTGCGCCGGTCATACAAAAGCATCGCGTAATGGGTGCTGAGCAGGCTAACGCGTGTAGAACCCAAGTCAAGGAACTCCTTGACGCAGGCATCGTACGCGTTAGTAAATATCAAACATGGGTTGCAAATCCCGTCATGGTACCAAAATCCAACAAACAATGGCGCATGTGCATAGATTTTAAAGACCTAAACAAAGCATGCCCCAAGGATTGTTACCCGTTACCCGAAATTGACCTTAAGTTAGATTCATTAGCACCGTTTCGCCTTAAATGCTTCCTTGATGCGTATAAAAGGTACCATCAAATCCACATGGCTGTTGACGATCAGGATAAAACCGCATTTCGGACGCCCGATGGCACATTTTGTTACCAAATGATGCCATTCGGACTAAAGAATGTCGGATCTACATACCAACGCCTGATAGAAAAAGAGTTTCATTCCCAAATCGGGAGGAACTTGGAGGTTTACATGGATGACTTGGTCATCAAAAGCCTCGAGCCAGTGGCGATGTTGAAAGACATAGAAGAAACTTTCAACACGCTCAGAAAGATAAACATGAAGCTCAACCCGAGCAAGTGTTCCTTTGGGATGGAAGATGGGAAGTTCTTAGGAGTCATCGTTACCAAAGATGGCTTCAGAGCGAACCCCGAAAAGGTTGAAGCCATTATGAAAATGGAATCACCTACTACCATCAAACAGGCTCAGACACTGAATGGACGACTAGTCGCACTTAACCGCTTTTTGGCAAACCAGGTGGATAGGTCGTTCCCATTCGTGTCAACATTGAGAAATTGTTTGAAGAAAACGCACTTCCGCTGGACACCAGAAGCGGAAGCAGCCTTTCAAGAGATTCGGTCACGCTTGATCGAACTCCCAACACTCACAGCACCAGAAGTGGGGGAAGAATTAATTCACTACCTCTCCACCACAGACAGAGCAACTGGGGCAGTCTTACTAGTAGAACGAAAGGGCATCCAGATGCCCAACGACTATGTAAGCCGCGTCTTAACAGACGCGGAAACCCGGTACTCCACCCTGGAAAAATTAGTCTTCGCGCTTGTACAGGCTTCACGCAGGCTAAGACGATATTTCCAAGGCCACCCAATCACCATTCTCACCAACTTTAAACTTGCAAACGTTCTAGGCAAATCCGAGTTGTCAGGGCGCCTAGCCAAATGGGCAATTGAATTGGGAGAATACGCGATAAAGTACAAGCCAAGACCAGCCATAAAAGGCCAGGTCTTGGCCAACTTTATTGCAGAAGTCCCCGCTTCGCGGGAAAAAGAGTGCCAGGAAGAGGCTCAACCCTCTCCAGCACAAGATATTAACGATGTCTGGCGACTCTATACTGATGGAGCAGCCAACAACGAAGGTTCAGGCGCTGGGTTGAAACTAACTAACCCAGCAGGCCAAGAATACACTTACGCTATTCGGCTGGATTTCCCAAGTACGAATAACGAAGCGGAGTACGAAGCATTCTTGGCCGGATTAAGAATTGCGCGTAAGATGGGGGTAAAAAACTTGGAAGCCCACGTGGATTCCATGCTAGTAGCCAACCAGATAAACGGGACGTACAAGGCCGTGAACGACACAATGGCCCTATACCTCGCACAAGCAAAAACCCTTATGCGCGATTTCAACGATTGCAAAGTTGTGCACATCAAGCGAAGCGAAAACAAATCTGCGGATGCGCTAAGCAAGCTTGCATCATTAGCCTTCACCCACTTGGGAAAGGACATCCGCGTTGGACTTCTTGGAGCACCATCAGTCCCGCACAAGGAAATTTGTGTCATCCAAACCGGCACGGAAACATGGATGACGCCAATCATAAATTACCTTGCGACGGGTGTACTACCAGAGTCAAAGACACAGGCAAGAAAGATACGCTGTAAATCACTGAACTATCAACTTGTTGATGACATACTTTACAGGCGTAATTTTCTTGGCCCACTCCTCAGATGCGTTGACGACAAAGATGCCGACTACCTCCTAAGGGAAGTACACGAAGGCATCTGTGGAGTACACGCAGGTCCACGCGCAGTTGTAGCTAAGCTAAACAACGCGGGATACTTTTGGCCGAGGATGCACACGGATGCGCTGGCCTACATCAGAAAATGTAGGTCCTGCCAGCTCTACGCACCCAACACGCATCGCCCGAAGAACAAACTTGTTCCAGTCACTTCTTCATGGCCATTCCAGAAGTGGGCCATCGATGTTACAGGCCCATTTCCCACAGCAGCAGGGAACGTTCAGTTCCTAGTGGTAGCCATCGACTACTTCACCAAGTGGATAGAAGCAAAACCCCTAGCCCAAACAACCGCAAAAAATATCAAAAAAATTATTGGGAATTTATTATTTGTCGTTTTGGACTTCCACAGAATTTGGTGAGTGATAACGGCACCAAATTTGCTGACCAGAAGCTACAAAAGTGGCTGAAAGAGCTTTAAATCACCCACACCTTTACCTCAGTGGCACACCCGCAGGGTAATAGTGAGGTGGAAAGAACAAACAAGAGCATCGTCGACGGCATAAAGAAAAGACTCTTGAAGCATAGATCCGGCTGGGTGGACGAAGTTCCACATGTCCTTTGGGCAAACAGAATGCTGAAAAAAGCAAGCACGGACGAAACCCCATTCAGCCTCACCTATGGCACTGAAGCCATGGTTCCAATCGAGATTGGTCTACCCTCACCAAGAGTCATAACTCAACCAGAAGACAATGAGGCGGAAAGACGGTTAGACCTTATGTTGACCGAAGAGCGCAGAGACTTAGCCGCAGCGCGTGAAGAGAAATACAAGCAACAAATGCAAAAGCACTACAACACGCGGGTAAAACTCTGCAACTTCAATGTCGGAGACTACATACTGCGTAACAACGAGGCTTCGAACCAGGAGCGCCCAGGAAAGCTGGCCCCGGTCTGGGAAGGGCTATACATTATTAAAGAAGTTCTGGGAAAGGGCGCATACCGGCTCGAAAGGCTCAATGGCACCCCCATCCCAAGAACATGGAATGGAGCTCAATTACGCAGATGCTACATGTAGATCAATTCCAAACTTGTAACGAACAGGCCTAGAGCCACTTCTAATGGAAATGATTCTCCATATCACATTGATGCTGATAGCCTTACCTTTATACTTATGATCTGACCACACTGATATGCCGGTATTCACCGCATAAATAAGTGAGGGAGGAAGTAAGTCGTTGCGTGTGGAAAGCGACACAACCCGCATAAACACAAATAAACAGTAAAAATTTCTAAGGAAAAGATGAGGAAAACCTTCACTCAGGTCAGATATAGATGAAGTTTGGTCATCCTACTAAGTGAAAGTGACGGTCCTACTCGCACAATCATGATAGAGGAAACAGAACATTAACCTATTATCTGACACGCGTCGAAAGGTTAACTTATTCAAAACACTTAGAAAATTGCTAAGTTAAACTAAAATATGCATGAGCAAATCATATAATGTTTATAAGGCAAGGCATTAACAAAACATTTATATTCACGATAAAAGTTATTCAAACATTACAAAATGGCTAGGTATCTACCCGCCTACAAAAAGTGCAAATCTATCCTAACGGCTTGGAGGAATCTCAAGATTTAGGCTTCGGGACCACTCCCTCCAAACCCACTTGAACCCGCACCATCAGTTGGCTGCGGCTGTTCAAGGAAAGCTTTGAGAACAGCTAGCCCGTCATCAGCAGCAGCAACCTCATTCACCTTTTCCACGACCGGATGAGAGAAAGCAGCATACTGGTTCACAGCTTGGTCATAGGCCGCCTCAGTATCAACATCGTGTAGAGGAAATCTGGAAGGCGAGATACCTTTCTCTGCAAATCCTAGGCCAAGTAAGAAACCAACTTTCTCTCCATCCTCATGAGAAGCGTTGAGGGCTGTGCTCATGGCATCATCATAGGAGGTGTTCGCGAAAATTCGATGCACAACCTACAAAAAAAAAAAAAAAACTTTTCTAAGTATAAAAAGCAAAAAGCAAAGAATAATTGAGCTATGCGTACCTGCAGCAACGCTTCTCGTAGAAGCCAATCCTTATTAGACAGAGCCCCTTGAAGGGTAGCTTGAGCTTGATCGCGTGCGCGTTCGGCCTCATTCTTATTTAGGTTGGCAAGCAACACTTCCTTGGCAGTAGCCTCCTCAACGCCTTTAAGCTTGCGCTCAGTGCGATCAAGCACACCCCTCTGATCCAGAAGCTCCTGTAGCTTCTTGGCGTCCTCCAAAGCCAAAGCCTCATGAGCCTGCTGAAGCTTCTCCAGTTTATCTTTCAGTTCTTCATTCTCAGTGCGTAGAGGCTCAGCAACAGCTTCAGCTTTTGTGGCCCTTTCAGTAGCATTACGCGCAGTTTCCTTAGCCAACCTAAGCTGTTCATTAACAACTTGAGAAGCCTTGGAACGGGCCTCATGCCTAGCTTGCATTTCGGCCACAAGATCCTTGAAGGCCTTTTCTCTCTCAGTAGCGGTGGCGGCAGGCTTTTTGTTTTCTTCCCTCAGCGATCGCACCTAAGACCCCTCTAAGCTACGCGCAGTCTTTAACTTATCGTTTTCACGACAAAGTAATTCGACACGCGGCTGCATCCGGGCGAGTAGAATTCAGAGCTCGGTGGACAACCTGCCTTCCTGGTAACTAACCATTGCCTCCCCCAATGCACCACTTGGAGCGGCATGGCGCGTCCAATCGACGCAGTCTGCAGCCGTCCTGAGAGTTGTTCCTTGGCGGATATTCCACCTTGGGGCATAAACCACATTGGAATCCGAAACTGCAACAACAAAAAACAGTCAAGAAAAAATGACTAAGGATGGATAACAGGCCAAAGTAACCCCACGCACCTGTAGGGTCGATAACAGGCCGATAGCCGCTAAACTCATCACCCGAACCTAAAGGATATCCATCCAAGAGGTCAATGAGATGGGAAGGAGGCAAAGATCGGACCCCCTCATCAATAGAGGTAAGTCTATAGGTCCCAACTCTAAACATACCTGAAGAACTGGCCAAGGACGAAGTAGTCGTTGACACCGAATGTGACACCGTAGAAATCACAGAGGTAGAGACCATTGGAGATGAAATCATTTGAGATGAACTCATAACCGTTGCAGTCGCTGCAGATGAGCTCATCGCAGATGAGCTCCTGAAAAAAGTCACCGCCGGTCCGGTGAATGACGTGGTAAATATGGCACTGACGGCTGGCGAAGAAGTTGAACTGCTCAACGCAGCAACGAAAGTGGACACCATCGTCGGCACAGCAACCATGACAGACGACGTCATAACCGGAACAGTTGCTTCAACAGTAAAAGCAACAGAACCAGTACTAGAAACAGACACAGCCACCTGGGTCATCGCCTTGGATAGGTTGACCAAACCTATCGTCGTGGGTCCTGAACCAACTCCTCCCGCACCACTCTCCTCAAAAACAGATAAGTCTACTTCTGCATAAAGAAAAACCTTAAGATATCAAAAACGAAGGCGGAAGGAGATGCGGAAAAGGTACACAAAAAGTACACTTATTGGTTTTCTTGATCTTGAAAGCCCTGTTAAGCGGAGATGGACCCGATGAAAATGGCCTCTTCACGCCAGTTACCTTCGCAATGCTTAGCGGCTCGGAAGTGACAGTCGTTGTCTCAACCTCTGAGATAATGGTCTCGTTACCACCACCAAGGTTCCTCGCCGCCTCCTCACTCTCAGTCTCGGAATCAGACTGATCCCCCAAGTCAACGAAGGTAGCAACCTTTGTTTTGCCCTTCACGCTAGCTGTCTTCTTTTTCCTTACAACAAAAGGCCCATCTGCGGATCCCTCATCAGAAGATGACAAGATCAGAAGAATTCCAGCAGAAGTGTGAGCGTGAAGAGGACGAGGATTAAAGAACTCATTACCTGTCCGAGTGGCGCTTAAAATCTCATGGCCTGGCGGGCAGACCTCTACGAACCTATCAGCAGTTTTCTCCAAAACGGGCAACTCGTTCTCATAAAGATCACGAGTACCCAACCGCGTTGGATCACCAATCTCCCGCGGGTGCAAAAGCGACTGTAATTCGTTCCCTTCTGAAATAAAAATGATAACAATGTTAAAAGGAAAACCCTAAACCAACACAAAAGACGGGGCGTACCATAAGGAATATAGTTCAAACCGTATTCAAGAACGATGGGTATTTGCGGCGTCCCAGACCCGGCGTCCTTCCACACGCGACTCATCCCAAGCATGACCATCCCAGATTCCGAGAAGCGATAATTAGGAGTCTGAATCTGGGAAATCTTGGTGAACCACTCCGTCTCCTGGTAATTGGAAGCCGGAAGATTAGGAAGTGCCCTCCCATTCTTGAACGTCATCGCAATGGGAACGACACGAGCGGAAATATAGAAAAATTCATGCTTCCAAGAACGAAGACTACGCTCAGTAGTACAGATCTTCAAACCCTTGATCCGAGTGACAAGGGTATACCAACCCTGGATGCACCTCCAAGTATAGAAGGTCATCAGGCGGTCGACTCGAGGCTCGGTATCCAAAATACGGCACACCCATTCGAAATGGCAAACTTTAGCAATTGCCATTGGGTGCACCTCTGTCAAATGAACACTATGTTTCTCCAAAACACGGTATACGAACTTTGTTAATGGGAATCTTAGATTCACATATATGAAGAACGAAGCGTAAACCCCAATCTTGCCCTTAGGGGCGTCGTATACCGTCTGGTTGGTCTCCGACAACTCCGGCTCATAGGGCTCCAGCATGAATTTCTTGACGATGTAATTGTATACATCGAGAGAAAGAGTACACTGACACTCGCCAGCAGTACTCTTATCGTCCTAATCGGACGTTGACGTCGGGTTCTCGGGGAAAACGTCGGACTCTTCGACGTTAACCTCTGGGTCATGAGAAGAAGAAGACATTTTTTAATGTTAAGGATGAAAGAAAGCGGTTTCAGGAGAATGCTCGCCGGAAAAGATGAGAATTCGCTGGAAATCGCTTAAAAGAAAAAGAAGAGTGAAGTGAAGATAATGGACGAAATACACCCTCTCCACCTTATATACTCATCGCAATGAATGCGATGAATTTAATGCGAATGAGAGAGAAAGTGTAGGAGCAATGACACAGCAACACGTGTGGATAAAACAAGCTGGCAACAGATGTCAGAATGGTGCGTGCCATGAAACTCGCGCCCACACACCTGAAAAAGCGTTTAAATTGACCACATGCTGTCACGTCGTCACAACTTCCTGCAACCGTCAGAAGACGCCATCGTCCTTTCAACCGTTTGGACTGTCCTTATCCTTTCACCAACCCTCCGAATTTCAAAAAGATTCAAAAAGATTCAAAAATAAGAGGGAATATACCCCTTTACCTTGGAAAGAAAGAAACCATAAGACAAGTGCGGGTACAGTGTCAAGGCGAAACACTTCACATACTTAGCACTTGCAGGGAATTGAAGCCAAGAAGATCGATCTTATGGGCCATGCTTGCGGAAAGAGAAATAACACCCCTGCATGGCGGGAACGTTGAGAGCTAGATTGTTTGAAGCTTCAAGGTGGAATTGGTTGTTTAACATAACTGATCACTATGTCTAAAACTACCAAAACCTCGTGGAGAATCTACACAAGTGAAACTCAACGCTCCCGACTTGCGAAGGGGGTTACACACCTACCCGCATCATACCCAAAGATCAGGCAGAAAAGTCGGGAATTTTCTGTAAGTGACATTAGGAAAACTGTGGGAAGAATCCCCACGGAGAACCTTAAAAAACGAAAACCCCTTTCTAAAGCCCCTTGCTTAAAGTCCAAAAGTTCCCCTCACTTATTAAACAATTCATGAGAAGAACAATGGACTGGGGGGACTTGAAGATGTAGGTTCCCGCAAAGCCCAGTTGGACCCACAAGACTCACCTTGAAGAGGTACGTCTACGCAAAGACCAACTAGATCCGCAGGACCCACCATGCTCAGAGAGATGAAGACCTTACACGCAGTAAGCCAGCTGTCCCCGCAGGAAAGCCTCCCTTGGTACAGTACCCTGCCTGTCCCCGCAGCTGTGGGTACAAGCCAAGAAGGAAGGCTACCCGCACTAACAGTAAGGCTACACGTATAAGGCACTAACTCTTATACTTCAGTAATGTCACCTGAAGAAGGAATGAGCAGGGCGGGAATATTCCCGCCCAAAAGAGCCAGTCCTTACGCTTCTAGAAGATCTTTTGTACTATACCTACCAAGGTATGGACAAATAGACAAGATCTGACAAAAGCAACCCATGAACCAATCACAGGGTGACAGCTCACTGACAATAGTACGAGGAGGAGCACGCTCCAGTACAAAATGTCACTATCAGCCGCTGCCTACCCACCAACTCTCATCATGGCACGAGTGTAGCCCATAGTTGGTGGAAAAGGAATATTATATACAGCTGGCCGTACCTGCTTGGAAACTTACCTTCGGCTATAAATACTCCAACACCCTGGAACGGTATCATTATCTTCTCTCTAGTTATTTCTCTCTATATACACTTATATTCAGAGCAACCTAGTCTGATTCTCACGCCGGAGGGTGGTCACAAGGAGGAACCCCCCCCCCTTCTCAGTGACGAGCTTACGGTGTCTGTTTTGCAGGTTGAGAAGAATAGCCATCTTTTCCGGACCTAACCCTCGTGGGAAACACCTACTTAACCCTAAGATTATCCTTAATCTGTCGAGGTCACTTAGTGTTTCTTCAATAATCACACGGAAACAGCTGGGGGCGAATGGCACGATTACCTAAACCCTAGAGACGGACTTGACTTATGCTCACATCAAGTTCGCCTCTGTTACAGATCAACTCGCCACTATCTAACTTCGCTTAATATCAACTTCGCCATAGTAAATAAAACATAAAGTAAAACATTTAAATATATTGTACCAAATACAGACTCGATTACAAACATATATCAATGAACTACTAACATAAATATGCACCAATATGTTGGTATCAACCGAATGGCTTGATAGATTGTATACCCATTCCAACTCAACTTAAAAAATAGGGGGGAAGGGTCAAAAGGAGTTAGAGCATTCTCGGTACTTTTTTCAAATTATGTGAGGGAGTTCTCCATTTTTTAAGAGATGGTTAAAAGTGGTTGTGAGATGAGATGAGAGAAAATGTTACTGTTCACGGTTAAATTTGGAGAAACACATTGTTCACCTCTATAATTTTTTAATGTTTTTTTGAAAGTGGTTGTGAGTAAATGAGAGAGAAAGATAATGATAAAAGTATTAAAATGTATTACTTAATTAAAAATGAAAGAGAAAAGATGGTGTTTTTAGTTTAATTATAGAGATAGAGATAGAGAATGGATTGGGAATCAGGGACGGAACTACAAGGGGACAGGAGGGTCCATTGACCCTCCGGCCGTCGGAAAAGTTATATATCTGGTATACGATGTCGAAATCCTTTAGGTAGTTTGACCCTTCAAATAGTTGGCAAAGCAGTAGAAAACTAAGAAACGTAAAGTGAAGAAGACTTATAAGAATTTTTCCTGGCAGACTGAATGAGGTTAGTGTGGATTTTGATGAAGAATAATAATAAAAATAATAATAATAATGGAGAATTTATATGTATTATAACTATTGGAGTCTGCAACGGTAACATTACACTGACAAAAGGTTACAAATGTGGCTTATTTCAAATTTACTTTGTAAACTTGATTTTATTTTATAAAAACTTTTTTTACTTGTATCCTATTGAATTATACTTTGTAACCTTTGAATTTAATAACTTCTGCTATTTTTTCAAAAATATTTCTATGCATTTAACAAAATATATGTCACGCCCCGACCAAAGGCGGCGGAACATGCCGGGGTGCAACGGATTGCCCAAATACACAAGACGTTAGCGACAATATTTAATCACTCATTTAATTCCACAAAATCATAAGATGTTACATATCATGTTCATACAATAATCATAACAAAATATAGAAAATAATATATTGTTCATTTTTGCTAATATCCTAACGGTCTTTGATAGGGTTTTCTCCAAGTCTCGAGTCAACCAAAAGTCAAACCTGTAACATTGCATAAAATAAAGTTTATCAACACAAAGGTTGGTGAGCAATTTCAAAGTTTTGAACAATATGTATACAATAGGAAATTCCACAACTTGTATACGAAACAATAAATAATAGCAATAATTTGGATGAAATGAAATAGCTAATAAGAATACATTAGCGACACCTTGCTATAAGAGAATACCAAATAGTCTAGAATTTTGTATGAAATCGTTAATAAGAATACATTAACGACACCTTGCTATAAGAGAATACCAAATAGCTTAGGATTTATGAATCAACCCTCCAAAAGCGGTAAACACAATAGCACATAAGCATGTAAGCATAGAACACCAAATCGAGCATTTATTTAAGTAAAGTATATTTTAAATTGGTGGTTAAGACTCAAGTATAAAGCATTTAGTTTAAATAAGTATGCAATATCACCCCAAAACGAAAGATGGAAAACAGGGTATGAAAGTACTCACGTTCAAGTAATAAACTTGAAAGATGGATGATTTGGAGTTCAACCAGAACGACGGGTTTAATGAACGAAGCCTAATTAAAAAAAAAGTCTTGAATTAGGAAGGTTGTCTTGAAAGTCTTTTAATAAAATAGATATTGAGAAATGTAAACAATTAAAGTTCAATGTTTAAAATGTAACTAAGGAAGAAATTATAACATTAGTCCTTTAATTATAAGTTTGCTCGAAACCGGGTTAAAGTATCTAGCCTTAATATTTACTCAACATATGTTAAGTAATAAGGTGGGTAAAAATGCAAGAATGCAAGTCCCTTTATAATATAGATACTATAACGGGTTTTAACGAGTGTTCGGGTTGTTGGTTCGGGTCTTGATAATTGGTCAAACTCAAAGTCAACTTTCCAAAATAATAAATGTTATGAGATAACTCAATAAAATTTAATAACACTTAACCAAGTATGTAGTTCTATTGTTTTAGAACTAACAACGTCCGTTAAATGAGTGCTCGGTTTGTCGGTCCAAACTTTGTTATGAGATCAAGTTGGATCCAACATTTCCAAGTACTTAAGAAAATAATTAAAATCAGTTTATAAAGTATTTTAAAGATTTATACAAGTCTTGATAGCTAAAAACACACTTGTGTGTATTAAGCGAGTAAAAATCGGTTTAGTTTGGTTTGGTTTGGTTTGGTTTCCACCTCACAATAAGTTCATGGATGGTTGTCACATGCCCAAATATCAAAGAACTCGTATAATAATTTATAAATGATGATACTTTAGTTTTACAACCAAAAACTTAACAATAAAGTCTTTAAACGAAAGTTCGGTTTTCGATTCGGATCTTGTTTCGGGTCAAGACCGAGGTTATATTATACAAACGTATAACCATAGAACTTATAAAAATGATTTTAGAAACTTAAATCTAACATAAAGCATGTTTAAACAATTATTTAACAAAACTAGTAAACGAAGTTCGGTTTACGGTTTGGAGCTATTTACGGTTAAACCGAGGCTAGTCTCTACAAACCCATAACCATGAAACTCAACAAATATGAAATACAAACTAAAATGAGCAAAATTTAAGCATGCTTAGTAAGCAAAAACAAGTTATATAATTATATATATATATCAAGGACTACGTGAGTCCTCCATGAAGCCTTGCCTTACGAGGCCCGACACTCTACCGACCGAGACCGAAGAAGTGACCACCAAAGGTAACAAGGGGTGTATATTATAAATATGTTGTACAACAAGCTTAAGTAACAAAACAAAAATTAAAGAATGATTGTTGATTGATTAGTAAGAAACCTTGAAAAGATGAAGTTGTGTTCTTTGTTTGGGAGAGAAAAGATGAAAAATGAACAAGGTGGAAATGAAAGAGATGAGCTTGTTTATATAGGGAAAGAGTGGAGGGTTGGTTATAAAGGTTCTTTTATGGTTTGCATGAAAATGGGTACAAACAATGCATAATAAAACAAATATAAAATCCAATTTTTTATATATTTTAAATGACAAAAATCCAATATTTTATATATTTGAAATGTTCGGGTTACAAACGGGTCAGGTTTACATAGTAAAACAAATACAAAAGTGACCAGAAATTGACGAATGTCACAATATATTTGTACTTAAGGAATCATTTTTACTAAAGTGGACTTTTTACAGTTATTTGATTTTCCTTAAACTCTTTTGGATGCTTCTATTAAAAGATATAAGAGAAATCTGCAATTTGCCTCCCTGGGTTATATCGCCGCTGGATGGGTTAACCACTGAAAAATATTTTGCGAACTATGGGCCACTATGTTTCTCCGGCGGGTTCTTCTGACTCATGCCGTCAGTTGACCCGTCGTTGACTCGTTAAAAATAAGGGAAATTACTATGTTACCCTTGATTCCTTTTATAACAAAACGATCTACCCTCTTTCCCTTTATGATTCCATCTCCGGCGATTCCCTCTACCCCGTAATATTCCATTTTCCGGCGACCGATTGACGGATGTCTCAATCCAAGTCAAGTCAATTCTCCTCGGGTTCACCTTCCAAGCCTTCCCGTGCAGATGACCTTTGTGTGAGATGCTCATGTAGTGCCGCGACATATTACCGGATATCCAGGACCGATGCAAACCCGGTTCGTCGATTCTTGTGCTGTGTAAGTGTTTAATTACTGACGAGTTAGGGTTCTAGTCTGTTAACCGATGATGATTTGGTCTGTCGTGTGGCTTAGGTCAGTTTTAGGGGTAATTGTTCTAATCTGTGAATCGAATTAGGGTTGTTTGTTTGTTAATATATTTAGTCCGTTACAGAAGGGGAGTTGTGGATGGCTAAAATGGGCTGATGATCCCACATGCCCTAGTTGTGAAAAGGTAATTCAAGCAATGATGAAGATGATGAACAAGAAAGATGATTTTGCAAGAATAAAAATCAAAGAAGTAACAAGCTTGAAGATGTTGCTAGGAATTAGTTGGTTTTTGTTCTTCGTTTATGTGTGTGTTTATTGATTAGTTGTTAACATCGTCTTTGTAGTATGGGATAATGTAATCTTTGTTGTTGTTATTTTAGTTTATGTTAAATTTTAGAGTTTCTTGTTTCATCTACTTACTTTAAATTTATGTTCCACATTATCAGTCATGTTGCAGCCATGATGAAACTGAGAATGTTGAGTTAGGGAAGGATGAAATTGAGAATGTACAGTTTGACCAAGACAAAAGTCAAATGGAAGACAAGGAATATCAATTGGGTGAAGATGAGTTGATGGCTTCTTTAGTGCAAGAAGATGACTTATTTAGACCAAGTGAAGAACATGAAATGGATCCTGGTGATGATTATGACCCTGAGGTTGTGAAAGCAGATTTCAAGTACACCAGTGAGCCGGAAGAAGATTACTATCATGATCCATATGAAGACGATCCAGTGTGGGACACTGACTAGTCAAATGATGATTGTCATTGGAAGTAACATTGTACTTGGTTTTCTAGTATTGTTTGCATTTGAATTATACTTTAATTTGACATGATCAAATGTATTATAATGTTTGCATGATTTGACTACATGCTACTAGTTTTAAAAGCATTAAACACAAACTGTGAAAATAGCATACAAACCATCATATCCCAAATCAAACACACATTCTACAAGTCTTAAATTGTTTCAAACACAAACCATGATAACACACACATGGTACCAGCAAGTTCAAATAAAAGTCTTAAATTGTCTCAAACACACACCATCGATCTTACTCAAACACACCTTGTTGACATCATTATGGTTGACTTGGTGCCCTGCAAGTTCTGATGTTGTATCCGTAACCTCCACATCTTCCACAACTTTTTTGATGCCCCAACCTGGTAAGTCTTCCTCCTGCAGAAAACACTTCCTGAACCTCTTCAATCTTCATCTTCCTCTTCTTGCTAGCTGCCAATTTCTTCTTCTCACCTAGTGCCTTCTTCCTGCTCTTATTCGGTCTGCCAATCTGAATATGATGTTTAGGTGGAGTTATTATTGTTGGGAATTTTGAGGGTGCCCACATATCAGGGCCTGGTATGGGCCTGATTTGGTGCTTATACACCTTCTTCCAAGTGTCTAACCAGTAAGCTTCATCAACCCACTTCTCCAATGGACCGAAAGGCATGTTGTTTTCTATCATGTCATATAGGGCTGCCACAGCATTTTTGCATGGCATACCTGTCAAGTCCCATCTCCTACATGCGCAAGTCCTATCCTCCACATTCACCACACATTGGCTTCTCAGACTTTTAACCTATGAACATAATTTCATATAACAAAAGATTGGTTGTAATATCATAGTCAGGCAATATTCATACCTGATAAGTCACTTCATCAACCATCATAACCGTCAATTTGCTTGCTTATGTTGGGATTTCATCCCATGCTTTTGTTGCTTGCAGTGTTAATGGGCCCCTTGCAGTGGCTTGCATCTTCTTCACATTCACAATCCTCATGGTCATATACTCTCTAATATACTCCAAGCATGTAATGATCAGCTTTGTCTCCTGCACCAACAAGTTGCTTGTTGAAAGATTCACAAAGGTTGTTCAGCAACATATCACTTTTTGCCCTTCCTGAAAAATGTGATCTTGGACCATCTTGCTTTCGGGATCTCACTAAGCCAGAGAAACATATCAACATTTGTTTTCTTAATCTCCTCCATTGCCATGTTGAAGTAGGGGACAGAAGTGGCCGATGCTACCCTATAAAACAAGCCTTTATACAAATCTCCCCTCCAGGTTTGCCTCAAATTCTCATGGATGTGTCTACAACAAAACCGATGCTTAGCTCTAGGGGAAACACTCTCACTACTTGAATAAGTCTCTATAACAGCCAAATCAGCACAATTAGTGTACATGAGTTAGCCTATTACAAATATATGCTAAGTGTACATACCTTTTGTCGGTCACTTATGAAAGTAAAATTGGCATCATGAGGCAAGTCAAGATCATCTCTAAGGAGATCTAAGAACCATTTCCATGAGTCTGTGCATTCGGTTTTCACTATTGCAAAGGCAACAGATACAAGCAATTGTTACCATCCGTCCCGTCAGCAGTCAAAATCTGTCCGGGGTATTTCCCTTTCATAAAACAACCATCCAACCCAAGAAGTTCTCTACCAAGCAATTTAAATCCTTTAACCAAAGTAGCATAACACACATATATCCTTCTAAATTTCCTTGTTTTAAGGTTAGGGTTAGCACATGGTTCAACATCTAATTTAATGAAACTACATGGGTTTGCTTTAAGAAGCTCATCAATATAGAATCTAAGGTGGGTGTATTGTTTGGTGTGGTCACCATCCTTCCTTTGCAAGGCTATTGTCTTAGCTCTTCGCATCTTGGATTCAGAAAATTGTACTTGATGCATCTGCTGGAATTTGGCCTTCAATTCCTTGGCAGATAAGTTGGGGGTGGTTTGTAGCTCAACCTCAATCTCTTTGGCAATAGTAGACATTATGTACAGACCAATTGTTCTACTTCTAAGACACTCGTGTTTTTTTGGAATGGCCTTCACACACCAATTATCCTCAACAGATTGTCTTGAGATGTGCAGCGTCCAAGGGCAAGTGGGTTTCATATCCCTTTTTCTAACCTTCAAATTTTCCTGACTTAACACATTTGGCCCCTCACCAGCAATCAAATTAGGATTGGTCCCCAAACAAATCACCCTAAACCTTAAAGGATCATTCTTCTTGATATACAAATCTCTTCTGCCATGAAGAGCATAACTCTTAACCATCTCATTCAATGTTTCCTTTAATGGTATTAACTGACCAACAAAAAATGGGCATTCATCATCATTATTCCTTTCCGTCCCCTTGAACTTTCTTACCTGACTATTCAAGACACTCAAGCCCTCATCATCAGAGCTCTCATAGGTATCCATGCAAGGATTTAAACCATCATCATCACTAATATGATCACCTACTGCTTCTACCACATCAAAATCTACAATAGCTTTATACAACCTCATGTCAACTTCTACATCCTCCAAGGATGTTTGAAAGGCCCGTATACTCAGGATCACTTTCATCTGATCGATCACTATCATAACTGTCATCATCTTCTTTACTAGAACTATTTTCACCACTCTCTTCATGAACACTTTCACCACCCACTTCATGGACACTTTCACCACCCACTTCATGGACACTTTCAAAACCAGGTACAAATCCAGAATTATATACCATAATTTCAGCACCACTAGTCCTGCCATGTTCTACAAAAATCACAACAATGTGACTACCTATACCATCACTACCTCTAACCATATCACAAACATCTTGAAAATGATAATTTTCAATCAATGGCTTTAAACCCAAATCCAAACTGACACGCGGATGTTTGTAATGAAAACAACAAGCTATACCACAACCATATTGTAACTTACAGAGTATTCCAACCAACAAACTTTTACAAAATTCAAAAACTTGAACATCATCGACATAAGTGATCTTCCCCCCCTTCGTATCTTCGTTGCCCCTCGGTAGCGAAATACCCTCTATGGAAAAGTTTTATGGTGAATGCATGTGAATAAATTTCACCTATAACAACCGATCATTCAACCTGTTAACAACATACAAGAAAATAAACAAAAAAGTTTGAGCAAACAGTAACACCTTACCATATAGGTCATACAGGTCACAATACTTACTGTCCGGCCTAATAGAATACGAGGTCGGCATTGCGATGTATGCAAATGTGAATTGCGATGTTAACGGTGATTGGAAAAATTAAGGGTTCAATGTTCGAACGTTGGCCGATATTTGGGTTAATGGAGAAAATAGCCCTAATTCGGGGGTTTTATTGAATCAGGGGATATAAATAGTGCAATGACTAAATTACCCTTCTACATTAACAGTCAACGACGGGTCAACTGACGGCAGGAGTCAGAAGAACCCGCCAGAGAAACATAGTGGCCCAAAGTTCGCAAAATCTTTTTCAGTGGTTAACCCATCCAGCGACGATATAACCCAGGGAGGCAAATTGCAGATTTCTCAAGATATAATTTATACCAAGACACGTTATTATTTGCTAAAATTCTTTTTTCATCAAAATACTGTTTAGTATTATGAAGGTGTGTACATAGTGAGTATCATTTCTCATGTGGTTTAAAGTTTGAGTCTCACAATAAATAATGATTTTGATTTTCAAATATGATTAGATGAGTGTGTATGTGTGTGTGCGCTTTGTTGTTTTACAATTGGTTTTCATGCTTTTAGAGTTTTAGTTATAATATAAAAATTGTATATGTTATATTTCTATGACCCTCCAGGTAAAAGTTTCTGGTTCCACCACTGATGAATGTGTAAGAAAACGCAGTATGTGTTTACAGAGTTAACGTGAAAATGTGGGGTGCCACAAGTAATATGGCAAGTTGTTACGGTGGTTATAGCCGCTACGATAGAGATTGGCTCTGATAGAGTTTCCGACAATAGAGGACTCCATGATGATTTAAGGTGGTGGTTAAGGGGTGTTCCGATGGTGAGCAATGATGATCGTGAAGTGGAGAAATGGAGAAACAGAGGTGTTTCCAGTGAGTTAGGTAATCAATGGTGATTAGGGACGATGACGATGATGGTGGTGGTGGTGGTGGTCGAGATGGAGATGGGGATGGAGGTGGTAATGGTTGCCACATAAGCAGGTAAGTCAACAAATAACTAAGTTTTTGTGTTGCATAAGCAGCCATATTAAACTAACTATGGTGCTGTTTGTTTTTTCAGATGTAAAATGTATGTAGTCTACGGACCACGTCTGCATACATCTATAGCAGAAGAGGTGGACCAAACCTCTGCGGTCTGCAAGAAGAAGAGTGTTTGCTTTTTAACGTCTGCAGACTGCTAAAACTTTCAAAATATAACTTTATATCAAAAATACAAATTATCCAGCAACAATTAAAAATACATAAACCCAATTTTAATACCAAAAAAATATAAATTATCCGGCAATAATTAAAAATACTAACAATATCAAAATACATAATCCAAGATTAACATGTATGAGAATCATTAGGTCTTTACAAACAATCTATAACAAAATTTCCGGCGTTAATCTCATAATCAAATCGTCAAGTTCCCTCAGTGTAGCCCTTGTCGAGTCTTGCCAAATCTAAATAAACAAACAAATAAATACAAGTTAGAATAACCCGAACAACCCAAAATAACCCAAACTAATGCAAACAAAAATTAAACAACATGACGCAAACTAACCCAAACCAACCCGAACTAAGACACATAGGTACCATTTTAAAAAAAAAAGAAAAAAAAAGACATACATATCTAAGTTACAATTAGATAACATACACTTAACAAATAAAGAACCAAAGTGACATCTTCAGAAACAAAATGACAGCTCACTCAGGCATTTAATCAAACACTTTACATGCGCCTCAAAAACAACATAGAAACATGACAACACTATAGAACTTGTAGAATAAAAATGACAGTCACAAACAAAATCTTCTAACCTATTGACAATAGTTTGCAAACCAAAAATAACATTAAGAGTCAAGCCAATCAACAAAAATAAGTTAATATACACACTTTAAATAACAGCTTAAGGTAAGAAAGTTCAAGATTAATATATATATATATATATAGGGGTAGGTTAAAATAAAAAGAAATAGTTTTCTAGGAAGAGTAAGAATAAATCTTAGCCATTAGATCATGTTAATCAATGGCTGAGATTTAAAATTACCAAAAACCGCCATAGTTTCATAGAATTACTCTTTCACCTCTATAATCGACATAGTTTCCTAGAATTGTTCTTTCACCATAAGTTGTAGTGCCCACATGTCAAAAATCTATTGGTTCTTAACATTCTTAGGAAACTCTTTATTTTTATTTGAACCCTTTTCTATATATATATATATATATATATATATATATATATATATATATATATATATATATATATATATATATATGCTATTAATTTAATTTTGAGATCATGCTTACCTTAATTTTCGGCGAAGGAACAGCGTGGAAGGCGAGTTGCGGCGTAGGCAGGGCGGAGCAGCGGTGGATGGACGGAAGTGCAGGAGTAAGGGGGCGAACGAGCGGCGGCGAGGTGGAGCAAGGTGGTGGCAGCCGAATCGAAGGTGGGCAGGGGCTGACGGGATTTGAGGGTTGAAGAAGGAGGTGTATAGGCTTTAGGTTTGAGAGAGCTTAGTGAAATAAAAGTTGAGAAGAGGCTAGAAGTAATATGAACAACACTTCTAGGAGATGAGGACGCACAGAGGTTTTTTAATGAAATGTCTTCGGAAAAACAAACACACTGCAGACCACAACGTATGCGCGGCGCAGACAGAAGTGGTCTGGAAGAGCTTTTGAGGAAAAACAAACAGCCCCTATGTTAGACTCCGTTAAGAAAAAAAAAGTTTGATGGAGGAAAATTGGTTGAAAATTGGAACTATTCAGATACATTTTAAGTTAGGTTTTGCAACTACCAATAAATTAAATTACGTTAGGAGTATTAAAATATAATATGATATTGATATATTTTTGGACTTTAAAAAGAGTAGATAAAATAAACAAATTTGAGGGGACACTTAAAAGTACTTTGTTTTTCAGTTTTACGTTCTTTTTCATTAAAACATTATATACAACTTCTTAAAAGTTTTTTCGGTTTCAGTTTCCCTTTTATAACATTGGTCATAAAAGTAACGCAATATGCCAATATATGTGTGTATAGATATGGACAGGTTTAAGAGGGGACTCACGAAAAGTGAAGAACTCTTCCTTTTTACATACTAAAAAAATTCATTATTTTATGTATAAAACACATTTTTACATAATCTTTTATAGATTTTTACATATAAACACATGTAAAAGCCCTTTTCAAAAAAAAATATATATTTTTTAATTTTACAAATTTCGTTTTTTTGTTGGAATGTCTTCTATATGTATTTATAAGCAAACAAGTCTTAAAAATTTTATGCTAAAACTAATTTTTTACATGTGAAAATCGGGTTTTACATTATTTTTTTTACATGTAAAATGAAGAGTTTTTCAGTTTCTCACATTTTTTATTTCCCTTTTGAACCTACCTCTATATATATATATATATATATATATATATATATATATATATATATATATATATATAACTGCTTATTAGAATTGCTAAACGTGCTTCATTTTTCTCCTTTTTTTACTAAACGTACTTCGTGCCTCAGGTTTACACTAATTCAATTTAATTTTTTTTTTCTTTTGTCAATGGGTCATCTTTTATTATTATACTAGTTTGAGGCCCGTATATTACATGGGTAATTGTTGAAAATTTTAAACTTTTACCATTAAGTGAAATACAATTAACATATTGATCATATATTGTTAATACAATTACAATTAAATTAAAATTATTGAAATTACATAAATAAGATTACACAAATATGTTACAAATAGGTAAAAATTTTCTTTTACACTACATTTGTGATTGAATTAGCACGTATACATTGTTTATCAAAAATCAAAATTTTTAGTCCATGTCTGCTTGTAACTCTTAACAAAGTAACATATATGTCTGCTTATAACTTTTGATATAACTATATATAGTTGTCCATGTGAAAAGTTCTCTAAGTACATACCAACTATAAATAAATGATAATATATGTCCATGATACTAATAAAAAAATATTCATATACATAAAATATTATAGCTTTTAATCAATTAATATGATGTCACTTGAAAACATCTCCTCATGTTTATCAAAAAAAAATGATTATCCCAAAAAACCATATACCTGAACTTTGATGATATAATTATCCTTAGAATCTTTTCAATTTGAAATTGATTAATGATGATAAATTTGTTGTCATTAATATTCTGTGTATGACAAAATTTTAATTGACTTTATATTTTACAATTAAAAATTGTATAATTTAGCAACATAAAAACCGAAAATTTAAATATAACAAAATGATTTATTTATTTCATATGAATGTAATTGCCAGGAAAATGAAAAATACATAACATTAAAACCATGTTCAAATAATAGTGAATATTCTGAATTAAAAGAATATTAGAAGATTTAAAGTTGGATAAAATGAATGTAGTGATTCTTATTTATAATCGTTAAAGTAGGGCTGCCACTTTTACTCGTAACATGAAACTCAACCCAAGAAAATTCTTACCTGAACCCAAACGAACCTGACCGAGAAACTCGAACCCAAGAAAATACTAACCTGAGCCAGAACTGAAGTAATTCGGGTTGGTTCTTGGGTCCGAATAGGTTTCGGGTCAACCCAAAAACTTTTAGTTTTTAAATCATATGTTTTTTTAGGTATTAAAGGCTAAGCCTTAGCCGCTGGGCGCTGGCGTTATCAGAATTTAGTCTAAGTCGATTGTTCTCATTCCACATATTATGAATCGAATGTTTATAGTTTATTATCTTGAAAATAAACCATAATAATCACTTTAATTAACACTTCAAAATTCACTAATCGTATATTGTCAATCTATATGGAGAATACTTATTATATATTAATGGATTTAGTTGGAATAAAAATATAATTTTAATGTCATATATTGAAATGACTTAAAAGATAAGGATCATATGTGAAAATTGGTTGAAAAAAAGATGAGGAGGGCTATGATATTGATAAGTGGTAAAAGTTGTAGGCTTTTATTAGAAGAGATAGATTTATTCAATAAAAGAATATATGACATGAAAATATGTCCATTAAAGAAAAGGTTCTAAGGCTGGTTTGTTGTGGAAATATGTCCATTAAAGAAAAGGTTCTAAGGCTGGTTTGTTGTGTGACGGTATACCCCGGCGTTAAACTCACATGCCCGTGATGTGACTTCGGTTTTGCGGGAGTGGGGACATTTTCCGAAGTTAATATTCACTTTTCTTATTTTTAATATAATATTGATAAGTGGTAAAAGTTGTAGGCTTTTATTAGAAGAGATAGATTTATTCAATAAAAGAATATATGACATGAAAATATGTCCATTAAAGAAAAGGTTCTAAGGCTGGTTTGTTGTGGAAATATGTCCATTAAAGAAAAGGTTCTAAGGCTGGTTTGTTGTGTGACGGTATACCCCGGCGTTAAACTCACATGCCCGTGATGTGACTTCGGTTTTGCGGGAGTGGGGACATTTTCCGAAGTTAATATTCACTTTTCTTATTTTTAATATAATATTGATAAGTGGTAAAAGTTGTAGGCTTTTATTAGAAGAGATAGATTTATTCAATAAAAGAATATATGACATGAAAATATGTCCATTAAAGAAAAGGTTCTAAGGCTGGTTTGTTGTGGAAATATGTCCATTAAAGAAAAGGTTCTAAGGCTGGTTTGTTGTGTGACGGTATACCCCGGCGTTAAACTCACATGCCCGTGATGTGACTTCGGTTTTGCGGGAGTGGGGACATTTTCCGAAGTTAATATTCACTTTTCTTATTTTTAATATAATATTGATAAGTGGTAAAAGTTGTAGGCTTTTATTAGAAGAGATAGATTTATTCAATAAAAGAATATATGACATGAAAATATGTCCATTAAAGAAAAGGTTCTAAGGCTGGTTTGTTGTGGAAATATGTCCATTAAAGAAAAGGTTCTAAGGCTGGTTTGTTGTGTGACGGTATACCCCGGCGTTAAACTCACATGCCCATGATGTGACTTCGGTTTTGCGGGAGTGGGGACATTTTCCGAAGTTAATATTCACTTTTCTTATTTTTAATATAATATTCACTTAAATTGCCATCATCACTCTTATTATCAAATTAACTTATAAGCTAACTTTTTATAGACAAACACTTGGCTAAACTCATAAAAAACTCTCATGTGGGTATGATTATTTCGCGATGCCTAATCCATCTAATAATAATATTTCATCAAGACATAAACCCGAAAAATATGACACATAAGTGAAATTCAATACATTACGTTAAATTGAAGAAACTTTAATGTGAACTTCGGACCACCCACTAATAATAAGAATTACTAACTTTGATAATTTAACTAAAAAAAGTATTTTAGATGTTAGGGAAGATTTACCTAATAGTTGTATTTTTCCTTTGTTGTACAAAAATTACACATGTTACTTTCCTTAAATTAAGAGAACTGATTGAAACGTTTATAAACTTTAGTAATTATAATATTTATATAGTGATTGTTTTCTTTAAGTTTAACCTGAATTATGAGCTAATTGTAGATAAAAGAAATTCAACTACATAATAATAAAGTTTTATAAATGTTTTTGTAAATTAACTTAAAGAAAACCACTATATATGGATTAAGTTTCGTACATGTTCCACTTATCATAGGCTTCGGATGTCACTAGTGTGTTTTGTTGTATGTCGTCGTATTGGGTGAGGAGGCATGGACTGTTTTTATTCGTTGGTGTCGGTTGTAATTAACGGTTTTAACGTCTTGCTGGTATTTTAATAAAAAATTTGTTGGTAGTTTAAAAAGAAAATTTCCTTTACGTACCCTCAGGTGAGAAAAATAATAGACATTTATGGAATTATTAATGAAACCTTTTCATTATTTTAAATGTTATCCCTTTATATTATAAGTCTTCCAATGTGGAATAACTCATATATGATTTGATATATTTAGTATTTTGTTACACGCCACATTCGACTTGAAACTTCTACTTGTCCTATAAATGCATCCCTTTTGATTCATTTGAAAATCTCTCTCACCATTTTCAGATTATTATTCTTTACAAAAGTTTTCCCAACGAATACTCACTCATGGCTTCATCTGTCTTTGACAAAGAGGTAAAGATGGTACGTTCTTTCAAATCTTTCTAGCTTCTACTATTGTTCTTCAACATTTTATTTTGTATAGAAAAGAACCCGATAACTAAACTGTGCATTTGTGTGACGAAAAAAGGGTTGGCCACCAAATGTGACTAAAAATCACAAGAGTTGCAAAATTAACAACCCCCACCAATCCGGTCACAAAATTTGCATCCACTTAAATAACACAAAGCATTCGCAAATTTTGCAACCATTTTGTTAACTTGGTCGTAGAACGGCTGAAGAAATTAAAAAAAAAATAGTTAATTAAACATTAAATTTAAATATCGATCGCAAAGTTGTCGCAACATATGAAAAACGAAGTTAAATAAAACAAGAAAAAAAATCAATAGCACATCGTTCCATTTACATTTATTTTCAAAATACCCAGATTTCTAGTAATAAATTGCGCAACTAGGATTTATGATCTTGTTATAACCTCAATGGGTTCGGGTTCAACCTGAGTACAAAGTCATATTTGGTTAATAAGGTCTAAAAGGTTTATTGATCCTAAGGGGTGCAGATACATAATAGGCATATATAAATTATTGTACGTCAAATCTTTAATTTTCTGGTCGAGAAATTTAAGAAACCGTACACATCTCATGTAGAATTACCATATGAAAGTGTAATATATGTTGGTTTTCATTTTTCAGGTAACAATGGAAAGAATATCTGGTGGGATGAAAGTGATATTAAACAGACCAAGAAAGCTAAACGCCTTAAATTACGAACTCGTATGTTTACTTTTCTTGTTAATTTCTTCTTTGTATGTTACGTATCATCTCCAATAAGTATGTTTACTTTTCGTGTTAATTTCTTCCTTATATGTTACGTATCATCTCCAATAAACCGATTATCGTTTTGCAGATTGTTCAAATGTTAAAGATGTTTGAATTGCATGAGAACGATCCCACAATCAAATTTATCATTTTAAAGGTAACAACTAACGACTAATTATCTACAACCACTATTATATAATCCTAGATATGTCCCATTAAGTATATCTAACTACGAATAATTAATGTTAAGCTCTTATTCTTTTAATATGAGGTGCTACTCGTTCATCTACTTATTTTAGTTATTATTTTTTTTCTTTTTATTTATTTTTTGTTTTACTTTATAGTTTAAACTTTAAAACCTCTAATTCATGTGGTTAAACTTCGTACTAATAGGGAAATGGAAAAGCATTTTGCGCGGGTGGGGATGTTACATCTCTAATAACACTTACAAGCGCTGGTACATAGTTTTATCATTTATTATATAAGATTTGTGATTACATAAGTTGATTAATAAGAGATGCATAATAAATTATTAAGAATTTGTCTTAAAATTACCTTTATGCTCTTTTGTTTTCTTAATTATCAAGGAAATTGGAGCTTCGGTGCAAACTTTTTCCGGAAACAATACAGTCTAGACTACTTAGTTGGAACCTATAAGAAACCACTTGTAAGTTAATCACACTTTCACGGTATTTTCCATAAAATCTTGTAACCATATATATGTGTTTACCTTTGATCGGTGCATTTTTATCATATATATATATACATGATAGTGATTAAAGGGATTGTATAACAAAAAGCAAACAAAAGTACAAGATTGTGTACGCAATTATGCAACTTATGTAATGAATTCTCGTCTTTTTTTTTAAAGACAATAATACGTACTATACAGATTAAACATAAGAAATGCCTTAAATATAATGTGAATATACAAAAGATGTGCATTTTTAATTAATAAAATGGTGGATTTAAACAAAGAATCAACAATTATATTCCTTTTTAGTAATTTTTTTATATATATAATTAATCACGAAAATTTCATTGTTATTTTAAACTTTTATTCATCCTCATCAATAGTCTAGATTGATTTTGTACAATTTAACCAAAAAACTACTTTTTATCTCATATGTGTGTATATCAGTAATTCATTGTGCGTGTTATTGATTGGCCGATAAACCATAGATCGCTCTTATAAACGGAATAGTAATGGGAGGAGGAGCTGGATTATCTATGAATGCGGCATTTAGAATTGTGACAGAGAATACGTTATTTGCAATGCCAGAAACATCAATAGGATCAGTTCCAGATGTTGGTTCCTCTTATTTCCTGTCACGACTTCGAGGGTTTTTTGGTAAACTTATTCCTAAACTAGAATTCTATACATATCGTTTGATATGCAAGCATGTCGGGCCTCTATTTTAACCGTTAGTGTCCTATCTATAGGCGAATATGTGGCACTCGCTGGGGTACGATTGAATGGACTTGAAATGGTTGAATATGGTCTCGCGACTCACTATGTACATTCGAAGGTAATTCGCTTAGCATGTGATAGTTAAAGTTGTCTCATTTTATCACAATACTAATTAATGGTTTGATTTCTTTGAATTGTTATAGCATTTAGCTTCACTGGAGGATGAACTTAGCATGATGGCTTCATCAGATGCAAAGAACAGAACAAAAATCTCTGAAATTATTAACAAGTATGCAAATAAAAGAGACACTAAGTTAGAGAACGCAAATTCAAGGTAGCTAATTTTTTATTCTTCCATTTTATATGTATACAATACAAGTCACACTTTTTATAAATTTTCTTCATATGGAAACATAGTCACTCTTTTTCAGATGACTCTCTTTGTACACATTTTTCTTTAGAATATTTTTACGGAAAATTACAAGAACAAAAATTGTACTAATCAATGTTTTTTTAAAATTATCAGTGGAAACATAATTTTCCTTCTTGATGTACGTTTCCATGTGCGCGTATGTGTGTGTCAAAGCATGTATGTGTATATACGTATAGTACTTATTTATGTGTGTATTTATGTATAAATGCATGTATAGTCCCATGTTCTCGCTAGCTATATGCATATCACTTCACGTGTAGATACATATATGATATATGCATGTATACATACATGTACTTATTTAAATATGTATCCACATACTTACATATAAATTATCATGCTATACCAATGTGTATTCGATGCTAGGCTTGAAATTATCAACAAATGCTTCTCAAGAGAGACCGTAGAAGATATATTATCAGCATTGGTAAGTTCAGTTATAGATTACTACCCAATTATTTACAATTTCATGGAAAGAAAACTTCTGAAAATTGATTATGATTTATCTTTGCATTCATTTAGGAAAATACAGCTGTGGACAGCAACGACAAATGGATCTTTGATGCAATAAAATCGATAAAATCGAATTCACCTCTATGCATAAAACTTGCATTGAAATTGGTAACCGAAATGAATTGAAATTAATCCAACTTGAATTATGAAATTTGCTGAAGTTATTTGTATGTTTTCGTAGATTAGAGAAGGCCGATCACAGAAACTTGAACAATGTCTTACTCGAGAACATCTTGTTGTTAGTCATCTTCTTCGTAGAACTGTGAATGGTGATTTTTACGAGGTTTGTTAATCGCAGATTAATTAATTCCCAAGTTCATTTGTGTGTTTATAATATAAATATTGTTGTTTGAAAATAGATGTAATGAGAACTTCACTAATTGCAGGGTCCAAGAGCAATGCTAATTGACAAAGATAAAAAACCACAGGTAATATTTCACAACTTTGGTTTTTATGTTTGCAAATTACAATTATTTGATTAAAATGAACAAAAATTTGTATTTAGGGAAATAGTTAGTTTAAAAGTTGATCATTTAATGACCGAGTATGTTTAGCGACTCTTTCTGGTTTTGACAGTGGTCACCGTCAAAGCTGGAGCAAGTGAATGAGGAAATGGTGAACAAATGTTTCTCCGCAATTGATGATGAAGATTGGCAGCCATTGCGACTGTTTGCAAGACCAAACCCGAGCCATGTTGCGCTGTCAATGATCTAGCAACTTAATTGTGTGGCATTATTTCATATCATATTTATCTACGAATGTCGATGAATATGTTTCAGGGTTATGTAGCTAATGTAATGCGCCTATATTCTAAATAACGAAATTAACCAACTAAGTTCAGTATCAATGGGTTGCAACATACCAGAAAATATATAATTTAAATATAGAATCAAATCAAAAGAAACAATGTAAAAAGTTGAAATACTGAATATACATAGAGCCTTAAAAGAAAGACCAAATTTTAGTCATTGAGACCTTTTAATGATAGACTGTACGCTCTAATACCTTCTCTAAACATGAAGTTATATCGAGTCATAGATTGGGTCCTCGATTCTAAAGAATATTATATGTAATAACTAATATATATATATATATATAAAGAAAAGGAACAAAATATAATTAAATAATAATATTAATAATAATTTTGGTTCAATAATGTCACTCAAAACCACACAAGCTTCTTTTATTGCTCTATTATTGTTAAAAAGAAATGTAAATGTTAATTTCTTTTATAAAAATTATGTGACTTTAACCAAATATATATGAAATCTAAATTTTTAAAGGTTTTATTTTTTAAAGTTAATTATATTGAGCAGTTTTAAACCTCAATTTTTCTTTAATGATTTTACTCTTCAAAATTGCTTAACACTTTTGTTTAAGCTTGAAAAACATGATCACACGACACAAGTACACAACCGAATTATCTCTTCATTATCCTTGTTTTTGTTTATGTGAGGCCCATTATCAGTTTCGGTTTTAAGCTCATTCAATATGCATGATCAGGCCCATCCATATTAAAGAAAAAAAATGCCTAATGACAACCGAAGGTTACCAACCTCGGGTTACAATAAAAACACTTATAAATAGTGTTCAGGAAATCCGAAATCCGAACCGAAATCGAAACTCAAATAAATCGATTCAAATTCTTATTCTGATATTCGGATCGGATCAATTCGAATATCCGAATAACTATTCGGATTCGGATATGGAAATTTAAAAAATTCGGATTGTTCGGATTATTCGGATATCCGTTTAATCCGAATAAAAAACATGTTTTTAGTGCTATTTTCCGGTTTGGTATATTTATTAGACTATTATTTGAAGTTTAAACTTAAAATTTGTGTTAAGAGTAATTCGTATTTTCCGGTTTATATGTTTATTGTGATTCTAAACTATTAAAAGTTAGGAACAAAAAAATAGGAAAATTTTTTAGGTTTATTTCGGATTATTCGGATAATTTCGGATTATTCAGATATATCCGAATCCGATCCGAATTGAATTCGGATAGATTTGGATCGGATAGGAATATTCCTAATTCGGATCGGATCGGATTTCCGGATAGGGTCCAAAAATTTTCAAATCCGAATAACCCGAATAATCCATTATCCGATCCGATGAACACCCCTACTTATAAATCAACTTCTAATATATAAAATACTTTATTTTACAGTTTAATTTGTAATCTCGTAAAGATACAATCAATGGATTATAGTTGAACAATTCAAAGCATGGTAACATCTGTTACAGAACTACATCAATGATATGATATATAAAAATAAAAGTTACATATGATTATTGATATTTGTACACCTTGATAACAGAACCCTTAGCCACTTGAGAAAACACTCCGTTCCCACTAGATACCAGTAAACTACACATGTTATTTGTCATTGCATGGTGTTATGTGTTCGGAAATAGTTGCATCAATTTGTGAAGGAGTTTTGTTTGATATTCAAAACTTGGAGATTGGAGGCACCGTTTTAAGGGATTATACGAACCATTATACACTCGTAATTAGGCCATGTGAATATCGATCGAACACTAATTGTACAAATTGCTCATATGAATTTAAAAAATAAAAATCTAGATAAACAGAGTAAATGAGAGTGAAAACGAGCAAGCCGGAGGTGATAGATACAGAATGAGAGAAAAATTGTTGTCACCAAATGGTGCCATGGTGGCAACCATTTTGTACCAACTTTTCAACATATATAAAAAGTTAATAGTTTAGAAGTTTTACGAACTTATCATTTAAGTTTAGTTTAACGTCAACCATTTACGTAGGTTTTATTAATTTTGTAGCCAGCATTTTAAATTATGTGTAAACTTTTCAAAAAATTTGACCACTTAACATTTTTTTTGAACGATCTGAACTTTTTATCTAAATATTTTCATAAATATTTGAACTTGAAAAACTGGTTTGAAAGCGCAACTAGATCACATTCACAAATATGGCTATATGAAAGTTGTCGTTCGAAAAAAAATAATAATATGGCTATAATCGATAGACATATTTATACACATATAGTGCCTAGTGTAACATTACACGGAAATAAACATGTTATATATTTTGCAACACTTTTTTTGTACTTAATGTATGTATCCGACTCTCGAATTACACAGATTCGTGCACATTTGTCCATCAGATATTTACATACTCGTTTTTCTTAGCATCAATTAATAGCAATAAAATTAGCCAATAATAATATCATCAAATGTAAATGATCACAGTTTAAATCAAGAATATAAATAGTGATAAATAATCAAGATTAGACTTTCCTAACCTTGATTTCAATTTCAATTTCAATTCAATGGAAAAGCTTGAGACAGAGCCCTGATGAAGAACATGTCTTGTTTGTAATCACATCATAGAAAGTATCCACAAGCTGCCCTGCAAGTGAAGCTGGATCCTCCATTAAAGTATCCACAAACACTTTGACTATTTTAACCTCCTGTTGACTTGCCCTCAAACTGTACCAAGTTAGAAACTTTTTCCTAAAACCAGTGTCCACGTGTCCTTCACATTCCAACCATCTGATTATTTTCACATAATACCCGAAATCTCGATCATCCAACTCGTCCGGTTCATCCTCATCAAGATTCTTTTTTGATGACTTTGCTCGGGCTTTTCTTGCCAAGATTGAATCTTTAACGCTTTCCGTCTTGCAGGGGGTGATTGGTAATTTAGCAGAGGTAGTGGGGGCAAAAGGGTCATAATCTTTTTCATTATTTTCATCATTTATTGAATCTTTAATACTTTTCTTGATGTTTACAACATCAGTGGTTACAACCACCTCTTTGTCCTTCTGTTTATTATTATCATTATTAACAATATTATTGTTTTCATCTTCAACTGATGACGGATTCGAAAGGCTGCTAGAATTCGTTGGCGGGCTTTTTTCATCATCGTTTGTCGTTTGAAACGACATTTCGTTTATTCCAAGTTCACGTGTGTTTTCAAAGTGAACAACTTTTACAACATATTGGGTTGATGGAGTTAAACCTGAGAGCACGAACTTGGTACAACTTGGTGCGAATAATGTACAAGTCGGTTTCGTAGGGTAATCTGTTTCTTTGGCTTTTCGGTGCCATAATATGTATCTATGTGTTGTGCCATTATCTGTAACGGGTTGATCTCTGGAGTCCATAATTATAGAAATTGATGTGGGATAGATGTTTTCAAATTTGACAATTGGTGTCAAAATTTTGGGATCTGATGCATCTGTAAATAAGAACATCAATAGATTTGGTAACGGGTCAAAATGGGTTAAACGGGTTGGCTTGAGTTGACCTTACAAACTATCAAATAAGTTAAATTTCTAACTAATAATTCATGTGCCGAATATGAACACAAAAAATTTAATTATTTAATCATCTTTTGGATACACTGGACCTATTTACCCGTCTCCATAAAAGTATTTTCTTAAAGAAAATAATATTTTAGAAGCATATTGTAATTTTTGTCGTCGAAAACTCAAGATATTAGATTAATAACAGATACCATAAATATGATGCGGTCGGTTTGACTTCAAAGTCAAACTATGCTTCCTTTGGAATGGAGTTACAGGAATAACCAAATATGCAAAAATATCTAAAACACAATATAAATTAGGTAGAAAAATCAATGGATCGAGTAACGGGTCAAAATGAGTCAATTTCAGCACATGCCAAAACAGGTCGGGTCGAGATGACCTTGAAATCTTTTTGTCACCAAGTTAAACTTCCAAAAACTAATTAGTGTGTCAAATATGATCACAGAAAATTTTAATAATTTAATCGCCATAGGATCCTTTGACCCATTTGACCTTTTTACATATAAACTGCTTTTAAGATCAAACCATCTAACTCATAAGTTCAAAGTCAACTTTTTTTATTTTTGTTTGTTAAACTCCATAAACATGAAAACTTGAGTTGAATGTGAAGACAAATCCATATCAAGTTTGACAATGAGCAATTCAGTTTGAGAAAAATATCCAAAAAAAGGAGAGAGAAAAACATACCACTAAATGCCATGTTAGAGAGAACTGAATCGAGTGACTCGACTGCAGAATCACAAAGTTTTTGAACCTCTTGTCCAGAAGAGAGCCGGTTGACTATACCTCTGGCCCGTTTGACCGGCAAACCAGTCAACGGGCCCACATCCGCTTCGAGTTTCTCCATTGCTTCATTCACAATTTCATGAAGCTTTTGGTACTTGTGGGTCCCGGCTAAGAGCTTTTGGCTTAAAGAAACGCGATAACACAAGATGTCAACTCGTCTAGTGTCCCTTGCTATTATTAATTGTTTTCTCAAACATCTGCATATGCGTAAGAGTTTTAGATCACAATGAGCGAAATTGCATAACCCAACACTATATCTATATGCATGAAGATAACTCACTAAAGTAGTTATTAATTACAAAAAAATACATATGTATGACAAGTCAAACGGGTCAAATGGATAAAATCGAAAAGTTTCATAAAAACAAGTCATACGGATTGAAAGTCAACCAGTGACTACTTTTAGCTTATAATCTGTTGTATTCAACCCGTACTAAAACTCAAACAGGTCAAATGGATCAAATCTAAAAGTTCAGCTAAAAGGGAACAAGTCAAACGGAATAAAAGTCAACCAAAGACTATTTGTTAGCTCATAAAACCGTTGTATTCAACCCGTACTAAAAGTCAAAATGGTCAAATCTAAAATTTCAGCTACAAGGTAACAAGTCAAATGGGTTGAAAGTCAACCTAAGAATAATTTTAGCTAACGAAACATTTGTATTCAACCCTACTAAAAGTCAAACGGGTTAAATGTATCAAATCTAAAAGTACAGCTAAAAGGAAACAAGTCAACCGAGTTGAAAGTAAACCAAATACTACTTTTAGTTCATAAAACCATTGTATTTAACCTGTACTAAAAGTCAAATGGATCAAACCTAAAAGTTCGGCTAAAAAGAACAAGTCAAAAACTAAAAGATAACCCGTTCAATTCTAACCAGTTAACTAAGTTGCCGAACACGAAAAGATTATTACCCAAGTAAATCATTCACTTTACCACACGAAACACAATAAAAGCTCCCATCAAGTCCTCGATTCTTCCCATCTCTCAGAATCCCCGATTTCTCATGTTTTAACGCACATTCAAGATGACACGTCATCCCACACGAATCCCCAACATATGGTGGATCCGAACCGCAAATCAACCATAAACTCGGATCCTTATTATCATCAAACTTTTGACAAATACAACAAGAACACCTTTTACAAAACTCCCAAGCTTCACTTAACTTCGCTCTGCAAGCCGAATTCTTGCAAAACTCGACATTATTCTCATCCAAATCCACAAAATTATGATCCGATGCAATGTTTAAACGATTCGGGTGCTCGGATTTCCTAGGTCTTTTGGCAGATCTTTGATGATCACTTTCTGATGATTCATGATTTGTCATGATATTATCATCTTCTTGTGATCTTTTTTCGGATACAATTTTCAAAAGATGTTCGATTATTTTTAATTTTGTTAATCCGGTGTATTTTCGTTCCTTTCCCATTTCTGCACAGAGGATTTGGAGAATTTCTTGTCGGCTCCATGATTGTAGGAGCTCGGGTGCACCGTGTGACCATTCGGATACCTCGTACACGATTTCTCGTTTTTCTTCCATGCTTAATTTACTGCATCTTGATGGATCAAGAACAAACCCTGAATAAAAAATTTCACAAGTATTATAATAATGGAGATTTAATTTAACATTTTATTTCTAATAAACAATTGTTTATGTTATTTTATATAGAAATAGCCATTAAACTAATTTCTTCATATTTGTTTTATCTATTTTAAACGTTTACATACACATGTTTAGAAATATAACCTACACATGATTTGCAAATGTATAGTTTACACATATAAACCGATTTTGTTTATACCTTTTAAATATTATAAAAATTGCATTTTAACCATCAAGTTTACATTTAAAAATATTTCAAGACTAAAAAAATGAAAAATAGCAAAAAGAATACTGTTCTACCCAAAGTACCGTTAATGTGTATCTATATCTATATCTATATCTATATATATATATCCTACAAGTACTAACAAAACCTGGATAACTCATGTTTTTATTGTGAATCTTGAATCTGTTGTTGCAAAATATAAGTTCCGTACAGAAGTTAAAAAAGTGGACAGAGCCAGAAACTAATAATAATCAGAACAGGACCAATAATTTCTGTGAATTATTATTAGCTGGCAGATGATGAGAATCACGAGGACATAAAAAACAAACATGCAGTTATTATTTATTAACAAACAACATATATCTGATATATCAATCAAACTCAGATCCGATTAAAAAGGCCACAAACCCATCAACAAAAACCAATCTTTTTTCTTCAAGATCAAATCTTTACATCAAGAAAACACAAACCCAGATGGATAATTGAATGAATTAAAAAACCCATCAAGGAAAATATATAATTTATTGATTTAGTGATTGAATTACCTTCAAAAGAGCAAGAACCCATGATGTTTGTCAAGAACAAGAACCCATCACTGCATTATTGTAATAAAGAATCCATGAATTGGGTGTTTATGGCATGTTATTTAGTACCTGATTCAAGCTGAAATAAAGTGTATGCTTGTGTGTGTATGAGAGAGAGAGAGAGAGAGAGAGATTCGATGAGAAAGAAAAGAAATCCAAATATATTTGAGGGAGAGTATTGGTTGGGGTGAGGGATAAAACCAAAAGCCAAGAAAAAAAAACATGATAAAAAGAATAATAAAGGAATAATAAATGTTAAAAGGCCGGTTCGGTTTTAAGATGGACTATATTCTTATTATTATTGGTGTCAACTGATACTAGCATGAATAAACGGAGTTAAAGAAAAGTAGATGTATAATTATAAACAAGTATTTGTACTTGCGTGTTGCGACGGATCATGTTAAATATGTTGCATGAGTTGTCGAATCAGTTACAAACATATGAGAAAGGAAACCATTTACAATCGGAAATTCATAAAACTGAAATCGTGCAACTTCTTTAAATCTAAATTAGTGAAGTTCGTTGTATGTTTGATCCAAAAGAATGAGATTGACTTAGTGTTACCCACCAAACCTGTTTTTGAGATCGGTTTGTTGTTCAAAATGTTATTATTCTCGCTCTCCAAACCATGCGACATGTGGTTGCAATGACTGTTTGGACCGCATGTCTTTTTTTGTTCTTTAGTAACTCTATCTTATCGAGTAGCTCTACGAACTACTTTAGTGCACGGCATTGGTTATTGTGGGAGACCTTCATCCAGTAAAGTATAATTCACCAGCCCCACTGGGCCGAGTGCAAGACACGACAAATGGCTAACAACATCTGCCTTCACGCCAGACAACACACAACTATTTAAAGCAACCAAAATATCCTTGATGTCAAAGCTAACCTCGTTGGGATGCGGTTCAATAAGGCTTTCCACATAAAACTTTTCAAATCCAAGTGTATGGTTCACCTAGATGTTCTTGTACGTCCTCAATCTCCTTTCTAACTTATTTTATTGTGAACTCCTACATATTGTGTAGTTAGTCTACCGTCAATCTCATGAGTTTATACGAATGTCTTTAGCCTTATTAAGGTTCTCTCTTAACCTATCACGACGTCAAGAGTGTTGTTTGTATGCTATTTTGTAGAGGTAGGGTACCAAAAAGACCCAAATACCCGTAAGTACCACCCGCGGGTCATAAAGAATCCTCTTGTAAACCATCCGCGGGACACTTGGATCACCCGCATATTACGAGTAAGGAGGAACGTCCTCATAACTCACGCGGAAGCATCCTGGTATCCTCAAAAGTCATCCGCAAGACGGTACATCCGTCCGCCTAAACAAGTGGAAGACAATAACTGCGGGACAGCTGTCATCACTCAAGTACTCTCTGGAAGAAAGTTCATGACTCTTACTTGGGGAATACGTGACATACTAACCAATGAACAAAGGACACCTTGACAGGTTGTTATAACCGTGCACATGGTCAGGGTGCGATCCATCCTATCAGCTGGTGACACGTGTTCTGGTTGTTATACCCATGCACATGGGACGTATAGCCCAACCTATCACAAGAAGACACGTGTCCAGGCGGTTATCAAAGATCTTCTAGAAGAAGACAGCTGCCCCAATCATCTTCCATCATCCTTCGGCTATAAATACCTCGTTAAACGGTATGAGGTATTCATTCACTCACATATATTCGAACTACACTTAGTCTCTGTACTTCATTACTTTCTTCATTACGAACGTTACTGATTCTCACGCCGGAGGGTGGTTACAGGAAGACCCCCCTCTTGTTCTTCCTGTAACGAGACTCACGGTGTTTGTTTTGCAGGTTCCGGTCACCGGACTTTGGGAAGCTTTACTCATATCGTGGTAGTAATTATCGTATTGTACCCTGTGGACTCACCAGATCCAGAACCCATACCCTGGGAGTGGATCCGTGTTTCTTCATTGGCGCCATCCGTGATTTGTGTTAGAACAGCAATAGTTTTCGTTGGATTTTGGGTTCGTTTGATATGAGTAAACTTCCTGAAGGGCCGACGGGAACCCCTGCAACTGAGTCACGTGTAACTAACACAGAAGCACCTCCGGGTCTTAGTGTTTTTGCACGCATCACGACTCCAAGTGGCCGTACTCTTGAGCGAGTCACAGCTCCAGGGTCACGGAACGTTGATGTAACACCTGGGGGTTTTACCCTAGAGAACGTCACAACACCAACCGGTACCACCCCCCAGATATGGGACGGGCCTCGGCACCGGAAGGTTCTAATTTGGGTAATCTCAGATGGATTACGGAAGAAACTCGCCGAAAGCGGTCAGTGTTGGATTTAGAAAATGATTCAGGTGACTCTGGAGTGGCGGGATCTCATAGACGTAATTCCAGATCTAGAGTAGCCTTGACTCCTGAAGAGTGGTTCCAAGCACAACAACAAAGTTTGATGGCTGAATACGAGCATAGAAAGCGTAATGAGCAACTTCACGCCCGCACTTTGGATTATGAGGAATCCCCTAGGGGATCTCCTTCTCCTCCACCAACAGTGCGAGGAAGTCAAACCCGTTACAGTCAACAGACGGAACTAGAGTTTGGCGAACTTCCGAGGCTACGTCCTCGTCCTCGCATAAATATGCGGATGCCATCTTATTTAGATGAGTTCGATGGTTACGATTCATCCTACCACCCGTGAGATTATAGTATGTATACCGGAGACAGTACAATGAGTTCTCAGGCAAAAAGCAGCCGTCCGCGTGACACAGTCCGCCATACCGAATACCATAGCAATGCGGAACGAGACTTTACTAAACCATACCGCCCCGCGGCTTTCGCCGAAAAATCAAAATTCATAGCAAGTATTTCCACAGCACCATTTCCCGTTAATGCTAAGATACCTACATCAGTGGGTAAGTATAATGGTATGACTGATCCAAGTGATCATCTCCAGAACTTTATTGCGGTAGGTGGTGTTAGTGGTTGGACGCTGCCTTATTGGTGCCACATGTTCGCATTGACACTAACAGGGGCAACAAGGGAGTGGTTTGAAAAATTACCTAGCGGTGAAATTTCTGGCTGGGACGATTTGGTGAAAAATTTTTCCTAACACTTCAGCCAGCAGAAAAGGCATACGCGAGACCAGTCAGAAATTTTAGACGTCGTCCACCGTGATAACGAGTCCATAGAATATTTTATCACCAGGTTCAATGACGAAAGCTTGAACATTTGCGGAATCAGTAAAGACATGCTTCGTGGTGCCTTCCGCAAAAACGTCAATTGCGACGATTTAGTCCGCACGCTTACGGGCAGAGATGGAACGCCAAAAGAGTGGGACGACCTTATGACTGCGGCAAAGGTGTATGCTAGTACTGAGAAAACATTGAGGAATGGTAACCCGAAGCAAAAGTTTAAAGTTGAATTTAAGAATCCGATAATTAATAGACAGGAGAAAGGCCCTATATGGTCAAGACTTCAGCCAAGTGCGGGAGCATCAAAACCATTTGATGCAAGATCCCTCATAGGCAACAAGAACAAAGCGGGACCCGCAAACCGAAGTCCCAACAATTGGACTCCTCTTTCAAAGACTCCCGCTGAAATTCTAACCACAGAGAATATAAAATTTAGAAAGCCACAACCACTAACAAGAAGATCATTCTTGGATGCTACCAAGCACTGTTCGTATCATGACGACATTGGTCATAATACAAATGAATGTAGAACATTGAAAAAGGAAATAGAGACGGCTATGAAATCTGGAAAGCTCAGACACTTGGTAAAAACTGGAAAACCGGACAATGGGAAAGCACCCATTCGAGACATCCAAGGCCCGAGTAAGAAGCAAATTAAAGATTTGAACGTTCATATGATACAGAGCGAGTCTCATACAGGGAATAAGAGGAAAGAATCTGATGATGAAGAGTGGAAGAATGAACCAGTGATCTTCCCTCGAATTAAAGGAGGCCGGAACAATAAGAATCCCCTGATCGTCACTTCTCTCTTTGGACATTATCGTTCTCACAATTTCTTCTTCGACACCGGCAGAACGTCGGACATCATGTATGAACAATGTTTTGACCAACTTGACGAGGAAGATAAGGAAAGATTGAAACCCATTCACGCTCCAGTGTCTGGGTTCGGAGGGGAAATAATGCATCCTCGGGGCGTAATTTCATTTCCAGTCACCCTAAGTGACGGAATTCATTCTAGAACAGAGGAGGTCGAATTCCTGGTTTTGCCGGCAACATCAAAACATGACATTATCCTTGGGCGAGAAGCGATTGGTGATTTCAATGCTCATCCGTCCACAACACACGGTGCAGTAGGAGTCCCAACTTGTACTGGCATCGCAATAATTCATGTTAATAGGCATTGCTTTACAACCGAAAGCTCAAAGCCCAGCAAGATCCCAAAACAAACTTTGAGGACTGAACCGGAAAAGTGGCTCTTGAACAAAGATTTCCCTGATCAAACTGTAACAATTGGACCGGCTATCTACGAGATAGTACGGACTTTCTTGAAACAATTATTATCAAAGAATGTTGATGTTTTCGTATGGCAACCTGCGGGCATGACAGGTGACCCGCGGGACATTTTGCGGAACACAAACTAAGGGTAAAACCCGTTGTTTACGCCAATTGTTCAAAAAAAACGTAAGATGGGTCCGGAACAAACAAAAGCAATGAATGAACAAGTCCAGGACCTCTTGCAGGCAGGCATCATCCGTCCAATCCGTTACCAAACTTGGGTCGCTAACCCAGTTATCGTCCCCAAAAGCAACGGGGCATGGCGGATGTGTATCGATTTCAAGGACTTAAATAAAGCATGTCCCAAGGATTGTTATCCTTTACCCGAGTTAGACCTCAAGGTTGATGTTGTAGCACCATTCAAATTTAAGTGTTTCTTGGATGCCTACAAAGGCTACCATCAGATCCGCATGGCAGCGGGCGATGAAGACAAAACATCATTTCGTACCGATCAAGGCACCTTTTGTTACAAAATGATGCCTTTCGGACTGAAAAATGCGGGACCCACGTATCAACGATTGATGGACATAGCATTTAAAGGTCCAATTGGTCGAAACTTAGAGGTTTATATGGACGATCTTGTAATCAAAAGTGTTGAAGAAGATCAGATGCTGAGAGATATTGAAGAGACTTTCGAAACATTGAAAGACATTAACATGAAGTTAAATCCAGCCAAGTGTTCATTCGGAATGGAAGAGGGAAAGTTTCTGGGTGTGATTGTCACGGATGCGGGCTTCAAAGCTAATCCAGACAAAGTTCAAGCTATAGCCCGCATGCCTTCCCCGTCCTCCCTCAAAGAAGTTCAGACTCTTAATGGCCGACTGGTTGCTTTGAATCGATTTTTAGCAAATCATGCAGCCAAGTCTCATCCATTTATCTCAACACTAAGAAATTGCCTTAAGAAAGCACATTTCAATTGGACTGCGGAAGCAGAACAAGCTTTTTTGGAAGTTAAAAAATATTTGATGGAGCTCCCTACGTTAGCAGCACCCTGTGAGGGGGAACCATTAACGTTATACCTGTCAGCATCAGACATTGCCATCGGGGCCGTCCTTCTGACAGATCGAAAGAATATTCAAACACCGATCTACTACATCAGCAGAACACTGTCGGGCCCGGAAACAAGATACTCCATGCTTGAAAAACTTGTTTTGACACTAGTCTATGCTGCCCGACACCTCCGCATGTACTTTCAAGGGCACCCCATCAATGTTTTAACCAGATACAAGCTCAAAAATGTTCTCAGTAAGCCCGAATTATCTGGCCGACTGGCCAAATGGGCCATCGAACTAGGTGAACATGCAATAGAATACAAACCTAGGCCAGCAATCAAAGGGCAAGTGTTGGCGGACTTCGTGACAGAAGTTCCGCATCACAAGGAAAAAGAATGTTTAACCGAGCAACAACCCCAAGCACCTCCGGAATTGGGACAAATTTGGTCCTTATTCATGGATGGAGCTTCAAGAAATGAGGGATGTGAGGCAGGCCTCAGGCTGGTCAATCCCGAAGGCCATGAGTTTACATATGCCATAAAGCTGGACTTCAAACGTACCAATAACGAGGCAGAATATGAAGCTTTCTTGGCAGGCTTGCGGATAGCCAAAAAGCTCGGGGTTAAACATTTAGAAGCCCGAGTGGATTCCATGTTGATTGCGGGACAAATCAATGGTACATACAAAGAAAAAAACGATATCATGGCTTCATACGTATCACAGGCAAAAGATTTAATGCTCCAGTTCTCTTCTTGCAAAGTCATTCATATAAAGAGAAGTGAAAACAAATCAGCGTATGCTCTCAGTAAATTGGCTTCAACGAACTTCGAACATTTCGCCAAGGACATCCGCATTGAAGTATTAGACCGCCCGTCTGTTCCGCAACATCAAGTTCTAGTAATTCAAACGGGAGTAGAATCCTGGATGACACCCATCATAGCATACTTGTCATCCGAAGCACTTCCGGAAGGAAAGGCAGCGGCCCGGAAGATAAAGCACAAAGCCTTGAACTACCAGATACATGACGGTGTTTTATACCGACGTTCCTTCCTCGGACCACTACTTCGATGTGTGGATGCTGAGGACGCGAATTACTTAATCAGAGAGGTTCATGAAGGCATTTGTGGTCTTCACACGAGTCCGCGGATGGTTGTAGCAAAGGTAATGAATGCTGGGTATTACACTCCGGGGAGGCATATGGATGCTGTACATGAAATCAGAAAGTGTGATTCATGTCAATGCCATGCTCCTAACACGCTTCGACCAAAAAACGAGTTTGTTCCAGTTACTTCAGCTTGGCCATTCCAGAAATGGACAATTGACATAATGGGACCTTTCCCTGAAGCCCCCGGACGTATCAAATTCCTGATAGTAGCCATCGACTACTTCACAAAGTGGGTGGAAGCTAAACCGGTTGCTTCCATAACAGCAGCAAGTGTTAAAAAATTCCTGTGGGAATTCATAATATGCCGGTTTGGCCTTCCTCTGGAACTCGTTAGAGATAACGGAACTCAGTTCGCGGACAGTGGGCTACAAGAATGGTTAAAAGAATTACATGTTTCTCAAACTTTCACCTCAGTAGCCCACCCGCAAGCAAATGGTCAGGTTGAACGAACCAATCGACCATCAAAGAAGGAATTAAGGCCAGACTAGGAACTAGAAGGACGGGTTGGGTTGACGAGTTACCCCACGTGTTATGGGCTTTCCGCACCCAAAAGAATTCTAGTAATTCCGAAACCCCCCTTTAGTTTAACTTATGGCACAGAGGCCATGATTCCGGCCGAAATCGGAATCCCATCCGCCAGAGTCCTCATGATCGAAGATAACGATCAGGAACTCCGGATGAACCTTAACCTCCTTGAGGAAAGGAAGGAGTTGGCATCAATCCGCGAGCATAATTACAAACGCCATTTACAAAAGTACTACAACTCGCGGATCCAAATATGTGAATTTGACGCGGGAGACTTTGTCTTCCGCAACAACGAAGCCTCAGGACAAGAACCCTTGGGCAAGTTGGCCCCAACTTGGGAAGGACCTTATAAAATTCACAAAGTTTTATCTAAGGGTGCCTACAAGTTAGAGAAGTTGGACGGGACGGAGATCCCTGGAACTTGGAATGGGGCCCAACTGAAAAAATGTTACATTTAGTTGTTTTTCTTTCGGCCTGCGAGCCTAGCTAAAAGACCACAACGTATGTAATTTCATTTCTTGTAATTCGGCTTATGCCTCAGTTATGAAAATTTTCATTTCAGTCAATCGAGACTGGTATTATTATGTAACCCTTTATTGGCATACAAAGAAGATCCTACCAAAAACACTTATATTATGACAAAATAAACAAAGTGTAAAGGATGCAAAATTAAAACTTCTTTATATACACAAATGGGATTACAACAAAAGATCAAGTTACAAGAAAAAAGAAAATTCTATCTATAGAGCGGCATCTTCATGTTCCGCATTGTTACCTCCCGCATCTTCAGCATGATCTTCTTCTTCTTCTTCTTCTTTGTTTTCTTCATCGAGATCAAGAAGAGTCTTTAATTGCGGAATGCCATCCTCCTTGTCCGCTAGCCCGGATATCTGTTCCGACAAAGAAAATTTCAAAGAATCAAAGTCCTTTGATTTCTGTTTAAGAATGGCAACAGTATCCTGGCCAGCTAGAACATACTCCTCAGGAAGCTTGGAAGTGGAACCAAACTGATAACCTTCTTTAAAGCCCAGTTGGCGACCAGCTTGCTTCGAAGCTTTGAGGAGGATAGCAACACAATTCCCAAGTTCATTACTTGCGTGAACATCAACAATGACCTGTTGAATTAATCACATATAAATAACTCTAAATACTTAGATTATTTATACAAAAGTAGAAATACATACCTTGGGAATGGCTTCTGCTAACAGCCATTTTTGGTCCGCCTTGGTGCGGACAAGCTCCATCTTATGTTTGGCGCATTCCAAGGCTTGATCACGACTTTTGACGTTGAGATCAGTCAAGCGTTTGTCCTTGGCCGCCGATTCAGCTCGAAGGGCCTCCAATAACTTGGCTTGTTCCTCCAAATGTTTCTGGAGAACAGCCCTGGTTTCTTCAGCAACGGACCGAGCAGTTTTCTCTGCCTCCAGGGCCTGTCTGGTCTCCCTAGCCTCATTCATAGCCTTAAGAGTTTCGTCTTTAGTATCGGAGGCGAAAGCTGCCAACTCGTCCCATTGCTCATTCATCGATAACCAGTCCCTGGTTATCTCGTGGGTCGTGGAAAGAGAGTTCGCCAAGTAATAAGAGTGGGAGTTCAGCAATTCTTGGCGAACACTGAGGCGGCGTCTCTCCTTTTCACCATGCGGGAGACACTCCACCAGAAATTCAAAACATGTGTCCACTTCGCGGAATGTCGAATCCCGACGGAGGGACCAGTTAGGCTGGTGTGGGGTGGGATTCTCCCCCTCAGGAGGAGGAGAAGTTGGGGAAGCATAGGGAAATGTGCTTATACCCCCTTGATCTCTGAAGTGGTGTACATTATGAGAAGATGACACCTTAGCATGAACAGTGGTATCGGTCTCATTCTTCTTCAATGGAGAGTCGTCAGCCACAATAACCGGATCTTCTGCAGTGTTAGGAGGCGGTGGTGGCGGACGAACAAGAGAATCCTTTAAACCGGAAATACCTTCAGACAGGTTATCCAAGTTCACTAAAGATCATTAACAATGGGTTAGAAATTCTCCAGTTCAAAATAAATAAAGAGTAGAGACAAAATTTACATACCTAGCGAAGGGTCCTCCGCATCAAGTTGTTCTAAACGGGCTTCCAAGGCGGAAAAGGTTATTTTCTTGGATTTTTTCTTCTTTAAGGTAATCTTCACAGGATTAACCTTGCGCTTACCCACCTCCTTGGAAATACCCACACCAACAACCGGACGTTTACCCTCAGCAGCAACATCATCAGGTTCTGGACCCTCAGCTTCCACAGTAACATCGACGTTATCAGGGTTGGGTTCCTGATTAGTCTTGGCTCGTTGGCGGGTAAGACCTGCAGTAGAGCTCATAGCTTTATTAGCGTCAGTTGAATAAACTTCTTCGCAAAGTGATGACTCCTCACTGGACGAGAAGAGCACAATCACTCCGCTAGAAGTAATAGCAGTTACAGGTTTGGGTTTCAAAATGCCCTCATCTTTCTGGATGCATTCTTTTAATGTATGCCTCACCTTTAGCATACATCGCCTCGGACACTTTGGGTTCCGGGCGGAAAGCTGCGGGGAACACGAAGTTATAACGGGTGCGCTCAAGAAAGGACGCATCCCTTTTATCGATTGGGCGGCGCACCATCATTCCCCCCTTGCGATCCAACAAGGTGCTAAAGACAGAACCTTCACCTACACAAAGCAAGGAAACAAATTAGAAAACTCCTAAGGACAAAACAGAGATAACAACAAACGTACTCTTGTCGGTTTCCTCATAGTACGGTTCCAGAGTTGGAAATGGCCACAATCGACTCATCCTCGCACTCACCATTGCCCCTTCGTGGATTGGGCGCATGGGAGTCAGTGTGGAGATCAACGTTTGATACCATGCCTGATCTTCATGGGCGGAAGCCACAACCACTGGCATAGCCTCTTTTGCCTTCCACTTATGCATTGCGAAAGGAATAACATCCTCTCAGATCCAGAAAAATTTAGGTTTCCAGCCATGGAGGCTACGGAGCCATTCCGTGCCTATAACCCTCTTCTCCACAGTCGCGAAGCTATACCACCCATCGCGGAAGGTCATCTTGTAAAAAACGGCAAACATGCCAACAGATGGTTCAAGGTTGCGGGTCTGGCAACAGAATTCGAAGTGTCGAATCCTTAACATCCCGAAGGGATGAATCTGGGAAAGGTGAACCTTATAAGTTGTCAAGACCTATTAGACAAACTTAGTAATCGGAATCCGGAAGTTCCCCGTGGTAAAGTGGTCTATGTATACAACCATTTTCTTTGGAGGCGGGTTAGTAGCGATAGAACCACTAGAAGGAAGTTCCGGTTCCCACTCCGTCGTCAATCCATAAACATTAACGGCATCATTATAGTCTTCTTCTTTAAGACAGACTTCAACCTCATTGATAGTAGGGGTACTCTTCTTTTCTTTATCCATCTCAGTTTCGAAAAAAAGATGAAGAAATTGTAAAAAAGATGAAGAAATCTCAGAGAACGCTGAAAAATCTCAAATGTTTGGAAGAAATCTGAAAGTGATAAAGGTTAAATGGTAGTCACAAGGATTCTATTTATACTCATCGCAATTAATGCGATAAACAAAGTGTCAGAGGAAAGAGAAACCGCGGACCCCCAGATGATTGACACGTCAGGCGGAAAATTCAAGATAATGAAAATAGGCTGTCAAAGGCGTCATGAACATCTTATCAGCTGTCCTCAATAAGTTTCTCTCTCCGCCACGTCATCATACTTATCCAAATTTTCAAACACTTCAAAAAGTTGAAGATTTCTGATATGGTTTAAAATATACATGTTATTATATAAATAGTTCCTACACTTTCAAGTATTTTGAGCCAGTTTTTTATTGAATATATTTCTATTTGGCTCATAATTGGATTTTAAAGATTAAATTTTTAAACGAGCTAAATTAAAGTGTTTATGCTAAACTTGAGATCACAATGGCATCAAAGTAATAATTGGTGGAATAAATGGTCACAGATTTTGTGAAGTTTCATGTTTACATGATTAATAAAAGATAAAATTTCACGTTAACCATGTTCCAATTACTTATGAGTTTTATTTTTTACAAAGTGCAGGGTTGCTCATTGAAATATTTTAAATGGGCTGATGATTAATGGACCCACAAGAATATAGAAAGAAAGAAATAAATAAAACCCTACCATATTATGAATATAAAGAGCCGATACAGAAGTCATACGGAGAATATAATTTGGAGGGTTGAGGAGTTTGGGTGTGGCGCTACAGGAGAACTCGTGACGTCAAAAAGGGGGGCCGCAGATCAAGAAGAACAACAACGCGGGTTTACTTTTGATTGTTAAGCTGCTTGGTGGAATTCTTTAAAAAAAGACCTTTTGTCTCAACGTGAGAAGAAAGAAAGCAAAAGAAGGTTATTATTATTATTATTAATTTCCTGGCTACTGTTACAGTTGGTTTGTTTTATTAGATTTTTTTTTATTATGAATTATTTTTGTGAACTCTATATTAGTTTTGTTTCGTATTTAATTATGAGTAACTAAACCTTTATACTACCTAGGTTTTGGTTGAACACTATGTTAGATTAATGGTTTGATGAATTATTATTTGATTTTTGGTTGATTTGGTATTATGGTAAAGTTTTTAATTGGTTTGTTCACAATATTGTTGAGTGATTAAATCTAGTTTATTACTTTAATATTTCTTCCACTTGTGTTTAATAGTTTTTGTGATTGTTAGACACATGGTTAGGTTGTTTACTTTGTGTTTTCAACTTGTTTGCGGTTTATGGTCGAAATAACCGTATGAGTAATTTATAAAAGTTTATTAGATTTTTATTGTTCTTTCACTAAAGAGACCGGGAGGTGATTTAGTGTTGTGTCATCTTTGTCTTTTTCGGGTTTGGGTAATAATTGCACGAGAGTGAGTTATCCTAGGTCCCTAAGATTATTGTGATACAAGTTGTGTTCAAACTAATTAAAAATACCCTCTTTATATTAATATATATTGTATTCAAAGAGACCGGGAGGTGATTTTGGTTGTGGGGTACCATAATATTATTAGGCAAGGTGAGACCGAGAGGTGATCCAAACCTTTAACAATTGAGCTTCACATGTCATTAGAGTTCTAGGGTGTCGTTGGTGAGGCTGGGAAGCGATCTAGCGTACTTTGGTGGTCTTTAGTGTCATATTTTTAAGATATTGTTTTTCAACCAAGTCAAGTTCGTTAACTATTAATTTTAACTAGTGGTATTCCATTACCTAGGTAATCGTTTCTCATATTCGTTTTAAAACCAAATTTTTATAAAGTTTTATTTTTAGTTAATTTTTAATTAGTTAAGTTTTATTGGTTTAATTAATATAAAAAAAATCTAAAAATAATGAAAAGAAAGTCTAGGTTAGTGATCATTAAGTTTAATAATTATAGTTTACCCATAGTGTCCTAGGTTCGATATCCGTTCTTACTTTCTAACTACATTGCGACCGGTACACTTGCCGATTGTGTGTTTTTTTAGGTGAATTCGGTAAAACTTGTTTTTAATATTATTACCGCGTTTCAGCACATCAATTTCAGAGAAATCTTCTCAAGAGATATAAAATATCAAAAGCACTTCTTAAAGGTATTTTCACCAGACAAGCAGAATGTATGCAAAAAGATAAAAAGAGACTTTTCTCATTAATTGTCCAAAAATTAATTACACAGAGGGAAAAGAAAATATTACAAGGAGAAAAACATTAAAGCCTAGTCTAAGGGTTCGAGGCTGCGGGGTCTTCCGAAGCCTTTAATGATGTGTCTTCCGAAGAATCGTCCTCAGATTCCTCCCCAAGGTAACTCTTTAACAGTTGCACACCGTCGTATACAGAAGCAAACTCCGGAAGCGCATCTTGCAAAGCAAACACCATAGTGTCATGCTCCTTGACCCGGTCAGCACGATCTTGTTTGACGTTTACACCGTATAACGGATGATCTTTAAATGTGCGGTTGCTCCGCGTATAACTCACTCCCTTATGAAATCCCATAACACGCCCGAGGGGTGAAGAAGCAGCCATCACGTTGGCAAAGCTATCATTCAGCTCCTTGCTTCCTTTGATATGGCGGACGACCTGTTAAGACAAAAACATAAGTTCCCAGTATCAAAGAACAGAGTGAAACAACGAATGATAAAGATTTACTTACAGCATCAACTCCCCGAGTAAGGAACCATTGACGGTCCTTCTCTGCACGCTCTGCCCGCGCTCGGAACTCCTTTGATTCCGCAATAGCTTCCTCATGAGCTTGAAGGAGAGAATTATAAGCAGTCTGAATTTCAGCAGCACTCTGATCTTTAAGTTTGGCTTGCTCCTTCTGCAGCTCCAGCTCCGCTTCAAGATCGTGAATCCGTGCACCTTGAAGGGCTACTTGATTCTCTAATGAAGAGTTAGCCTCCTTAGCACGAGTCAACTCATCTCTTTCCCTTTGAGCCTTAGCTCGAGCAGCTTCAAGGACAGAATTTTGCTTTTCACAAGCTTCCTTCCATCGGCGAGCAGGCTCAGCGTTGCGATCTTGCCCACCTTTAAGAGCGATTTCCGCGTAAGATTGTTTCCATTTAGCGGTTTGGGCGGCAAGACGATGCTCTTCAGCCTCTTTCTTGGCAGCCTCAGCGGCCCGCCGAGTTCTCCCACTTTCCCGCCTAAGGTACGCCATTCACTTAGGACTTCTTGGCTACCGGCTAAGGCATTGGCCAGATGGTAGGCCATGTTGGTATGCAGGTCATGGCGGGAAAGGTCACGCTGATATGCCATTTCAGCGGGCGGTACACAGTGTTCAACAAATTCCATACAAGTTCTCGGTTGGGAAAACCGAGAACCGTTAGTAATACCCCATGGAGGGACAAACAACTCGTGCTTGTCACCTAGGCCTGTATCTCCGAAGTAACGGGAAGTCGAAGGCCTGAACCGAGTCAGGGTAGAAGAAGACTGTTGTAAAGAAGGACGAAGAGGAGACTCCTCAGTCTGGAAACCTTCCTCGTTAACAACAGGATTGTTTTCCTGATCACCAGTACCACCCCCAGCCTGAAAAAGATAGTCAAAACGAGTATCAGTTCCCAACTGGACATGAACCTCCCTCGTTGCAGTATCAGCCGGCGGAGTTGACACCCTGTCTTCCATGGCAGTTTCAAGGGTCGATTGACCCTCTACATTAGGGCCACTCGGCGGAGTGGATAGATTAATCTCAGCATCTTCCCTTGGAAGAGGAGATGGTGGTTTTTCAGTATGAGGGGTTGGTGTAAATAGCTTTTCAGAAATATCCTCACTAAAGATCAACGGATCTACATAACAAAGTTATACTTAGTCAAACACTTATAAAAGAATACAGTATTAAAAGATGAACACATACCTTCAACGATGTCTTGGCGATCGGCAAGACTGTACTGTGGCTTCTTAGGGCGGTGAACTTTCCGTTTCTTCTTTGATGGTCTTGCCTCAGAATCTACAGTCTTCCCGCCTCCAGAACTTGCCTGAGAAACACATAAAACTCTTCTTCTCCAATTCTGTCAATAAAGATGAGACAGGAAAATTCAGGCATATCTTCCTCAGAGTCTCCCTCCTCTTCGGAAACAGAGAAATCAGAAGTATCACCATCATCATCGTCTGATGATATAATGGAGATCATCCCGTCGGGAGTAATGGCAGTAAGAGGTGGAGGGTTTAGAACATACGCACCTGTTTCAAAGGTGGCATTGGAAATTACGGGTTCAACCCGAACCTTCTTTGGAAACAAAAATTGGGACTTGGTTTTGTCAAGAATAGGCTGGTCCCCTGCCTCGCGGATACTCTTACGGACACAACCTCTGTCCTCAAAAAGAGCGTTAATCATAGAACTCTGACCTGAAAAAGATAGGAGCTTAATCATAAAAACATTCAAGCAAGCAAAGAAACAGTAAAAGATAACTTACGCTCATTTAAGTCTACAAAAATAGGCTCCATAAATTCTGTGGGCCACAAACGGCTCATGCCCGCCCACACTAGCGCTTCTTCCGGCAGGGCTCGCATGGGTGTTGGTTCCATTGTGAGTACACGATACCATTCTTGACCCTCATGAGCAGCAGTAACAATGTCAGGAAGGGCAGAATTCACCGGACGACAAACCATGTTTAATGGCACCACGTCCTCAGAAACCCAAAAGAACTTATTCCGCCAGTCTTTGGATACCTTTTCAACTTCATATCCGATACATCGATCAGAAAACCCTTGACACGTATACCAACCATTGCGGATGGTAACACGGTAAAAAACGGGAAATCGATCAATATGTGGCACCATGTCACGAGCTATGCATACAAATTCATAATGACAAATTCGCATCATAGCACGGGGATGCAGTTGGGATAGATGGATCCCATAAGCGGTTAACACTTTTTGGAGAAATCTCGTTATGGGTAAACGAAAATTCCCATGAGCGAAATAATCGGCGTACAAAGCCATTTTCCCAGGCGGTGGGAAACTGGCTATAGATCCAATGGATGGAAACTCTGGTTCCCACTCGGGTGGAATACCATACGTTTCCAGTAACTTTTCATATTCTGAGTGGTCCCATGCAATTTCTATCTCATCAACTTCAGTCTGTACGTTCGACATTATAATGGATTGAAAGGAAGATATATGAAAAGTTCAGAAAGAATTAAGTAGATAATCAGACGAAAGGAGCGATAAAACTTCAAAAAGAAGGAGCATCTCCCTATTTATACTCATCGCAATTAATGCGATGAGATATGCACAGTAGAGAGGGAAAAACATCACCAACCAGCGACTGACACGTCACACGGGAAATTCAAAAAAGAGAAAACGTTGTACAGTCGGGTACAGTGACAGCCGTCAAAAACGTTCCATCATCTATTCACGCGCCTGCAAGTGGTCAACTTGTCCTTTTTCATAATTATCCATACAACAGAAGATATTTTCTACCTAACCTCCGAACAACAAAAATCCCCAACATACATTAAGTCCAGAATTTCACCCGCACAAAGACTTAACGCGGAAGAAACACTGGACTGGGGGGACTTGTAGAGGTAGGGTACCAAAAAGACCCAAATACCCTTAAGTACCACCCGCGGGTCATAAAGAATCCTCTTGTAAACCATCTGCGGGACACTTGGATCACCCGCATATTACGAGTAAGGAGGAACGTCCTCATAACTCACGCGGAAGCATCCTGGTATCCTCAAAAGTCATCCGCAAGACGGGACATCCGTCCGCCTAAACAAGCGGAAGACAATGCCTGCGGGACAGCTGTCATCACTCAAGTACTCTCTGGAAGAAAGTTCATGACTCTTACTTGGGGAATACGTGACATACTAACCAATGAATAAAGGATACCTGGCCAGGTTGTTATAACCGTGCACATGGTCAGGGTGCGATTCATCCTATCAGCTGGTGACACGTGTCCTGGTTGTTATACCCATGCACATGGGACGTATAGCCCAACCTATCATAAGATGACAAGTGTCCAGGCGGTTATCAAAGATCTTCTAGAAGAAGACAGATGCCCCAACCATCTTCCATCATCCTTCGGCTATAAATATGTCACACCCCGATTTAGGGCCTAGGCGTGTGACCACAAGTTGGTACCACTTTTGTAAATACATCAGAGTTGCGGGTTTTATAGCGGAAGTCTTTAAAAATATGATTACTTTGAAAACTTATTAAAAAGTCGGGTTTGAATACCCGTTGGATGTTTCAAACACATTTCTTTATAAAACATAACTCTTTGTAATATCTTGAAATAAAATATCTGAGCCATCAGATAGCATCTAATGACTATATCTCCAATCTTCTATTCCTTCTTGCTTATTTAACCTTTCTTGTTCCCTGTAACATGGGGGAAAATACGTCAGCACAAAGCTGGTGAATAACGCTGACTCTAAAATCTCTTTTCAATACCTTTGTGATACCAACAATAATACATTTGCGACTACTCATTAGGCACCCAACTCAATTGGGTTCAAATTACCCTAAGTACCATGTACAATTAATTATATACACAAATCATTTCTCATAAGCTTCCGGAGACATGTTTATGATTTGCATGGCCTCGGGAAAATGCCGAGTCACCATATATGTTTGGATCCAGACACATGTATACTCTTAATCAGAGTGTCCGTTTCTTATTATTGTACACAAAGTTTTTAAGGATTCGTAAATCCTATGCAAACATTTTGACTCAGTATAAAAGGTTTGGGGCGTATTCACCTTTTCTGTTTATAATCAGTTTCTGATACTGATTTCTGTTTTCTGATTCTGTTTCTTGATTGGTTACCTCGGACCTATAGTACGAGAATAACATTTGTATAAATAACTAGATCAGCGATCTAGCTTCAGACCTTTAGTCCGTTTTTGTATAGCGTTAACCTTGATAAAAACATATGTTTATTCAAAACATTTGGACCTTTAGTCCCTTTCTTTATTTACCAATTATAGGCTACGTTTCTTCTTCAGGAAGAAACGTCTATACTGAGTTTCTTTTTCAAGAAGAAACATTAATCAACTATATTCTTTGAATATTATATTTCTTAACAATAAAGAAATACTATTTTAGTTATAACCTTTGCTTAAGAAAAGTTATATGATTCTTAATCGTAATCAAGGTTTGGCTATAACTTCGACTATGGTCTAAGCCATTTATAATAATAAAATAATAACTTAGGCAGAACCCCTTACCTCGCATGGGTATTCGGAGTTATATATTCCTATGCTTATACGGGCAGCACTTCTACTCTATGCACGTCTATCGAGGCGTTCTTGATCCACCTTCCTTGGCACGCAAATCGAGGCAATGTTCGGTTGTCGGGTCGTGCACGTACTTCAAGAAAGAATGTCGGGTTTCTTGAGTGGCACGCACTTCAAGGAAACACCTGGTTTATGGCACGTATTACGATGTGTTATTTGTCAGGTCAGTGGCACGCAAAACGGTGTTCGGCACGCAAAACGAGGTAGAGAGAGTGAGATTCTAGAGAGAGAGTGGTTGTGGGTGTGTGAAATGAATGTGCCATGGCCACCCTATTTATAGCCGTTTTTGAGTCCTATCACGTACCGCGAGGGGCCCCTTTTCGGATTCCGTCGCGTACCACGACCAACACAAATCGCCACGTGTCCTGACACGTCTGCCACGTGTCGCCACGTGGTCTGACACATTATGTCACATGTCCTGGCCTGCTTCCACGTGTCGCCGGAGTGCGACACGTGTTGATGACTCATCAAGGCCCATCGTGTACCGCGATGGCCGTCCTCTTGGACTTATCGCGTACCGCGATGGGTCCCTTAATTTTATTTTTCATTTTTAGTCCTCGTCTTTGATAGCTTGACATTTCTAGTCAAATTCTCGTTGTCCAAAAATACTAAGGCGGCTCGTGGCGATGCGAGCGTGCGCCATCAAAGCGCCACATTGCGCCCAACACCCTTCGCCATCGTCCTCGTCCTCGCCCGAGCGCGAGCGCGTGAACGTCGGGTGCTACGCACCCTCCACTAGGACCACTTGGTGCGTGATATTCATAAAAGAATATTACTATGGAAAATCTCTTCCTTATAAAGAGCTTCCATTTCTTTACCACTTTCCATGTGGGATAGGTTTCACATTTCTTATTTATACCTTGATGGAATGCTTCCACTTTCTTGCATCCTTCCATGTGGGATGGAGTTTCCTTATTTCTTTCTTATTTCTTTCATGTAAGAAATTTTATTTAGGAAATATTTTTATTTCCTTATTTTTCTTAAATTTCCTTATTTAATATTTTCTCATGTCTTGTCTTGATATTATTTTTGATCCCTCAACTTTCCTAAGTTGTCAAATTTGGATCGAAATTTTGGGGATGTTACATCCTCCACACCTTGAAATGAATCTCATCCTCGAGATTCGTTGTTTGAAGTATGAATGGTTCTTACCTTTCAAATGTTGATTAGATTCTATCTAATCTGGTTCTTTGTTGTTGCAGAATAGCTAGGGTCTTTATTTTGTTGCTAACTTACATCCTTGAATGATGTAACCAGTCAATAGTTTAGAATATCATTAGTAAATATAAATTGCTAAACACATTGATCAGTTGTGTTTAACTATTTACCTTACCGTTATGTATTCTAAATATTTACTGATGTTAACTACATTCTTGTTTTTGATTCAATCTGTCGAATCTATTCCACTATATTGTTGTTGTTAGATTCAGTCTATTGAATCTATTCCATTAACTTGTTGCTTAGATTCGTCTATCGAATCCATTTTATCCTTGATCTTGATCAATGATGTTCTCTATAGTACCCTTTGACTTAATTTCATGCGTTATACTTAGCGATTGTATTTTTCTTGAATATATTCGAGCTCTTTTTCTTTGACCTTTTGATCAACCTTACCAGGTAGATATTCTTGTATGAGCTCCTTTCGATAATATATTGTCCTTGCATATATATATTTTCTAATGTTTGATATATCATCCTCTTGGATGATAATTTTCTCAACGTTTTCTTTGTTATAAGTTCAGATGAACTTTTCAATATGTGAACCTCTTGTTTGTACTTTAGAGGTAACAAATATAAGCATTTTTGTGTATTAACACGATCTATATGCTAATATTTCATTTATAACTTAGGGAATTAAATACCCTTCTTTGATTACAAAACTTCTCGTTTGAAAACGAGTTACATTTATTATACTAGAGTTAGCTAATCTATCAAGACATTCCTTTGATACGATCTTGTCATTTTTTAATCTTGACTAGCTTTTCTTTTCGGGCATTCAGTCTTAAAGTGACTCGTTTCTCCACATGTAAAACATACTCCGAGCTTCTTACGACATTCATCTATTGTATGTCCTGCTCTCTTGCAGTATGCACAATTGCTTGAATTTTCTAGTCGACACTTTCCAGTATGTTTTCTTACACAAGTCTTACATACTGACTTGGGAGTACTTTCTTCCTTTCCTAACTTCTTGGAATCTTTTGGTTTCTTTGTTTTATCTTCTATCTTTTCTTCTTCTTGATTCCTTATCATACTGTTGATTAAGTATTCGGCCAATTCCATAGCCGAATCAACTGTTTCTGGCATATTGGATCGTACCATATCTCTTATTTCTCTCGGTAGTCCATATATGTAACGAGTTACTTTATTATATTCCGGAGTTACTAGATGTGGAACCAGTCGGCAGTATTCTAGGAATTTAGTATTATATTCCCTAACATTATGCAACGTGTCCTGGCCTGCTTCCACGTGTCGCCGGAGTGCGACACGTGTTGATGACTCATCACGGCCCATCGTGTACCGCGATGGCCGTCCTCTTGGACTCATCGCGTACCACGATGGGTCCCTTCCCTTAATATTATTTTTCATTTTTAGTCCCTCGTCTTTGATAGCTTGATATTTCTAGTCAAATTCTCGTTGTCCAAAAATACTAAGGCGGCTCGCGGCGATGCGAGCGTGCGCCATCAAAGCGCCACATTGCGCCCAACGCCCTTCGCCATCGCCATCTTCCTCGTCCTCGTCCTCTTCCTCTTCCTCTTCCTCTTCCTCGTCCTCGCCCGAGCGTGAGCGCGTGCGCGTCGGGTGCTACGCACCCTCCGCTAGGACCACTTGGTGCATGATATTCATAAAAGAATATTACTATGGAAAATCTCTTCCTTATAAAGAGCTTTCATTTCTTTACCACTTTTCATGTGGGATAGGTTTTACATTCCTTATTTATACTTTGATAGAATGCTTTCACTTTCTTGCGTCCTTCCATGTGGGATGGAGTTTCCTTATTTCTTTCTTATTTCTTTCATGTAAGAAATTTTATTTAGGAAATATTTTTATTTCCTTATTTTTCTTGAATTTCCTTATTTAATATTTTCTCATGTCTTGTCTTGATATTATTTTTGATCCCTCAACTTTCCTAAGTTTTCAAATTTGGATCGAAATTTTGGGGATGTTACAAAATACCTCGTCAAACGATATGAGGTATTCATTCACTCACATATATTCGGACTACACTTAGTCTCTGTACTTCAGTACTTTCTTCATTACGAACGTTACTGATTCTCACGCCGGAGGGTGGTTACTGGAAGATCCCCCATCTAGTCCTTCCTGTAACGAGACTCATGTTTTGCAGGTTCCGGTCACTGGACTTTGGGAAGCTTTACTCATATCGTGGTAGTAATTATCGTATTGTACCATGTGGACTCACCGGATCCAGAACCCATACCCTGAGAGTGGATCCGTGTTTCTTCATATTTACTTGTCAAAATGATTTCTAACAAGTATTTAGCAAGCAAAAACCAGCCACCTTCTATTGGCATCATTATAATGTCACACCAAATAAAGTTAAGTATTTAGCAAGCAGACACTAGCCACATTCTATTGGTATCATTATAACGTCACAACAGATAAATCTTTAAGCAAAGATTGCATAGCTAAATAGATTATGTTGGAGATATGTAGTGTGTGACCATACCCTTCTCAGGAAATGATTTGTGTTCATTGGACTAAAATCGTACTCGGTGTGACTACCCTATTTGTACCATTCCGATAACATCAAATCATGATCTCATGTTAGCATCTTTTAATGTATATTGTATGAGGTAGATTGATCATATTAACTCATATATATTATGTGCTTGATGTGAACTCACTTTATGTGTGTGATCCTTTATGTAACACCCCATGTAAATTCAACATGATCCTAATCTGGAAATGTTAGTTCATAAGAAATGTTAGACCTCAACTATCATTAACATATTTTGGATGCGATAACCGTAGTTCAGAGTACTCCATAGATAAGCGTGCTCGAATATGAGTAGTATCATGGTCGTGATATACTAGGAAGTCTCTACCCAGATAATCGAAAATAGTTTATGGGAAACTAGTGGAAAAAACAATATTGGTTGATATGAGATGCAAGATGTTACAAATGGTATCATATACATTTGTTTACTAGTTACAACAAATCAACAATCTTTATATTTGATTAATCGTATTACTCTATAGAATAGTAACCAAGTTTTGAAATTGTTCCAATCAGGTCATTCATAAAATCTTTTGTTCCAATTAGGTCACTAAAGTTTCTTTTTTATTCTAATCCTATATATTTTACCTAGATAGCATGTTTTGTTCGTTTTTTTATTATTTTTAAATAGCTTAACATTGACAAATTTTTTTAAAAGTGACAAAATTAATAAAAATGAGAGAAAAAAATTTATTTGTGAAAAAATGCAAAAAAAAATAATTTTGTTTTTAGTTTTCCAGTTTTTTTTTCAGTTTTCCATATTATTATTATTTTTTGCAATTTATCGCAAAACAAAACAAAAAATTTAATATTTTTTTAAATTTTCTAGTTTTTATTTTAATTTTTCATTTAAAAAAAACTAGAAAATTAAAAAAAAAGCATAACTTTTTTTTTTGCAATTTTCCAGATTATTATTATTATTATTATTATTATTATTTTCTATTTTTCACAATTTATAATTTATTTTTCTCAATTTTTAAAAAATGTTTTGCAATGTCAAACTATTTGAAAATAAGAAAAACCTACATGACCTACTATTAAGGTAAAATATCTATGATTAGAACAAAAAAAAAAACTTTAGTGACATGATTGGAACAAAAGATTTTATTAGTGACATGATTAAAACACTTTTAAAACTTGGTTAATATTGTATAGAGTTGCCTCAAGTAAATAAGTGAAACATTATGTTACAAGTTTCAAGTTAGTATACTAGCAAACTAGGGTATATACCCGCGTGACACTTGAGTGGAATAACTTGTCACTAAACATAATCAACTTAAACATCAATTTAAACAAACATAATATTTCTTTAACTATTAAAACTTGATTGATTTACATTGTAACTTAACACATCACCATACCAACCAAAAAGTAATAAATTTACGTTGTCTTAATATTAAAACTTTCAAATTACAGGACGTTAATTTGAACATGACAAACATAATAAATTTAAACAACAAATTCAAACAACAAAATACTTCTTCAAACTTTCGGACCAAAACGTTAACCATTTACATTGTCTATATCTTAAAAGTTAAAAGTTACAATAAGTTAATGTATATTGAACAACCAAAAAACACCAACAAAACCCATAAACATGTACTTTCATATTAAACCACCATCAACTTCTTCAAACATTCTACCAAAAGAAACTCATTTTGTTTCACCACCTGAAAATATAATAAAACAATAGCATCCAAATTAAATATACCATAATAACATATTGTAAGACCCCGTTACCGGTAGGCCACACTTGGTGTTGGATTTACTCATAAACACAGTTCTAAATATTAGAGTTAATTAAAACTTTCGCGAAATAACAAAAACATCAATAGTCATTACGCTCAATCATAACTTGTCTTTAAAACATAACTTAAACATGTCTTTAGTTCAAAACATAACAAACAGATTTTCAGATGCCAGCTTCTTTATTCTACCGCCATGCGTCCCCGCTCAAGCCAGCTGCCTCATTCTACTCACCTGCGTGCATATTAAAAGTCAGCTACGCTAAGTGAGTTCTAGTTAATCACATAACATACAATACGTACACTTACCTTCCATTATACATCCGAAGACACATAATAATTACGTTACTATTTTACTTTCATTACATAACTTCATACATACATACATACATACATACATACTTTATTACTTTCATACTATATATATTACTGTTCTTTTCTATCTCGGATATTATTTGGGTTCGATCCCTTCATTTTCTATCTCAGATATTATTAGGGTCTGATCCCTCTTTCCTTTGTCTATCTCAGATATTATTTGGGTCTGATCCCTTTCTTGTCTATCTTAGATATTATTAGGGTCTGATCCCTTTTTACTTCTCTATCTCAGATATTATTAGGTTCTGATCCCTTTCTTCTCTATCTCAGATATTATTAGGGTATGATCCCTCTTTCTTCATCTTCGAGCACACTGTATTTACATATTCATAACGTACATACTTTCTCTAATCAATCATACATATCCATATATTGTACATTCATCTATCATACACATTCATCAATCATATAACTACCTCCCTTGATAGCACGTGCAATATCCGAAGAACGTTCACATACCGACAAGCTTTCGTTCACAATTAAGATATACGTACATAACATATAAATCATACAAGGCATACACTTACCAGTTAAGGTAAGTGTATTAACTATCACATCGAGTATGCACACATCCCCGAAAACATAACAAGGAAATGGGGCTAGAAACTCACCTGAATTCGGTTACGTTCGCCGTTAATAGTTATTCCCCTCTTGAGCTGTGCACGGCTAACTGTATAATGTTTACATGTATCAATCAACTATTACTACTCATATCGTATTTCTATCTTTATATAACCCACAACGAACGGGGGTCCGGGGGCAGTGCCCCTGGCAGCGGGGTCTAGGGGCGGCAGCCCCTAGCAGGGTCCAAGGGGCAGAGCCCCTGGCTGGGGTCGAGCTTGAAAATTTTTTATTTCCATTAACCGTCTTAACACATTTTCCATTAGGATTTTGAATCATTATAAATTTGCTAACTTAAAAGTTCAAGGGCTTATTTGTAATTTATTCAATCTTTATTCTAAGTCCAGGGACTTTTCTTGTCATTATGTTAAACTTCAGTTCGTTATCCGGTCCTTAGCGAATTTGGGTTCATTCGTTACTTCTGTATCTCATAACGAATCGGCTAATTCGTTATTTTATAACGAATTGATCTTTATAACGAACTGAACCCCTATAACGAATTGGACCTTATACGAATTAAACCTGGTAACGAATGACTCCCTTTTATAGCGAATGACCCTCTTAACGAATGAGGGTTCATTCGTCATTTCCCATAACGAACTGTCTGACGAATTGCGTAACGAATTACATAAGGAATTAGGCTAATTCGTTACTTTTCCTTAACGAATGAGCGTGCCTAGTTCGTTACACGCGCCTAGGGTTTAGGGCACCTGACAGAATGTCAAATGTCTTTTAAAACATTCCCCTCACCGACGGCGCCGCCCTCCCGGCACCATTTTCGCCGGAAAAAACGAGATTTCTTCGTTTCTCCACCATTTTTCACCGTTTTTCATCCCGTTCGATCCAGTTCTGAGCTAGGGTGACCCCTAAGCTCATCTTAGGTTCAGTTTACACCCGATAATACCCGGATCTCGCAACTTAACGGTTTAACGGTGTTGTGTTCGTCGTTTCGTGACTAAATCTAACTAGTTTAAGTAAATAAAACATCATACTAGTATTACCTCGGGTCGGTGCTCGGTTCCCTTCTTGGTTTCGGCTAGAGAAAAAGGAAGAACTAGAGAGAGATCTTAATTGTGTGTTTTGGGTGGTGTAAGGGATATGTGTGAATGAGGATTAAATGGAGATTAAGGGTTTATATATTTATGGATCATGGGCTTAAGCCCATGGTCTTTCCTTCTTTCTTCCCTAACCCAAGTCCATAACCCATATTCATTTACCCAACACTAGCCCAACTCGTATTCTATTTGTCTAAACCGATAACGACCCACTATAAAATAACGAAACTTATTTTATTATTATAACCAAAAGTAGGATGTTACACATAATTAATAATGAGTAACATTTGAACATTAATAAAGTTGTTTTTATTAAATTTTTGTTTTTATTAAAACAAAATAACATACAACAACAAACAAAGTAAAATGACAACATAAAATATCTTTAACTTAAACCATTAAGCCAAAAAGATATATCAATAAAAACCTTTTTTGGCCGTCATTTTATACCTAACAAATTTGATACTTTTCTAAAACAACCTGTTTTGAAATATTTTCAAAATAGTTACAAAATATTAAAAAATTGGAATTAGTCAACTTTAAAAAATTATGAAATTTTTTTTTATTTTTGACCAATTTTGCAACAAACTTTTAAATCACTGACATTAATATTTTGTTAAAATTGGAAAACTTGAAAACATTTTACAATAAATGAATTTTCAAATAACTTTGGAAAGATTAACAAATTTTATGTTGACTTTGAAAATAATTAAAGGTGAAAAAATATGATGCAAAACCAATGAAAACAAAATATAAACGTATAGGAAATAAATTATCAAATGTTTTTAATATTCTTTGAAAACATTATGAAGACTTAGACTATCAAATTGTTTGGATTTTATAATTAGAAGATTTATATTGTGTTTAAAAAACTTTTTAGTTCAAATGGATAAAACATATAATACGTGTTTATTATGTATTATTGAGAAATTTAGTGACATTAATATTTTGTGAACACAAATTCAAAAAAAAATTGAAACATACATAACCAAATTTAAAACGGTGAATATAAAAAGAAACTTATGTTTCGGATGTGGAATCTCATAATCAATTGAATCTACTATAAATAATAACAATAAGAAATTAATATGTGATTAATTTAATTTTTGAAATATAAAGTAACATTAATATTTTATGAAAAGTTGTCATTTTTAATAATATTCACTAAATCATATGTGCCGAATAATATTTATAAATGATGATAAAACGGTTATTTAATTTATGATATATTAAGTATTGATTATTAGAAATTATGTCAATTTAAATATTGTGTTCTAATATAACGCTGTAATTATTTTAGTATTAGTTAATACTTAATATTCACATAATTTAAAGTAAGATTACATTACAATTATGGTAAGTATTTTTAGTTTGACAGTCAGTTTTTTGAATATTAAAATGATAACTTATTCTAGTTAATGACAAATCACAAAAATTAAAATCAAATATGTTCTAATTTTACTAATATGACTAATTAATTTAGAAATAACTATAAATATGAAAATCAAATCGGTTACTTTGAAAACCTAAAAAAATTATGGAAAGATTTTGAAATTGGTTTAAAATTATGGAGAGTATTAAAACTTTTAAAAATTTGTTGAAATATTGGTCAATTTCCAAATTTAAAAGAACTTTAAATATCTTGTAATTAAAATCATGAAAACTTTATAACTTATTTATTGGGTTTTCCATATATAACGTAATTGGTTATATATAGAAAATATAATGTATCTTACAATATAATAAGATAATAATGTTTTAAGTCAAATATATTGAAATCTAAAAATGGTAAGGTGTAAATGTTATTATTTCTGTCAAAATAAGATGTAACAACTAATTAGAAAATGTAATGAATTAATAATAACAAAATTACTAATATTATAATAATTATTATAAATTATAGAGATTATCATTAATAAATAGATGAATAGAAGATACAAAAATAAAATTTTTCTTTAATACATCGGTCCTGATTAAAATATATTAAATGGACAAAACCAACAATTATATATGATTGATTATATAAAAATCAAATAAATTACATGAATTGTGAAAAATACATAAATACATGAATAATAACAAAAATATACATCAATATTAAACAAAAAATAAGATATCTTATCAACAAATCTTCAACCCATGAAATTAGCTATGTCAAGTTGGGAACATAACCTGAAATGAGAAAATTAAATATTAATATTCGTTTTAAAAATAATAAATATTAATCGTGGTAATGTTACATGTTATAAAATATTTACCCAGTAATTCATAAAATTCAACTTTAATTTAAATTTGGAAATTTATAAATTTTAAATTACATCGTTTTAGAAATAATAAATTTTAGTGATGGTAATTTTAGAAATTATGAATGTTTGTTTAATCAGCAATTTAAAAAGTTCAACTTAAAGTTAAAATCAACTTTAATGTTTGTCCAGACAATTTAAAAATGTTTGACCAACTTAAACGTTTGACCAACAATTAAATAAAAAAATCAACTTTAATTGAAATTTGGAAATTTAAACTTTTTAAGTCAAATAGTTTTAGAAAATAATAAATTGTAATGATGGTAAGTTTAGAGGTTATGGAATATTGACCAACCATTTACAAATTTCAACTTTAACTTAAATTTGGAATTTAAAATTCGAAATTGTAATCGTTTTAGAAATAAAAAAAATTAGTCGCGGTAATGCTACATGTTATGGAATGTTAAACCACTGATTTACAATTTATTATTGGCGTTATCGGAAAAAGAATAATGACAATGTCTATGGATGAAACTTTTTATTTAGAACCTAGAAGAACAACATGTGAAAGAAAAAACAGGAAAAATATAAAACTTCAAATAAATATAAAACAACCATTGTTATAGGTATAACACACGAACGGAAAAACTTACCGGAAAAACGTAAAAACGTAGAAATATTAGCTTCATCGCCGTTTTTGATTTAGAACCTAAACTGATTTTAAAAAAATCAGTTAACAATGAAAACAAAGATAAAAAGGTTAGATCTACAATAACCGGAATAAAATATGATGTTGCCGGAAAAAGATATAACCTTGCAGGAAAATCATATAACATTGTTGCCCATTAGAGTATAATATTTAACCTTACCGAAAAACGATTAATCTCGATCTACATTACCGGAATATAGAAGATGGTGAATGGTGGAGTTAGTAAGCCAAGAGAGATAGGGAGAGAGAGATAGAGATTAAATACAAACAAAAATGGAAAACAAAAATCTTACCGGAAAACCGTAATAACTTCAAAATATCAATTCAATATTGGATTTTGATATACAACCTAAAGAGATTATTACAAAATCATATAACAATTAAAATAAATATAAACCATATCGGAAAACCTTACCGGAAAAAGATATTACCTTGCCGGAAAATCAAATAACATTGTTGGCCATTAGAGTATAATATATAACCTTACCGGAAAACGATTAATCCTGATCTACATTACCGGAATATAGAAGATGTTGGATGGTGGAGTTAGTAAGCCGAGAGAGAGAGAGAGAGAGAGAGAGAGAGAGAGATTAAAATGATTTTGGTGGAAAATATTAAGGTTTAAATAAGTTTTTTTGGTGTTTGGTCAACATAACACATGACAGAATATTAGAGCACATGAGAATGGAACATGATGACTAGATTGCACACGTGAACAGCCTAGAAGAAGGCCATGTGTCCACATTGTATTGCTTTAATAATATTTAAAGATGTATACACTTTACTCTTCTTGTAAAATTACCATACATGCACTCCATGATAGTTAAACCGACGCTATTTAGTTAAAAGGTACCTCATTTACTATCACGATGTTCCCTTATGAACATTAGGTCACGTTACAATTATGAACAACTCGTTTTGTATCCCCCGCCTTTTATTTTTACATTTTTTTGGTTATATGACAATTTAAATTTTCATCTAAAACACATGCACCGAAACATAAGGGGTGTTTGGGATTCCTTATTTTACCTCCTTATAACTTTTCATTAAGTTACTAAGTTACAACATTGTTTTCATCAAAAGCAATCCTAAACACCTTATTACTTTTCAAAAAGTTAATAAGTTATAAGTTGGTAAAAATAAGCAATCCCTAACACCCCCATAGTTTAAATGGTTATTGGTTATTACTATTCAACACGAGATGTTAATATTTTATTGTATCATAATGAGAAATTAGTAATTAGTTCAAGATAAATTATAATAACATTTAAAGGTAGTTTGGCATTCAAAAAGCAACTCACCTCAATGATGGTTCTAGATATTTTTTCTAACAATTATACGTTTAGTTTTACCAACGTTCGAGTTTACCGATCGACACTATCACACTGGTTCACTCAACTTTTATATTTTTTTCCCTTTCTTAGCTCTGGTACAGTAACATACATAGTCAAAACCGACCGAATTCGTGTCCAGTTACCGCCTCAATGCCCGGACTGACAACGCTTGGGTTTTACCACCGTCCGGGTATACTGACCAAACAAACTTCGTTTTAATGAATCCTTTTTTATATGTTAATTTGGTGAAAATATATTTTTTGGACGCTAAGGTTTAACCAATGATGTCTATATCGTAAAGAAAGTAAATGATACTAACTGAATTCCCATCAACTCACCGACGTAACGTTCAGGTTTTACCAACACCCAGGTTTCAACGTTGAGGTTTTTTCTAATTGTCTCGGTGCAACGCGCCAGGTGAAAATCTAGTTGAAACTATTTTCAATACTCTAGTAAGTTTTCAAAGACATGTCAAACGTCTATGTTGATTGTGATGTTTTAGGTCTAAATCTGACACAATCAAAGAAGAAACTCATTATTGTGAGAAAATCCACTCGGTTCTAGATTCATATAAAATTATAATCACAGTTGTATATTTATGTAGTTATGTGTCGTTTAACTACTTAAACTATACACAAACACCGACCATAGAACCACGGTAAAACAAACAAATGTTATCTCATTATGTCGCTTTTTAATATACATGTTAGCCATCCTTTAGTTAAACTTCTTAATTCTTATAATTTAAATGATTAAGTAAACTGAAACTGGGTAAAGTTAAAATATAAAGTACAACAAAAATAAGAATGATGAGAAAGAATTTTATCCATTGAACTTAAATTTGGATGGAGGAAATTAATTTAAAAATAAAAATTGATGAAAGAGACATGAATGTAATAACTTACTTATGATGACTTTATCTCTCCACATGCAAGACACATGTCAATTCCCCCATCATTTTAAAACGTCTATATCTTTTTCATACGACATTTTTTTAGAAATTATTTTATCATAATAACAAGCGTTTTTTTATATTTAATATGAATATCATATTGTTATAATAAAAATAAAAAAAAGCTAGTGGGTTTTTTTATATTGTGTTATTTGGTTATCCATTGTGTTTTTAATTGAGTTTTTCTATGCATTGTGTTATAGGTTTTGGTCATTGTGTTTTTCAATTGGTACTCATATTAAAAATAAAAGAGAAAATTATCGTTTGCCTCCCTGGAAAATATTGCCGCGACTCGCGAGACCCTTTGACCACTGAAAACTATTTTGCGTTGATTGTGCCCTTATATATCTCGGGCGGGCTTTTTTTGCTCCTTCCGTTAGTCAACATACCGTTGACTGCTTATGGTGAGGGGTAAAGTTATCATTGTACACAACAACAACAACAATAAGAAGAAGAAGAACAATGACAATAATAGAGCAGTTCATCATCATCATCATCATCATCTTCTCAACCACTCAACATCATCATCTTCTCAGTTCATCATAATCATCATCATCATCATCTTCTCAATCACTCATCATCATCGCATAGATAGAAACCGACCCACTCGATCATAAAGAAACACTGGTAGCTGGGTTTAGGGACTCCATAATAATAATTCCAGATTCCTTTAAACAACAAATTTTAATTTTGAATCCCTTCATTTCTCTTGTCACGGGATTCCATCACAAATCCAACTGCCACTTGTCCTCATTACTTACTTCCTTGTTACTTTGATCTAGTTAGGGTTTCAGATCAAATAAATTATATCTTGTTCGAACTTCACCACCACCGTGGTTCATCACTCTTAAAACCTAACTCCACCACCATCATGTCCACCGATAAAACCACCACCACCAAACACCTCCAACTCATACTCTCTGAACCCCAACCACTCACCACCAACCACCACCACAAACTCCCAGTCAAACGCACATCAACCAAAGACCGCCACACTAAATTCGACGGCCGCGGCCGCCGTGTCTGCATGCTGGCACCCTGCGCCGCCAGAGTCTTCCAACTAACCAAAGAATTAGGCCACAAATCCGACAGCGTAACCATCCATTGGCTCTTTCACTACGCCGAACCCTCAATCATCGCCGCCACTGGCTCTGGCACCGTTCCAGTGTCTGCCATGGCAGCCGCCGGTGACATACCCGCCGGAGCTCCGATCTCAGTTGGGGTACATAATAATTGGTCGGTAATTGGTTCGAACTTGTTAGGGTTTCAAGGGTTTGAAGTACCTCGGGTATCATAATAATTATCAGCAACATCAACATCATCTTCCTGGGTTGGAATTAGAGTTGTCTTAGGATGCGAGAATTGTGTGTTTTAAAGTGTTGAATTGTGTAATATTGTAATAGTATGCATGGAAGAATGAAACTGTGTTTGTAATTGGAGTTTGGTGTTGTATACTTCGGTATATGGAGATGATGAAGATAGGGAGATGATGATGATGATGAGGAAGCCTTTAGAAGTGATGAATATATACTTCATATTGTATAGGTATAACAAACATCAGATCAGTTCAAATGGTAGGTTTTGTTTGTTGTTAAACCAAAGGTCGGGGGTTCGAACCCCATCATCTACACGATTTTGAAAGATAAGTTTTAGAATTAATTATCGAATTAGGGGTAAAATGGTTATTTCATCCTTTTTTGGTTAGTCAACGAGGGTCAACTGACGGAAGGGAGCAAAAAAAGCCCGCTTGAGATATACAATGGCACAACATGCGCAAAATAGTTTCCAGTGGTCGAAGGGTCTCGCGTCGATATTCCAGGGAGGCAAATGATAATTTTCTAAAGATAAAAATTAAAAAAAATTACATCATTGTGTATTTTTGTTCGTCATTGTGCCTTTATGCTCAACATTTGTCTTTCTACTTATCCTTGTGTTTTAGTCCTTGTGCTCAACATTCACTTAAGTTGAGAAAAATAGTTTTATGTTCATTGTGTATTACGTTCAAGTCATTGTGTAATACGTAGATTCCGTTGTGTTTTGCGTTTCAGATCATTGTGTTATATGTATTTACCATTGTGTCGTACGTTTCAGGCTATTGTGTTATATGTATACATTATTGTGTTTTACGTTTCAGGTTATTGTGTAATATGTATTTATCATTGTGTTTTATGTATTAGATAATTTGTTGGTATTTTTCATTATATTTACATATTATTACCAACGGTGTTATTAGTATTTAAAAAACACAATGATCAGTTGAAAGACATAATGGCGAAAAAACACATTGACAAGCAGAAAGACACAATGACGAAAAAAGACACAATGGTAAGCGAAAAAGACACAATGACGTAAATTTTTATTTTTTATATATAACAAAATTATACTCATATTAAAGATAAAAAATGTTTGTTATTATGGTGAATTTATTTAAAAATATATATATAATATGAAAAAGTTATAAAAGTTTAAAAATGATGAGGGAATTAGCATGTGACATGCATGTGAAGAAAGAAAATGTGAACTATTACTTTTATACCCTTTTTACTTTGGTCCATACTTGACACATGTCAATTAATTATGGTTTCTCACACTTCTCATTTTTGTTAGCCTTTGTAGAATAACTCAACCCAAGTAAACTATATACAATAAAGGGGTGTTTAGGATTCCTTATTTTTCCCTCTTTACAAGTTATTGAAAAAGTTAAAAAAATGTTTGAGATTGCTTAATGTGTGAGTGAAAAATTTTCATAAGTTACAAGCTTGTGACTTATGACTTATGAATAAGTAATAAAGAGGTAAAAATAAGGAGTCTCGAACACCCCTAATTTATTAGTGAACACATGTAAGGGAAGACAAAATATTAATGTATTCGTTAAAACATATGGGTTCCATTGGTCCGATTGCAATTATAATCATTGGTTCTAAGTTTAACTTCCTTCTTTGGAGTTTTGAAACCTGCAAGCATACTCGCGTTCACTACCTGAGCACGGGGGCATCGTTCTAGCCCCACCAGGGCGAGCTTGGAGGTTCTAGGTTGATGACCCGCTTACGCTTATAATGTTATGATCTTTATGTTAAAACTTAAAAGGGAGGTCTTCAAGGAACTGGACAAAGTTGTAAACTTTTTTAAAATACCAATATATTAGAAACTAAAAAGGGGGAAACTTCTCACCAAAGGCCGAAGTCGTCTCAAAGGCTTTAAGTATCTTGGTTGAACTAATACAAAAAGGCATGTAGGCTCTAACGAATAACGAAACATATAAGCTAATTTTTCTAATAACAACTAAAATAGTCATGATTTAATTTTTTTAAAAATAACTAAAATAATCATAATTTATTTTTTAAAAAGGCTCGTCACCATTATAGACCGCTATTTCTTTTCCTTTTTCGTTTTATTTTTAAGTTGGGCCAAATAACTTAAAATTTTATTAATAGATTATGGATTAATAAAAAGTTCTTGGACCCAATAAATATAAGATGATCAAGACTCAGTTATATCTTATAGGGTTCTTTTTTAATTTATATATATAAATATATATATATATATAAATATATATATATATATATATATATATATATATATATATATATATATATATATATTGGCCCTCTAAATTACGGTCCTCAACCAACGGTCCAACTTACACACCCTTTGGGGCGACCATGCCAGTGGCAAGAAGCCTAAACAAACAAATAAAAGAAAAACAATGGAATCAAAAGTTAGGGTTGTCATAACATATCTGACACAACACGGTAAGACACGATAACATGTGATACTAAACACGAACACAACACGATAACTAATCGTGTCATTTTTTCCAAACAAGAACCTTTTTAGTAATTTATGTGTAATGAAACAAAGATATTCAAAACAAGTATAAAGTCTTAATTAATATAATCTATAACATATTTTAAAAAAAAAAATCACAAATTCATAACATACTTGTAACAAAAAAACCATAGAAGAAAATCATAACAACCATTAAAAATATAATATCGGGTTTTGACAAGTGAAATGGTATGACTTTAGATTTAGGACTTTAGGAGTGTATATATATTTATTTTTTTAAAAATAAAAATCTACACATGTTACTAACATGTTAACAACTATTTTATCTCTTAGGATACGAATTTAAACATGCCTGAAACAAATTAACATGTTTAAGACGCGAAACATGTTAATCTTAAACCTAAACCTATTAAAACATGTGTCATATCATATCATGTTAATATATCCATATCATAAATTAGCAGCTTTAACAAAAACACTTGTACTATAAAAGAAAATTCAAACAGTTATATATGCAACAAAAACAAAGTTAAAATTATACTATTGGTATATGGCTACAGAAGGACCACAACCCACAACTAGCTAAACGTGGCCTACTTTTTTAATATCTTTTCATAAATTGGAGGATAGTAGTGGGTGTGGCATACGAGTAATAAAGAATCTGATCAATAATGCATTTGTATAATAATAAATAAAGATGGGATGCCAATCAATGACTGCAATGGAAGACTGCTTATTGGGCAACCAATGTACAAAATAATTATTATGTTGCACCCCAAGTTTTTTAGTTTCTGGTTGCCTGGTTGTGCAAGTTTTATCTTTTCTTTTGCAATCTTCTAAAATCTAGGGTATTCAACTATTCATCATATTATTCAATTCTATCATTTTCCCTTCTTTTCCCTCCCCTCACTTTTCTTAAAAAATCTCTATAACATAAATTTTTTATATTTTCCTCTCTTTTCCTTCCCCTTCTCTCATTAAATGAGACTCGGGAACACACTGTAAAAAAAGATACTTTTAAGTTATGCCCCTGCTTTAGGTTGAATAGGCTTGTTTGAATTTTAAATTTTTAAAACTGAATTTAAATAAAAAAAAATTATTTCGATAAGAATCTAATTCTAATAGCCTGAATTTGAATAAAATGAACAAAGAAGATTTGAATTTCTTTTTTTCAATTCCAGATATGGATTTTGGATGAATGGTTATGGGAATGAAGACACTTTGAAAAATAGTCCTTGGCTGTTTGACCAACTATATAGCCAAAAGCATATTGATTAAGCATCAATTTCCCAAAGGTTGTATGTTAACTAGCAAGAGTTAGTTGTCATGTTACGTCACTGTCATGTAGACGCCGAGGTAATAACTTATCACCCGTTAATTTAAGCTTTGTGGGTTAACTTGGTTAACTAATATTTAAAATGAAAGAAAAGGTAATAAATAGTAAATAAATGTGTGTATTTCACTATTTCAACATGATTGGCGAGTTTGAAGTGGACCCCACTCACCAAGAATGATGGCCCTGCCATAGTAATCGTGCTGGCAATAACTAGGTGGTGGTGTGGCTTGGCGCCATTTTTGGTTGGTGACTTGGCCTATAACGCTTGATAAAAGGCTCCACAACGAACAACCTAAAGGAATGTAAAAATGTCATCCTTTCTCCCATTTTTAGTGTTTATCGGTGAAACACATGCATCGTTAATGTTAGTAACACGCATGTTAACATAGCAATTCAATCTCAAGTCGTAAATAGTTAGTTTTAGATTTACAGTTCATGGTTATACCATCAATGATAGAACTCTTTATAAATGTAGTATTCATGTAATCACACCTAGCAAATGTATGGCAAACACTAAGCTTGGGAAAGCCATCTGCGCTTGAATATAGGGTTCTTCACAGTTGAGTAAGTTCTCGCATCATATGATAGTTGCCGCGTATATTAGTTATCGCATAAGCTCTAAGTCGTGCATGAATTATTCATTGCTTAGATTATAAGTTATCACAAAGTACAGTACTCACATGATATTATTTCTCGCATAAAGTTAGTTTTCGTACTACTTAGTTCACGCAAAACTTAGTTCTCTCGCATTAGTTATGCGATTACATTGATTGGTGCGACTTGGACATGTGAATACTATGGAATGCATATACTCAAGTATACGATAACTTAGTTATGTGAACACTCGAGTAGGCGAGTCTTTAAATTTAGTGATCTCTATAGTACGTGTGCGACAACTTCTGTAAGCAACTATTTTAAGTTCTCCCAACTATGTAAATTGATAGTTTTACAAATTGTTGAAAAGTTTGATTAGGAAGTGGTGCCTATAGGTAAGCAGTTTATTAAGATAAGGTGAATACTCACGAAATGAATAATTTGAGATAAATGTTTTGGCTTATAAGCTATGTTATAAAGAATAATTAAGTATGATGTTAACGGATGGTATGGTTTTATGAAATGAACGTAATAAATTAACTATGTGTATGCAAATTATTTAATGGCTACGGTATGAGTATGTATGGTGTACAATATAAACGTCAAGAAGACCTGCGACCCTTGTACGTGTTTATATTGTAAATGGTTATGTAGGTTATAATAGTGTAAACATAGGGAAATTTAGTGATTTTTGTACATGTTAACATTATCTATAATTGGTCCTATGGGACATGTGGGTTGATGGTGGCGATGGACGATGGTCACCGCGCGGCAGGGATCGATGTATGGTCTTAAGAGACAGATGGAATGGATGTGTGAACATAGGTAAGGTTTGTGAGACTTACACGTGCCATTATTGGTAGTAACCATAGGGAATGCCTATGAGCATTGTATGTGCACATTTACCTTATTTAGATATGTATGGTGCATGATATGATGAACATGTTTGCTATATGATGTTGTGATGATATTATGGTTACGAATGTTATGTTACAACATGATGCAGTGACGCATTAGGATATGGTTATTATAAGCTATCTTCGTTATGATATTTAAAACGAGACCTCACTTAGCGTAACTGACCTTTAGCATGCACATCAGGTTGATTACATATATGTGTTCGCAGTTATTGAGTGGCAAGGGAGCATGACGGACTATCCAGAATAAGGTTGGCATCATTTTAGGACTTATGTTTGAGTGTTATGTTTTAAATGTTTTATGAATCTATGTATTTTTCCCTTACATTTTAATGAAATTCTCTAGTCTAAGAACTATGCCATAGAATTTCAGTAAGCCAAATTTAAGTAACTTACTAGAAATTCAACTACCAATTAAAACTACACCTAAAATTTAAATAGTTCTTTACGTTCATAGTTTTAAAACTTTTAAAATTAAATGTCATTATGATATGTTGTCCCAATTTAAAACCTATTGATAGTGACCCCGAAAATATATAAGATAAAGTGCACATGCACGCTAACTTATGATTGTTTTTTTTTGGGCCCAAAGGAACGCAAAAGGAAACAAGCCAAATTTATTTTATACTTATTAGGCTGCTTGTTGAGGTATAGCGCGCCCGCGTTATACCCCCTCCATATCGGAAGCCGCCTCTGTCACGTCCGCAATACCACCCCCCTTGTTTCCACTTTGTTCATTAACACGTTACCGTCCAAGCAAATGCCAGCCAATTATGCATGAAAACGCTAGCATGACAGTGTTTAACGCCGGCCAGCCCGCAAAAGTGTTGCCACGGTGGACGTTAACATTGGCAGCGTTAAAACCACAACAAGCGGTCTTATAGTTTGGATAATAACAACATACCTGGTTGTACTTTTTTACATAAATATTTATTTTAACGACGTTACATAAATAATAGGCTGCTTATATTATCATTTTTAAAGAGCATCATATATTAAGTATTTTTGTTCTTATTAGTACTCACTTCACATATCTATTACTTGATAAACATAATTAAGGAGGGAAATCATGTCAGGTTATTGGTTAACGGGTTGAGGGTTTATATTTGTCAAAGGTTTAATCCTAACTCACCCATTCTGCAATATTTTTTTTAAAATCGAAATGAGTCTGTGTGTTGATCAATTACTACTATATCCAATTGAAAGGTTTGGTGTCGCAAGGACCCTGTTGGGTCACTTGACGACCCCTGATTGGTGCAAGTTTTTTTTCTTCATAACGAACTTAATGAAAACCGACCGAATGCCAATTTTATTTTTGGTTTTTTAGTTCCGGTATCGAAATGAGTGTGACGGAAACCGACCAAATTCGCTAAACTCACTGCGTTTTCTTTTTGTTCTAGTACCGTAACGAATGTAACGAAATGGTCATATGCCAATTTTTTTTGTTTTAGTTTCAGTGTCACAACGGATGTGAAGGAAACTGATTGAATTAGCGTAGACTCACCGCTTCAACACCCCCGATCGACAACGGTTAGGTTTTACCAACGCTCGAGTTTGACCGAACGACGCTACCCATTGATGATTGGTCCACCTTAATTTTTATATTTATTTACGATTTAGTTCTGGTACAATAACGTACATAACCAAAAACCGGCCAAATTCAGATCGACTTACTTTATCAACGCTTGGGTTTTACCACCGTCAGTCTGGGATTTACCAATATGTCCCTGCGCAACGCGCCGGGTAAATCACTATTTTATTTATAACCACACTTGAATACGACCCGCTTATTAAAAAGGTTAGAGGAGTTAATCCTTTTATTTAAACCTATTTATACGTGACTTGAAACCTAATTAATTTGGTTTATTGGATTATAACAATCCAACCTTTTACCTATTGGTCGGTGGTAAGCTTATCACACCCCACTAAAGGCGGCGGAACATGTCGGGGCATAACAAATTGCTCAAGAACACAATAACACTATTAAAGTGGCAATATTTAATCAAGTCATTCATTTCATTCAATCATCAAATATAACACAACTCGTCCATACAAGACAACACAAAAATACAAGGAAATAAATTGTTCATTTTTCTGATAACCTAAACAGTCTCAAAATAAAATGACGTCTTCAATCTTCAATCAACCAATAATTAAACCTGTAACAATGCATAAAATATATTTTGTCAACACGAATGTTGGTGAGCAATTCCATGATTTTTGTAAATATATAATATGAGGCAAAATACACAACTCGTATATAAAACCGCAAATAATAGCAACAATTAAGGTATATAAATCATAAATAAATAAGGATCCTTTCTAATAGGTAAAACTACCAAATTACAAGGAGGAGCATATGATCATACTTAATGAGAATGAGGTCAACCAACAAAAGCAATAAACAATTAGCAAGTAATCATATGAGGCACATGACACACAATCGGGCGATTATTCTAAGCAAAATACACCACCCTAGAGTTTATGGTTTGAGGATCTAATATCTTAAATTGTTTTTGTTTAACAAGTATGCATGCTACCCCCAAAGTATTAACGTGAAAATGGGGATGAAATTTACTCACTTCGAATAAGTGACTTTGATGAAAAACTTGTTCAAGAGAAAGCTTTGAGAAAACGAGCTCAACGAGTTAACGTGCGAGTCCTATATTTAAAGATCCTTGAGTTAGTATTGCGTCTTGATAAAACTTAAAGTAAAATAAAATGACAAACAATATAAGTAAACAAAGTTTTGGTGTTTAAAGTGTAAAAATTTAAGTAATTAAAGTGACGGTTTGAAAAGTAAGTTAACCCAAAATCGAGTCTTGGTGTTCTATCCATGGTTTTACTTAACCTTTGTTAAGTAAATATGAGAGGATTGGTTTTATATAATAGTGCACGACCCCTTTATGTAAATACTAAAACGGGATTTTACGAGTGTTCGGCTTAGTCGGTTCGGGTCTTGATAAGTTGTCGTCCAAACCCGACATTCCAAAGTGATAAATATTATGAGAGAACTCTTTTAAATCTAAACTTAACCAAGTTAGAAGTTCTATTAGGAAGAACTCCAAATGTCAATGTTAAGCGGTGTTCAGTTTTATCGGTCCAAGCTTGTTATAAGATCAAGTTGGATTTGACATACCAAATATTTTGTGAAAACATTTATAAATCAGTTTATAAAAATCTTACAGAAAAATATGAGATTCGGTGGCTCGAAACACAACTAGTGTGTTTTAAGTGAGTGAGCTCGGTTTAGTTCGGTTTGTTTGGTTCGGTTGGTTCAAGACTTGGTATATGACCAAGTTTGGTTCCAACAAATCCATATCATAACAACAAATACAAAAAGTAAATAAAAGAACTTAGACACTTAAATCTTACATACAACTTGTTTTAAATCATATAAATAAAGAGTATAATCGGAGTTTCGGTTCGGTCCATGACTCGGTATGAGACCGAGGTTGGTTACCACATACCAATACCATAGAACTAATATGAAAACTTAGAAACTCAGAACTTAAACGAAACAATAAGCTTAAACGAATTAAAATGTTAAAATGGACTAAAAGTAGTCCTTTCTTGCAAACTTGCCTTCAGATTGTATGAACACCTAATTCAACCATTGTTGAAGAAGGGAAAACAAAGAAGCAAAGTACTATAACATAAAAAAACTAAAATCATAAGTTTTGATTACCAAAAACGAGTGAAAATCAAGGTTTAGCTTCTACCCAGTTCCCATAACTAGATCCATTCAAACCTATAGGGGTACCCATAGGAATTGTTAAATCAGTACCTAAAGCAACAGTACCACCATTACTGTTCTCCTGTTGAATTAACCCTTCACAATTGTACTTGTACCCATTGTTGGTTGTAATACTTGAAGGGTATTCCATGCTGTATGGAGTTGTACATTGGTATTTTTGGTTGTACCCTAAGACCGAATCCCAGTAATCGGTTGACCGGTCTTGTTTCTTCGGCAACTCAAAGCTAAGTACGTTGTTTGCGTGTGTCGGTTGTTTGGAAGTTGAGGCATGATCTAGACCGTCTGGAGGCGACGGGTCGGTTGAGATATTGGATTTGCTAAACATGCCGCCAAGCGGGAGGTTTTTGTTAGCAATGATGTTCACGTCGTATCTGTTCATGTTGAAATTGGTGACTGCGCTTAGCCCTCGGAATTTGATGGCTGCAATATCGTATGCCTCGGCCGCGGCTTCTTGTGTGCCTAAATTAAACAACAAAATTTACTGCCTTAACGAAAGCTAATTGAAAAATAAAAGGTCTAGTCTAGTCTAGTCGTTGACATTGAGATAGATTTAGCAGTAGGTTGAAAGGATACATTACATACGTAAGCTAATTAAAAAAAAAGAAGAAGAAAGAGAGCCAAAAGTTATCAGTAAACCGAAAGGACTCACTGAAGGTTCCGAGGTAGAGATCTTTGTTACCGGCTACTCTTCCTATTCTGGCTTGCCAACGTCCATGTTGATGATGCCTGTGTTTCATAAACAGTTTAAACTAACTAAACAATGCTACCATTATAAACAACGTACATGTCAGACAGTGAAAATCAGTGACGAAGCTTGGACTAAGACACCGGGAGGGCTGGACTTAAAATGTATACAAAATTTACAAATGATGGGGGCCGGGCTCAACTTTTCGGCCGAAAACGACTAAATTTACACTACGTTTAAAAAATTTCGGACGAAAATAGATAAATTTACACTACTGCGCAAAAAACAGGGGGCCGGGCCCACCCCGGCCCTAACTAACCTTCGCCCTTGGTGAAAATTGGCATATCATGGTGGACCCAACCAACTCGGCCAATTAAGTTTATTCTTTTCTAGAACCATAGTTAACCGTTCAGCCCAAAATTTTCTTCAAAACATAGTGAATCGGACTATATATGGACCCGAATAATAATAACAACCAACATATTACCTTGTGACCCCTCTATAAATTGACTCTCCTCTAGAAAAACCACTGCTTTTCCTACAAATTTAAAGTTAATTAGATGCCACCAATCTATAAATAATCTAGCATTCGCGATCCCGGCCACATAATTCACAAACTTAATTACTATCCGAAACAACCAATAAATACCTTCTAAGTGAAGCAACAAACTCTTGCCTAGTCATGTTCTTCTTTTCTTCAAGCTCTTTCTCATAGTTGCAAACCTAAATTAATCAAATTTTATACAATATCTAATTAGACTCGGTGTACGTATGAAGCCCAACCTCGAGCCTGATTGTTATATTTTAGCGAGCCTATCTCAAGTAGCTGATGAGAAACTAGACTCGTTTGCACCCTAAACATATACACAAACGGTCCCACCGGAAAGTTTGTGGTGGTGGTCAAACCCCAATACTTTAGTGCTGCAAGATCATAAGCTCTAGCTGCTTTGTCTTCCTTATCATATCCACCTGGTTATGGTTATTTAAGATCATGAATAATCAAAATATCTAACCAAAAAAATGTTGAATATAAGTAGATATTATTTTGATTAAACAAAATATAAAAATACATTGAAAACTCACCTAAGTATACTGAAGAATATTTAATCATCAACCGGTACATGCAAAAAGAAAACAAACGCGCACGTTAGCATAAGCTGGTATACGTGTCTAGGATTATCTAAAGTAGGTTGCAAACGCCGGTTGTTTTGTGAAACCGTTAATGGGTTCGTTCTTTTCCTAGTGATAAAAGCATTTTATAAAAAATGCAATAAATTTGATCACGATTGACTCGAATCTTTGGTATATCTATAACGGCGCACGTTAAGCGGTGCAATGTAGACGTGTAACTCTTACTTTGTCTTCCTTTCCTGCTTTGACCCTCTCTTCTGCAACTGTTATCCCATAAATGTGCTTCATATCTCCCTGTCCATCTATGCCTTCAAAATTTAATAAGAAAAACATATTAAAAATTATAATAATAACACAACAATAAATTATTGTGATAAGAAATAACAAACCAAAATCATTTATCAATAGTTACATTTTTTTTATATTTTTACGTACAAAAATCACATTTTAACTAATTTAGGTCATAACTAAATAAATTTGTTAATATTTCTTTAAAATATCAGGAGAAACAAGTGTCGTATTTTATAACGAAAACAGTAAATTTAAGTATAAAAATTATCGGACGACAACTAGTAAATTTACGCAGCATATAAAATTTCGGACGAATACACATAAATTTATCTACCTATATGACTAGTAAACAATAAATTAAAGTCATTTTCCTCATTTTCATCCTAAATGGCTTTTTTTTCCCACCTGGCTATCCTTAATTCCTTAGGCCATATGCAGTGGGCGTGAGTTTGGACGATTTTTGGGCGCGAAGGGGCTAGAACACCGCCCCCGGGGCGATTTTTGGTCGATAAGGGGCGGGGGCGGGGGCGGGGTCTTCTCGTCGCCTGGAAGAAGGGGGTGGTGGGGCCGGCATGTATGGATGTGTGTGTGTTATATATACGTGTATATATATATATATTATTATATTACTAGTTGTAGCCCTACACCATTACACCCAAAAACAAATTCTCACCCCTTGCTGACTGGACGCCACACGACGCAAAACGCCCCAATTTGTAGCCCTTCACTACGCATAGCCTTATTGTTTCTACAACTTACATAAATGAAAATGAGTTGTTACACTAATTATTACTGTATAAGATTTTAAAGTAAATTAATCTTTGAACAGCTAATTTGAAACAACAATATTTGATAAAATATGTTACCTTGTAACGCCACGGTAAATGGAGGTTCAATGACCATACGTATCAACGGCTTTTTTGACCGGAACATTATCTTGCTGCGGCGGCGGCGTAGGAGAACCCACTGAAAATGCTAGCAGCAATTGTCTTTAACTCGGAATCATAAGCAGATGTTGTGTCATGAGGATGTTGCATAGAGGGTTGTGATTCATCTGGAAAGTGACTTATAACCCCAGGACAAGATCCGATAGAGGCGGCGGAGCCACAGCCGCTGAGAAAGTCTTCGAGTTTCGGGTTGATGTTGGTGAGAACAGACAGGCCATGATGGCTGGTTGTTCCGGTGGTAAGTGCATCAATATCTGTAAAGGATACATTAGCAAGATTAGAGATAGTTCATTTATTGACCGGTTACATACACACCGTCTAACATCTAATTCTACACTATTTCAAAAAGACGTCCTGAAAAAGATCTGTTTTGACCAAAAAAAAAAACAAAATTAAAGTTTGAATATTTATGGTTAGAAATTGTGGTTTTGACAAATAATTTTCAAAGTTTTACTCCCTTAGTAAATTCATCAAACTAGTGAAAATGGTGGTAAATGTAGAGAGACCACGTGTTGTGTAACATTTTTTAGATTTAACATGTCAATTTTTTTTATAACTATTGACTTTGGATTAATTGGGAATACTCTCTTTGTGTTTGCGTTTAATGGATCCAAGCAATATGGTCACTGTCTCTTTGCGAAGGGTCTTCAATTCCTTCTCGATGTTGTGTACTTCACTACCATACTTGTTAACATGATCATACAACCTTGCCATTTGTTCATCTGGGTGCCATGAAGAGGAGAAAGTAGAGAACTTTCAGGCGCGTCATGAGCCTTAACCGCCACTAGTTCTTCCTCACTCGTGTCATCATTTGGTTGAGAGGATCCTCTTTCACCCATAACGTAGCTATTGTGCTTTGCTTGACACATCTTGCTACAAGTTGGTTCGCCTGCAAGAGTGGAGATTTGAGGAAACGAGTTAGTAAGAAGAACACCATAATGAAGATCACATTTGATGAGGGGACATTGATATTCTTTGTACAATGTAAATGAAACTAAACATGATACACATCTTAGGATTGTTGAGCATTAATGTATTGCATATGTTGATAGGAGAGTGATTTTCAGTTTTTTTTTCTTTTTCAAAATGACAATGCGATCAAGAACCTTGTTCCATATTGCGACATCGAGGAGTAAATATTTTCTTATGAAGCAATTGCAACTGTCAAGCACTCGTTTACAAGTTAAGTGATCCCATTAACACGAGCATACAAAGTGAAGTTCTGACAAGGGATGCAAGCCCCATTGATACACGATATGCTAAGGTTTAACTAAATTAAACAAACCAAGACCTAAACTAAAAAACACAAAACCAACTTGCTATGACTGATGATTAGTGTATCACAACTAGCTAATACCCTGAATCAAGTATTAGTTGTTAGAAATATATGATTAACTTATTAGTTAGAGTACAATTGTTATATCATCAACACGTCGTAATATGAAAAAATGATCTTAGTTAATCGATGTAGGGAAGCATATTCAAATATCATATAACATTTTTAGATATAATTTGATTTCAATACGTAATCACAAATGATTTACTAGCAAAACAAGTTTAGCAAGTTGGCAATTTACCAAATTCCAAAGGGAACTTGAATACTAAAAGTTCACATTGACGAACTCAATATTGGAACTAAATTATCGATGATGGATAGTGAACAAATCGTGCGATGTCAAGAGATCCGTGAGTGTTTGACAATAGTTAGAATGGCAATAGCATCTTCAATCAGAAACGCATTAAGCACGAGGATATAAAAACAAAATAATATATACTGAGATTTACTTATCTATGGTTTGAGTAAAATACAAATGACTTTTATCGTAAAAAGTGTATAAATAATTAGAGTAATTATTATTACATTATAACTTTTGAAATAGAGTAATTATTATTACACTATATTATTTTTATAACATAATTACTCGATTTTAAAAATGTAATTACTTTAGTTATTTGTATGTTTATTATATTAATTTTATTTATACTGGATCACACCCCTACTTATTTATATATGTTAAATTTCTAACGCAAATACCACTATCTTTTTAACATCTAAATCATTCATTTTCTTCTCAACTCATCATAGTTTCAATCCTATTACTAATTGTTGGATGGAAGAATCATTTAATAATATTGATCATACTGTCTCTTTTATTCCTTGAAATATAAATCTCATGATGCTACTTGTGTAATTTACAGAAAGTGAAAAACGGAAAGGGTAGGAGATAAGAGGGGATGTTAATTGTGGGGGAGCAGAGGGCCAAAAGGAAGACATGGTGGACCCCACATGGTACGGGGCTATACATCTACTTCCGGGTCCCATACCCTTGTTGACACCTCATCTATTTTTGCTTTGTGATACACCTACAGTTAGATTCCTTATTGACCGTCAAGATTGTACTCATTAAACACTTATTAAATCTACCGAACGGGTGAATACAAGAATATGTGTTGAATACATGTTGTGGTTTAAGATATAATCAAGATTCATTCCAAATTCTAACATTTTCAAAGGTTGTGTCTACCTACATATAGATTATAGAGTCTATGTAATTCTGCTAAAGTACCTTACGTGTTTTGACCTTTACTGTTAACACGAATATTCATATCATTTTCATGAAAAATGTAAAAACAAATATATATATATATATATATATATATTAAAACTCAATTAAATTACTCTGGATTTATCTTACCGTTTAGTTCTATTAACTTTGAAAACGAGTACAATCAAAAGCTTTAGTGAAAAGAACAGCCAAATCGACATTTTCCAACATAATCAACTTTTTCTAAGCACAAAATTGTATAAAATGATGACGAATTTCAATATGCTTAGTTTTACTATGTTGTACGGGATTCTTAGTTACTGAGATTGCTGCAAATTTATCAATTAAAATAGGAGTACGAGTAAAATTCAGACCATAATCACGCATCCGTTGTTGTATCCTCAATACATGTGAGCAACAATCTGAAACTGCTATGTATTCTGCTTCACATGTGGAAATAGAAACTGAAGTCTGTTTCTTTCACTGCCATGACACCAATCTTTCTCTCAACAATTAACAACCTCCATTAGTAGACTTCTTGTTTTGATTATAGCCCCCATAGTCAGAATGTGCATATGCTACAAGATCCCCATCTCCTACCTTTGGATACAAGAGTCCCCACTTCGGTTTTCCTTTGAGATGCTGCAATATCCTCTTTAATACCTTTATGTGTGAGTCCTTAGTGTTTTCCTGAAAACGAGCACACAAACAAACTGAAAACATAATATCAGGTCTAGAAGTTGTAAGATAAATTAAAGAACCTATTATAGCGCGGTAATGAGTAGGAAACACATCTTCATCACTCTCTGAGTCTGGTCCTAGCTTGTAATTGCCACATATCGGTGTGTCATATGGTGAACTATTTTCCATATTAATCTTTTCAACACATCATGCACATCCTTCGTCTGATGAATGTACATATTCTTTTTTTTTGGTCAACTTGCAGTCCCAAAAAGAAAATAAGTTCCCGCATGGCACAAATTTCAAACTTCTTCTTCATGACATGCTCAAAGTTGTGACACATCTTCAATTTTGATGTCGCGAATATGATATCATCCACGTATACCTGTACCAACAGGAAATCATTTCCATGCCATTTAACGAACATAGTATTGTCAATCTTTCCCATATAAACCATTCTCTTTAAGATATTCAGACAAAGTATCATACAATGTTCGGGGTGCCTGATGCACACCATATAGAGCTTTACTCAGTCGATGCACATGATCTGGATAATTTGGATCGGTGAACCCTGGTGATTGTTCAACATACACTAGTTCGTCTACTGTGCCATTTAAAAACGCACTATTTACATTCAATTGAAACACTTTGAAATCATTGTCTGCTACAAAGGCTAAAAAAAGCCTTATGGCTTCCAACCGGCTACTAATGCAAACACCTCATTGTAATCTATACCTTCTACTTGATTAAATCCTTTCACAACCAGCCGAGCTTTATTTATAATAATAATTCCTTTATCATCCTTTTTGAACTTGAATACCCATTTTTTACCTTAGCATGTACATCACTAGGCTTTTCTACCAAAGCCCACACATTCATCTTCTTAAATTGAGCAAGCTCCTCTTGCATGGCTTCAGCCAGGAGCTGTATTTTGATGCCATTTGGTAGTTTTTGGGTTCCACTTGACTATTAAAGCAAATGTAGAGACATTCATAAATGATACCGGTCTCTTGCATTTCTACATAAACACACATATTCTCTGCAATACTTTTCCTTGTCTGTACGCCTTCCTTTGGGTTTCCAATGATATTCTCGAGTGGGTGATCTTTGTGAACTTTCAGATTTGAGAGTAAGTCAGCCACCAAATCGTCAACCAAATTTGTGTCAATCTCCCCCGAACTACTTTGACTGTGGAAGGGATTATGAAAATCATCATCATTCCTATTTTCTATATTGGAGATGCTTGGATTGTCAAAGTCAATACGTGAGGTACCACTTGATTTTGGAATATCAGTCTCCTCTTCATCATATATCATCTGATTTGCCATTTCTTCTTCTAAATCTGCATCATACAACTCAGGAATTTAAAAAAGATTTAAAGAGCTTATCATAATCGAAATCCCCCTTCGGATCTCGAACAAGGTAGAGGTGCTGAGTAACTAGTAATCTTCGTGTTACACACCACGTCTATCCTATTATTTGGTATGTAAAATACTCTTTTATTTGGTGATCCAACTACATAGCCAACAAAGAAACCTTCATCAGTCACTTCACCAAATTTTGAATTTTTCTTTTAAATCGTGCAAGGAGATCCAAAAGGTTCAAACCCTTTCAGATTAGGCTTTCGTTTATGCACTAATTCATAACATGTTTTATTATCTATTAACAATAAGGACTCTTTAAAGGATATAACAGACTGTAGCAACAACATCTGCCCAGAACATGACGAGCATAATGTACTAAATCGTGTAACACATAAAATCATCTAGCACATAACAACTTTATCCGAATTATTTAAACATATCTGATTCGAAATTAATCATCAATACGTACTGACGGACTCATGTGTGTGACTCGTTATTTAATCGTGCAAATGTTGCGCTTGACGTGTAGGTAAACGGAGTTTGGGTTAACGGTTTTAACGTGAAAGTGCGGGGTATCACACAGGAGATCCAAGAACCTCCATACCATTAAGTTTGGATCCATCAGCCAGGGTAAACCATCATATTCAACCTCTTGATTAATGTTGTGATGCGTGATGGGTGTAGTATGAAAAAGGTGTTAATTCTTTTCAAAGGTTTGTTCACACAATGTCGAGTTTTAAATTTATAAAAAATGATTATTATCTTAACTAAACCACACACAATAGGAAAGTCTGCCTATCGTATATGTAGTAAAGTATAGGTAAGAACCAAGTATCGATCCACAGACACACTTATAAAGTTTTACTAAAAAATCGTTGTATTTATTTAACCAGAAGTGAATAATTTTGGTTTTAGTTTTAGTAAATAATTTTAAGGAACGTAAATTAAAAGACAATATTTTTGGATTTTAAAAATTTAAGATAGAAAGAAGATCAAAGATAAAAGCGTATCATCTTGGTTAAAACTCCCATTAATTTGGCTTAATAGTTGATTAGTAAACATGTGAGTTGAGCTTGCTATGGTGATTAAATGTGAGAATAAAGTCTTTAGTCATGTTAGTTCATGATAATCAAAGAAAGAAATAACTCTAGACCCCTTTTACTAAAACATAATTTTAATTAAGCAAGTGATTTTTGATAAAGATAAGTTAACTCACTTTAAAGATGAGATAATCCCTTTAATTACTAAGTGAATTGTCCTTGATACTTTAGTAAAAATAACTATTGTATTATACATAAAATACCAATTAAGATTAGTTGAATCCTAAAGGATTAACCTTGAATTACCAAGTATTAAACCGTACAACTCTAGAAGAACTATAGAACTCATGTAATAACCATTCAAGAGTTGCTTAAAATTGGTTATGTTGCACATTCACTTAACGAGTAATTAACCGATCTTAGTGGATGAAAACCAATAATCCGTTTTCACAACATTGTTGATAATCCCATTCAAAAATGGTCAATCACTATTAATATTCCATTTGGTCCATGTCAATATTAAGATTCATGTTTTTCTCCAACCAAGCTCTTACAAGAATGGCGATTTCTCGGCTTATCATCAAGCTCGGAATCTTGGTGGCTCTTTAAAAGGTTCTTAAGTTATTCCCCAAAGTTCCCCGGCTTATCGTCATGCTCGGTATTTGAGGGTTGATTTTGAGGATTCTTAATTTATCAACCAAGTCCTCACAAGAATGACGATTTCTCGACTTATCATCAAGTTCGGGGTCTTGGTGTCTATTTTAAGGTTCTCCAAGGCTTCTCAAGACTAATAATTTCTTGGATTATTGTCTAGCTTAGCACTTGGGGTATCTTTTAAGAGTACTTTTACATTCCTCATCAAGTGATAATTGCAACACAACCATTAGTTATTAAAAACCGATCAAATGTTTTATTATCATTATTAAACTTCAATTAAGATTCATTTTAAAACAAGATGATACTACAGAAGTTTAGCCACTAATAGGTATGATGATAATGACTTCTCTCAAAAGCTTAATCTCATTAATCTTCAAGGGTTGGATGGATGGGATTAATTCCCTTATTAATATTGGAGAAAGGAGGTGGTCGGAGAGTATTGAATGCTCCTCCAAGGGTGTTCAAGTCCATTTAATGAAAAAGAGCATTCAGTTTATAGGTTTTCCAGGTCCTCTAGGCACGACCATGTTAAGCAAGGCACAACCGTGTCGCCATTCTTTGTCCTGTTGCATTAATTGTCCTTGTCAGATAGTACAACTCAAGGTTAACACAGTCGTGTTAAGCAAGGCACGGCCGTGTTGAGTTCCACAATAGTCCAAACTTCTCATGTTTTGTCATTTTCTCTTGTGCTTCAAGGCATGTCCGTGTTTAGGAAAGAAATGGTCATGTTTGGCTTCGAAATCTTCTATTTTGTGTTTTCTTCTTGCTCTTGATAACATGGGTTATATCTTTGTTAACATGGCTAGATCTTGACTTCCAATTTTTTTTGTCTTTACTTCGTATGCTCTAGGCATGGCCACGTCTTGATTCACCACGCTGAGTCAGTTTTCACTGTTTATCTATGTTTTTCTTCGTATTTTAGTTTGTTTTATTTCTTTGGGCTATATCTACCTATAGATAGAAATTATAAACATTAGTGGTTATTTATTCTAATATAGTTGCCGAAATAACGCTTATTTTGAGATATTTTAGTGTTGAAAAGATGTATAAATTTTTATACATCAAATCTCCCCACAATTAAACCTTGCTTCTCCTCAAGCAAGATTTGAACAAACTCTTCCTTCGAAAAAACACGTCAACCGAAGCTAAACCTTCCAAGTAAATCAGAAAGTCTAAGTAATCCATAAGAGAAAAATGTGTTAGTATATGATTCGTAAAACTATGGTTTGCTTTTATGAGCTTCATATTATGCAAAATGTCACGTGCTCGTAATGTTCACACACACTCGAATTTATATCTGGACATACACGTAATGTTGTATTTAGAAACACTCTTAGCCAATATACGACTTACAGGAAATATGTTTGTCGAGAGGTCAATTCTCCACCCACCTTGTGAAGCGCTGAATGAGTCAAAAGATATTATATTTCCAAAGGTTTTGGTATGTGGGCGATAGGTTTTGTAACGTGTTTTGGCAAATATGTTTTGGAGGGGTATGACTAATCGAGCTTCTTCTTCAATATTTTCTTCTTTTTATTATCCTTGCTCCATTCTCCGTCCAAATATGTGGTGAATCAGCAAAGTTTTTTTTTACAATCATAGTGACTCTTTTAAGGTCAGATCGTCAAGAACGGTTTTCTCTAAGATGTGGATCAACACTTCCTCAATCCTATCTTGAACATAACTCCCAACTCTAATGGATCGTTCAGCTTTGACCATAATAGCCCCCACCCTCATTAGTTTGGTATATTCGTATTGGTATTAGGTTTGACTTACTCTATATCTTCCTTCATGAGACCAATTTCCGCAGCCTAAACATCGTTCATATCTTTTTGCTTGTATTTTCATCGCGCTTTAGGAAATCTTACAAAATGGTGGCCTTTGTTTCTTTTGGCGCCAATTTTTCTCACCTCAGTTCTAAAGAGAAAATTTTCTCTCTAAGTTATGGAGGCAACCTAGGTTTTGCGAATTGTAGACAACAAAGTAAATTAAAATCGAAAGAATGCATTCTAGTTCTTTAGGGTCTGCCGGTAAAAGACCAATGCTGGATTCTACCGGTGAAAGGGTGACTTGGTAGGATAGGTTTTTGGGTAGGTTTGGTGATAGGTATAAGGTTTATGTGGTGGTTTTTGAAAAGGGTGATTTTTGGAAACATATTACATTTCTTGTTATGCAGCATTTCGTCGGATCTCGAATAAAAATTCTCAAGACAAGTTCTAATCCGCAAAAAGTACCTGACTCACTCAAAAGCATCCAATATATGAGTATTTTTCTAGATATCTGCATGAAGGTTTAATTCTAAAAAATGGAATGATTGGGTGAAAACGTCATGTTTTGCATAAAGTTAATCTCAATATTACGAACCATACTTTTAGTTTTATCACATTTTAAAGTAGAATGATTTTGCTCAAATGTTTCTCGTTATTTCTTAGTTCCTGGTTTGTCAAAAATAGTTAAAAGGCTTAAGGTTTTGTTGCTGCAAAAACAGAATTTTGAAAAATTTGCTCAAAAATTTCACTTTTTAGACTTAGTTCAGCCAAAGTGTAAATCGTCTCCCAGCACTTAAATCTCACATTGTCCTCAATATGAAAAGATTAAAAAAATTGGAAACGAGGTGAAAAAGGAATTTAACTTTCCTACGAGCCAATATGAAATTTTTGTCATCTGTTGTTTTCCTGTAGACTATTTGGAAGTTTTAACACTTAAAATAAATCTTACCTGCATAAAATATACAAACCACAAACATAATACACAAAATATATAAAGACAAAAGATAAGTATGGGCATATAATTAACCATATTGCCCTACAAGCAGGAATCCTACATATAAATAATAATAATAATAATGTTTTCTTAAAACATCCACACCAAGCAACAGAAATAAACATTGTTTGACACAAACATAACCAACACAAACACACCGATAACGTACAACTCCAAGCATTCGAAGGTCCTCCGGGTAGATACTCATTTGGATGGAAGTGGGAACCTTTATGGGCTGTCCGGATACATAGTGAGGGTCGAGCAATCCACAAACCACACCTCGTATGGATCATGGGAGACCACATCAACTATTCCCATCTTTGATCAGCACTTAAAATCCTGGTAAAGGTGCGGGCCCTGGTGTTCTTCTTCTGTCTACACGATATTTTTCATAAAGCCTAACAATCCATCCACCACCGAATAAAGGCACCCCTACCCCAGCCCGTGCATTCTTAGCATGTAATGAATAAAGAAGGTAAGTGATGTTACAGTGCCTCTTTGTTTTAATACAATATAGGTCCACAAATCTCGAAGGCTCACAAGCGCTTCACTGATGCCGGGTTTTGTTATGGTGTGACCTAAAAGGAGGTGGATATATCTCATCAGAAGATCTTCTAGTTCAGTGCTATTTGAAACGCTTGGATTGTAGTTATCTCCTGAGTGAGGTTTTAGTTCCTCCCAAGTATCTTTCCTTAGTCGCCCAACATACGTATTTGGTTGTCCAATTTCTTCCGGGAAGGTATGGTGGGATCCCAACCACACAGTGCAATTGATGTCTTCTGTGTAGATACCAATGTTGATTCCAAAGTTAGTTAAGTCTGTATCGTGACATACTCTTCCCAATCTAAACCTAAATGTGTTTCGTTCCTAGAGTTCAGCGGATGGCCAGTTTATCTTGAACTGGTGATGTACATATAAATATACATCTTTTCGGCATCAAATAATTTCTAAAAACTGCAATTTCTATCTTATAACATAGCATAAAAGACTACTTATCATAATAAAACATAATTTCAGGTGAAACCAAACCCCAAACGAAGAAATAAGCAAAAAGACAAAGAAAAACAGAAGAAAACACAAGAAAACAAAGAAACACGCCCCCATGTCTGAAGAAACACGCCCCCATGCTTCTGAAACAAGAAAAGACAAAATCTGATGTCAAAAGCACGGGGCCGTGCCCAGCATGCACGGGGCCGTGGACGGGAATGCAGAAAAGACAAAGAAGAATTGAGCACATGTCACTAAAAAAACACGGGGCCGTGCCTACCAACCACGGGGCCATTTCTATGTCACACAAAAGACAAAGCAAATCTGGCACATGTCATAAAAATACACGGGGCCGTGCTCATCTTGCACGGGGCCGTGCCTCACCATCCAGATTGCCTATAAATAGTGGCTCATGTTGCATTCATCAAGTGTGCATTGAAAAGATTTCTATCCGATTCTCTCTTATAAAAACACACACTAACACTCACTTTGAAGATCTAGTGAAGAGTTTGAAGGTTTGGAGTTCATCATCACTAATCATCATCATCAACCATAATCAACTATCATTAAGAAGAAGGATTCATCTACATTTGGTTAGATTGTTCCAAGTTTAATCATGTATTTGTTATTATCAATCATCTTAATGTTCATCATAATGCTCATTATGAGCTAAACTCCTTTTACCATCTAAAATCTATGAAGAAGCTTTGTTTTACTTGATAATTAATCAAGACATGTGATGTAGTCTAGTTAAGTACATGGTTATGTTACAATTATCTTTTGATGAGAAATGTTTCACCATCTTAAATCATTAAATCAAAGTTGGTGGTTGTCAAATCTCATTGGCAATCGTTCATGATCGATTCATGTTCTTGAAAGATAGAAATACTTTGATACATTATCGAAACATGGATCCTTATATTGTACTTAGAAATGATGAGATATAAGTTATGATGTATTTTTCTAAACCTTGGTAATCCGAAAATGGCTTTGCTTAGGATATCAAATTAGCTAAAGAAACCATATGTTAACGGAATGTGTAATCATAACCTACTTAAATCAACCAAGGGGAGGTTGTGTGATGAACTACAACCACCCGAAGTTGTTAGAATTGGTATTCGAGAAATTGGAGTCAATCATAATCTTTCTACTTAACGAAACTACTTGCCAACTTAAATTGACATCATTGAGATGGTATGACATTAGGAAAGGGTGGACTTTAAAATGCGCATATCATCTCCTTAGTGCCAAAGATGCTCACTTTGGGTTAAGGAGTTATCTATCATATATTTCTACGGTAAGTTTATCACATGTCTACATATTAATTATCAATGCTAAAATGGAGTGGATTCTTGATCTTTGATGGTAACCTTCGCATAATTGAACAACTCATTTAGAATTTCTTATCTTGGTCACCTATATTTTATAAAAGTTAAAAAAAAAAAAATTAACCCCAAAATGATTAAAACCTCCGATTAAAGTAAAGCAACGATTTATTATTAGAAACCTTTGTATCCACGGATCGATACTTGGTTCTTACCAATACTATTCTACATATACGATAGGTGCACTTGCCTATTTTGTGTGTGTTTAGTCTTTGTAGAAATCACTTTTATAAATTTAAAACACGATCTTGTGCAAAAGCAAAACATCCCATCCTCTTATATTTTAAGACGCACGCGCAGCACACATCAAAGTTTTTGGCGCCGTTGCCGGGGATACACGGTACGTTTCTAAGAGCGATCCAAGTTTTAATTTAATCATTGTCTATAATTGTACAAATTTTTAACTTCTATTTTATTTTATCTTTATATTTTTTTATATACTAAAATATATAATTTAATGGCTAGCCTAATTTTTAACCTTTATTTACCTTACTTTTACTCTAGCTTAATTAACTTAGACCTTAGATAGTTTAGAATAGCTTAGCTTAACTCATAGTTTAACTTAGACTAACTTTAACTAACTTTTACTTTAGTTTAATTTTGATTTAGTTCCATGTATGTCCTCTACTTTTGATCCAGAGCTTGTTTCTCCAATTTCTGAACCGGAACGACTCTTTCGTCGACGAACTCGTAAACGGACTACAGAAACCGCAGAAGCAATCAAAGACGAATCAGTAGACGCCACTACATCAAGAGAAAATCAAACCGAAGAAATGATGGCGGCCCAGAACAATGAGCCGAACATGAGCCAGTATGCCAAGCCAACTCTCGAAGACTACGGCAATGGAGTGGCTCCACCCGAAATCACCAAAAATTTCGAAATCAAATCTAGCACCATTCATATGGTGGAAAATTCAGTTCAATTTCATGGTCTCCTAGACGAAGATCCTCTTTCTCACATATCTCGATTCTTACGAATCTGCGGGACCTTTAAAATCCAAAACTGTTCAGAAGATCAAATCAAGCTTAAACTTTTTCCTTTCTCTCTAAGGGGCCAAGCCCTAGAATGGATAGAATCTCTTTCCTCTGGTTCCATCACCACTTGGGACCAGATGGTTGAACGGTTTCTCCTCAAATATTTTCCGCCCGATAAAACTGCCAAATACCGAGCCAGCATTACCGGATTCCGGACCGATGATGATGAATCGTTACACACAGCATGGGAAAGATACAAAAGTCTTCTAAGAAGATGCCCACATCATGGACTGAGCGTATGGTTGCAAGTTCAAACTTTCTTTGATGCACAATCCAGTCAAAACAAACAGGCCATCGACCAAATCGCTGGTGGAGACCTGGGATCCAAATCACCTAACGAAGCATTTGAAGTCCTGGAGAAGGCCGCAAAGAAGAGTTTAGCTTACAACCCACCAAGATCTACACCTACCCATAAAGGAATACACCACGTTGATTCCAACACTCTTGTCACAGCACAACTTGAAGCTCTTTTTAAAAAATTCGAACAACTTCAAGCCGAGCTATCAAAAACCAGACTTACATGTGACACTTGTGGAGGAAATCATAAGACGAGTGACTGTAAACAAGTCATCATGGCCATGGAAGAAGTCGATTTCACCGCTCGACAAAACAACGCTTTCAGCAACTACAATCTAGGATGGAGAAACCACCCGAGTTTTAGCTGGAAAGACGGAGGTAACACTCAACCCTTACACGGATTCGAAAAGAGACCAATGAATTAATGCTTCCAACCTAAACCTCAATACCAAGATCAAAGCTCGAGTAGCCATCAAAACCTAAACTACTCGAAGATCGAAGAAATGTTAATCCAACTAATGACCAAAACAAATGAAGCATAGAAGAAAGCTGACTCAAGAGCTGTTGATATCAGCGGAGTATTATTAAAACATGAAGCCGATCTCAAAAGTCAACAAGCATCACTTCAGACCTAGAAACCCAAATCGGGCAAATTGCCCGACAATTATTCGAAAGACCACCTGGCGCTCTTCCAAGCAACACAATGACCAACCCGAATGCAACAGCTAACGCCGTTACACTCCGAAGCGGTACGACCAATGTTATCTCACCAACTTCAGAACCAGTTATGGAGAAGAAGTCTCATGATGAAACGCAGGAAAGGCTGACCCTAACAAGCATAATCCAACCTAAGGAGCCAGTCCGAACTTATGTTCCGCCTATTCCATACCCTGGAAGACTGAAGCAGGAGCGATTGGAAGCCCAATATGGGAAGTTTCTAGAACTCTTGAACAACTCCATATCAACATCCCTTTTGTCGAAGCTATTGCTCAGATGCCAAAATATGCCAAGTTTCTCAAAGAAGTGCTGACATCCAAAAGAAAGCTGGAGGAGTTCTCGCATATCACCTTAAGTGAAGAATGCTCGGCTGTCCTCAAAATCAAGCTACCGACAAAGATGACCGATCCAGGGAGCTTTACTATCCCTTGTCTCATAGGAAATTTATCTGTTAGCAATGCCATGGCTGACCTAGGAGCTAGTATTAATTTAATGCCTTATACGGTTTTTGCAAAACTAGGGATAGGAGAACCAAAGCCCACCCGCATGAGCATTCAGTTAGCTGACTGATCCGTTAAATATCCTAGGGGCATTGTTGAAAACATGCTCGTCAAAATCGACAAGTTTGTTTCCTAGTAGATTTTGTGATTCTAGACATGGAGGAAGACAAAAGTGCACCTCTAATTTTAGGAAGACCCTTTTTAGCCACAGCAAAGGCTATCATTGATGTTTGCACCTGTAAACTCACTCTCAGGGTCAATGACGAGGCAATCACTTTTGACATAGGAAAATCTATGCAATATCCGCAACAACACGATGACACTTTATATTGTGTTGACATCATAGACTCCATCGTAAGTTGCCATATGCGAGATTCCTCCATCAATACTCCCTTAGAAACACAAGTCTTAGACAAAACACTCAACAAACCCACTTTAGACAACGAAAATCTCAACAATAACTACCACGAAGAATCAGAAGAAATATGCGAGATCACTGAATCCAATGAAAAATCAAAACCATCAATTGAAGAACCACCAGCCTTAGAGTTAAAAGAACTACCAAACCATCTCGAATACGCCTTTCTTAAAAATGACTCTCAACTCCCAGTAATTATTTCCTCTCACCTTTTTAAAGAAGAGAAAGACGAGCTTCTTAAGGTTCTCAAAAACCATAAGAAGGCAATCGCATGGAAGATCATGGATATCAAGGGCATCAGTCCCTCCTTTTGTACTCACAAATTCCTCATGGAAGAAGAATACAAACCCGTGGTCCAACATCAAAGACGTCTCAATCCCAACATGCAAGATGTGGTGAAGAAGGAAGTAATCAAACTGCTTGATGCCGGATTAATCTACCCAATCTCAGATTCACCTTGGGTTAGTCCCGTTCAAGTAGTACCCAAGAAGGGAGGAATGACGATCGTAATGAACGAGAAGGACGAACTAATACCAATGAGGACCATCACAGGCTGGCGAGTTTGCATTGATTACCGGAAGCTTAATGACGCCACAAGAAAAGACCATTTTCCACTTTCTTTCATAGACAAAATGCTCGAACGATTATCTGGAAAAATGTTCTACTATTTTCTTGATGGATTTTCCGGATACTTCCAGATTCCCATCGCTCCTGAAGATCTGGAGAAAACTACTTTTACATGTCCATACGGAACCTTCGCCTACCGAAGAATGCCATTTGGACTATGTAATGCTCCAGCCACCTTCCAACGTTGCGTGGTGGCCATCTTTCATGAAATGATCGAAAACTCTATGGAGGTGTTCATGGATGATTCTCAGTCTTTGGAGACTCCTTCGATCATTTCCTGAAAAACTTAGACAAAATATTGGCTAGGTGTGAAGAAGTAAATCTAGTGCTCAACTGGGAAAAATGCCATTTTATGGTAAAGGAAGGCATCGTTTAAGGACACAAGATTTCTCAAAACGGACTAGAAGTTGATAGGGCCAAAATAGAAACCATGTCCAAACTTCCGCCACCAACTTGAGTCAAAGCCATTAGAAGTTTTCTAGGTCACGCAGGTTTCTACCGACGCTTCATAAAAGACTTCTAAAAAATTTCAAGACCTATGACCAAACTTCTGGAGAAAGACGCACCATTCATCTTCTCTGAGGAGTGTGTTGAATAATTCAATACACTAAAAGACAAACTTGTCAACGCACCAATCATGACCACACCCGATTGGACCCTTCCATTCGAAATCATGTGCGACACAAGTGACTTTGCAGTTGGAGCCGTACTCGGACAACGCAAAGAAAAACACTTTCACCCAATTTACTATGCCAGCAAAACTCTTAACGATGCACAAGAAAATTATACCACAACAGAAAAAGAGTTACTAGCAGTAGTATTTGCCTTTGAAACATTTAGATCATACATAGTTCTTTCCAAAACCATAGTTTACACCGATTATGCCGAAATACGTTACCTATTCAACAAACAAGATGCCAAACCTAGACTCATCCGGTGGATCCTACTGTTGGACTCGGTCTGCCCAAGAGACATATTAAATTGATGTGGTTAGTACGTTATGATCCAAGTCGGGTCATACCCAATAACAAGCTAGACAAACACCGATAATATTCGTTCATATATGATGTGATCATAACAAATGAATATTAACACTTGAGTTATTTGGAAAGGGGTTTCTAAATAAAATATACTTGTGTAATAAACAAATCATATGGATGATTTATGTTTTATGAAAGAACATTACATAGTGTTATTTAAGTTGGTTAAATAACAATATGTGAATAATAATAACCAAGCATGTCTCTTAACATATAATAGGTTTTATAAGTTATAAGTTATAAACTTATAAAAGTATATATATGGATATATATATATATGTTTAAAGTTTTATAAAAGAAAAAGATAATAACTCTTTCAAATGTAATATTATTATATGTTTGAGTGGAGACATGCAATGGTTATTATTGGTGGAGAGAAAGATGCCTTTAAATAAAACCAAGTCTTTCTCTTTCATTCTTTCATAACACACATAATTTCCAAGTAAACTTTTCTCTCTTCCTCTCTTGGGTATTTTCATCCAACATAAGAAAAGAAGAAGAAAATTTCAAGTGCAAATCCTAGCTAGAAGTGGTGTGTTGTTGAAGCTTGGGGTATGCTAGCTTGAGGAGCTTCCATATTCAAGTTCTTACCTTTCAATCAACATCTCTTTCACCCGGTTTTGTCATATTGAAAGGTAGTAGTAACATGCATGGACTTATAGTGACATGCATGTATTTGATAGTGTGTAATTCGTATTTGGATCCGGGTTTGGGTTTTGCATGTTTAAAATTGGTTTTATACATATCATATTAACAAGATTTAAAACTTTTATATCCGCTGCGTTTTTGGTAAAATAGGGATTTTATCACTTTGATAATCTTGTTAAAACCCAACAATGGTATCAGAGCCGCTTATACGAATGCATGCTTCATTAGACCCAAAATTTTTCGGGTTTATGGTGGGTTTCACCATTTGGCCGAACTTTTTGGGGTTTTGGTTACCCCATGGTTTTTCAAGGTTATACTTTACATGCATGTGGTAATCTTGAAAAACCAAGTCATTTGGATGATTGTTTAGTTTGTTTGGACAAAACCCGAAACTTTCGGTTTGCTTAAGCTTTGGCCGAAAGTTTTGAGGCAAAAGGGGAACCATTTTGGTCTTGTATTATTGCATATTTGGATGTGTAATAGATGTTCATAACCTAGCCATGGCCTTGTGTTTGGTTGAATGATTGTGTTGGTTGTTTGTTCATTCGATTTGGTTGTAATATTTATTTGGGTTTGTAATCTATTTATTCATTCATATGGCTTGTAATAATAAGTAGATTAGATGTATTTCTTTTACTAGAAAAATGTATTAGGATATATTTTGTAAAATAAGATGCATGGATGGAAGCCCAAATAAAATGATGAAGACCACAACACCGGGAGTAAACACTTGGAGCATATGGATGCGGAATCAAGTGGGAGTTCACCGACACAAGTGCATGTTCTTTTGGGTCCCTTAGGAGAGACTTTTTGACACAGTTGTCTTCGGTCAACAAGTGTGGTCAATGTTAGGAGGCTATGGTTATGAACTTGTGGTTGTGTATATTTTGTGCTTGCATGGTTGATTTACTTATTATTTGCAATATGGTTTGCTTAACAACTTAAAATCAACTAGCATAAAATTGGTTCCTTAGAAATCGTTAGGTAATAAAAATTGGTTTTATTAATAACTAATGATTTCATAATAAAAATGGGTTTTATTAATTGGAACTTTGAAAATGGGTTTTTCAACTAAGTACCATACATTTGAATGCATGCAAATGAAAGGTACAATAAATAGTTTTCCAATCTAGAATTTAGAAAACTAAAATCCCTTTTTAAAAACAAGTTAAACACCATCCTTTTATACGACACTTAAGTCACTTGTAGACTTGAAAGTGAGTTAGGATCACCTAAGCACTTTTAAGAAAACTTGTGATCTTAAGGTGATTTTACAAGTACTTTTGGCATTAGGATCACCTAACCACTTGTATGAGTAAACTCACACGTGTGTATAAGTAGGACGACTTGATTTGAAACCATGACAATAGGATCACCTTAACATGGCGTTCAAAGGTGTTTATGGGATTTAACATACCAACTAAACATATGATGTTTAACCGATCCCATAAAACTAGAAGTTGCAAAGGGTTGCAATTGTCAAACGTTGACTACCTTGTTAATTCGAATAGTAGGATAAAGGTCACCTAACTACTATTTGAATGATACGTTGGGTTCTAGATTTTAATCAATAATTGTCTTGGAGACATTTAAAGGGTATTAAAGATTAAAATTTTATTAATATCGAAAATACTAATTTAAACTTTGTTAAAATTCTTTTAGATGGCCGCAAACAACGCACCAAACGCAATTATCCCACACGTGCATAATCTATCACTAAGATCCATTCTGGATAAGGATCGTCTAAACTTTAACAACTTCATGGATTGGTATCGAAACTTGAGAATTGTTCTCAAGCAAGAAAAGAAGTCTTATATTTTAGACGATCCTATTCCCGATGAACCCGATGTCAATAACTTGGATGCCTATGTGGATTGGTTAAAATACACCGAGGATTCGGTGCAAGTTTCTTGCCTCATGTTGGGAACAATGATTCCCGAGATCCAAAAGGATTTCGAGAATCATGGGGCGTATGACATGATAACCCAACTTAAGGAATGTTCCTTACTCTAGCTCGGGTTGAGCGATTCGAAACGGTTCGAGCGCTTCATGCATGTCATATGGAAGAAACCCAATCTGTTTCATCTTATGTACTTAAGATGAAGAGCCACATTGATCGGCTTGAACGGCTTAACTGTCCCGTCTCAAAAGAGTTAGCCACGGATTTAATCCTAAATGGCTTAACTAAAAGGTTTAAGAAATTCGTCATGAACTACAACATGAATGGATGGGACAAAAACATTGGTGAGCTTCACGCATTGCTTAAGACAGCCGAGGCCGGCATGGGTAAAATGGTTTTACCCGTTCTTGCGATCAATGAGGGTGGCTCAAAGAAAAGGCATCACCCGGAACCAAAAGCAAAGGTTGCCGTTGGTAAGGGGCAAGTCAAGAAGGGGTTCAAAGGAAAGGCAAAGGCGGAGCCAAAGCCAAAGAAGCTAAAGGTTAGCGCTGAGGATTTGTGCTTTGGTTGTGGTGAGATAGGTCATTGGATGAGAAATTGTCCGACCTATCTCAGGGAGGTGAAAGCTAAGAGGGATGCGGGGGAAAACCTCAGGTACAACTTTCATGATTCACATTGATCTTAATATTATTTCTTCTAACACATGGGTATTGGATATCGGATGCGGAACTCACATATGCAATTCATTGCAGGGGTTCAAAAGAAGAAATAAGGTAAAGAAAGGAGATATAAGTCTCTTCATGGGTAATGGAGCAAAGGTTGATGTCCAAGCCCGAGGAGATTACGTTTTAAAGCTTCCAAATGGTTTGGAAATTGTTTTGAAAAACATTTTATATTCCCCTAGTTTGACTAGGAATATTATCTCTGTTTCTGTATTAAGACAATCTGGTTATGACTTTAAGTTTGTTGATAATGGTATTTATGTTTTCATGGATAATGTCTTTTATTTTAAAGCGATGCCATTTTATGGCATTTATGAATTAATTCATGATGACTCATACATTGATAACTCGTTGTACCAAGCTAACACCAAAAGACTCAAAATGGATTTGAGTAATACTTTTCTTTGGCATTGTCGTCTTGGTCACATAAACAAGAATCGTATTCATACACTTCGAAAGAATGGTCTTTTGAAATCAAATGTTGATTCATTTGATGAATGTGAATCTTGTTTATTGGGAAAGATGGCCAAAGAACCCTTTAATGGAACAAATGAAAGGGCGAAAGACTTATTAGGTATCATACATTCGGATGTATGTGGACCTCTTAGGACAATGACAAGAAATGGTGAAAGATACTTCATTACCTTTACCGACGATTATAGTCGCTATGGGTATGTGTTGTTGTTAAGACACAAAAATGAGGCCTTTGAAATGTTCAAAGTCTTCCAAAATGAAGTACAAAATCAACTCAACAAAACAATCAAGGTACTACGTTCCGATAGAGGAGGTGAATACCTCAATGATGCGTTTCTAGAACATCTTAGGAGTTGTGGGATTGTCTCACAACTTACTCCACCTGGAACACCACAACATAATGGTGTGTCCGAAAGGAGGAATCGAACTTTATTGGACATGGTTCGTTCCATGATGGCTAGATGCTCATTACCTCTATCATTTTGGGGTTTCGCTGTGATCTTTGCTGCCCGTATTTTAAATATAGCACCAACCAAGAAAGTGGATAGGACACCTTTTGAAATATGGCATGGAAAGGCTCCGAAATTTTCATATTTAAAGGTATGGGGTTGTGAGGCTTATGTTAAGATCTACACCCCTGACAAACTTGAATGTCGATCCACTAAGTGTATATTTGTAGGATATCCCATGGATTCGATGGGATATTATTTCTACAATCCAAGCGAGCATAAAGTGTTTATAGCTCGAAAGGCTAAGTTCTTGGAAAGAAGGTTCCTTATGGAAGGAACTAATAGAACTGTAGAACTCGAAGAGGATCGAGAACTACAAGCCGATAAACGTTTGGTTGACACTAGCAATCAACAAGAGGTTGTTGGGGATGATCAAATGGTTGATCAAAACACACAAAACATTTGCAAATTTGGTAGAGTTAGCACCCCACCTGAGAGATATGGATTTTTCATGGATGGATGCTACGTGGTTGATTCGGATGAACCCACCACATACCAAGATGCAATGTCGCAATCTGATTGTGACAAATGGCTAGAAGCCATGAATGTTGAGATGCAATCCATGCATGACAATCAAGTATGGGACTTGGTTGCTCCACCTCTAAATTCCAAGCTGGTTGGAAGTAAGTGGGTTTTCAAGAAGAAAACTGATATGCATGGAACCTTGGATACTTATAAAGCTAGACTTGTAGCAAAGGGTTTCACTCAAACTCAAGGGGTTGATTATGATGAAACTTTCTCGCCCGTGGCGATGCTAAAGTCTATAAGGATATTGTTTGCCATAGCCGCATATTATGACTTTGAGATATGGCAAATGGATGTCAAAACTGCTTTTCTAAATGGGCATCTTAATGAAGATGTTTATATGGTTCAGCCTGAAGGTTTTATCGATCCACAACATCCTAACAAAGTATGCAAGTTGAAGAAATCAATCTATGGATTGAAACAAGCATCCAGAAGTTGGAATCACCGTTTTGATGATGAAGTTAAGAAATTTGGATTCATCAAAAACGCTGATGAAGCTTGTGTGTATAAGAAAGCTAGTGGGAGCATCATAACCTTTCTGGTATTATATGTCGATGACATATTACTGTTTGGAAATGACATTCCAACCTTGGAAGGTGTGAAAGCCTGGCTTGGAAGCTGTTTTTCCATAAAGGATCTTGGTGAAGCCGCCTATATTCTGGGAATAAGAATCTATAGGGATAGATCAAGGCGGTTGATAGGTTTGAATCAAAGTGCATACATTGACAAGATCTTGAAAAGGTTCAAGATGGAAAACTCTAAGAAAGGTTTGGTACCTATTCAAAAAGGAACGATGTTGAGTGCTTCTCAATGTCCAAGCTCAAAGGATGAGCAAGACAAAATGAGTGGTATCCCATATGCATCTGCTATAGGATCCATTATGTATGCCATGATTTGCACTAGACCGGATGTGTCATGCGCCTTGAGCATGACAAGTCGACACCAACAAAATCCGGGAACTAGCCATTGGATGGCTGTTAAAAGCATATTGAAATACCTTAGAAGGACTAAGGATATGTTTATAATATATGGCTCTGGTGAGGAGGAACTCGTTGTGAAGGGTTACACTGATGCGAGTTTCCAAACTGATCGAGATGATTCTCGATCACAATCGGGATACGTTTTCATTCTCAATGGTGGTGCTGTCTCATGGAAGAGTGCAAAACAAGACGTGGTAGCTTTATCCACCACTGAATCTGAATACATCGCCGCCTCCCTGGTAGCTCAAGAAGCTGCATGGATTAGAAAGTTCATTGCCGATCTAGGAGTGGTTCGTACCATTCAGGACCCTCCAGAGAACTTTTGTGACAACGAGGGTGCGATTGCTCAAATCAAGGAACCCCGCGCACATCAAAAGACTAGGCACATTGAGCGGAGATTCAACTACATAAGGGATGAAGTTGAATAGGGAAAGATATGTATTCGCAAAGTTCACACTGATCAAAACATTGCGGACCCACTTACGAAACTCCTTGAAAGGCCGAAGCATGAGAGTCATACTTGCGCCTTAGGACTTCGATATTCTAGTGATTGGATTTGATCAAAATTTGTATTTGGATATTGGAACAATTTTATTTTAACTCAATCATATGGTTTAGGTTATGGTCATGTTCTTGAGTTATGTTCCATTTTAGTATGTTTAAATCCGTGAATAATTTGAGTTATTCTAAACGTCCGTAGTCGTTAGTATTTGTGGGAACAAATGTGAAAGTAAGACTATTATGAACTTGGATTGGTAGATATTCATGAGGTATGAATATAGCAAAGGGTTGCTGCCAAGGTTCATAGATATTTATGGGATAAATATTGGACTGACCCGCTCTCAATTTTACTGCATGGAATCCTTGGGATTTGTGATCATAAGTAAATTTGAGTAAAGGCGAACTTCATAGTATCCTTCGACCTGAGATACATATTGGGTCTTGATATTCATCGACTATTATGCTTTGACTTAGTTCTTCGCTGCTCTGAAATATGTCAGTACATAAGGCTAAGCTCAAGTATAGTACAAGGTGATAGTGAGAGACGTATGTAGTCAATATGGGATTTGTCCCTCTTATTCGTTGAGAGTTAAATGTCTAAGGTCTGACAAGTTAAATCAACAGAGAATGATCACTCTGTGTCTCTGGATTTAACATGACATTTGTGGCAAAAGGATAAATGATAGTTTCACCTAAATCATTTTCAAGTATGGGACTTGAAAGGGATGATGTTATTGAATGGCACTTCGTCATACGTATTAGGGGTAGTAAACCGTAGTTAGGCGGTATTTGCTACTTGCATCAATCTTCTATGTATCTTGTGCAAGTGGGAGATTGTTGTACTTGGTCTGCCCAAGAGACATATATTAAATTGATGTGGCTAGTACGTTATGATCCAAGTCGGGTCATACCCAATAACAAGCTAGACAAACACCGATAATATTCGTTCATATATGATGTGATCATAACAAATGAATATTAACACTTGAGTTATTTGGAAAGGGGTTTCTAAATAAAATGTACTTGTGTAATAAACAAATCATATGGAAGATTTATGTTTTATGAAAGAACATTACATAGTGTTATTTAAGTTGGTTAAATAACAATATGTGAATAATAATAACCAAGCATGTCTCTTAACATATAATAGGTTTTATAAGTTATAAGTTATAAACTTATAAAAGTATATATGTATGGATATATATATATATATATATATGTTTAAAGTTTTATAAAAGAAAAAGATAATACCTCTTTCAAATGTAATATTATTATATGTTTGAGTGGAGACATGCAAGGTGAGTGGAGACATGCAATGGTTATTATTGGTGGAGAGAAAGGTGCCTTTAAATAAAACCAAATCTTTCTCTTTCATTCTTTCATAACACATATAATTTCCAAGTAAACTTTTCTCTCTTCCTCTCTTGGGTATTTTCATCCAACATAAGAAAAGAAGAAGAAAATTTCAAGTGCAAATCCTAGCTAGAAGTGGTGTGTTGTTGAAGCTTGGGGTATGCTAGCTTGAGGAGCTTCCATATTCAAGTTATTACCTTTCAATCATCATCTCTTTCACCCGGTTTTGTCATATTGAAAGGTAGTAGTAACATGCATGGACTTATAGTGACATGCATGTATTTGATAGTGTGTAATTCGTATTTGGATCCGGGTTTGGGTTTTGCATGTTTAAAATTGGTTTTATACATATCATATTAACAAGATTTAAAACTTTTATATCCGCTGCGTTTTTGGTTAAATAGGGATTTTATCACTTTGATAATCTTGTTAAAACCCAACACCTACTACTCCAAGAGTTCGACATCGAAGTTAAAGACAAGAAGGGAGTAGAAAATGTGGCCGCGAACCACCTCTCACGTTTAGAATGTCCAACTCCCAAAGAACTTCACAAAGAAATTATCAATGATAATTTCCCACATGAAGTCCTCATGCACATTCAAGACGTAATAAAGGAAAAAGACGAAGGTCCATGGTATGCCGACTTCGCAAATTACTTAGCTTGTAGGATTCTCAGAAAAGGACTTACCCATCAACAGCGAAAGAAATTCTTCTCCAATCTTAAGTTTTACTTCTGGGAAGATCCATACGTATTTAGGATAGGTGCGGATCAAGTCATTCGTAGGTGCGTAGCAGGCAAGGAGGCCTTAGACATTCTCAAACACTGCCATGAAGGACACCACGGTACCACCACCACGGTCAGGAAAGTGTTCGATGGAGGATTTTTCTGGCCCACTATATACAAAGATACACAAACTTTGATCCAAGCATGCGATGCTTGTCAAAGAGCCGGGAACATCTCATCGAAAAATGAGATGGCTCAAAAGGGCATTCAAATTTGTGAAATCTTTGATGTATGGGGAATAGATTTCATGGGGCCATTTCCCAACTCTTCCCACTAACGATGCTCGAGTAGTTGTACGATTTCTGAAAAAGTTATTCTCAAGATTCGGAATACCAAAAGCCCTCATAAGCGACAGAGGTACTCACTTCTGTAACACCCTGATGGACAAGGTCTTAGCACGATATGGGGTTCACCACCGCCTAGCAACACCATATCACCCGCAGACCAGTGGACAGGTGGAAGTCTCGAATCGAGGAATTAAAAGGATTTTAGAAAGAAGTATAGGAATGAATAGTAAAAATGGGGTAGAAAAGTTAGATGACGCTTTGTGGGCCCTTAGGACGGCCTACAAAACTCCCTTAGGAACGACACCCTTCAAGCTCGTCTACGGGAAGGCATGTCATCTACCAGTAGGATTAAAACACAAAGCCTACTGGGCCCTTAGAGCAGTGAATTTCGATCTAACGTCCGCCGGAGCAAACCGGGAAGATCAAATTCGTGAACTCGAAGAACTGAGAACAATGGCCTATGAAAATTCCTGGTCCTACAAAGAAAAGACTAAACGCATACACGACACTCAGTTAAAAGAAAATAAAAAATTTAAAACTGGCGACCGTGTACAGTTATACAACGCTCGTTTATGTCTTTTCCCAGGAAAACTGAAATCCCGATGGTCAGGTCCATACGTAGTTGAAACAGTTTTTGACTATGGAACCATCAAGATTTCAAATTCGAACGGCCAGAAGTTCAAGGTAAATGGACATCGATTAAAGCCATATATCGACGATCCACTTGAAGAAGTGTTGGAGGTATTAATCCTCCAAACTTCTTGATTAAGAACGTAAGAAAATAAGGTCTGGCCAAGACCTTCTCAAAACTAGGCCTTGTATAAAATAAAAAAATATATAAAATAATATTTTTAGAAAACACAAAAACCACGGGGGCGTGCTCTCAAAAGCACGGTCCCGTGCCTAAAAATGCGGGCCGGCATCTACGCTGCAAAAATCTTAGTCAGATTGGTTTGTAACTGAATTGTCAGACTAAAAACACGGGGGCATGCTTCCATAAGCACAGTGTCGTGCTCGGTTTCTTGTTTGGTTATAAAAGCCACCTTGTGTCATTGCATTCCTTGCACAAACCAAAACCAAACCAAAAACCTCTGATAATTCAGCATGCCAACTGAGATGAATGAAGCAATTCCCGTTTCCCGACATCCGAGAAACGATGCCCGCCATGTTTCCAAAACCGAGCTTCTCTTGAAACTTCAGGAACTCGTGAAAGAACTCACCGAAATGAATCTCCTTGCGGAAATGCGTCTCGTGCAACTCACCGAATCGGTGAAAAACATGAAAATGGAACTCCGAGACATCAACGAGCAACTCCAGTTTAAGTTCTTGGTTTCACGTATTTTCCACCACCAGGACCATTCGGAGGAGGAGAGCCTTTCGGAGAACTCTAGGAAACTTAATTTTATGCTTTTATGTGTAATCAAGTGCATTAAGCACAATGTGTTAGGACTTCGGGCTTAACCCGACTATTTTCTTTTCTTAGGAAACCCGGGCTTATCCCGTAATTGTTCTAAGACTTTTATTTAATGAAAAGTAATTTTTAGATGACCAAACTTCCAAATTATCACAATAAACGTCATTCTAAGAATTCCGGATAGTAAATCATGTTGAGAATTAAAATGAAATTCACTGTGACTAAAAGCATGGGGCCATGCTTTCCTAAACACGGCACCGTGGTCACCCTAGAATCTTCAGCATGATACGCGCTGACTCCGTACAATTCTATGACTCAGGAACATTTATTCTTCTAGCAGCACGGGGTCGTGTTTCCTAATACACGGTGTCGTGTTCAACTTTCCAGTCTCTATATAATGCATGCATAATTTCACTATTCCATTCACACCAAACAAAGATTACCTAAATGGAAGGAAAACGGGTTGAATGGTAGCCAGTGAAAAAGTGGAAACAACATGAATCTTCCTTCCTCGAGGAACAAGTCATGCGACTCCTATGCATCGTAAGAGATCAAGTTGAAAGCAACATGCAAACGGAAGCTCGAGTAGTCGAGTTGATTAACAAAATCGACCTGCTTAGGTATGAGAACTTCCATGTTGTGGATGGCCACCACAAGGATGTGACTTCCAAACTTAACTTTCTCAACCGAGAAATCGTCACGCTCTACAAAAAGCTTGACGAACTTTTGGAAGATAAACGAGCACCACCACACATCCAGGACTTGTTCGGGAGTGGTAGCCGTTGAAGTTCTGACTTTGTTTCTTGTTTAAGTTGTTTCCGCTAGTACTATGTGTTAGGACCCGAGAATTGTTGTTGTACTTTTCATTTCATCTATCTTTAATTAAGTCTTTACTTTTATGTTCTTAATGAAATTTAGAATGTTTTTACCAAGTTTAAAATAACCAGAAAATAAAAACCCAGTTAAAAACAAACTAGCTCGACAAATAAACAAAACAGTACTGTCTGCACAATGCAGCACGGTACCGTGTTTCCTGAAGCACGGGGCCGTGTTTTTGGTGTCAGGGCAGTTACGAGTTTTTAACTTAATAAAATAACTTTCTATTACTTCAAACCCTATTTTTCACTACGGGAACTGCCGAAACCTCAACCATTTCACGAATTGCATGGTCAAATCTTCGATTCTAAACCTAAGGTATGTTAATTTAACAATTGTATTGTCCAAATTCGTCCTTCTAGGATTAGATTAACCCTAAAATTGTTCAAATCGACCAAATCGGGTCAAAACCCAAAGAGGGTATGGGTTATTATGCTTGAGTATGATGAATAGATTGTTGAATGATTGATGGTTAGGGTTTAATTGAAAGAAACAAATCGGGTTTTGTATGTTTGCATGAATACCCAACCCACCATTAAACCCAATTGATATAACCAGTTAGGAACGAGGGTTCGAGTCTGGATAAGTTAGAAATCGGTTTTAAAAACACAAGCCGTGCACAAAACAACACAAGCCGTGGTCAACCAAAAGTCAAACTTCAAAAGAAACTGAACCAGAAGCAGCAGCACGGTACCGTGCTTCTGAAAGCACGCCGCCGTTCTTTGTTTTCTGTTTCAGCAAAATGAATATTTTTCAATGATAATTTCCCACATGAAGTCCTCATGCACATTCAAGACGTAATAAAGGAAAAAGACGAAGGCCCATGGTATGCCGACTTCGCAAATTACTTAGCTTGTAGGATTCTCATAAAAGGACTTACCCATCAACAGCGAAAGAAATTCTTCTTCGATCTTAAGTTTTACTTCTGGGAAGATCCATACGTATTTAGGATAGGTGCGATCAAGTCATTCGTAGGTGCGTAGCAGGCAAGGAGGCCTTAGACATTCTCAAACACTGCCATGAAGAACCAACGGGCGGACACCACGGTACCACCACCACGGTCAGGAAAGTGTTCGATGCAGGATTTTTCTGGCCCACTATATACAAAGATACACAAACTTTGATCCAAGAATGCGATGCTTGTCAAAGAGCCGGGAACATCTCATCGAAAAATGAGATGGCTCAAAAGGGCATTCAAATTTGTGAAATCTTTGATGTATGGGGAATAGATTTCATGGGGCCATTTCCGAACTCATTCAGAAATAAATACATCCTTGTAGCAATCGACTACGTGTCTAATTGACATACCTTGATGATTGAAACAAGAAATCGGTGGAATAATGGCCGAAAAATTGCCCAAAATCGCCTAGGGTTTGAAAGGGTGCGGTTAGAAGTGATAAAGGATGCTTTCAAAAGATAAAAACCATCAACCATTCACGACACGGTCGTGGTCAGCAAGGCACGGCCGTGCTGACCCAGTCTGTTTCCATTTTTTGCATTTTTTAACTGTTTTCAAACCTCGCGATTCATTTAACGTACATTTTGGACTAAATAAGTTAGGTATGTCAATTTAAAAACATAGGATATGAAATTTCATTGATCGAATACGAGTACACGAACGTTAAAACAAAAGAAATGAAGAGTACAAGTGATAAACGACTAGAATCCTAAACCTATTGGAAGTTACTTGAACAACCCTGGTCCTCTTCCGAATAAGGTCTGCATATGGGCAAGACCTGACATGAAGTTGGTTTGGGTTGCCCTTGATTCCGGTTAAAATGAGCGAGCTCGGCCGTTAGCTACTCGAGGTTGTCTTCCAGCTTCTTCATCCTTCGGTTTACATGATAATGTTCGAAACGTAGTGTTTCAACCTTATCATGCAGCTCTTGGTTGACATGATAAGTCTCTCGCGTAAACACATTAACTCACTAACCATATCTATTGGCACCTCTCCTTGTATTCCATAACTAGGCCTCCAGCCTCTCCTTGGGAGAAATGTGTGAAAAGGGGGTTGTCAAAAGAATGAGAAGTAATAGCCATATATAAACATATATATAAGGCCAAAAGATGGCCATGGTGACATAAACAGGACCATGTTAGGTGAGTGTCATGAATGTCAGTTTAGAATTTTGCATTTATTTAGAAGATGACAATTTATGGTAGGGTATGACCCGTGCTTAGGGAAGACACGGCCCTGCCTTGCATTTTTCACGATTTTTGTGTTTTTTATCTCATATCTTAGTCGTGGTTTAGATGGTCGGCTAAGTGTGTGCAAATATTATCCTTAAAACATAATTAAACTTCATTTCATTAAAAGTCCTAAGATTACATTACCTGTCCTAAAAACACATAAAATAAACACATAACAATAAAAATAAATAAAACAAATAATCGGGTTAAACACGATAAATCCTAACTAGTCCTTAGCAAAATCTCTTGAACCATTAACGAGCATATCAGAAAATATTGGAGAAAGGGTCTCCAAAATTGCCTCCGAGGAGGTTTCTGCCAAAACCACAATCTCCACCGAAATGTCTAAGTTTGAATTTGAATTTGCTCATTAATGTCTCGAAGCTCGGCTTTCATTTCCTCCACCATTTCCGTCAAAGCTAGGACTTTTGGTTCATTCAGAACAAGCATGCTCGTGAGCTCTTGTCACACCCAAACCAAAGGCGGTGGAACATGCCGGGATGCGACGGATTGCCCATAAGTGCATGACACTATTTAAAGCGACAATATTTAACAAACTCATTTCATTTCACAACATCAAATGTCACATAACAAGATTCATAAGAAAAATATAACAAAATATAACAAATCATAAATTGTTCATTTTGCTAATATCGTTAAAGTCTTGATGACGTTTTCTCCACACTCCATAATCAACCTAAATGCAAACCTGTAACATTTTATAAAATAAAGTTTATCAACACAAGGTTGGTGAGCAATTCATAGTTTTGAACATATATGTACTTAGTAAGAAATTCCACAATCTTGTATACGAAACAATAAATAAAAACAACAATTTGGATAAAAAGATGAGATTACTAATAAGAATACATTAGTGACACCTTGCTATAAGGGGATTCCAAATAGTCTAGGATTTATAGTTATCGTTAATAAGCATACATTAACGGCACCTTGCTATAAGGAGATGCCAAATAGTCTAGGATTTTTAGATCAACCAACCAAAAGCGGTAAACACGTAAACACATGAGCATGTAAGCATAGAACACCAAATCGAGCATTTATTTAAGTAAATTATACAATAATGTTTGTGGTTTAAGACCCAAGTATAAAGCATTTAGTTTGAATAAGTATGAAATTTCACCTCCAAAACGGAAGATGGAAAACGGGGTATGAAAGTACTCACGTTCAAGTAATAAACTTGAAAGATGGTAATTTGGAGATTTGCCGTAACGACGAGTTTAACGAACAATGCCTAAAAGGAAAGAAGTCTTGGATTTAGAAAGGTTGTCTTGAAAGTCTTTAACTAAAATAAATGTTGAGAAATGTAACCAATTAAAGTTCAAGGTTTAATATGTAACTATTTGAGAATTTATAATAACAACCCTTTAAAAAATGTAAGTTTGCTCGAAACCGGGTTAAAGTATCTAACCTTAATATTTACTCAACCTATGTTAAGTAATAAGGTGGGTAAAATGCAAGAATGCAAGTCCCTTTGGAATAAAGATACTAAAACGTGTTTTAGCGAGTGTTCGGGTTGTTGGTTCGGGCCTTGATAATTGGTCAAACCCAAAGTCAACTTTCTAAAATAATGAATGTTACGAGATATCTCAACAAAACTTAATAAGACTTAACCAAGTATGTAGTTCTATTGTTTTAGAACTAACAACGCACGTTAAGCGAGTTTTCGGTTTTGTCGGTCCAAACTTTGTTATGAGATCAAGTTGGATCCAACATTTCCAAGTACTTAAGAAAATAATTAAAATCAGTTTATAAAGTATTTTTAAAGATTTATACAAGTCTTGATAGCTAAAAACACACTTGTGTGTCTTAAGCGAGTGAAAATCGGTTTAGTTTGGTTTGGTTCGGTTTCCATCTCACAATAAGTTCATAGATGGTTTCCACATGCCCAAATATCAAAGAACTTGCATAATAATTTATAAGTAATGATACTTAAGTTTTACAACTAAAAAGTTAACAATAAAGTCTTTAAACAAAAGTTTGGTTTTCGGTTCGGATCTTGGTTCGGGTTAAGACCGAGGTAAGATTCTACAAACCCATAACCATAGAACTTATAAAAATGATTTTAGAAACTTAAATCTAACATTAATCATGTTTAAACAAGTATTTAACAAAAACTAGTTTGGTTTACGGTCTAGAGCTATTTACGGTTAAACCGAGGCTAGGCTCTTAGAACCCATAACCATAATACTTGTAAATATGTCAAATAAACTAAAATGAGTAGAAGTTAAGAATGGTTAATATATATAAACAATTTATATAAGTATATATATATATATATATATATCAAGGACACGAAGTCCTCCATGTAGCCTTGCCTTACAAGGTCCGAAACTCCACCGACCGGAATCGGGGAAGTAACTACCAAAGGTAACAAGGAGTGTATATTATATATATGTTGTACAACCATATTCAAGTATTAATAAGGCCATATAAACTAATTAGAATGTAAGACTTTACTCAGTGTGGCTTTGGAAGTCAAACCTTCAAGAACAACTAAGAAAATAACCTTGAGATCTTTGAATTTGAGAGAGATTTTGGAGTTGTAGCAGGGGAAAAATGAAAGAAATGGCGGTGTATATATAGGGTAAGTTGAAAGAGTCAAGCATAAAGAGTCTTGCATGAAAATGGTTTGGTTTAAGTCACATGTTTGCATAAAAACAATAAAAAAAACGAGTTCTGGTGCAGACTGCCTTGAGGGCGGCGCTAAGGTCTCTGCCATTGACCTTAGCGCGGCGCTAAAGTCACCTGGTGGAAATTCAGAACTTTCAAAATTGGCAGTTTTGGCCCCCAGAGTTGTTTTTAAGTGTTATAAGGCCATTTTAAGGACCGAAAAGGGTGTTTTTGAGATCCGACAAGTATAAAACAATAATGTAACATAAAACCCATCATTATGAGTATATCGAAGGTTTTGGTTTACAATACGGGTCGGTTTACATAATAAAACAAATACAAAAGTGACCCGAAATTGACGAATGTCACAGCTCTTATGCCATTTCCTAAAGTTGAAGGATCATCTCCAGGTTCATGTTCTTCTTCCTAGGTAAAGTGGTGGCAGGGTTTCTAGAATTAGGATGTTCCATCGGCATATTGGGAGGTTGTTTAGTTTAGAGAAGTGTGGCTAGAAGGTGTGCAAAACTTTTAAGGAGGTGATGCAAATTTATAATTTGCCAGATCATCTCGTAACGGCTGTTCCTTGTAAGGCACGGGCCATGTTGACAAGTTTTCTCTGAAACTGGACAGTCTGAGCCGGAAACAGTGCCATAAACTATCACTGCAAGGATATTGTACTCGGCACGGCCGTGTTGTGTGGTACACGGCTGTGTCTTCCTAAAATATTTCTTTTAAACTTATTTCTCACAGCAAAATCTAACCTAAACATGCTAAATTTTTGTCGACTTCGATAGATTGACTCCCGATTTTGCTATTTTAGTCCACGAAACGGAGGTGAAGTACTTCCATTGCTGTTTCTACGGGTTCTTCTGAGTAAAGTTTAAGTCTATGATTGTTTACCTTAAAGCTATATCCATCCTTTTGATCAAGTTTCACGGCTCCATAATCAAAAACTTCATTAATCGTAAAAGGACCGGACCATCTAGATTTTAACTTTCCAGGAAATAAGCGAATGCGAGAGTTATAAAGGAGCACCTGGTGTCCTGCTTTAAAATGTTTTTCACCTTTTAGTCGTGTGTCATGAAGTCTTTTCATCCTTTCTTTGGAAATCCATGAGTTTTTGTACGATTACATCCTTAATTCTTCTAGTTCGTGAAGTTGCTTGACTCTGTATTCTCTTGCGAATTTCCTATCAAGATTGACATTTTTAAGTGCCCAATATGTGTTATGCTCGAGTTCTACGGGAAGATGACACGCCATTCCGTACACCAATTTGAATGGCGTTGTGCCTATAGAAGTTTTGTATGCCGATACGGAAAGCCCACAGTTCTTATACTCTTTCAAGCAAGGCGAGAAGCGATTCTCAAAGCCGGCATACCGACCCGACGAATCAAAAAGCTAGAATGAGGCAATCCATGGGCATGGAACCCCGAAATAGCCAATCTACAATCAAACTTTTAATCAGGTCAAAAATGATTGTTTGTGGGTATAACCAAGACTCATTTTAGCCAGGAGCTTACTTTCACTAGCGCCGTCCTGGTTCTGCGACCAATCTCTGCGATTATAACTCACAGTTTTCTCCATGATTCGTTTGATACCCCGATTTGTAACTTCCACTTGGCCACTTGTTTGTAGGTGGTAAGGTGCAGTGACTCGATGATGAATCCCGTATATGGCAAGTACTTTCTCCATTTGCGCATTACAGAAATGTGTTCCTCGATCGCTTATAAGTGCCATGGGAATACCAAAACGAGAGAATTGTTTCTTCATAAACTTGACTACCATTCTAGCATCATTGGTGGGTAAAGGTTGGGCTTAGACCCATTTTGATACGTAGTCTACCGTAACTAGGATGTAGTGATGACCAAATGATGTTGAAAATGGTCCCATATAATCGATGCCCAAACATCAAATATATAGCAGACTTGGATTGGCATTTGTAACATTTCATCTCAGGGTGAGATATTGGTGGCACGTTGGCATGCATCGCATGAGCAATTCATTTTGTTTTCTTCTTGGTATATTGTAGGCCAATAGAAGCCGATGTGAAATAATTTCTTTGCAGTTGCCTATGCTCCATGGTGACCTCCTGATGGTCCTTCATGACATTGTTTCAGGATCTTGTGTACTTCATCCCCATATACGCATCTTTGAATAATATTATCATTTCCTATGCGGAATAAGTATGGATCTTCCCAAAAGTAATATTTGATATCTGAAAAAATTTCTTCGTTTGTTGAGACGTGATTCCTTTGAGAATTATTCCAATAGCTTTGTAGTTTGCGATTTCAGCGAACCAATGATGTTTTCCTTCACTAGTATAGATATGCATAAGAAATTCATGGAGAAAATTGTCGTTTATCTTGCTCCCCATTTTTTAATTTTGAAGCTGGGAATTCCATACGAGAAAGATGGCCTGCTGCAACGTTTTCAGCACCCTTCATGTCCTTGATTTCAATATCGAATTCTTGTAGAAGTAAAATCCATCGAATCAGACATGATTAGCATTTTGTTTTGTGAACAAATGCTTAATTGCCGATGACTGTAGTTTTGGTCATTCAAAAACCCAATTAAACTAGAAAGCCAGAGTAAGTAGGGTATCGTATCCACGAGGAGCATGCATTCAGTATTACAAAGTTTGTTTGATTTTTAATATAAATTTAACTAACTAATATGGAAAAACGATGTCAAGTGAAAATTAGAAGATTGATTTTAAAAACAATTAAAAGAAAATGCAACCTCCTCCAGGTTTCAGGTTCTAGGTTTCATACAAAACTCGTTTTATTAATTGGACACCACATAGACATGGTGTTGGAAAGTCGGTTAATTTAAGTAATCAAAACAGATCTTTATCATCAGATCTTTTATAATTCAATTACCCTATTTACTAGTGTGAATCAACCTACTCTATGTCACCCAACATGCTACCAGGTTTTGTCATCAACCGAACAAGTTGTAAAGCAAGGATTACTAACAGATGAAAATAGCTTAAATAACCAACACATCAAATTGTTTATACAACATTGTCAATGTCAAAAACAAACCCAAACATGAATAAAACAAAGTTTAATGTTTAACATAACGAACTGTTCACCCGGAGGATGTTACAACAAGACTAGCCTTGCGTCATTATGGTGATAGCTTCTTGATTTGTGTGCCAAACAACCAAAGGGTTGTTGCCTTTTTGTCCCTTATGCAAGACCTACTTCCGTATCCCCCATAACTCCCTTCAAAACCTCGTGGCCTGCTCTTATTATTCCATTTCCCCACGTAAGCCCAAATCCATACATTTTGTGAGCCATATTTGTTTGTTGTGGGCTGATACAACTCTTGTCCTTCTGCTAAACGAGCCCACCCAAATCCTTGTTTCAACCAACGTCCATTTTGCTAATACTGTTGTGTCACATAAACAAATCACTACACCATTTGAATGTTGGCTTTCAACTAAAGAAAATAATGATTTAATAATTTAAGTTCAGATAACTTTAATAAAAATCTTGTTTAGCCATATTTATATTTAGTTGATGAAAAACTTATGTTTTTATATTATTATACATGGAAGCCAACACAATATAAACATGAATAAAATATATATTTATAATTATATCGATACATTTTGAGAATAACTAATGTGAAATATAGTGTGCATAAAATGCACCGATAAGTTGCCGCATGATCAGTGCAAACGATGGTTTTTGAAAGGACTAGAAAAGAACAGAATTTGTCGAAAGCAAAGACTACGGTCAAAAGCTCCTACTCGGTAGGTGTGTAATTCTCTTGAGCATCGTTGAGAGTCTTGCTGGCTTAGTAGATCGGATAAAATGCATATCTTTCCTTTGTCCTAAGACTGCTCCAATTACGAAGTCACTTGAATCGTACATAAGTTCGAATGGTAGTGTCCAATATGGGCTACCATGATTGGTTCGTCAACTAGCTTGTCCTTCAAAATTTGGAATGCATCTAAACATTCTTCGGAGAAGATGAATGGAGCATCTTTTTCAAGAATTTGTGTCATGGGCTATCCTTTTAAAGTCTTTGATGAAAAGACGATAGAAACCTGCATGGCCAAGAAAACTTCGAATGGCTTTGACAGATGTGGGTGGTGGAAGTTTAGAAATGGTTTCTACTTTGGCTCTATCCACATCTAATCTAGCTTGAGATATCTTGTGCCCGAGGACGATGCATTCTTTAACCATAAATTTACATTTTTCTTAATTTAACACAAAATTAGCATCCTTCTCATGTGTTCAAGACATATGTCGAAAGAGTCGCCAAAGACGGAGAAGTCGTCCATGAAGACTCCATTGAATCTTCAATCATGTCGTGAAAGATAGCTACCTTGCAATGTCGAAAGGTAGCTGGGGCATTACACAGTCCGGAGTGCATTCGTCGGTATGCAAATGTTCCATAGGGACATGTGAATGCTGGAGATATTGAAATTTGAAAATAGCCAGAGAATCGTCAAGGAAACAATAGTACATCTTTCCTGATAGACACTCGATCATCTGATCAATGAACAGGAGAGGAAAGTGATCTTTTCTGGTGGCATCGTTGAGATTGCGATAATCGATTCAAATTCGGCATCTCGGGACGATTCTCATAGGAATCAGCTCATTCTTGTCATTGGTGACGACAGTCACTCCTCCCTTCTTCGAGAATACTTGAACATGACTTACCCATGGAGAATCGGATATGGGGTAAATCAATCCCGCATCAAGTAGTTTGAGTACTTCCTTTTTCACCATGACTTGCATATTTGGATTTATTCGTCTCTGGTGCTGCACTATGGGTTTGAAGTCTTCTTCCATTAAAATCTTGTGGGCACAAAATCACGGGCTGATACCTTTAATGTCCATGATTTTTTAAGCGATAGCATTCTTGTGAGATTTAAGAACTTCTAGAAGTCTTTATTTTTCATCTCTTGAGAGATCGGAGGAAATGATAACAAGAAATTGAGATATGCATTCGAGGAAAGCATACTCAAGGTGTTTGGGTAATTTATTAAGCTCTAAAGTAGGTGGATCTTCAACGGTAGGTTTGGCTTTAGGTTCTAGATCTCTATCTACTTCATCAAATTTTTCCTTGGAGTTGCTCTCTTCTTCCTCCACAACTTGATTTTTTGAATTGACAGCATGCGCTTTCTCTTCAATCAATTGTGTGTCGCATGCTTCCATCTCGACTGTTTTCCTCAAATAACAGCTCACCATTGATTCACACATATCCAGGAAGTATGTAGAATCATCGGTGTACTGCGGATGTTTCATAGATTTGCCTATGTCAAAGGTTACCTCCTCATCCTTTACCATGAGAGTGATGTCGGTGCAAAAATCTATGGGTTCTCTAGCGATAGCCAAGAATGGTATTTCAAAGATAAGGGGTACGGAAGTGTCTTCATCCATGTCTAGAATATAGAAATCGACTAGAAAGACAAACTTGTTGATTTTGACTAACATATTCTCAACTATGCATCTTGGGTATTTCACTGATCTATCGGTTAGCTGAATGCTCATACATGTTATGGTAGGTTCTCCCAGTCCTAATTTGGAGAAAATCATATAATGCATGAGGTTGATTGATGTGCTGAAAACAGTCAATTAAATATCAACTAAATTAAACAAGTAATAAAAACTAGACTTAAGACTCAACTACGCAAAACACCGGCAAGTGAACCGATTAATTGTACTAAGCTAAGTAAGTCCGGAATATCGAACCCACAAGACTCTATAAATTATGTAAATTAACTAATTAGACTAGACTTACGACACGACTATTTATTATTAATGTTTTAAAGGGGTTTTTAAACTTATATTAAACTAAGAAAACAAATAAGCAAGCAAACTAGAAACAAGCAATCAAACACAAGATCAAAACCAATAAGAGAAGGAATCTACCTAGGTAAGAATCCCATGCATCAACAATCATCAAGCAATGGACACATAACATGATATGGAAACTGATTTCTAAACATACTCATCTAACAAACCCTAAAGGACCCTTGACAATATCAAACGACATCCCAAAGAAAAGTTATTAGATTATTAAGCAATCAGTTATATTGATTTCCTCACAGTTTTCAAATAGAGTTAATTAATAGTATCTAAAGCAAGCAATCTCACGAAACACTAAACCCTAGATATCTTGATAAACTAAACACGAAATGATGAACAAGGATCAACACAATAAGCAAGGATATTACCACTAATCTATCCTAGCATGCGATTGACCAAAACGCATGAACAACTCCACACCTTACAGCTATTGGAATTCAGCAAAACATTCAAAATCCAACCAACTATCAACAAGCTTCTATGATCTAATAGGCCTATTCACCATAATAATCAAAACACCAAGTAATGATTAAACATGAACCCTAATATCTAAAGAACACAATCAATAGAAAACTAGATCCATGTGAAGCAATAATTAATAATCAACCAAGAGAATAAATACTCATATGCATCATGAAAGCAAAATCAAGTCTTTTACTATTAATAAAACGAAACCATAATCAAAACAATTGTCCAAAGCAAGAATCAAGCATCAAACATGTTCATCAAACCTAGGTAGACATGAAGTCTAGCCTAGAATCATTATTAAAAACAAATCCAAACAAAGAAAACAAAAGAGATTCATGATAAATAACAAGAATGAAGAAAGTAGAGCGATAAAACCCTTAAGACTCCTTCCTTGATTGATTGAATGAACACTCCTCGATCTCTAATGTAATCAACCTCCAAAGAACCTTCAAACTCTTGTTTTTCCTCTCCAAAAACGGCTGCCCAAGTGAATGAATTCGTCTAGGTTTGCAATCAAAGTTTATATAACGAGAAACGGGCTTGGACTTGCAAAATTTGGCTGAACAGTGGACCAAGGCGCCGCGCGACCGGGCCTGGCCACCCCCGTCGCGCGGCGCAGCGTGTTCTAGGGAGGGCCATGAAATTTTCTTGTTTATTTTATTAAATCTTGCAAAATCTTGATAAATCTTCTTCCTTGAACTCCAAATAACGCTTAGAAGCTTCTAGACCTTCTTTTCCATGACCACCAAGCCACCATCTATATGAAAACGTAACAATACATTAGTGACCTAAACCATATAATCATTGACGAGCAAACACGAACATAAACTTCTCATGAAATGATAGAAAGAATTAAAGCTTAACAAGCAAGACACCAAAAGATTCAAAACATAATAAATAAGAAATACTGTACTCAAAAACCCTAAATAATAAAATATTAACAAAACATGAACTAAACCGAACTCGAAACATTAAATATACACAACTTTACAAGGGATTCAAGATGTATAAATAGATGTATATCAAATTTCCCCACACTTACTCTTTTTTCGTCCCTAAAAAAGTCTGATGTAGTTGGATCAGAATCGGAAAATACACTCTTAAAAACATATAGGTTAATTTTTAAAGCTTTGAAGAACACAAAAACCGCGATCACCGATATTGTTGTCCACATAAACCCATGCCTTAATCTTTACCGGGAAAAATAAGATCCGACAATAATAGTATGTTTACACAATTAAGACCCGCTTATTTTCAGCTTTTACCAGACTAGACCACCCCAACTTGACTTAAACCTCAAAATTTGCAGATTTAAATTTTTTATTGCTCTTTTTTTTATGAATAGTTAAGACGATCAAGGGTATTGTTTATCCACCTAAGCTTAAGCATCAAATCCTACCAAGTAGCCATTAGATATGATTAAGGTTCAATTAATTTATAGCTAGTGTTCCCCACAACATGACATACCCCCGTTATCAAGTAATACACCGAACCATCACCATAGGTGAGTATGCAAAATTTCATCTGTAGGGCTTACATGTAGCATGTCCCTTGTGGTCCGTTTCTTAATGGTAATGAGACGCGAGCAAGGGGATCCCACATGGCTAACAGGGTGGATGATCAAGTTTGTAATGCATTTGTACTTTTGTACTTTTGTGATCATGTTTAAAGACTTATGTGGCAGAAAACTGCGGGTTTGCTCTTTTTCTAGCTTTATTTTTGTTTGATCCCGTTAAACCAATCGATAAAAATAACAGATCTCAGATCTGTGAATATCTGATTAGTACTAGATCTAGCTCATAATTAACATCGATTCAGTGTTGTATCTATGTATATCTATTATCAATAAGTTATCAGTAATGTTTGTATAATATTAGGTGAAGCTTGAAAGAGAGAGATTGAACAGCAGTTCGTTAATTAGCTCAAAACTTAAATTAAAAGTGAACAGTAGTTCACTATATATAGAAGGTGATCTGGTTCGCTAACATCCCCTAGCGAACCGGCTTCCCCTTCGTTACATAAATAATCATAGCGAAACACCCCCTGATTCGTTAACATCCCCTAACGAATCAGGAGCGAATATATTCTAATGTCTTAGTTCGCTAACATCCCTAGCGAACTAGACTTAACCTTAATGAACTAGTCTTAGTTCGCTAACATCCCTAGCGAACTAGACAAAGTCTTAACGAACTAGTTAAATATAAACATTAAATATTACATTAATTATCCAATAAACATTAACGATAAATACAAAGACTCCAGACGCAAAACCGTGCACTAACAGACACCCCCTCGTCTTGAGCTCTTTGTCTTTAACTTATTTGAAGCGCTTGGACTGCCAATCTCTGCAACTATAAATTCCATGTTCATGACACACACGAACGACTCGTTGGAATTGCATAGCCAGGTCGTAATCTTCTTGACGTTCAAACAAAATCTGCTTCCTGTGTAGCACGTCGTTGTCTGTCTCTGATAAATTAACCAACCATATCGGGTCGATTATCTTGATGAGCTCGGTCTGCAGTCCTCGACCACAAACAATAACGGCCTCGCCAGTACGATTGTCATAGTACCAACGGTTGAAAGACAGATAAATATCTTGAGGCATTGTCTTCATAGGATCCTTTTTCATTGTCTTTGGCAGCTTCACTTTCAAGACAAGTTTCTTCCAGTCGGTCCTTGGATCAATCTCATCAATGCGCTTAAGCCTTGGGACCTGGGGCTTGAAGAATTTGAAGCCATGATTGACCTCAAACAGTAAGTGTTGATGAAACCACTCAGCCGTTCGGTGACCCCCACGATTGATAAATGGACGTCTCGTGAGGGAACGTACATCCCAACGCGGTAGAGTTAAAACATCCATTATCCTCTCGTAATACTGGACACCCTTTTCCCACTTGACTATACATACTTTAAGGTCTGAATCATAGAGCCAGGAGACAATATCACTATGTACCTTAGAAACAGTCTTGAAGGTAGTCACCTGATTCGCCTCAATCCAAGCAGCAGCGGTATCTTTTCTTTCTTGATCTACATACCGATAAGCACTGATAATCTTACCCACTTTCTGACGTTTGAACCATCTTTCTATGTCATCATCAGTCACTTCTTTGAGTGAAGGAACTATTCGCTGCACAACCTTTTCCAGTTCATCCTCAGTCTCTTTAATTACATCTTCGTGAAATACCGGAGCACCTTGATCAACGTTTGCATGTTGATACAAGTCCGGGTACTCTTCAGCTGTCATATCCTCCATCTCAATCTCCTCGTTCTCATAAATAAAATCCGTATCCATAAATAACGGATCAACTTCCATTTCTTCTTCATTGATCACTTCGACATCGGGCTCAGTCTCTAAAGCAGTCAACTGATCGTCATTCAGCCCAAGCAGAATCGAAATCTGCTCCCGTGTCAAAGATCTAACAATAAACTCACCGACCTCTATCTCATCTCTGTTCACCACACTTCTAACTACCCCCGATCCATCCATAAATACCACTGTGTTAGCTGCTATCATCTCAATTGGCTTGGCAGCTGTTGGATCTTGATAAATAATTATCTGCTTGCTCGAATCATCACCGCCACTAACACCTGCACCAGAGGATGAACCATGCGATTGTTTAGGCTCTCCTCCTGCATTAGACTCGTCAGGATCATCATCGTTTTTCTTAAGTTTCTTGAGGGCATCTTATTTACAAGTTAATTGTAAAATCAACTATTCTTGTTACTTGAATTTCACCCCCTGAGACTCAACAATCGTACGTAACGACTTAGTCTCCTTCTGACAAAAAGAAATATAACTCATCATTTGACGTTGATTCTCCATGAGTCTTTCTTGAGTTTGACGGTCAGCTGCCATTTGATTTTCATATAGATGTAGCAGATTAAGCAACATTTCAGTTTGACGACCTGGTGGCAAGTTGTATACAGATGGATGAACTGGTTGAACAGGTCCTTGAGGTCGAGTAATCCTCATGAAAGAGACATCACTAGGCGGAGGTGGAGGAAGAGTAGTTGTTGGCTGAGGAGGAGGTCGCATCGATGTAGCAGAAGTACTGTAGACAATGCAGCAGGAGGCCTCGGTATTTCTGATAACGCCATTTGAGGAATTAAGCCGAGCCTCTCATGTGACACCAACGTCGTTGTCAAGGTAAGCATCGGAGTGCTAGTAGTTAGCGGCACCGCCGAGCTTTGAGGAGTTGATTGACGTGGTGGTTGAGTTCCAATAATTACCCCAGCCCCAGCAGACACACGGGGCTTCTTTGATGGTTCACCAGTAGCTACAGCTTTACCTTTTCTTTTTCTTTCCAGCTGAGCTTTCATGGTGGCAGCTAGAGCAGCATTGACTGCATCCTGTTGTTCTTTAAGAGCTTGTTCACTAGCTCCACCATCACCATCATCATTGTCACCATCATCATCTCCACCATCATTGTTCCCACCTTCTCCCCCTTCACGCTCGGAATCCGAATCATCGTGGATCCAGCGCTCATTAGGAGGACATACGTAATCAGGATTGATTATATGACCAATCATCTGTTTATCCAGTGGCTTGTCTTTTCTATAGATTAACATACGATGCACCGTTTTAGATTTCATATGTTCCATCTCAAGAACATCGTTCACCAACGATCGATCAATCACCAAGTTCGGAATCAAATCCTGAATAATTAGCTGTAAAAAGCGAGGATACATCAAGAACTTCTTTGACAGTAGAGTTTGCTGAACTTGCTCTTTCAGATGATCAAAGATTAGTTCTGAATAGTTGAAGGGCTTGTTCAGGATTAGAGCAACAAATGCCGATTGCAAACTTAGTCTACACTCATCAAAACCACCGCGACGTCCACTCATACAATGAAGTAAAACATGTAGCAGATACTTGTATGGTGGACACAACCCATTCTTGTTCAACATAGATTTACGAATATCACCTCCATAATTCAAGCGTGTAAATAAACCCCTAACCAATGTCCTGTCAAATTCACTCGGGTTATCATCATTATCGTCAAATTAAAGTACCCGACGAATGACCTCAACATCAATCGTAATTGGAATCTGATTAATTGTAGCTCGAACCCAATTATTTTCCTCAACATATACCGCCGTGTTCCAAAACTGCCTGATTATACTAAGATACACTTTAGGTTTAGTAGTGATTGCATAGTGTATCTTTGAACGTCTTAAGAAAGTCAACATAGCTCCAAATGTTCTCAAATCAGTCACATCTTGATCAACATAAGCACAAATGTTGTGCTTCTTATCGAACGGCAATAAGATCACTTCAGCTTGTTGATCATGTTGTTGTGGTTGTCCTTGTGGAGGTTGTTCTTGTGGCGGTTGAATTTGTTGTTCTTGATCAGCCATGTTTTACTGTATAAATAAAACCAAATATGAGAATAGATATCAGAATATGTGTAATTAATCTATTAACGTATTAGACGATTTAAATCCTATAATTAAAATAAATGAATATTTGAATTTAATTTAATTTTTTTATTTTTTTAATGTCATTCGTTAGGAATCACACTGATTCGTTATAATAAGATAACGAATCAGGCGATTCGCTATCAAGTAAATACGTTAACGAACTAAAACTAGCGAATAACTATTTAAGTTTAACGAACTAAATTCCAGTTCGTTATATTTAAAAGAATCCAAATCTGATTCGTGTAACATCTTATTCGCTAAGTTAGTTCGTGTAAAATCTTAAAGAATTGGACACGAAACAGTTCCAATTCGCTAAGACTAACGAATGGTCATAAATAAGACTTTTTCTTTAACTTCACAAAGTCAAGGTCAAAATTAAGAAGAACAACAACAGTCAACATTTTAAACCCAGATTCAATTAGGCCATAACTATCGTTGAACCATCAAGATAATCAGCTCGTTGAGCTCAGAAACACACTATTAAGTGTAGGTGAATGAGATTGAGACTCAACACCTAGATGTACTGAGGGTTAAACGAACCAACTATAAACACGGAGACTATGAACACATAATTAACCCAGCAAACAATAATCAAATGTTGATTAGAGTCCACCAAGGGTATTGGAATGACATTCCGATCATATTGACATTAAAATCATACAATTATGAACATAAATTATACACAAATGGGTTTTAAAATATCAGAAACCCTTAAACTCCTAAAATTTCATAATTTAACTATTAACACATAGCCATTTTTGACGAAAATGATATCGCCATAATCAGCTATACCTTAGAAACTCAAATATGTCCTTGAATTATTCAAACAAGAAAGTCGAAATTTCAGAGAGAATTTGAACAGGTTTCTTAAAAATGAAGAAAGAAGCGAACAGTGGAAGACTGTTCGTTTTCTTGTCTTATATAACAGTGCACATAACCCTAGGTACAACTTGTACAAATCAGACGATTCATGTAATTTAAAGTTAACGAATTAGCCCATTTGCTAACTCAATTCGTTACCTTATGTTGGCGAATCGCTACGTGATTCGTTAAATTAAAGGTAGCGAATCAAGACATGATTCGTGTCATGTTTCGTTAAATATGCATAACGAAGGGATGATTCGTTACAGAGTGCGGAAGCGAATTAGGTTAGCGAACCAGAAGCTAGTTCGCTAAAGAATCACCTAGTTCGTTATCCATAAATAACGAATTGGATTTTAGCGAAATAAACTTTTTTATTTAATTTTAAATTAAATAATTAAATGAATAAATTAATGAATTAATTAAAGAATTAAATAAATAAATAAATCAAATTATCGAGAAACCCTTTTATCCCGACAACCAGATACATTAAACATGTTTCAGATTTCCGAAACATAACTTAAACTTATTTAAGTATTTTGTACAAAGAAGACGAAAATATTTTTGGTATTTTGTAAGAATTTAAAGAATGTATTTACAAAAGAATATCCGGTCCGCTCAAAATTAGACAATCTTTTTGTGTTTTTCAATGATTTTATCAAAAACAGTACATATTTTTGTATTTTTGTTGAGTTTGAGCAGAGAATAATATTGACCAAATTGCCCTTCCATCACAGTTTTATATTTCAGCGATATTATGACTGGCGATAAGTCGGTCATTGGTATTGTTATCACATAAATCTAATAACACACATTCAAGTATTTTTGTGATATGATTAAATAGTTCAATTAAAGCACAGAATATCAGAAACTATCAGCCTCTAATCACGGTTCAAGCTTAATTTGACTTTTGCCAAATCACCCCAACTTGACTTAAACCATTATATTGTTGATCAAAATTTTGATACCAATTGTAGAAATTTTGAGCAATACATCAAGTTTCCTTTACTGTGAGTGAGTATGCACGAGTCCATCTGTCGGCTTACATACATTGTATCCCCTGGGGTCCGTTTCTTAATGGTATTAAGACGCACGCAAGGGAGGAACAATTGTATGACTAAGAGCGGATTTTGATCAAGTCAGTAATTTAAATTGTACGAAGTACAGCGGTGATCAAGTTTAATGACTTTGGGTTTGCTCTAGAAGGCGAGTGTAATATTCATGCTTATGAATACCCAGATGGTTAAGCCGCATAAAGACTCACAGTGTCTAGAATCTTAACGCTTGTTATTTGCTTTATTTGATTTTTGGGTGATCAACAAATATAAGGCTTGAGTATGACTGGTTATTACATTTCTGCCATCCTCACCGAGACTTTTGCTAGAGACTAACACCCCTTTCAATTTGGCGTTTCTTTATGTTTATATCACATACTTTACTCTACTGGGTTGTTTTAAGACCTACCAATGCACCAATGCAATTAAGCACACAGTCTTTTAAGCTTACTTTTTTGCTGAATTTTGGGTCAAGATAATCAATGTACTATCATGTTCTCTTTTTGCTTCAAAAACTCAAAATTTTGAGGAGCATAAAATAAAGGAAATATACATTTAATCACCCCAGTTAACTAAAGTTTATAAATAAATGGCTAACCATCAATTCACAAGTGAATAATAGGACTAAGACATGCAAACATGCTTCACAAACATAAATAACCGACATAATTTTCAACGAGAAAATAATCTAAAAATCTTTTTGGATTTTCTCTATACAAAACTTTAAAAACACAATATTTTTGTCTTTTTCAAATTTCTTATAAACAAAATAACTTTCACAATCTTTTTGGATTTTTGGATTTTTCTGTACAAAAACATAAATCACATTCTTTTTGGTTTTTCAAAATTTTAAAATGTTTTTGGTTTTTCTAAATATTTAAAAGAAAAACATTAAAAAACAGAAATCACAAATTTTTTTAATTTTGAAATTTTTAATGTTTTTGGATTTTATCTATACAAACGAAAAACACATTCTTTTTGTATTTTCTAGAATTCTCCCCCTAAAACCTAAAAACATAAAAAAAAATTAAGCTAAATCAATAAAGCATTTCAAAGATAATTATCCTAATTTTAGGATCTCAGCAAGGGTCTTCAGTCCATTTAAACCAAGAAAAAAGTTAAAACGTGTTTTATCAAACGCTTTGGTAAATAGATCGGCTTTTTGAAAATCTGTGTGCACTTTCGCAAGATCAATTAATTTCTTTTCATAGCAATCCTGTATAAAATGATATCGAATTTCGATATGCTTCGTTTTAGAATGTTGTACGGGATTCTTGGTGATACTAATAGCAGCAGAATTATCAATCAAGATGGGAGTAGTAAGAAACTTCAAACCGTAGTCGCGAAGATGTTGTTGTATCCACAAAACCTGGGAACAGCAACTCGAGGCTGCAACATACTCAGCTTCGGCGGTTGAAGTGGAGACCGTTGTCTGCTTCTTACACTGCCAGGAAACAAGCCGGTTTCCTAAAAATTGACATCCTGCAGTCGTTGATTTGAAGTTGATCTTGCATCCTCCATTATCTGAGTCTGAGTAGGCAGTAAGAACGAAAGTATCATCCTTGGGGTACCACAACCCGATGTCTGTATTTCCCCTCAAATACTGAAAAATTCTCTTAACTGCAGCTAGGTGAGTCACTCGTGGACTTGCTTGATACCTAGCACAAAGACAAACAACAAACATAATATCAGGGCGAGAAGTCGTTAAATACATTAAAGAACCAATCATGGCACGATAGAGAGTAGGATCAACGGAATCCTCCAATTCATCTGGTGATAAACTGTGCCCTACTGGAAGAGGAGTTGAAGGGAGTTTTCCGGCAGAAATCTTGAATCGACTCAAGACGTCGTTCACATATTTTGTCTGATGAATGAAGATTCTCTTATCAGACTGGTGAACCTGCAGCCCTAAAAAGAAATTCATCTCTCCCATCGAGCTCATTTCGAACTTTGTTTGCATGGACTTCTCGAACTCCTTACACAATGTGTCGTTTGTAGACCCAAAAATAATATCGTCAACATAAATCTGGACTAGAAGAAGATCATTACCAACAGTTTTATGAAATAAAGTGCAGTCAACAGTTCCTCGTTTGAAGCCATTATCAGTCAGATGGTCGGCGAGCGTGCCATACCAAGCTCTCGGGGCTTGATGTAGACCATACAGAGCCTTGTTTAATCGATAAACACGGTCAGGATAATCAGAATCTTCAAATTCAGGTGGTTGTTGGACAAACACTTCCTCGTGTAATTCACCATTGAGAAAAGCACTTTTAACATCCATTTGATAGACCTTGATATTCTTATAAGCTGCATAAGCCAGGAAGATTCGAATTGACTCTAATCTTGCAACTGGAGCATATACCTCTGTGTAATCAATACCCTCTTGCTGATGAAAACCTTGCACCACAAGACGTGCTTTGTTTCTGACAATCACTCCTCGATCGTCCTTCTTTCACTTAAATACCCACTTAGTCGGAATGGCTTTCTTGACTCTAGCAGGTTTGTCTATTAAATCCCAAACACCCAAACGTGCAAATTGCTGTAATTCCTCTTGCATAGCTTCTACCCAAGCAGGATCTTCAAGTGCCTTACGAGCTGTCGTTGGCTCAACTTGAGATAGAAAGCAATTGAATTTAGCAATATTCACAATTTCTGAAGAATGTAAGTTAGTGTAAGCACACAATGTGTTATTGTCACTTGACGAAGCAACTTGATGACGTGTACAAACACCCACATCAAGTTCTCCAATGATGTTTTCCTGTGGATGATATCCATGAATCCGAAGAGTGGGATTTTCAGGAACAACAACATTATCAAATAAGTTGGTGTAATGTTCACCCAACTCGGGAAATGAAGCATTATCACTGTCAAGACCAATAACTTGAATTTCAGCTTGATCATCATCAGAAGAAGTAGAAATATTATCAATAGCAACTGGAGAGACAACTTGAGATTCTTCAGTTGGAGCATCTGGTTGAACTTCAACTGTATTAGAACTTGAAAATCCTGGAATGTTCAAATGTTCTTCAAAGTATGCTTTAACCAGATCTTCATCGATGTGTTTAGTCGAAGGAGTAAAAGAATTAAATAAACTATCGTAGTCAAACATCCAGTCTGGACCTTTCCCTTGAGGAGGAGTTGTGCACTTTTGACAGTCCACATGGTACCATTCTTCAACACAGCCAGATGTGAAATTAAAAACCCTTTTCTTTGGAGAAGCATATCCTAAGAAATACCCTTAGATAGCTTTTTCTTCAAATTTGCCCGAATCCTTTTTCAACATTGTACACGGACACCCAAATGGTTCCAGGCACTTTAAATTAGGTTTTCTATTATTTAAGATCTCGTAGCTTGTTTTCTTGAGTCGTTTCACTGTTAGAACTCGATTAAGCGTATAACAAGCTGTATTCACTACCTCATTCCAAAATTGAACAGGAAGCTTTGAGTCAGCGAGCATTGTACGTGCAGCTTCAATCATAGTTCTATTTTTCCTTTCAGCAACACCATTTTGATGAGGTACATAAGGTGCACTATATTCTCGGTGAATTCCCTTTTGAATACAAAAGAAATCCAATATAGTGTTTTTTAATTCAGTACCATTATCACTTCGGATTCTCCTCACCTTTTGTTAATACAGTGATTCAATCTTAGTAATAAGGTTTTGTACCAGAACTGGTGTTTGATCTTTTGAACTCATAAATAACACCCATGAATATCTTGAATAATCATCTGTCACTACAAGGCAATACCAGTCTCCAGAAATACTCGCACGATTCACTGGACCAAACAAATCCATATGAAGTCGTTCAAGAGGAGTATCAATGGAATTCAATAAGTTAGAGGGATGTGTCTTCTTCTTCTGTTTGCCCTTTATGCATGCAACGCAGTGATCAGATAACTTAAAATTCTTTAACGAGACACCCTCAAATAAGTCATTTGCCATTAAATAATTCATCTTTCTGACATGTATGTGACCCATTCTACGATGCCATAGAATCGAATCTTTCTCAGTTGCTTTAGAGACAAAACATGTTTCGATCGATGTGGATACCTTAGAACTCATATTTAAGACATAAATATCATAAGATCGTCGTGATCGCATGACAACCATGTCCTTGGGAATAATATAACCCGGTTTCAAGATAAGACACTCTTTATCAGTAAATATCGTAGTGTATCTTTTATCACAAATCTGCGATACACTCAATAAGTTATGATCAACCTTGTCGCAATAATTCACTTTCTCAAACGTAATGTGACCATTTGAAACTTCACCCTCTTGTGTGATCATGCCCCCAGAATTCCCAGCAAACGCTACATAACCCCCTTGAATATTTCTTACGTTAGTTAATAGATTGAGATTCCCAGTGATATGACGAGAACATCCGCTATCCATGATCCACTTTTCACCAGAAATGGTCTTGGATGAACCCTACACACAAACTAAAGTGATTAGTTCAAAAAGGCAGCCCGGGCCTCGGTCTTGGACACCTTTTGGTTTTCTCTTTGATCATTAACTTTAACAGATTTCAACTGTTGTTCAGCCACTTGTGAATAAGTTACCGGCTTCTTAGACTTTCGTCTTAATTACGCTGCTTGAACAATGTTTGAATTCTTGTTTTGACATATAGGTTCAGTTGGAATGAATTTTGTTTTCACTTGACCGTGTGTCTCATTGATATGAAAAACCTTCCGAGGATTCACATCAGAGAACAAAATATGAGTATCATCAGCATACGACACAGGTCGTTTCAGGATCTCCTTGACCACTGGAATTGGCTTAGATTTGTCCTTGATAAAAGGATGAAGATTCTGAAAATTTTGCTGACTACAATTCCTCACAACATGACCTTGTTGACAACATAAAAAACAAGTTCGCATGTCTACATGATGATGTTTAGAAGAAATTGGAATAACTGATGCAGATGATTGATGATGACTCACATTTTTAGTCATGCTCTTAGCAAATTCATCAGATAATTCAGATTTCTTCTTTAAATAAAAATCTAAATTAGAACAGTTCGAAAAGCTTGTTAGTATATCTGTCCCAGTTGACTTCACAAAGTTAATCTTCTTAGCTTGTTTTAAAAATTGTTTTGCCTTAGTCAATGGATCAGATTGAACTGATGTTTTTGTTTGAGCATACACACGTTCAAGTTCTTGAATTTTTGAAGTTTCATTGACAAAAACACTCTCAATAAGTTCAGGTTTGATAATACTTATTGGAATATCTTTTTCAGTGAACATCGTATCAATTCCCTTTAACTTAAAAACTCTAGCCGATGAAGACTTAGAACTCGGAGGATTAATGAAACGCATTAAGTCCTCGTCAGAAATCTTTGGTTTAACTGACTTCTTTGTCCTCACTGGTTTGGTTTTCACAGTTTCTTCCTTGTTCATTTGAGATTTGAATGAACCATACACAACTTCCTCAAACTCTTGAGGTTCGCACAGAATATGATTAGAACTAGGAATGTTCTTATTCTTGTGTATAATCACAGGTTCAACCACATCTTCAATAATCACTTTGTCAACATTTTCAACAAAGACCTTTTTACTTTCCACATGAGGTTTTTGAGAAGCAACTTGGGATTTGACAATTTCAGGTTTAACCAATTTAGGTTTTTCAGAAATCACAGATTCTTTTTGAATCAAATCCTCTTCTTTTCTTGCGAAAGGATTAATTTTATAATCATTATGAAAAGGTGGTGGAATTTCAACAAAACCAATACCTTTCTTAGCATCTTTTTGTTTTCCAGATACTTCAATCATTTCATTCAACAGAAAAGATGAATTCCTAAATTTTCCCAATTTGTTCTTCAATTCAAGAACCTCATTCTCAAGCTCAGTTATCTTAGAACGATGTTTCAAGATTTCCTGAAACTTTTGGTCATTAATGGTCATTTTCACAGATAACTCGGCTTTGAGATCGTGGTTACTTGTCGACAATGCTTCAATCTTTTCTCGAGATCTCCGAGATTCAAGAGATTGTCGATAAGTATCCTTAAGAGAAGCAATTTCTCTTATAAGATTATCATTTTGATTTTTCATTGCTTCTAATTTTGATTTGTTAGATTCACAGTCAACACATGATGCTTTAACAAATGAAGTAGTAGAAATAGAATTACTAACCTCATTGATCTTGGCCATGCAAGCAAACATTGATTCAGAAGGCTTTTCGCAAGAGTCGTCAGAATCAGATCCAGAATCATTATCGGAAGACATCTCACTACCAGTAGCATCTTGACAATCTTTATGTAACCCAAACATAGCCAAATTTGTAGAAGAAGATGGTTTCTTTTCAGCATCACTTCCTCGTGGTATAGAAGCATTTTGACTTTGGCCACGAGGTCCAGTGTATTCTTTCCTTGGTTTGTCACATTCCTTTGCGAAATGCCCAAATTCTTGACAATTATAACACTTTACTTTTAATTTGTCAAAACCCAACTTCTTGTTTAAAGCTGGAAGATCTTTTCCAGTTCTCTGCATGAATCTTTTAACTTTACGAACGATCATAGCCATGTTTCATTTCAAATCCATGATTTCTAGATCATCTGGATCTATCTAATCATAGTCCTCATCTGTTAAATCACTTGTGGCAATTTTACTACTCACTAAGATTTCATATGAAGACATAAAAGCCGTCAAAAAAGCAACGTTTTGCTCAGCTTCCTTCATATTAACACTAGGTGGTGTAGCAAATGGATTGGTATTAGTTGAACTTTCAGAACCACCCGAATTACCAGCAGAGTAGAAACAAACTTTTGAATCATTAAACATAGCTGATTCTTTTTCACTTGCAGCATGAGTAAGAAAAGCAGTGATTGGAGAGATCGTTGAACTAAGAGGCATACTTCCACCATAGAAAGCTGGATCTTGATTTTCTTTGGAGGATTTTTGACACTTAAGATCATATTCTCTAGCTTTGATCTTTTGTAGAAATTCAAGTGCCGTCAAGTCTTCATTCAGAAAATAATCATTCTCTTTCAAAACCATTGGAAATGTTGAGTAGGAACTTGGAAGCACACTTTTAATAGTGTCAATTTTGTCTCTTTCAGAAAATTCCATTTTCATCTTGTCCATTTCAGCAATTAAATGACTAAATCTTGTTGTCATCTCTTCAACTGTTTCTCCTTTCAATAAATTAAAGTTTCAAAACTGAAACTTGAGCATCACTTTCTTACTCTCAGCTGTGTTTCCCATGCTTCTCATACGCAGATGTTGAAATAAAGACGCACATCTATTGATACTACCAACTTGATGAAAGATATTTTCTGGTAATGCCATAGTCAAAGTAGAATATGCTTTTATCTCGATTTCTAAAGCTTTCTTCTCTTCTTGTGAATATTGAGAAACAGCTTCAGGAGTATACCCAATAGTATCATCACCAATCATTGGTGCAACATAAACTTCATCAAGACAATATGAGCAGTCAGGATGAACAGATCCCAAATGTGCACGAAACCGAGGTTCCCACTTGGCAAAGTCACTGAACTTCATCAATCTTGGACATTTAGAATGTGAACCTATCTCGGTATCAAGTTGTAACATCTGTTGCATCAACATGTTTTGAGACGCTAATGCATACATGCCGGCCATCTTTGAAAAGTTTTTTTTTTTATTTTATTTTTTTTTAAATTAAAGGTTTAACTAATAAGAATTAAGATTTAACGAACTGTAACTGTAGCGAACTGCAAACAGTTGTAGCGAATTGTAAACAGTTATAGCGAATCAATCATTAACGAAGTTAAGACTGATCAACAACGAAGTACCTTAACGAATGAGGTAAATGTTTTAGCGAATCGAAAGTCAACTTAACGAGTCAACTTAACGAATTAAAATTAAGGTTAACGAATCACCCAAATGGCGAAACAGATAACGAATGAGATGAATGCTTAACGAATCACAAGTCAAGTTAACGAATTGACCAAACAAATTAACCAAGTCAACTTAACGAATTGACCAAACGAATTGACCAAGTCAACTTAACGAATTGTCCAAACGAATTGACCAAGTCAACTTCACGAATTGACCAAACGAATTACAAATGATTAGTTTAGCGAAACAGATGATAATCAGTAACGAATCGCCAACATAAACTTAGCGAATCACTAAGGAATGCTTAGCGAATCAGCTACAGTGGATTAGCGAATCACACTATAGCGAATCGGGTTGTTACAACCGTTTGTAACAAACTCTGACACCTTATGCCACGTGGCAAAGGTTGTTATGACACAAATTCCAAGAAGAACACGTGTCACATGAATCGGTTAATCTAGTTAACGAACTAGAGAACACGAACCAATAACTCACACGAATTGATTAACGAACAAGGTAGCCAAGTAACACTGTTGATAACGAATCACCAAGAAACATATAGCGAATCACCAGGAAGAAGATAACGAATCAAGTTCATCTTCAAATCTTCAAATCTTCAAACTAATTTCCAGAAATTATGAAGATTAACCCAGAAATACCAAATTCGTAATACAACCTCGTTACTCAACCAAATTGCACAAATAACCAATCAAAATTCTCGTAAACCAATTCCGAATCCAATACATATATCCTCGTAATCGATTAACCTCAATAACCAATCCAATTTGACCAAAAAACACACCCCTGTTTTGGACTTAAACCGAATCCAAATCCAAAATACACAAATCCAATTCAAACCTCAATTCCTCTTAACCGAACCTCTACAATACCTTAATCAACACGAATTCAATCTAATTCGTCCATAATTCAACCAAATCAAATACAAATTGATTCAAAACCAAACAAAACCGAAAACTAACAAAAACGAAATAATTAAAACACCAAATCAAGTGTAAAACGAGCACCAACAGCTCTGATACCACTTATTTTATCCCGTTAAACCAATCGATAACAATAACAGATCTCAGATCTGTGAATATCTGATTAGTACTAAATCTAGCTCATAATTAACATCGATTCAGTGTTGTATCTATGTATATCTATTATCAATAAGTTATCAGTAACGTTTGTATAATATTAGGTGAAGCTTGAGAGAGAGAGAGATTGAACAGCAGTTCGTTAATTAGCTCAAAACTTAAATTAAAAGTGAACAGTAGTTCACTATATATAGAAGGTGATCTGGTTCGCTAACATCCCCTAGCGAACCAGCTTCCCCTTCGTTACATAAATAATCATAGCGAAACACCCCCTGATTCGTTAATATCCCCTAACGAATCAGGAGGGAATATATTCTAATGTCTTAGTTCGCTAACATCCCTAGCGAACTAGACTTAACCTTAACGAACTAGTCTTAGTTCGCTAACATCCCTAGCGAACTAGACTTAGTCTTAACGAACTAGTTAAATATAAACATTAAATATTACATTAATTATCAAATAAACATTAACGATAAATACAAAGACTCCAGACGCAAAACCGTGCACTAACAATTTTAAATATTCACAACCCCATTTGGAATTGTGAATACCCAGATGAATAGTCGGCATACAGACCCATGGTCTCCGGACCCGGGGCATCCCATCAATACAAGATTTAAGGTTATAAAACCATACGCCAATGATGTGCAAAACACTAAAACTAGCTTTTTAAGATTTATATCACAGGCTACACGGCATACTCTAAAGTTAAACCTACCCAAGCATCATATGATAACGTATTCAAATTTTTAAACTTTTCAAACTTTGTAATATTTTCACTTTTCATACCAAAAATTGAGGCTTGAGTATGGCTCGACCTTTCATTACTTATTTTCTACGGATAAAACGCTTTACCCACAAGAGATTTCCGACCCATTTTATCAAATTGCCCTTTCATTTTCAAGGCTGAGCCTAACGACACACCCCAAGTTAAGTGCGCTTTCTTTTATTTATCTCATATTATTAGTAGTTTGAAAAACCAATTTCCGATAAATATCATCATCTCCCACTTTAACGCAAAAAACTATATTCAAGGGACATTTTTAAAACATTTTTCAATTTTTTTTTATTTTTTTTAAAGCAAAATCAATTTAAACTACAACTCAAATATCTTATCCCCACACTTAAATTTTGCATTGTCCTCAATGCAAGGATAAGAACGACTTAAAATAAAAATAAAATCAAAATAAAGTCAGACTACAAAAAAAACTAAAAACTAAAAATTAAAAAAGAAAAGACAAAATAAAAAATTAACAAGCTAGATAAAGGAAAAGACTTAGATGGTAATATGCACATGAAATATGATGCTAAGGTCTTCTTCCATGGATGCCCTCCAACTAAGAACGTGCACGGCCAAATGAAACAAACATATCTAAAAATGTATCTTATCAAGCTGATAGATATTATGCAATTAAAGTGCGTCAACAACCCAAAAATATATATAACATGAATAATTAGCAGCAAATAATAAATATAAAGTATACGGCTCGGTTGCTCCATCCCCACACTTATCTTTTTCAATATACTCTTCCTTGGGGATTGTTTCTCTAGCTCACTCAATCTTCACACTAGCAAAACTCAACAAACACAAAACAAAGTCGAACTACAAAAACTACGTTAGGGACTCAAAGAAAATAAAAAATAAAAATAAAAATAATAAAATGAAAGAAATTATACAAACTCTACACTTGAGTTTTCACTCAAGAACCCATGTTATGCGAATCACGTGACGGACCGAGTGGAGCTTCGTCCGCCTCGGTAGAACTCCAATGCCCTCAAGGATTCCGAATCACGATCTGACCATTCATCAATCTTGGTCTTCTTCTTTCGAACACCACGAACCTTCTCGATCTTTCGCTTACCACCACCAATATATCTAACACACTTTACCATTTCTCGAGAACTAGAAACCTCTCGCCCCTTTTCACACTAAAACTCACCGAACGGGAATCGTCAAGACTAGGACCCATGCCCAAGATAAATAATTCTATCGAGTAAACTGGGTGGCATGTTTCAATGAGACCGTCTTGACCACTCGGATGTCTCATGGACTTGGCGAAATAAATGGCATTTTCATCATCGGCTCTAAGAGTGATCTTACCTTCAAACACATCAATGATTGCCCTATCGGTACTTAAAAATGGACGACCCAAAATGATAGAACTCTCTCATCGGCCTCCATATCCAAAACAACAAAATCCGCGTGAAAACCCAAATTATCTACCTTAACGAGCAAAGTCTCCACGACACCCCTCGGATACTTAATGGAACGATCGGTTAAAGACAACGTCATACGAGTAGGGGTGAGCTCTCCTAGGCCCAACTTTTCATACAAGGAATATGGCATGAGGTTTATGCAAGCTTCAAGATCGGCCAATGCTTGACACGTTGTATCACTTCCGAAAAGACATGGAATGGTAAAAACACCGGGGTCGGGTAACTTCTCCGGTACTTTATTAAGGACTACTACAGAACACTCTCCATTTAGCGGTACAGTCGACAGATCCTCCAACCTATCCTTTCTTTTAAGAAGGTCTTTCAAAAATTTGGCGTATTTAGGCATATGCTGGAGGACTTCAACGAACGGGAGGTTGACATTCAATTGGCTAAATATATTGAGAAAATACCCGTAATCTTTAGTATATTGTTAATGTTTTAAACGAGCGGGATACGGGACATAAGCAGGGACAATGATGTGTGGTGGCGGCCGGACTCCAACCGGCTTCTTCATAACTTGTGGCTGAATAATTGGTGTTGTACCTTGTGACTTACCTGGAGCTTCTACCTCTTTCTCCCCATCCATTAATTCATCGCCCCCATCTTTCTCAACTTCATTACTAACTACCTCCGGACCAAAAACCCTACCACTATGAGTGGAGATGGCTTTCAATTGAGCAGCCGGATTAGTTTGAGGAATACCCAAAAACTGACCTGGGGGCCTTTCTTCTAAACGACGAGCAATATCACCAACAGTCCTTTGAATATCAAGAATAGCATATTGTTGTTTCTTAAAAAGGAGGTCATGCTCGGAGAACTTCTTCTGTGTAGCTTGGTCTCTCTCCAGGATTTGCTTCATCATCTCTTCCAAACGTCCAATTCCACCATTCGAATCATGCACATTATTTTGAACATTATTATTATTATTGGTATTATTATCATTAAAGTACTGACCTTGTCCTGGAGTAAAAGAACTTTGAAATCCGGGTGGTGCGCCTGACGGACGCCAATTAGAATTATTCTGATTCGGGTTCTTGTAGGTGTTCCAATTCTAATTATTGTTGGGAAACCTATTCTGACCAGCAACAATGTTGATTCATCACCAGGCACTCCAACGTACCATGTCCACCTCTACAAAACTCACACCTATCCACCTTGGCCTTCAGCTCCTTAACCTCTCTAGTTAGTGATTCCAAAGCAGTTGCCACACTAGTATCCAGATTAACTGGGTGTACACCTCGAGCGGATGAGGATGTACTGCTAACGGGAGTGGAATTCCCGCGATGTGGCACTTTGGCAAGGTCCGATTGAGCGAAGCTCTCAAACATCTCGTTACAGTCCGTGACATTTTTCCTCGCCAGTAAACTTCCTCTCGCGGCCGTGTCGAACCGAAATTGGGTTTCGTAGTTCAGCCCGTTGTAAAATTTCTCCACGAGAGCCCATGGTGTGAGAACATTCTATGAGAAACGAGCTTGCATGCTTTGAAAACGCTCCCAAGCATGACAATATTGATGTTTTGAAAACGCTCCCAAGCATGACAATATTGCTCCCCCGGCTCCATGTGAAACAAGTGAATCTAATCGCGAAAAATAGCCGCTTTAGCCGGTGGGAAGTATCTCTTGATAAATGCAGAACGTAGTGCTTCCCAATTGGTGAACGTGCTAGGTGGCTGAGTGTCAAGCCAAGTAGCTGCTTTACCTGCGAGTGAAAACGAAAACAGATGTAAGAAAATAGCATCTTCGGTAGCACCTTGTAAATTAAAAGTTTTAAGAACGCGGTAAAGTCGACTAATTTGAACCGGTTCATCCTCGTCGTCAAGCCCATGAAACTGATTTGTTTGGACGATGTTGCTCATAACGTATGACGGAATATATCATGAGTAGGGATTTTTGATCTCGGGAACGACGATGCATGATTTGTTTCCGGTTAAGCCATCGAAGGCTTGAGCAGCAATTGTCCTATTGTCGGCCATTGGGACGTCTGATTGACTTTTCGAACTTTCTAGTGGTGAAGAATTTAGTGTGGAAGCGGGTTCTGACGGTCGTTTTTCTGCTAACGAACTAGCCTCGGTCTTCAATGGGGAGAATTCCAGATTCTCCAACGGTGGTCCTTGCGAACGAAGATGCGGCATAAACCTGAAAAACGCAACAGACCAAGTGAGTAGACTCGAATACCTAAAAATAAACAAAAATAAAGTAAAACTTAAATTAGACTCCTACGACTCAAACAAAAATAAAACAAATAGCACGTATATAGCAGATAAGTCCAAGTAAGGCTAATAACGCAATTTCTAAGAGTCCCTGGCAACAGCGTCAAAAACTTGATGTGCTGAAAACAGTCAATTAAATATCAACTAAATTAAACAAGTAATAAAAACTAGACTTAAGACTCAACTACGCAAAACACTGGCAAGTTAACCGATCAATTGTACTAAGCTAAGTAAGTCCGGAATATCGAACCCACGGGACTCTATAAATTATGTAAATTAACTAATTAGGCTCGACTTACGACACGACTATTTATTATTAATGTTTTAAAGGGGGTTTTTAAACTAATATTAAACTAAGAAAACAAATAAGCAAGTAAACTATAAACAAGCAATCAAACACAAGATCAAAACCAATAAGAGAAGGAATCTACCTAGGTAAGAATCCCATGCATCAACAATCATCAAGCAATTGACACACAACATGATATGGAAACTGATTTCTAAACATATTCATCTAACAAACCCTAAAGGACCCTTGACAGAATCAAACGACATCCCAAAGAAAAGTTATTAGATTATTACGCAATCAGTTATATTGATTTCCTCACAGTTATCAAATAGGGTTAATTAATAGTATCTAAAGTAAGCAATCTCACGAAACACTAAACCCTAGATAACTTGATAAACTAAACACGACATCATGAACAAGGATCAACACAATAAGCAAGGATATTACCACTAATCTATCCTAGCATGCGATTGACCAAAACGCATGAACAACTCCACACCTTACAGCTATTGGAATTCAGCAAAACATTTAAAACCCAACCAACTATCAACAAGCTTCTATGATCTAATAGGCCTATTCAACCATAATAATCAAAACACCAAGTAATGATTAAACATGAACCCTAATATCTAAAGAACACAATCAATAGAAAACTAGATCCATGTGAAGCAATAATTTACAATCAACCAAGATAATAAATACTCAAATGCATCATGAAAGCAAAATCAAGTCTTTTACTATTAATAAAACGAAACCATAATCAAAACAATTGTCCAAAGCAAGAATCAAGCATCGAACATGTTCATCAAACCTAGGTAGACATGAAGTCTAGCCTAGAATCATTATTAAAAACAAATCCAAACAAAGAAAACAAAAGAGATTCATGATAAATAACAAGAACGAAGAAAGTAGAGCGATAAAACCCTTAAGACTCCTTCCTTGATTGATTGAATTAACAACCCTCAATCTCTAATGTAATCAACCTCCAAAGAACCTTCAAACTCTTGCTTTTCATCTCCAAAATTGGCTGCCCAAGTGAATGAATTCGTCTAGGTTTGCAATCTTAAGTTTATATAATGAGAAACGGGCTTGGACTTGCAAAATTTGGCTGAACAGTGGACCTAGGCGCCGCGCGACCGGGCCTGGCCACCCCCGTCGCGCGGCGCGGCGTGTGCTAGGGAGGGCCACAAAATTTTCTTGTTTATTTTATTAAATCTTTCAAAATCTTGATAAATCTTCTTCCTTGAACTCCAAGTAACGCTTAGAACCTTCTAGACCTTCTTTTCCTTGACCACCATTTATATGAAAACGTAACAAGACATTAGTGATCTAAACCATATAATCATTAACTAGCAAACACGAACATAAACTTCTCTTGAAATGATAGAAATAATTAAATCTTAACAAGCAAGACACCAAAAGATTCAAAACATAATAAATAAAGAAATACTTGACTCAAATACCCTAAATAATAAAAGATTAACAAAACACAAACTAAACCGAACTCGAAACATTAAATATACACAACTTTACAAGGGATTCAAGATGTATAAATAGATGTATATCATTGATGTTGGCTCCTAGATCGGCTAAGGCGTTGCTAAAAAGCAAGTTTCCTATCAAACGGGGAATAGTGAAACTTCCTGGGTCAGTTATCTTCTTTGGAAGCTTGTTTTGGAGAATGACAGAGCATTCTTCATTGAGTATCACGTGGAATAATTCTTCTAACCTCTTTTAAGAACTTTGCATATTTTGGCATTTGAGAAATGGCTTCTATGAATGGAAGGTTAATATGTAATTGCTTAAAGAGTTCTAGGAATTTGTCATATTGCTCCTCCATCTTTTCCTGATTTAGGCGAGCTGGATAATGAATTAGTGGAACATATGGTTTTGTAAGTTCTTTGACTGGTTTAGGAATAGTTATTGGAATAGGTTGAGTGTTGGGCGTGTCAAGAACCTCAGTCTCATCTTCAGATTTGATAGGTGTAACAGGTGAATTGTTTATGGCAGTTCTGTCACTTCTTAGAGTTATTGCATTGGCTTGAGCATTGGGATTGGTAATGGTCTTACTAGGGAGTCCTCTGGGTGGTCACTAAATAGTAGTTGGGCTAATTGATCTACTTGTTTTTCGATGTTTTGCAAAGAAGCCTTCTAGTTCCTTAGCACCACTTCATTCTTCAGGAATCGGTCATCGATCAGTTTGATTGAAACGTCAGTACTTGTTACGAGTTGCGTTAACAGAGTCTCCATTGTAGATCCATTACTTGATTGTTGTCTAATATTTTTACCTTGGTTTTGGTACGGAGGTTAGGTTGAGAGGGTTAGTTTTGATTGAAGGGTCTTCTATCAAAGCCAGGCAGGGCTTGATTGTTGGTTCTGTCCTCCAGCAGAAGTTCGAATGGTTTCTTCGACCATGGTTGTAAATGTTGACACAGGTGTTATTCTGTCGTCTTACAACGTCACATTCTTCGATGGCCATACCTTGGCAGTATTTAACCTTGTGATCTCTCCCACATCTATTACAATTCACCTTTGCTTTGACCAGCTCAGACTGATGTTGTTCAAATTTCTTCGAGAATGACTCGAATTGTGCAGAGATAAATGTGATATTATCTAAATGGTGTAGGCCTTTGTGTGATAGGGTCGATCGCAGTGGATTATAGGCAAAGCTTTTTTGGCAGCTTTTTCTAAAATCTCGAATGCCTCATTCGGTGATCTGGTACCAAGATCTCCACCAACGACCTAATCGATTGCTTGCTTGTTTTGTCTAGTTTGAGCGTCGAAGAAGGTTTGTACTTGAAGTCTTTTGTTCAATCCATGGTGCAGACATCGTCCGGAATCTGGTGATGCTGAAGCGATACATGGCTGTTTTATCGGGTGGAAAGTATTTTAGAAGGAATTGCTCCACCATCTGTCCCTAATCGGTGATGGTACTAGATGGAAAGGATTTAAGTCATTTCATGGCATTGCCTCGGAGCGAAAATTGAAAGAGTTTAAGTCAAACTTAATCGTCTGATCTATGTTGAATTTTGAAAGTTCCACATATTCGAGGAATCGGGAAATGTGAGCCAAAGGATCTTCGTCAAGAAGTCCATGAAACTGGACAGAATTTTCCATCATATAAATGATACTAGATTTGATTTCGAAGTATTGAAGTACTTCGGGTGGTGCAACGCTATTTCCATAGCCGTCGAGTATCGGCTTGCCATATTGGCTCATGTTTAGCTCGTTATTTATCAATGCCATCATAGGCTCTTCTTAGTTCTCCTCATTTGATGTACCTTCCTCTTTTTTGTCCTTAACTCCTTTGGTTGCTTTATGCACCCGAGTGCGTTTTCTTTGGTGAACGTGGTGTTCAGGTTCAGAAAGCGGTGAAATGAGGTCAGGAGTAAATGTAGAGGACATACACTAACTAAGAAAGTAAAGATCTAAAGGCACAACTAAAATTAAACTAAGCTAAGCAACTTATCAACTAGAAAGATAAAAATTAAAAAATAAACTAAAACTATACAAAAAATGAAAAATAAAGAAGATTGAAAAATATTTGTGATCTTTTCGATAGGTTTTAATATATGAACTATAAACAAGGTTTAATAAATACTTGGATTTTTGGTTAAAAAAAAGTCACTGTGTGTCCTCGACAACAGCACCAAAAAACTTCATGCTTGGTAGGTGTAGTATGAAAAAGTTGTTAATTTATTTCAAAGATTTGTTCACACAATGTCGAGTTTTAAATTTATAAAAATGATTATTATCTTAGTTAAACCAAACACGATTAGGCAAGTCTACCTATCGTATATGTAGTAAAGTATAAGTAAGAACCAAGTATTGATCCACATAAACATTTATAGAGTTTTACTACTAAATCATTGTATTTATTTACCCGGAAGTGAAAATCATTTTGGTTTTGGTTTTAGTAAATGAGTTTTAAGAAATGTAAATTACAAGACAATACGGGTTTTTAAAATTTAAGATAGAAAGAAGATCAAAGATAAAACTGTATCATCTTGGTTAAAACTCCTCTTAACTTGGTTTAATAGTTGATTAGTAAAAATGCGAATTGAGCTTGCTATGTTGATTAAATGTGAGAATAACATCGTTAGTCATGTTATTCCATGATAATTTAAGAAAGAGATAACTCTTAACCCCTTTTACTAAAACATCATTTTATGTAAGCAAATGGTTTTTGATAAAGATAAGTTAACTCACTTTAAAGATGAGACAATTCTTTAAATTACTAAATGAATTGTCCTTGATACTTTAGTAAGAATAACCTTTGTATAATACATAAAATACCAATTAAGATTAGTTGAATCCTAAAGAATTAACCTTGAATTACCATGTATTAAACCGAACAACTCTTGAACAACTATAGAACTCATGTAATAACCACTCAAGAGTTTCTTAAAATTGGTTACGTTGCACACACACTTAACGAGTAATTAACCAATATTAGTGGATGAACACCAACAATCTGTTTTCACAACATTGTTGATAATTCCCATTCTAAAATGGTCAATCACTATCAATATTCCATTTGGTCCATGTCAACATTAAGATTCATGTTTTTTCCCCAACCAAGCCATTACAATAATGGCGATTTCTCAGCTTATCATCAAGCTCGGAATCATGGTGGCTCTTTAAAAGGTTCTTAAGTTATCCCCTAAACCCTCACAAGAGTGGCAATTCCCCGACTTATCGCAATGCTTGGTATTTGGGGGTTGATTTTAGGGATTCTTAATTTATCAACCAAGTCCTGACAAGAATGGAGATTTCTCGACTTATAATCAAGTTCGGGGTCTTGGTGTCTATTATAAGGTTCGCCAAGGCTTCACAAGACAAGCAATTTCTTGGCTTATCATCAAGCTTTGCACTTGGGGTATCTTTTAAAAGTATTTTAACAGTCCTCATCAAGTGATAATTGCAACACAGCCATTAGTTATTAAAAAAACTGATCACATGTTTTATTATCATTGTTAAACTTCAATTAAGATTTCATTATAAACCAAGATGATACTATGGAAGTTTTGCCACTAATAGACATGATGATAATTATCAAAGTAATATATACAAGCATGATCAAATTAAAATAATCTAACAAATTGGGATGACTAATCTTTGATGCTAATGACTTCTCCCAAAAGCTTAATCTCCTTAATCTTCAAGGGTTGGATGGATGAGATTAATTCTCTTATTAATGGTGGTGAATGGCGGTGGTTGGAGAGTATTGAATGCTCCTTCAAGGGGTGTTCAAGTCCATTAAATGAAGAAGAAGAGCATTCAATTTATAGGTTGTCCAGGTCCTCTAGGCATGACGTGTTAAGCAAGGCTCTACCGTGTCGCCATATTTTATCATGCTTCATTAATTGGCCATGTCAGATCATAAATCTAAAGGTTAACACGGTTGTGTTAAGCAACGCACGGCCGTGTTGAGTTCCACAACAATCCAAACTTCTCATGTTTTATCTCTTTTCTCTTGTACTTCACGGCATTATCGTGTCTTGGGAAGGCATGGTCGTGTTTTGCTTCAGAATCTTCTGTTTTGTCTTTTCTTCTTACTCTTGATAAGATGGAGTGTGTCTTGGTTAACATGGCCATGTCTTGACTTTCTGATTATTTTTTGTCTTTACTTTGTATGCTCTATGCATTGCCATGTCTTGATTCACCATGGGGTGTATTGAGTTAGTTTTCACCGTTTATCTCCGTTTTTCTTCGTATTTCAGCTTGTTTTATTTCTTATGGCTATATCCACCTATAGAAAAAAATTATAAACATTAGTGGTTATTTATTCTAATAAAATTACCAAAATTACACTTAATTGGAGATACTTTAGTGTTGAAAAGATATATGAAATTTTATATATCAAGTTGCTAGTGGGAGCCAATTTCTTTATCATGTTGTAAACATTTGGGTTTTGAAGATGTAAGACTTCACCCTGTTTTTCTAAGTTTGGTTGCTCAGCATCAATGATGATTTGTGGGAACATGGGATACATAAAAAATGTGTCCTCATCCTTCAATGCATTAGACTTCATACTTTGGAATATCATCTTTGAAAAGTGAAAAGGTTGTCTATAGATTATTGTCATAGTCGCATAAGCAGTTTCCCGGCTCATTAACATCCAACTACCTCTTCTGAATGACATGCTTTGGATGATATGATGTATTAAAAACCATAAGAATAGTGAAACATCCCCTTTTGGAATTGGCCTTCATGAATAATGCCTTAATAACCCATTATTTCTAGGAATATTCTCATCAAATGCCTCTGAGAAAATAATAATTGCGCTGGATAGTCATCATTGAGTTTCAATCTGTTTATGATCATGGCTTCAGTTATTTCAAGTTCTTTACTCTGAATTGTCACCTCAATCCTTGCCCATTAATGTCTTCAACATATTATGTTGTTGACCATAAATCATTTATGATGTTTCTATAAATGGATGGATTTTCTATAAGAGCAAAGTTCATATTCAACATCTGCAGCCATCTTATTATTTGAAATAGTTTATGATTTTCTTGAGTCACCTCATACAAAACACACATGATGTGCTTGTTCTCAAACTTATCAGCCATTATCACTTCTCATAACCTATACCACTTTCTCTAGTTGGTTTTCAATTCTTGTAACACATCCCTTGATAAGCTCAGTAGCTTCATCTTTGCTCACAATAAAGTATACCCAAATAAATCTTGAAAAGTCATCAATGATTATAAGACAAAAAAGATTCTTTCCAATACTTGGCACACTTACAGGACCAAAAAGATCCATATGAAGAATTTTAAGCACTTGATCAATTGAGTTTATAAGCTTAGTCTTGTGAGATGATTTATGTTGTTTCCCCTTTAAGCATGAGGAACATTTGTCTTCAATCTAGAACTCCTTGGTAGGTAAACCAATTACATGTTCACCATTAACCAGTTTGTTTATATTCCAGAGGTTTACATGACACAATTTCCTATGCCATAATCTGGATTCATTTTCTGTAGCTCTAGAAACAAAACATGTACCACCTCTGGAAATGGCATATTTCATTCTTAGCTCATGCAGGTTACCATTCCTAGGTGCCATCTTCATAATCATCTCTAGAGGTATCACAAACTCTGGCTTTAAAATGTAACAATGATTATCATCAAATCCAACCTTATATCCTTTATCACAAACCTGTAAAATGCTTAGAATTTTTGTATTGAAGCCCTTCAACATAGTATACATTATCAAAAGATACTCTGCCAATGGTAAGAATCCCTTTGCTAACAACTTTTCCTCTATTCTCATCACTAACGAATGCAACAGGATCGTCACACTTCTATTCATAATTAACCAATGACCTCTTGTCACAAGTCATGTTCCTGGAGTATCCACTATCCATGTACCATATGTCTTCAATTTCTATGGATTGTTCTTGCACAAAAATAAAAATTTATTAGTGTTTGAGAGAAACACAAGACAAGGAGGGTTGTTTCCTCTGACAAGCAAGAATCACTGAATCCTTAGGATTCACATCTTCAAAAACATCATCATCATTCTCCAATCTTTTCAGAAAATCAAAGGTTGACTCAGGCTCCCTATCATCATTTACAATATCATCCACTCTTTCTTCTAGGGTCTTATTTGTCACCTACTGAATCCTTTTGGATCCTTCCATAAGTTATTAAAAATTTATCATGTGTCCTGTCATCTTTTGAATTTCTTTGATTAACAGTTTTGACAACTTTAACATCCTTTGATGTTTTCTTTTCAACCTCTTTCTTCTATCCAGCCTTCTTATCCACCTTATGCTTCACAATCTTTTCCTTCTTTACATACTTGAAATGTCCCTTATGTTAAACATGTTTCTTGACATTTTGATCTTCACCTTTCTCAACCACTTCCTTGCCCTTGTCAAGATAGGTATTGTATTTCTTCTTGTATAAACCAAAATCCGGACCAAATTTCTTTGAATCAGGTAAGTCAGTAGACTGCTTATCATTTTTTATACCAACAAGACTGAGTGTGATTTCCATACACATCACAATACTTGCACTGGTTGAACTTGTATTTTATCCACTTTTAATTTTGTTACTAGGTCTTGGCATTTTCACACCAATAGTTTTCTGGTGACCAAACATTTTCTTGTAATGCACTTGAATGGGAGCTGAAAAATTAACTTTCTCTTCATGTTATGGCTTACTCCCTTTTCTAAAGTATATCTTCTGTGGTGTATTGTTTTTGGCACTGTCTTGGTATACCATTTAGGATCAGCCTGTCATTCTTGGGAAAAAGTTGAGGATCACCACAGATATCAAACACCTCAAGGTTGGAATACACAGGGTAAATTTAAGGATAAAACTGATTCTTCTTTGGTGACTAATATGATGTCTTCTGCCATGATAAATTGTTTTTCATGCTGGAAGTTGATGATGTATTCTTTGGACATGAGTTGCTATTATTAGAACACTTGCAACTAAAAAAACTTGTAGAGTGATATCCATCTTCCCTTGAGATATCTTTCCCACATTCGCTTGACACTTCAATATTTCATTTCTCATCATAATTGCTTGACTCTTTATAATTTGAGAAATCATCTTTGGTTTCACTAAACTCTATCTCATATAAGGCAAAATCTCTATCTTGGTCCACAACTACATTTTCATATTGTTTTAAAAATTCTTTCGTGTCTTCAAATACAGTCTTGAATTGATTCAAATAAGCTTATCTTTGTTCATTATCAATTTTCAAAGAATAGTTATCATTGAAAGGAGGAGGAACTTATTTATACTTATCTTCTGGCTTCACCTCCTTCATCTTTCCAATGATGTTACCACTGGAAACAAGATTTTTTTGAAAACTAACTTGAACTTCCAGTTCAGTATATTTTAGCTCATCTTCAGTGAACATTTTCTTCAACCCTTATATCTCCACCCTATACCTTGAATGTAATCTCAAACCTTCAACACAATCATCTTTAGCATTCTTAATTTTTTGCTAATAAGTTTTCTCACCCTCTTCCCATACCACAATAATCTTATTCTTCCTACTGATTTATGCTTTTAAGCTTCCATTTTCTTTCTTTAAATCATCAATCAATATGTTTAAATCAGAATGAGAAGGATCAAGGAGTACCTTGAATGAAGCATCTTCTTCATTCTTGATATCAGCCATCAAAGAAACATTAGCTCTTGCTATTGCTTCAGCATGATTACTCCAGTCAAAATCACCATTTTCTAGTTCAGGAGTAACAGCCAAATTGCCTTGATTTCTTGGTTGTTGTTTGTTGGCATTAGGTTGATTCTGATTGTTTCTTTGTTGGTATGGAGGAGCTTGGTTTTGGTTTCTCTATGGAGAAAAGTTATTTTTTCGTTGTTGTTGATTGTTGCTTTGCTGGTTTTGTTGTGGTTGGAAGTTGTTTTGTTTTTGTCTTGCTTGAGGAAATGGGTTCTGGTTCCGTTGATGGTTTTGGTTTCTTTGGGCATTGAAGTTGTTCTGATTTTAATTATTGTACAACTGATCCTGATTCATTTGCCCTTGGTTGTTGAACTGCCTAGGAAGATTACATTATCTGTCAAAATGTCCAGGTTGTTAACATTTGTAACAAAAAGCTTTGGACTTATCAAAACCAATTCTATAACTTAGTCTGCAAAACTTGATCTTCATGTTCTGTTGTAGAACACTTTTATTCTCAAAGCAAGCATGGTGTTCTGCGACTTAATGTCCATTTCTTCAAATCGTCACAGTCAATTTGTTCAAGGTATTTTTGAATGACACTTGTATGAATTAAGTTCTTAGCCACAAAAGCTTTGTGTGATTCTGTAAACATTGAAAACAATGCTTGATATTCATGACTTTGATGTGAAGAGCTTGAGCTTGATTATGCTTGAACACTCGGTGTAGTGTAACATCCTACTTTCGATAAGATTAATAAAGGAAATTTCGTTTATTTAATAAAGTGTCGTGTATCGGTTTAGATAATAAACTAAAAGATGGTGGGCTTGGACTTTAGAAGATGGAATAAAAAATGGAATGGGCCTTAGGTCCATGGGCTTAAGGGAGTATGAATACCCCTTAAACCCTAAACCTTTCCATTTTTATCCATCTCTACACCATAGCCTACACCATCAAAAACACACACAAACACTATCCTATAGCCCGAGTCAAGATCCGAAGGCGGAAACCTGAGATTATTGGTGCTAGAACGTGGAAACGAACCAAGACAACATCAAGACTAGAACGTGTTCATAACCCGACTCGTTTAAGGTACGTTTATATCTAGAAATCGTTCATTTAGGTTCGGATTCATTTAGGAAGTCCTAGATTTGTATGAATGTGATGAAAACGAGTCCAACGAACTAATCCGTAGTACAATCCATTACAGTTTGATAGGCTAATTGTTAGTTTGAAAGACCCGTAATATATATATACATAAATCGCACCATGTAAACGTGAATGTTCGAATGATTAATGGGTTAGGGTTTGTAGGCGCTGTAATTCCGAATCCATTGATACCTAAATCGTGTTATTTGGTTAAGAAACGAAGGTTTGATTGCAGATCTATGATATGTTGACTATTGATGTTCTTGACGATTTTGACTTTGACCCATGAGTCAAAGTCTAGATAAGATTTGTGTAATTCGTTAAGATAAGGTAATTCGTTAAGATAAGGTAACGAATTAATTAGCCCAATTTGTTCTGGAAAGATAACGAATTAGTTCACCAATTCGTTATGTCCAAATAACGAATCAGTTTCCCTAGTTCGTTATGATCAGATAACGAATCAAGTGATTCGTTACCCGCCCAATTCGTTAGGATAATGAATTAGGCTAGCGAACTTGGATAACGAACCAGGTAACGAATCAGGTGATTCGTCAAGCACCAATTCGCTATGTTGAGACAACGTACCAGACTAACGAATCAGATCACGAAAAGTAACGAATTAGTTAGCGAATCAGGCTTAATTCGTTATAACGAATGAGTTAACGAATTAGAAAATAATTTAAAATCCTAATGGAAAATATGCTAAGACAGTTAATAGAAATAAATTTTTTTCAAGCTAACCTGGCAGCTTAACCCCAGCCAGGGGCTCTGCCCCTTGGACCCCGCTAGAGGTTGCCGCCCCTAGAACCCCGATGCCAGGGGCGCTGCCCCCGGACCCCTGTTCGTTGAGGGTAATAACTAAAGATAGAAATACGATATGAGTAGTAATAGTTAATTGATACATGTAATTATTATACAGTTAGCCGTGCACAGCTCAAGAAAGGAATACCTATTAACGGTGAACATAACCGCATTCAGGTGAGTTTCTAGCCCCATTCCTTGTTATGTTTTCGGGGCTGTGTGCATACTCGATGTGATAGTTAATACATTTACCTTAAATGGTAAGTGTATGCCATGTATGATTTATATGTTAATTATGTATATCTTGAATGTGAACGAAAGCTTGTTGGTACGTGAACGATCTTCGAATATTGCACGTATTGACAAGGGAGGTATGTATAAAGTATATGAATGCATGATAGATATATGTGCAACATATGAACATGTATGAATGAATAAGGAATGTATATGTATGTTACGAGTATGTAAAGACAGAATGTACGAAGATGAAGAAGTAAGGGATCAGATCCTAATAATATATGAGATAGGGAAGAAAGGGATCAGACCCTAATAATATCTGAGATAGAGAAGTAAAGAGGGATCAGACCCTACAAATATCTGATATAGACAAGAAAGGGATCAGGCCCTAATAATATCTGAGATAGACAAAGGAAAGAGGGATCAGGCCCTATTAATATCTGAGATAGAAAAGGAAGGGATCAGACCCTAATAATATCTGAGATAGAATGGACAGTAAACATAAGTATGAAAGTAATAAAGTATGTACGTATGTATGAAAGTATGAAATGAAAGAGAATTAGTAAAGTAATTATTATGTATCTTCGGATGCATGATTGAAGGTAAGATGTATGATTAACTAGAACTCACTCAGCGTAGCTGAATTTTAGTATACACGCAGGTGAGTAGAATGAGGCAGCTGGCTTGAGTGGGGACACATGGCAGAAGAATAAGAGTGGCATTTGAAGACTCAAGATGTTTTATGTTTATTTATGTTTAATCTGAAAGACAATAATGTTTGTTAAGACATGTTTATGAAGTTATATGTAATGTTTAATGAAAGTTTTATATTCCGCGAAAGTTTTAATTAACTCTGATATTTAAAATTGTGTTTATGAGTAAATCCAACGTCCAAAGTAGGGCACCGGTAAGAGGGCCTTACATGTAGAAACTAATTTCACATCTTAAATCATTTGCCCATTGAATTTTGATTGACTTGTGCTTTGATAAGGAGCATATGCAACTGGAAATATCTTTGGTGATTCAACAAAATCTGAAGGTTCTTCAATAATAGGAATCTGCTATTGAGATATCCTATTCAAGCTTCCCAAAAGGAGCAATTAAGGCATTGGTCACAGGAAAACATAGCTTGTATTCCTTTATTAGGCTATTCTCAATCCTTTATGATTGAAAAAAGGATCACACATAACGTTCACATTGTAGAACCCACTTTGAAGTGAACTGGGCATCCACGGTCGATTAGAGTGACTGTGGATTGGATTTGCTATTCAAAAGAGGGTTGCGGCGCAGCTTGTTGCCCGTTTTCCTGCCACTTTATTGTAATCGTTTTATAGTAAATTATATATAAAAAAGTTATGAAGTATTCAAACTAAGTTTTTACCCATTTTCTCTACAACATTTGAACACACACTCCAAGGATAATCTCTTCCATTATTCAATTCTAATTAAGCTTCAATTATATGGTGAGGAGATTATAAGTGTAGAGAAAAAATAAGAGCTTTTAAAGCTAAACATCCAACCATCTTACTTGTAATTTGAGGTGTCAACACTAGAGGTTGGTATAGTGTTTTGACAAATGAGAAATCATCATTAGTTGGTGATTTGAGAAGGAGCACACTATCTTAACATAGTATTGTTTTATATTGGATTAAGTACTCTATCTTGATATAGAGTTAATTAGTGTTAGGTGAAGGCTCACTATATTGATATGGTGTGCTTGGTGAACAATGTGATCACTTCCTTTGAAAAGCGAGACGTTTGTATTTGTGATACCTATCATTTAGGGAGACGACTAGTGAAGAAAACTCTTGATCGGGTTATTCTCAATCATTTCAATCTCCCTTTTGGATAAACATACTTTGATTGTTCAAGACATTGATTGAATGGAGAATTTACCATGAGTGAAATAAGTCTTTCAAGTATTTCAAATTCAAATTTTTTTTATTTAAACAAAATCTTGTTTAAATATATTTTTATAAATATAAGTTTATAAAAACTAACAACCTATCTTAACTAAGTTGTTAATTTGTCTTTAATGGATCATTCTTGTAATTTCTTCATCTTCATGTTGGTGTAGATATCTTGATGTAACCCTTAGTAGACATGAATTTGATAATCTTGATCTTAGATGTTTGTAGTCTTGATTAAGTATTATGTTGCTTAATTGTGACTAATGATGAACAGTTAAGTGTTAAGGAGCATGTGTGTGACATATAGTTATTAATGATGAACTAAAACTATTATATGTCGCATTGTTTTAATTAAGTCATTATTATAGCATTAAGGTTGATTAAAGTAAACCATTGTTTTCCCAACATGGGTGAATTGAATTGTGGCCAATTTGCATAATGGATGTGTACCCGCTCGCATTTTTCAAAGTTCTTAGCTGAAAATTTGGTTGCTTATAAGTATTTCTTCATCATTGCACCCTTGGTTCCGTAAACATGGTTTAACTTATTTGCGACTAATAAGGAGTCCACGTGAGCCTGCACCCAAACAACTTTCATTACAGATGTGAGGCGTAGTACGACTAAGAGCGCTTCGTTCTCGGATTTGTTATTGGTCCTGATAAATTCCAGGAGCAACGCGTAAATTAATTATATCCCTCAGGGCTGACTAAAATGATGCTCCATCAATATACAGTGACCAACATTCAATTTTTCGCTCATTATGAAGCACTACTGGATCATTCCCAATTTCCTTCTCTCTCCCTTTTGTTATTTCTGCAATGAATTTTGCCACTACTTGTCCATTCACTGTTGTGTGCCCTTTGTATTGGATTTTATATGTGTTCAACTCGATAGACTACTTGGCCAACCTTCCGGATAACTATAGCTTTCTTATTATCTACTGCGGTGGGTAGTTGGTTAGCACCTCTATTGAATGTGCCTGAAAATATCTCTGGAGCCTTAGCGAAGCGTCTGCCAAGGCTAAGGCCAGGTTTTCTAATGAAGAGTATCGAGTTTCTACGTCCGTAAAGACACGAATGATGTAATATATGGGAGTCTGAGTCCCATGTCTTTCTACTATTAGCACAACATTTCTGGCCAGGTCTAACCCAACGGTGTACATCTTCATGGTTTCATTTTTCTTTGGTGTGATTAATGTTGGTAAGTTGGCGAACTTAGTCTTCATATCTTGGAGTGTTGCCTCTGCTTCCATACTCCAGTTGGCATGTTCCTTCTTTGTGCGGTTTTTTAAGGTATTTATGAAAGGTAGTGATCGTTCTACATGCCTTTCCAAGAAACGGTTGATTGCCACTAATCTTCCATCCAATGATTGTGCCTCTTTCAACGAGGTGGGCAATTGCATACTTATGACCGCAAACACTTGGTCCAGGCATGCCTTGAAACCTTCTTTTGTAATTGTTACCCCTAGGAAATTCCCCTCATCCACCCTTGAAACCTTCTTTTGTAAAACATGTTTTGAATAATATTTACCTTTTTAATGCATTAATTTAAGATATTGTATTTGTGTTTTGTTTTTAATTTTTTTTTAAATGTGTAGAAAAAAAGTAATATTAAATCGATGCGTTGAAAATGTATAGAAAATAAAATAAATAAAAATAAAATATATTTAAATGCGTTGGAAATGCGTTGAAGAATACAAACAAAACTATTTACAGATTGCGTAAGAAATGCGTAAAATGTATAAGTTTTAAAAATAAAAATGATATTTACTTTCGTTGGAAATGTGTATTAATATGCGTTGGAAATGCATAAGAAATGTGTATTAATATGCGTTGGAAATGTGTAAGAAAATAGAAATCAAAGAAAAACTATTTGTGTTGGAAATGCGTTGGCAACTTCCAACGACATATTTTTGTGGGTAATGTGTTGGAAATTGTGTTGGAAATGCGTAAGAGAATATTTCCCACGAGCCTTTTTCCCACATACCCGTTTTTGTTGGAAATGTGTTAGAAACGATGATTTCCTACACATTTCCAACGGAAACTGATGTAGGAAGTCGAACAATTTTCTAGTAGTGTTTCCAGGAGTGGGTAAGCATCGTTTGGACATGCTTTATTGAGGTCTTTACAATCAGCGCATGTCCTCCACGCTCAAGTATGTTTCTTCACCAAAACTAGGTTAGATACCAAGTTCAGTATTTTACCTCTCTCGATATTCCTGCCACCACTAAGTTCTTGACTTGCTTTACCACTTCCTTTCTCCTTTGGGGACCATTCTTCGTTGCTTTTAGACTACGTGGAGGGTGGCTCCGCGGACACTTAATATGTGCTCAGCCATGTTGCGGGGTACTATGGTCATGTCGGAAGGTTGCCATGCGAAAGAATCTTTATTAATTTGAAGGACCATTCTTAGGGCTTTCCTAACTTCATTGGGTGATATCCCCCCCAGGGGCGGACCTACATAGTAGCCGTCGGGGTCCCGGGACACCAATGTTTTTTAAAATTTATTTAGAAGCGATATAGAAAATTTTTGAAGGACCCCATATAAATTAACACTTGGACCCCATATCAATATTACCATTCTAGTCTGGTGGAAACCCCCTTCCAATACCACACGAATGACCCGATTTCGAGCCTTGCTCTTTCCCGTTTTTTTATGTATTTCGTTTTTTAAAAATTTACTTTATATTAGTTTTAGTTTTGACTTTTGGCCCATGGGTTTTAACATATCCCAACCCAACTCATCAGACGTAACACCCTCCACACACATCTCAACCCCACTGCTTATCCCTAACTCACGCCTCTCTCAGTTTTTCCGGCCAGCCTCCGCCCATCTCCGCCCATATCCGCCAGCCTCCGCCTCACTCCAGCCACCGTTCACCCCTCTTTGGTCTTATAAGTCTTTGTTTCCTCTGATTTTGTCTCAAACTAAAGGTAATTTTAGGGCTAATTAGTTGATTGATTTTATATATAATTATACATTTATACTCATGTTGGTTATTGTATGTTGTATATTGTTGTTAGATTGTGACTTAGTTTTCTTAAAAACTTGAACTTTAGGGTTAATTATGCAAGAATCATTGAAAAGAAAGTTTGAGCCCTCGTCTTCTTCAAGTAATACATCTAAGAAAATTGATTTGGAAGACCTTCCATCAGATTACGTTCATGTTTTTCGGGTATGAATTAAAAGTGTATGTTTCATCTAGTTTCTAATTTAGATTCTTTCTACTTACTCGTTTCCAATGACACCATAGTTCCGTGTTTTATTATGTTCCTCGCCTCGACCCGACCCGAATAACGACCGACCCGAAAAATTTTGTAAACCGAAAAATTGGGACCCCATCGACAAAAAATCCTGGGTCCGCCACTGATCCCCCCTATGGTTATTATTTGTTTTGGATGGATATGCAGGGTTTACAAGCCACCTATCCGGTTTACCACTGTTGTTCGGTCCTTCCACCTCCATATGATGTAAACATCTAAGAAAAGGTCAGACCTTATTTGGAAAAATGAGTGGTTGCTCCATCCATGCATCCAACCATACCTCTCATCGCTTGGGTACTTATATTAAAGAGAATATAAGGTAACTTCTAGTCATAAAAACTATTTAGCAACATGGTACTTATATTAAAGAGAATAAGATGATTGATTTTATGATGTAATTTAAAAAAAAATAATGTTATAAAAAAAAGGTTATGGACATTTAAAAAACTAAAAAATTTTAAATAAGGTCATCGATAACATGCTAAACCAATTGATTTTTTTTTTAACTTGAGAATTTCAAAAATCCTTCCAACATTTTGTATAATTATAAATCTTTGTATTACAATCACTAGATTGGTCATGTGGCAAAGGTGTATGCCTTATAACAAATTGTTAGGGGTTTCTAATCTCACCTAAGACATTAGGAGAAAGATGAAAAAAGAAATTAGTTTTCAAAAAAAGTAAAATAAAATAAAATTTTAAAAATAAATGAATAAATCTTTGTATTGAATCGTTACCAACTTATATACATATATGTACAATGGGGAGGGTTTAATGGAGAACTTTAAAAAGTTGAGAACTAGTGAATCATGTCTTTTACATGTAAAAAGGTAACATAAAAATCAATTTCATATGTAAAAAGTTAGTTTTAGCATAACTTTTTTTGAAGTTTTTGCTTATAAATACATGTAGAATACGTTCCAATAAAACAATAATCTATTTTTTTTAACCATTTTAGTTGAATTAAAAAAAATTATAAAAACGGCTTTTACGTGTGTTTATATTAAAGGTTCAAAAAAAATTATGTAAAATGTAATTTACATATAAAAATGATTTTTTATTACATTTTTACATGTAAAAGACATAGTTTCTTATTATTATTATTATTATTATTATTTTGTGATTCCCTTTTCAAAGATGCCACTATTTACTTTTTTTTATCAATGGTAATGTCACCGAAAAGAGTAAAGTGTCAAAATCGTTCTTAAAGTTCGGTAAAAAATGCGAATTTCGTCTAACTAGTTATTTATTTTTGCAAACGGACCCTTGAGGTTTCACATTCGTTGCCAGTTTCATCCTAATTCCTAACTTCGTTAGTTTTTTAATATTAAATAAGGGGCATATTTGTCTTTTTATATTTTGTTTATTACATCATTTTTTTAACTCGATTAAAAGAATTAAAATTCATTAACTGGTGGGTGGGCCCACCTTCACCCTTCTCATTCATCTCCTCCACATTCCGATCAACACCACACCCGGTTCAAAACCGGTTCTTATCTTCTTCCCACACAGACACCATAGTCTGCCATTACCACACCACCTCTCTCTATGAACTCCTCCGGCAATTAAATATTTCTGGCAACGATTTTCCTACGAAGAGACCTGCCACCGACAGCCTTCATCATCGCTATCTTTGTCTATGTTTCTCGGTTTCAGATGTAAAGAAGGGCAAGCAGCGGCGGTCTGGGCGGTTTAAGGCGGCGGTGATTTCAGGTGGTGAAGCATTGATGTCGACTTACCGGCGGTGGCAAGCGGCTATGGCCTTTCTGATTCATGCATTCCTCGCTGAAATGGGAACTCTCATCGGTTTGCAACAGTTGTAGTGTAAGTCGCGTGGAAACATTACGACCAATGACCGACCAGGATTGGGGAAGAAAGGGTTCAGGGAATTAGGGGGTTGGGGTTGGGGTTGGGGTTGGGTAGATTAAACTACTTCTAATAATAATAATATTATTATTAATTGTTTATAACTATTTGAAAAGACAAATATGCCCCTTAGTTAACTATGAAAATAAACAGACTTAGCGAATTGGATGAAATTGGCAACAAATGTGAAACCTCAAGGGTTCAGTTGCAAAAATAAAACTATTTGGACGAAAGTCGCATTTTTTACCTAACCTCAGAGATGATTTTGACACTTTACTCCACCGAAAAATATAGAAACGTAATCTGAATTCGCAGGTTCAAATTCATTTATGTTCCAATTTAAGTTATTTTAAGTTCGGTTCAATGTGAATTTTATTTTGTTACGAAAATGTATATTTAATTCAGTTTTGTGATTTTTTTTGAACGGCCAACTAAGTAACGCTGGGTACCTCGTACGCGGCTCCCATTGGCTAAAGGTAGCCCGAGCCGGCCACTAGTCCGGACGGACGGAGCCCCGAGTGGTCCACCTGTTGAGGGATTCACCGGATAAAACCCGACCCCCACGCCCGCCAAACGGCACGACAGCGATGAGCCGGTAAAACCGGTTGTGATCAGGACTCGAACCCTGGCAAGCCAGGTCATCTCTTATATCTCCCATATAAATTAGTGGTAGTGAGATTTAATCCTCCTACCTCTCACTTGTAAAATGAGTGCTACCATTGAGGCACAACTAACTTATTTTGTGATTACACATAGTATAAAATATCAATAAAGTGTTTTAGATAAATTAAAATAAAAGGTATCGACATTTTTTGATAAAAATAGGAGTAGACGCACATGGGTGCTCAATGTACACGCGTCGCTAGAGGTTTCATACCTACTCTAGTATCAGACCACGTGTCAGCATATTAGTAGTGGTTTACATCAAGGTGGATCTACATTCAAATCATCATTCCGGAACTGTGGGCGAGGTTAGGTTTTTATTTCTTTTTTTCTTTTTTTTTCCAACGACGGAATGTTACATTATACCAAAAGTGAGCTCGTAATCTTCTATTTTACACCCTAACCATCTTATTATCTCAATAAAATGGGAATGACGGCGGGCGAAGTTAGTAACCCATCTTTCACATCATCAAAGGATTTAAAATATAAAACTAAAATTGACTGGGTAGTGGAGCTGATACACTGGCTCAGAGTAAGCGGTACAATCAGTGGCAGATCTGTTAAACTTTTTATTTTAATTAGGGGTGTTCTTCGGGATTGGTTTCGGTTTCAAAGTTTCAAATTTTGACCCGAAACCCAACCCAGGTCTCTCATAGGTAATTCGGGTTCGGGTTTTTCAGGTTGGGTTATCGTGTTTCGAGTTTTCTAAAAAACAAAACAAAAACTTTTTAAAAACTACAATGCTAAAATTAAAGCAATACATTTTTCTTTTTCTCGTAACGTAAATAATTAAATAATAAACCGACATAACCCGATAACAATTTTAAAAAAACGAGTAAAATTTAACAAATTCTCATCATATCGTCTTTAATCAGGTATGATTTTGTTGTTCAGTTACGGTTGCTATTAGTCATTAATGGAAAACACAAATAAACAATAAACTGTCGATCCATAATAGGTGGATGAAAATAGTCGATTTTAGCCAAATTCTGCTAACTTTAATGGTTAAGGATTAACTTATTATACCTAAAATATATTTGGTTTTAAAACTAAAAGTTATTCTGGTTTATAGGGTTGACACGAAAACCATAAATCAGAATCAAGAACCAGCCTGAATTACTTCGGTTCGGGTTCGGGTTAGTCTTTTTTCGGGTTCAGGTTAGTCAGACCGGGTTAGTTCTGGTATGAGTTTTCTCGTGTTTGGGTTTTTTGGGTTGATTTAGTTCGGGTACAGGTTTTCTCGTGTTCGGGTTTATCGGGTCGAGTTAGTTCGGGTACGGGTTTTCTCGTCTTCGAGTTTTCGGGTCGAGTTAGTTCGGGTACGGGTACGGGTTTTCTCGTGTTCGGGTTTTTTGGATCGAGTTAGTTCGGGTATGGGTTTTGATTTTAAATAAAAAGTGATTCCTAATTTCAACGGTTTAAGTTAGGTCGGTTTGGTCACATAAAAAACCTAGATGCTAATTAATGTAATGAGCAACATATACTCAACTAAATATCGAACCCATGACCACCATTAGTGAATTTCGAACCCATAACCACAATTTTAAAACTAAACCACTGTTTATTAGATAACTTTAAATCGTCTTCATCAAGTTTATTAGATAACTTTAAATCGAGTCTATAAATACGGATTTTCACTACGGGAATTCATTAAGTGTGTGTTATGAAACTTTGAATGTTGTCATGGTTTGTAAATAACATCACCCTAGATTCTTTCAGCAATGATGATTGTAGGTTTAAGATTATGATGAAAAGTTTATCAACTGGAGTGACTTGTATCTTTGTACCACAATATGAGTTTGGTTATATCAACATTGTTCTAGATATGCAAATCCAAGAGTTTATCAAATGTTTTAACAAGATGGCATCCGTGTTACTTATCTATATGATCAGTAGTGTTAGTCTATGTGAAACTTCTTACGAGTTTTATATACCAAAGATTATAAGATTAGACAAGGTACATCCATATGCTACTATCCAAATAAACTATTGATTTTAATTCGATTACAAAAGATATGGCAGCTTAAATGATCTAACTAGTCTTGCAACATTGATGGTCGAGATAAATAAAGCAAATTTCATATACATGGGTGTATTGTTAATCGAAGTCATCAATAGTTGTAGTGGAGCAACAAACGTTAAGATTACTGTTTTTTTTTTTTTTTGCAATAAAGCACGTGAAGTTTGATTCATGTAATTAGGTTGTTAGTAAATTTAAACGATAGTAGTATTTGTTATAATGAAAACTAATTGCTTAGGAATGTTTGCAGGTAAGGTGTAATAGATGATTTTCAAAATATGAAAACTCATATGTACCAAAAGTAAGGATATTTAATTTTCTAATTGGGTGTTATTACTTTTTTTTATGCCTGTTGGTATTCTCTTTTTTTTATGTTATAAGGCCCTATCGAACTGAAGGGGAAAAATAATCGTTGAAAAAAAAAGTGCAAGTAGTAAATTTGTTATTTGTCCAATTATGCAATTTGTCTTTACAATCTTTACTGTCAAAAAACATCTCTCAGCCGTTAGCTTAAATAAATGTTACACCAAAGATATGAAGCATACGAGTTCAAAGTTAACAAATATTTCATATTTTTGCACGCAACTAACATAGAAAAATGAACCATACGGGTTCAAAGTTGTCATGAAGCAACTTTGTGTTAATCTTTGTAAAGCGATAACCAAACTATTGAATTTTCATATCGACAACAATATTGTTAAAAAAATCAAGACATTAAAATCTAAGATTTTAATATGTTTTCCGTAATATGAAGGATCTTCTATAAATGTGAATTTAATCCGCTTTATTCTATATATGTAAATAGATACAATATTAATATTTATTCTTCATAATACAACTTATTGTTAAGTTTTCCGTGTAGTTTAGTTATTTAATAATTTTAATATTCTTGTTTATGAGTAAAACTTTATTTAGGTTAAGTTTTTAAATCATTTATTGTTTGTTACAATTATAAAATATCCACTATTGACTTTTACTTCTTGTAAGAATCGGAGAAAACTACAAAGATGTTAAAGTGAATTTTAGTTGGGCTTGAGCTGGCCAGGAAGAAAAGAGCAGGGATTTGGGGGCTTGGAGAAATAATTAACAGGACCTATTAAATTTAGAGAATTTTTTAAACAAAATACACTATATTGGAAAAAACTGAGTGCCCCCCCCCCCCCGACCTTCAAGTCCGTCCGCCACTGGAACCGAATCATATAAAAAAATCTCAAATCAAATGATAGACATTCGAGCAACGAAAACTCTCGACATCCATAAAAAAAATCTTAATCCAGCCACTAGGCACATATCACGGTAATACTAGACGGGTGTCCGCGCGATGCAGCGGGTGTTTGAACGCAGACCCTTTAATCACGTAACAATTATGAGTGTTCATGGTTCGGATTACCTTGAAACTGTTTAAACCGGTCATCGGTTTGGTTTCACGGCTGGGTTTTTTACTTTCAGTCGGTTTTTTTACTTACTTTATCCTTTCAAGTATCATATGTTGACTTAGTTGGAATTGATGATATAGTTAAATTAATAACATTTTATACAAATTTTATTATCAAAACTTAAACTGTGAAACCAGACCGTTAATAACGGTGTGGTTTCAATTTTCAATGGTTTAGTTTTGGTTTTGGACGACAAAGATGGGTACAAACGGTTGGGCTCATAAGCTTAACCTAAAAACAGTCAAAACCGGCAGTAAACACCCGTACGCAACATATTAAATTTTTTAATTGAAAATTTTATAACAATATTATACTCCAATTAAAGAGAATAAAATACTCGTTTTTATGATGCAGTATTTTTACAAAAATATTAACGTATGGAAAAATTATTTCCGTTTAAAAATTGTGGATGGGAAGTTACTTTAACATTTATAACTAAAAACATAATATAGTTAAAGATGAAGGGGCAACCTTGTAAGTTGGGTGAATTGTGTTTAAAAGACAATTTTACCCTTAATTACACATGGACTTTATACATTAGCATTTATAAAGCTCTTTAATCAAGTGTCTTAATTTACCCTTGTCTCATATATTATATATGTTATAGATTATTAATACATAAAAAGTATAGTGCGCTTATAATGAGAGGTGTATAAAAAGTAATTGGCAAATTGGATTTTAATTACCAATTTTTTTTTGCAGTTTTCCGATAATAATCTCACCATAGAAAATAGTTGTTAACGGTCCTACATTTGACACTAGTTGTTTTCATTGGATCTACGTTAGAAAAAACTTATCTTTGTTAAGTTATTTTCAAATTTCAAACCGATGTTTTAGGGCTTTTGATCGGAATGAGAATACGAGTTTATTGATGTAAAATTTACCTCGAAACGGTGGGCTTAGGTGGGCTAAGTTATAAGTTGGGGTCGCCTGCTGCGTTTTCGAGTTGATCACAGGGATGCAAACTGCATTTACCTCTTATAAGTTTTCTTTGTTGTAACTCTATAAGAAGAGTGGAAGAATGTTTGAAAAGACCATCCCATTTCTAACATGCTTGTGTAGATAAAATACATGAAAATTGTCGATATACCATGCTAACTAGTATCATATAAATGCCCACCACTCGTGTGATGCTCCATTGTATATATCAACTTAAACTTATATTGATACCACTGTTAACTATACCGAAACAAATTTTAATATTGACGCACCATTGTAACTATATTCATTTACATTTGTAAATAGCTAGTATTTAACACTTGCGTTGGGGGGAGATGGGTGATGCCGTAAACAAAGACTAATGATGTTCAAACGTTACCATGAAATTGATGATACCGTAGATTACTGGATGTTTTCTTTAAACTAAACTATATAGTTTATAAGGTCTATAAAGTGCAAGAGTGCATGTTTTTACCAAAAGTACAGTACCTGATGCGAAGATTACAACATACCAGGGCGCAACATCACATGATGCAAATGTTACAACACACTAATGCGCAAACATCTTTAAAATTGTTATATATATAATTTTGTTTATGTTCTCGAGAATCTCAATCAATTTTAGTGGGGAGAAAGAGTGCGTGAATGACGATTATCAGACTACATAGACATCATGAGGTTGAATTAAGGGAACTTGTGTTGAGGTATTATTCTAGGTTTAATACATTGCAAGAAAAAACCAAAATAAAGTGAGACATATAAACGTTATCTTACATGTTGAGTGCTACGTTATAACTTTCTTATTATGGTGCCTCTTAGATCTTGTCTCTTTTGTTTCGAATAAAGCATCACAGTCAGAAAACGTCAATAGTTATTTCTATATTTTCAATGTTTCGCTTTCATCTAAAAATAACGCATTTAGGGATATTGTCAATTCGCAATAACCTAAGAAAGGGAAATTGATTAATAATATTAGATGGTGCACAATAGGGATGCAAATGAGCCGAGTCATTCACGAGCTTCTCGATGGGTTAATAAAAAACTTTAAAAGGCCAAGCTCAAACCTCAAATAAAGCTCGTTTAATTATTGGGCCGAGCTCAACCTTAAATCAAAAATGAAACTTATAAAACGGGATTTGAAAGTGATACTAAGGGTCTGTTTGATACAGGGTAATGGAATGAAGGGAGAATGGAATGAAGTAGAGAATTGAATGGAGGAGAGAATGAAATGGATTATTACCATTCCATAATCATGTTTGGTTACCATGTGTGATTGGAATGAATCATTTCCAAATGTTATTTGTTATATGAAAACAATGAAAAACTGAAATAGTTTTTTTTAATAACAAAAATACCCCGTTTCAAAATACTTTTTCTACCAATTTTCACAACATTTTCCAATTGCAATTTATAATAAAATTGTATCATGAAAATTGATATATGTTTAAGTAATAAAATTTTAAGTTAATTCAAAGTTATGAACTAAAATAAATTTAAAATTATTCAAACTTTTGACATTAGTCAGTTCCTTGTTTAGATGATAGAAAATCACAATTATTGAAATGGATTATTAAAATGGATTGTGTAGTTTAATCATATATTTTTTTGTTTTTACAAGAAAATTATAATAAATTAAGGATAATTGCTAAAATAGAGGAGTCAAAATGGAGAAACCAAAAATAGAATGGCATCGAATCAAAATGAAAGAAGGGGTGTGTGGAAGGAATGAAATTGAAGGAATGACATTCCTTTTGTAATGAATGATTTATTTTCCTTCTTTAACCAAACATACTAATTTCATTCCCATTGAATGGGCTATTTCATTCCTTCTCTTATTATCACATACCAAACGCTATCTAAAATGTTCTTTAGGTGGCGTGGTAGCTAGATACGTGGTAGAACAATAATATGATGCCTCCAAGTGGAAAGTCATTCCCATTTTATTACCCCCCCCCTAACCATGTGCATTCTTCTTCTTTTTTTCTTCTATTTTGAACTTTATAAAGATATTGATTATATTTAAAGCATTTTAATGTTATAATTTAATACATGTGTCAAGCATACGTTATTCCCCAAAGACGTGCACTATTTTAATGTGTAAAATAGTAAGTACATATATATGTATAATGTATTTACCCCTGTGAAAATTTTTTATAAGATAAATATATGTTAAAATTTGATCGATCTTTATGAAATTTTGATACTGAATCTCTTCCGATACCTGTGAAGTTTTTTCTTGGGTCCACCACTGATTGTACGAGAAAACCTTTTGATGTGTGCTGCGCGTGGCGTAAAATATAAAAGGATGGGATGATTTGCTTTTGCACAAGATCGTGTTTTAAATATATAAAAGTGATTTCTACAAAGACTAAACACACACAAGATAGGCAAGTGTACCTATCGTATATGTAGAATAGTATTGGTAAGAACCAAGTATCGATCCGTGGACACAAAGTTTTCTAATAATAAATCGTTGTTTTGCTTTAATCAGAGGTTTTAATCATTTTTGGGGTTAATTTTTAACTTTTTATAAAATGTAAATACTTATATATAATATATAGGTGACCAAGACAAGAAATTCTAAACGAGTTGTTCAATTATGCGAAGGTTACCATCTAAGATCAAGAATCCACTCCATTTTAGCATTGATAATTAATATTTTAAACATGTGGTAAACTTGCCGTAGCAATATATGATAGATAGCTCCTTAAACCTTAAGTGAGCATCTTTGGCACTAAGGAGATAGCATGCGCATTTTAAAGTCCATCATTTCTTAATGTCATGCCATCTCAATGATGTCAATTTAAGTTGGCAAGTAGTTTCGTAAAGTAGAAATATTAGGATTGACTTCGATTTCTCAAATACCAATTCTAACAACTTCGGGTGGTTGTAGTTAACTCACACAACCTCCCCTTGGTTGATTTATGTAGGTTATAATTACACATTCTGTTAACATATGATTTCTTTAACTAATTTGATATCCTAAGCAAAGCCATTTTCGGATTACCAAGGTTTAGAGAAATCCATCATAACTTATATCTCATCATTTCTAAGTACAATATAAGGATCCATGTTTCGATAATGTATCAAAGTATTTCTATCTTTCAAGAACATGAATCGATCATGAACGATTGCTAATAGAATTGACAACCACCAACTTTGGATTAGTGATTTAAAATAGTGAAACATTTCTCATCAAAAGATAATTGTAATATGACCATGTACTTTACTAGACTACACCACATGTTTTATATAATTATCAAGTAAAACAAAGCTTCTTCATAGATTTTAGATGGTAAAAGGAGTTTAGCTCATAATGAGCATGATGATAAACATTAAAATCAATGATGATAACAAATACATGATTAAACTTAGAACAATCTAACCAAATGTAGATGAATCTTCCTTCTTAATGATGGTGATGATAGATGATGATGATGGTTGATGGTGATGACCTCCAAGCCTTCAAACTCTTCACTAAACCTTCTATGTGAGTGTTAGTGTGTGTTTTTATAAGAGAGAATCGGATAGAAATCTTTTCAAGGCACACTTGATGAATGCAACATGAGCCACTATTTATAGGCAATCTGGATGGTGAGGCACGGCCCCGTGCAAGATGAGCACGGCCCCGTGTATTTTTATGACATGTGCCAGATTTGTTTTGTCTTTTGTGTGATGTGGCAACGGCCCCGTGGTTAGCAGGCACGGCCCCGTGGTTTTTAGTGACATGTGCTCAATTCTTCTTTGTCTTTTCTGCATTCTCGTCCACGGCCCCGTGCATGCTGAGCACGGCCCCGTGCTTTTGTTCTCAGATTTTGTCTTTTCTTATGTCAGAATCATGGGGGTGTGTTTCTTTGTTTTCTTGTGTTTTCTTCTGTTTTTCTTCGTCTTTTTGCTTGTTTCTTCGTTTGGGGTTTGGTTTCACCTGAAATTATGTTTTATTATGATAAGTAGCCTTTTATGCTATGTTATTAGATAGAAATTGCAGTTTTTAGAGATTATTTGATGCCGAAAAGATGTATATTTTTATGTACTGTTGAGTTTTAACAAGATTATCAAAGTGATAAAATCCCTATTTTACCAAAAACGCAGCGGATATAAAAGTTTTAAATCTTGTTAATATGATATGTATAAAACCATTTAAACATGCAAAACCCAAACCCGGATCCAAATACGAATTACACACTATCAAATACATGCATGTCACTATAAGTCCATGCATGTTACTACTACCTTTCAATATGACAAAACCGGGTGAAAGAGATGATGATTGAAAGGTAAGAACTTGAATATGGAAGCTCCTCAAGCTAGCATACCCCAAGCTTCAACAACACACCACTTCTAGCTAGGATTTGCACTTGAAATTTTCTTCTTCTTTTCTTATGTTGGATGAAAATACCCAAGAGAGGAAGAGAGAAAAGTTTACTTGGAAATTATGTGTGTTATGAAAGAATGAAAGAGAAAGATTTGGTTTTATTTAAAGGCATCTTTCTCTCCACCAATAATAACCATTGCATGTCTCCACTCACCTTGCATGTCTCCACTCAAACATATAATAATATTACATTTGAAAGAGTTATTATCTTTTTCTTTTATAAAACTTTAAACATATATATATATATATATATGTATATCCATATATATATACTTTTATAAGTTTATAACTTATAACTTATAAAACCTATTATATGTTAAGAGACATGCTTGGTTATTATTATTCACATATTGTTATTTAACCAACTTAAATAACACTATGTAATGTTCTTTCATAAAACATAAATCATCCATATGATTTGTTTATTACACAAGTACATTTTATTTAGAAACCCCTTTCCAAATAACTCAAGTGTTAATATTCATTTGTTATGATCACATCATATATGAACGAATATTATCGGTGTTTGTCTAGCTTGTTATTGGGTATGACCCGACTTGGATCATAACGTACTAGCCACATCAATTTAATATATGTCTCTTGGGCAGACCGAGTCCAACAATCTCCCACTTGCACAAGATACATAGAAGATTGATGCAAGTAGCAAATACCGCCTAACTACGGTTTACTACCCCTAATACGTATGACGAAGTGCCATTCAATAACATCATCCCTTTCAAGTCCCATACTTGAAAATGATTTAGGTGAAACTATCATTTATCCTTTTGCCACAAATGTCATGTTAAATCCAGAGACACAGAGTGATCATTCTCTGTTGATTTAACTTGTCAGACCTTAGACATTTAACTCTCAACTAATAAGAGGGACAAATCCCATATTGACTACATACGTCTCTCACTATCACCTTGTACTATACTTGAGTTTTGCCTTATGTACTAACATATTTCAGAGCAGCGAATAACTAAGTCAAAGCATAATAGTCGATGAATATCAAGACCCAATATGTATCTCAGGTCGGAGGATACTATGAAGTTCGCCTTTACTCAAATTTACTTATGATCACAAATCCCAAGGATTCCATGCAGTAAAATTGAGAGCGGGTCAGTCCAATATTTATCCCATAAATATCTATGAACCGTGGCAGCAACCCTTTGCTATATTCATACCTCATGAATATCTACCAATCCAAGTTCATAATAGTCTTACTTTCACATTTGTTCCCACAAATATGAACGACTACGGACGTTTAGAATAACTCAAATTATTCACGGATTTAAACATACTAAAATGGAACATAACTCAAGAACATGACCATAACCAAAACCATATGATTGAGTTAAAATAAAATTGTTCCAATATCCAAATACAAATTTTGATCAAATCCAATCACTAGAATATCGAAGTCCTAAGGCGCAAGTATGACTCTCATGCTTCGGCCTTTCAAGGAGTTTCGTGAGTGGGTTCGCAATGTTTTGATCAGTGTGAACTTTGCGAATACATATCTTTCCCTTTTCAACTTCATCCCTTATGTAGTTGAATCTCCGCTCAATGTGCCTAGTCTTTTGATGTGCGCGGGGTTCCTTGATTTGAGCAATCACACCCTCGTTGTCACAAAAGATCTCTGGAGGGTCCTGAATGGTACGAACCACTCCTAGATCGGCAATGAACTTTCTAATCCATGCAGCTTCTTGAGCTGCCAGGGAGGCGGCGATGTATTCAGATTCAGTGGTGGATAAAGCTACCACGTCTTGTTTTGCACTCTTCCATGAGACAGCACCACCATTGAGAACGAAAACGTATCCCGATTGTGATCGAGAATCATCTCGATCAGTTTGGAAACTCGCATTAGTGTAACCCTTTACAACGAGTTCCTCCTCACCAGAGCCATATATTAGAAACATATCCTTAGTCCTTCTAAGGTATTTCAATATGCTTTTAACAGCCATCCAATGGCTAGTTCCCGGATTTTGTTGGTATCGACTTGTCATGCTCAAGGCGCATGACACATCCGGTCTAGTGCAAATCATGGCATACATGATGGATCCTATAGCAGATGCATATGGGATACCACTCATTTTGTCTTGCTCATCCTTTGAGCTTGGACATTGAGAAGCACTCAACATCGTTCCTTTTTGAATAGGTACCAAACCTTTCTTAGAGTTTTCCATCTTGAACCTTTTCAAGATCTTGTCAATGTATGCACTTTGATTCAAACCTATCAACCGCCTTGATCTATCCCTATAGATTCTTATTCCCAGAATATAGGCGGCTTCACCAAGATCCTTTATGGAAAAACAGCTTCCAAGCCAGGCTTTCACACCTTCCAAGGTTGGAATGTCATTTCCAAACAGTAATATGTCATCGACATATAATACCAGAAAGGTTATGAATCTCCCACTAGCTTTCTTATACACACAAGCTTCATCAGCGTTTTTGATGAATCCAAATTTCTTAACTTCATCATCAAAACGGTGATTCTAACTTCTGGATGCTTGTTTCAATCCATAGATTGATTTCTTCAACTTGCATACTTTGTTAGGATGTTGTGGATCGACAAAACCTTCAGGCTGAACCATAAAAACATCTTCATTAAGATGCCCATTTAGAAAAGCAGTTTTGACATCCATTTGCCATATCTCATAGTCATAATATGCGGCTATGGCAAACAATATCCTTATAGACTTTAGCATCGCCACGGGCGAGAAAGTTTCATCATAATCAACCCCTTGAGTTTGAGTGAAACCCTTTGCTACAAGTCTAGCTTTATAATTATCCAAGGTTCCATGCATATCAGTTTTCTTCTTGAAAACCCACTTACTTCCAACCAGCTTGGAATTTAGAGGTGGAGCAACCAAGTCCCATACTTGATTGTCATGCATGGATTGCATCTCAACATTCATGGCTTCTAGCCATTTGTCACAATCATATTGCGACATTGCATCTCGGTCTGTGGTGGGTTCATCCGAATCAACCACGTAGCATCCATCCATGAAAAATCCATATCTCTCAGATGGGGTGCTAACTCTACCAGATTTGCGAATGTTTTGTGTGTTGTGATCAACCATTTGATCATCCCCAACAACCTCTTGTTGATTGCTAGTGTCAACCAAACGTGTATCGGCTTGTAGTTCTCGATCCTCTTCGAGTTCTACAGTTCTATCAGTTCCTTCCATAAGGAACCTTCTTTCCAAGAACTTAGCCTTTCGAGCTATAAACACTTTATGCTCGCTTGGATTGTAGAAATAATATCCCATCGAATCCGTGGGATATCCTACAAATATACACTTAGTGGATCGACATTCAAGTTTGTCAGGGGTGTAGATCTTAACATAAGCCTCACAACCCCATACCTTTAAATATGAAAATTTTGGAGCCTTTCCATGCCATATTTCAAAAGGTGTCCTATCCACTTTCTTGGTTGGTGCCATATTTAAAATACGGGCAGCAGAGATCACAGCGAAACCCCAAAATGATAGAGGTAATGAGCATCTAGCCATCATGGATTGAACCATGTCCAATAAAGTTCGATTCCTCCTTTCGGACACACCATTATGTTGTGGTGTTCCAGGTGGAGTAAGTTGTGAGACAATCCCACAACTCCTAAGATGTTCTAGAAACGCATCATTGAGGTATTCACCTCCTCTATCGGAACGTAGTACCTTGATTGTTTTGTTGAGTTGATTTTGTACTTCATTTTGGAAGACTTTGAACATTTCAAAGGCCTCATTTTTGTGTCTTAACAAGAACACATACCCATAGCGACTATAATTGTCGGTAAAGGTAATGAAGTATCTTTCACCATTTCTTGTCATTGTCCTAAAAGGTCCACATACATCCGAATGTATGATACCTAATAAGTCTTTCGCCCTTTCATTTGTTCCATTAAAGGGTTCTTTGGTCATCTTTCCCAATAAACAAGATTCACATTCATCAAATGAATCAACATTTGATTTCAAAAGACCATTCTTTCGAAGTGTATGAATACGATTCTTGTTTATGTGACCAAGACGACAATGCCAAAGAAAAGTATTACTCAAATCCATTTTGAGTCTTTTGGTGTTAGCTTGGTACAACGAGTTATCAATGTATGAGTCATCATGAATTAATTCATAAATGCCATAAAACGGCATCGCTTTAAAATAAAAGACATTATCCATGAAAACATAAATACCATTATCAACAAACTTAAAGTCATAACCAGATTGTCTTAATACAGAAACAGAGATAATATTCCTAGTCAAACTAGGGGAATATAAAATGTTTTTCAAAACAATTTCCAAACCATTTGGAAGCTTTAAAACATAATCTCCTCGGGCTTGGACGTCAACCTTTGCTCCATTGCCCATGAAGAGACTTATATCTCCTTTCTTCACCTCATTTCTTCTTTTGAACCCCTGCAATGAATTGCATATATGAGTTCCACATCCGGTATCCAATACCCATGTGTTAGAAGAAATAATATTAAGATCAATGTGAATCATGAAAGTTGTACCTGAGGTTTGCCCCGCATCCCTCTTAGCTTTCAACTCCTTGAGATAGGTCGGACAGTTTCTCATCCAATGACCTATCTCACCACAACCAAAGCACGGATCCTCAGCGCTAACCTTTAGCTTCTTTGGCTTTGGCTCCGTCTTTGCCTTTCCCTTGAACCCCTTCTTGACTTGCCCCTTACCAATGGCAACCTTTGCTTTTGGTTCCGGGTGATGCCTTTTCTTTGAGCCACCCTCATTGATCGCAAGAACGGGTAAAACCTTTTTACCCATGCCGGCCTCGGCTGTCTTAAGCATTGCGTGAAGCTCACCAATGCTTTTGTCCCATCCATTCATGTTGTAGTTCATGACGAATGTCTCAAACCTTTTAATTAAGCCATTTAGGATTAAATCCGTGGCTAACTCTTTTGAGACGGGACAGTTAAGCCGTTCAAGCCGATCAATGTGGCTCTTCATCTTAAGCACATAAGATGAAACAGATTGGGTTTCTTCCATATGACATGCATGAAGCGCTCGAACCGTTTCGAATCGCTCAACCCGAGCTTGAGTAAGGAACATTTCCTTAAGTTGGGTTATCATGTCATACGCCCCATGATTCTCGAAATCCTTTTAGATCTCGAGAATCATTGTTCCCAACATGAGGCAAGAAACTTGCACCGAATCCTCGGTGTATTTTAACCAATCCGCATAGGCATCCAAGTTATTGACATCGGGTTCATCGGGAATAGGATCGTCTAAAATATAAGACTTCTTTTCTTGCTTGAGAACAATTCTCAAGTTTCGATACCAATCCATGAAGTTGTTAAAGTTTAGACGATCCTTATCCATAATGGATCTTAGTGATAGATTATGCACGTGTGGGATAATTGCGTTCGGTGCGTTGTTTGCGGCCATCTAAAAGAATTTTAACAAAGTTCAAATTAGTATTTTCGATATTAATAAAATTTTAATCTTTAATACCCTTTAAATGTCTCCAAGACAATTATTGATTAAAATCTAGAACCCAACGTTTCATTCAAATAGTAGTTAGGTGACCTTTATCCTACTATTCGAATTAACAAGGTAGTCAACGTTTGACAATTGCAACCCTTTGCAACTTCTAGTTTTATGGGATCGGTTAAACATCATATGTTTAGTTGGTATGTTAAATCCCATCAACACCTTTGAACGCCATGTTAAGGTGATCCTATAGTCATGGTTTCAAATCAAGTCGTCCTACTTATACACACGTGTGAGTTTACTCATACAAGTGGTTAGGTGATCCTAATGCCAAAAGTACTTGTAAAATCACCTTAAGATCACAAGTTTTCTTAAAAGTGCTTAGGTGATCCTAACTCACTTTCAAGTCTACAAGTGACTTAAGTGTCGTATAAAAGGATGGTGTTTAACTTGTTTTTAAAAATGGATTTTAGTTTTCTAAATTCTAGATTGGAAAACTATTTATTGTACCTTTCATTTGCATGCATTCAAATGTATGTTACTTAGTTGAAAAACCCATTTTCAAAGTTCCAATTAATAAAACCCATTTTTATTATGAAATCATTAGTTATTAATAAAACCAATTTTTATTAACTAACGATTTCTAAGGAACCAATTTAATGCTAGTTGATTTTAAGTTGTTAAGCAAACCATATTGCAAATAATAAGTAAATCAACCATGCAAGCACAAAATATACACAACCACAAGTTCATAACCATAGCCTCCTAATATTGACCACACTTGTTGACCGAAGACAAGTGTGTCAAAAAGTCTCTCCTAAGGGACCCAAAAGAACATGCACTTGTGTCGGTGAACTCCCACTTGATTCCGCATCCATATGCTCCAAGTGTTTACTCCCGGTGTTGTGGTCTTCATCATTTTATTTGGGCTTCCATCCATGCATCTTCTTTTACAAAATATATCCTAATACATTTTTCTAGTAAAATAAATACATCTAATCTACTTATTATTACAAGCCATATGAATGAATAAATAGATTACAAACCCAAATAAATATTACAACCAAATCGAATGAACAAACAACCAACACAATCATTCAACCAAACACAAGGCCATGGCTAGGTTATGAACATCTATTACACATCCAAATATGCAATAATACAAGACCAAAATGGTTCCCCTTTTTGCCTCAAAACTTTCGGCCAAAGCTTAAGCAAACCGAAAGTTTCGGGTTTTGTCCAAACAAACTAAACAATCATCCAAATGACTTGGTTTTTCAAGATTACCACATGCATGTAAAGTATAACCTTGAAAAACCATGGGGTAACCAAAACCCCAAAAAGTTTCGGCCAAATGGTGAAACCCACCATAAACCCGAAAAATTTTGGGTCTAATGAAGCATGCATTCGTATAAGCGGCTCTTGATGCCATTGTTGGGTTTTAACAAGATTATCAAAGTGATAAAATCCCTATTTTACCAAAAACGCAGCGGATATAAAAGTTTTAAATCTTGTTAATATGATATGTATAAAACCAATTTTAAACATGCAAAACCCAAACCCGGATCCAAATACGAATTACACACTATCAAATACATGCATGTCACTATAAGTCCATGCATGTTACTACTACCTTTCAATATGACAAAACCGGGTGAAAGAGATGATGATTGAAAGGTAAGAACTTGAATATGGAAGCTCCTCAAACTAGCATACCCCAAGCTTCAACAACACACCACTTCTAGCTAGGATTTGCACTTGAAATTTTCTTCTTCTTTTCTTATGTTGGATGAAAATACCCAAGAGAGGAAGAGAGAAAAGTTTGCTTGGAAATTATGTGTGTTATGAAAGAATGAAAGAGAAAGACTTGGTTTTATTTAAAGGCATCTTTCTCTCCACCAATAATAACCATTGCATGTCTCCACTCAAACATATAATAATATTACATTTGAAAGAGTTATTATCTTTTTCTTTTATAAAACTTTAACATATATATATATATATATATATATATATATATATATATCCATACATATATACTTTTATAAGTTTATAACTTATAACTTATAAAACCTATTATATGTTAAGAGACATGCTTGGTTATTATTATTCACATATTGTTATTTAACCAACTTAAATAACACTATGTAATGTTCTTTCATAAAACATAAATCATCCATATGATTTGTTTATTACATAAGTACATTTTATTTAGAAACCCCTTTCCAAATAACTCAAGTGTTAATATTCATTTGTTATGATCACATCATATATGAACGAATATTATTGGTGTTTGTCTAGCTTGTTATTGGGTATGACACGACTTGGATCATAACGTACTAGCCACATCAATTTAATATGTCTCTTGGGCAGACCGAGTCCAACAGATTTCATCGCTCGACAGAACAACGCTTTTAGCAACAACTACAATCCAAGATGGAGAAACCACCCAAATTTCAGCTAGAAAGACGGAGGTAACACTCAACCCTTACCCGGATTCGAAAAAAGACCGATAAATCAACCCTTCCAGCCTAAACCTGAATTTCAAGATCAAAGTTCTAGTAACCATCAAAACCCGAGCTACTCAAAGATCGAAGAGATGTTAATCCAACTCATAACCAAAACAAATGAAGCAGAGAAGAAGGCTGACTCAAGAGCTGTTGATATCAGCGGAGTATTGTTAAAACATGAAGCCGACCTCAAAAGTCAACAAGCATCATTTTGGTATCTAGAAACTCAAATCGAACATATTGCCCGACAATTGTCAGAAAGATCACCCGACGCTCTTCCAGGCAACACTATAACAAACCCAAATGCAGCAGCCAACGCTGTTACATTAAGAAGTGGCACAACCACTGTTGCCTCACCAACTTTAGAGCCAGTTATGGAAAAGGAATCCCCTGAGAAAATACAGGAAAGACTGATCCCGACAGGCACCGTACAACCTAAGGAACCAGTCCGAACTTATGTTCTACCTATTCCATACCCTGGACGGCTGAAACCGGAGAGATTGGAAGCTCAGTACGGGAAGTTTTTAGAACTCTTCAAACAACTCCACATCAACATCCCTTTCGTCGAAGCCATTGCTCAAATGCCGAACTATGCAAAGTTTCTCAAAGAAGTGCTGACCAACAAAAGGAAGCTGGAGGAGCTCTCGCATGTCACCTTGAGTAAAGAATGTTCAGCTGTCCTCCAAAGCAATCTGCCGCCAAAAATGACCGATCCAGGGAGTTTTACTATCCCTTGTCTCATAGGAAATTTGTCTGTTAGCAATGCCCTGGTTGAACTAGGAGCTAGTATTAATTTAATGCCTTATGCGGTTTTTGCAAAAATAGGGATAGGAGAACCAAAGCCCACCCGCATGAGCATTCAGTTAGCTGACCGATCTGTTAAATATCCTCGGGGCATTGTTGAAAACATGCTTGTCAAAATAGACAAGTTTGTTTTCCCAGTAGATTTTGTGATTCTAGACATGGAGGAAGACAAAAGTGTACCTCTGATTTTAGGAAGACCCTTTTTAGCCACCGCAAAGGCTATAATTGATGTTTGCACCGACAAACTCACTCTCAGGGTCAATGACGAGGCATCACTTTTGACATAGGAAAATCTATGCAATATCCGCAACATCACGATGACACATTATACTGTGTCGACATAATCGATTCTATCGTGAGTTGCTATGTGCGAAAATCTTCCATTAATACCTCATTAGAAACACAAATCTTAACTGACACTATTACCAAACCCAATTTAGAAAATGATAATCTCAATACTGTCAATAACTATCAGGATACATCAGAATTAGTATATGAGATCACTGAATGTAATGAAAAATCAAAACCATCAATTGAAGAACCACCAGCCTTAGAGTTAAAAGAATTGCCAAAACATCTCGAATACGCCTTTCTAGAAAAAGACTCTCAACTTCTAGTAATTATTTCATCTCACCTTCCTCAAAAAAAAAAGACGAACTTCTTAAGGTTCTCAAAAACCATAAGAAGGCTATCGCATGGAAGATCATGGATATCAAGGGCATCAGTCCCTCCTTTTGTACTCACAAAATCCTCATGGTAAAAGAATACAAACCCATGGTCCAACATCAAAGACGTCCCAATCCCAACATGCAAGATGTGGTGAAGAAGGAAGTAATCAAACTGCTTGATGCCGGATTAATCTACCCAATCTCGGATTCACATTGGGTAAGTCCAGTTCAAGTAGTACCCAAGAAGGGAGGAATGACGGTCGTAATGAACGAGAAGGACGAGTTGATACCAATGAGAACCATCATAGGCTGGCGAGTTTGCATTGATTACCGGAAGCTTAATGACGCCACAAGAAAAGATCATTTTCCACTTCCTTTCATCGACCAAATGCTTGAGCGATTATCTGGGAAAATGTTCTACTGTTTTCTTGATGGATTTTCCATATATTTCCAAATTCCTATTGCTCCTGAAGATCAGAAGAAAACCACCTTTACATGTCCGTATGGAACCTTCGCTTACCGAAGAATGCCATTTGGATTATGTAATGCTCCAGCCACCTTCCAACGTTGCATGGTGGCCATCTTTCATGAAATGATCGAAAACTCTATGGAAGTTTTCATGGACGACTTCTCAGTCTTTGGAGACTCCTTCGATCATTGTCTGAAAAACTTAGACAAAATGTTAGCTAGGTGTGAAGAAGTGAATCTAGTACTCAACAGATAAAAATGCCACTTTATGGTAAAGGAAGGAATTGTTCTCGGTCACAAGATTTCTCGAGAAGGACTAGAAGTTGATAGAGCCAAAATAGAAACCATATCCAAACTTCCACCACCAGCTTCAGTCAGAGCCATTAGAATTTTTCTAGGACACGGAGGCTTCTACCGCCGCTTCATAAACGATTTCTCCAAAATTGCTAGACCTATGACCAAACTTCTGGAGAAAGACGCACCATTCGTCTTCTCTGAAGAATGTGTTGAATCATTTAACATATTAAAAGACAAACTTGTCAACGCACCCATCATGACTACACCCGATTGGACCCTTCCATTCAAGATTATGTGCGATGCAAGTGAATTTTCAGTTGAAGCCGTACTCGGACAACGCAAAGAAAAACACTTTCAACCAATTTACTATGCCAGTAAAACTCTTAATGATGCACAAGAAAACTACACCACAACAGAAAAAGAGTTATTAGCAGTAGTTTTCGCCTTTGAAAAATTTAGATCCTGCCTAGTTCTTTCCAAAACCATAGTATACACCGACCATGCCGCCATAAGATACCTCTTCAACAAACAAGATGCAAAACCCAGACTCATCCGATGGATTCTACTACTCCAAGAATTCGACATTGAAGTAAAGGACAAAAAAGGAGCAGAAAATGTAGCCGCAAACCATCTAACGCGCTTAGAATGCCCAGCTTCAAAAGGACACCACGAGGAAATTATCAATGATAATTTTCGACATGATATTCTCATGCATATCCAAGCAGTCATGCAGGAGGAAGATGAAAGTCCTTGGTTTGCCGATTTCGCGAACTATTTAGCATGTAGAATCTTAAGAAAAGGGCTCACTCATCAACAACGGAAGAAATTCTTCTCTGACCTTAAGTTCTACTTTTGGGAAGACCCTTACTTGTTTAGGATAGGTGCTGATCAGGTAGTTTGTAGGTGTGTAGATGGAAAGGAGGCCTTAGATATTCTCAAACACTGTCATGAAGGACCTATTGGTGGACACCACGGTACCGCCACTACGGTCAGAAAAGTATTTGATGTAGTATTCTTCTGGCCCACCATATATAAAGACACACATGCTTTGATCCAAGCATGCGATGCTTGTCAAAGAGCCGGAAACATCTCAGCCAAAATGAGATGGCTCAAAATGCATTCAATTTTGTGAGGTTTTTGATGTATGGGGAATAGATTTCATGGGCCCATTTCCTAACTCATTCGGAAATAAGTACATCCTTGTAGCAGTCGACTACGTGTCTAAATGGGTAGAAGCACAAGCTCTTCCCACTAACGATGCTCGAGTAGTTGTATGATTTCTGAAAAAGTTATTTTCACGATTCGGTACTCCGAAAGCCCTAATCAGCGACAGAGGTACCCACTTCTGTAACGCTCTGATGGACAAAGTCTTAGCACGATATGGGGTTCACCACCGACTGGCAACACCATATCACCCTCAGACTAGTGAGCAAGTAGAAGTCTCGAATCGAGGAATTAAAAGGATTTTAGAAAGAACTATAGGAATGAATTGCAAAAATTGGGCAGAAAAGTTAGATGACGCTTTGTGGGCCCTCAGGACGGCTTACAAAACCCCCATAGGAACAAGACCATTCAAACTTGTTTATGGGAAGGCATGTCATCTACCCGTGGAACTAAAATACAAAGCGTATTGGGCTCTAAAAGCAGTGAATTTTGATCTAATGTCCGCTAGTAAAATCCGAGAAGATCAAATTCATGAGCTCGAAGAACTAAGATCACTGGCATATGAAAATTCATGGTCTTACAAAGAAAAGACTAAACGTTTACACGACGCCCATTTAAAAGGAAACAACAAATTTCAAGTTGGCGACCGTGTACTGTTATATAACACACGTTTACGTCTTTTCCCAGGAAAGTTGAAATCTCGTTGGACAGGTCCACACATAGTTGAATCAGTTTTTTGACTATGGGACAGTTGAGATTTCAAATTCTGACGGCCACAAGTTCAAAGTTAATGGACATCTATTAAAACCATACATCGATGGACCATTCGAGACCGTCTCGGAGGTATTTATTCAGCACCAGAACTAATGAACAAATTGGAAGAAAGGTCTGGCCAAGACCCTGATTAAACTAGGCATTGTAAATAAATAAAAAAAATAAAAATAAATATATAATAATTATGATTTGGATGTTTTAGTTGTTTGCAGTTTTATTACTTAGGTACACTACAGGAAAACGGACGAAAAACAGGGGACGCTCTGTAGAAATTTTGTTAGCCCGTAGGGAAGTTCCATTTCATTTTACCCTCCATACTTCATATGAATCTTATTATTAATCTTTTTATGAATCTTTTCACATTGAGGACAATGTGAGATTCAAGTGTGGGGAGGGGAATTACTTGACCAATTGCTTGCTCAACTAATTATAAAGATTCTATAATAAACTAAATTTTTGTAGCAAACAAAGACTATTTTTATAACAAAACCAAAAGCATACCCAAGAAACTTTTTTGCAAATAACCAACTGCAAATCTATTATAACCAAAAAAGTGAAAAAGTAAAAAGAAATTTTGTAATATTGAGAAGAAATTTATGCAAAATATGGCGTTTATACCCAATTCCTCCGTTACTGTGAGATAAACCCCATGCCATATAACTATTTTTTTCGGAAGCTTTGAGTGAGTCACATGTTTCATGTGATTTAGAACTTGTCACAATTATTCATTTCAAGACCGCACGAAGCGTTGTATAAGGAAGAAGGTAATATTTTCACAATCCCATCGAACCATTCTTCAAATCGCAAAACCAAAAACCTTACCATACCACTTTATCCCTTTCACCAGTAAAATACAACACTGATCTTTTACCGGCAGAACCTAAAGAACTGGAAATGCATTCTTTCGATTTCAATTTCCCTTGTTGCATACATTTCGCAAAAACCTAGGTTGCCTCCGGAACTTAGGGAGAGAATCTTTCTCTTTAGCAATGAGGTGAGGAAAAAGTGGTGCCGAAACGAAAAAAGGCCACCATTCTGTGGAATCTCCAAAAACGCAATGAAAAGAAGAGCAAAAAGATATGAACGATGTTTAGGTTGCGAAAATTGGACCCACGAAGGAAGACGTAGAAAAAGTCAAACTCAGTCTCAGCATGAATATACCGAACTAATGAGGGTGGGGGCTATTAGGCTCAAAACCGAACGATCCATTAGAGTTGGAAGTTATATTCAAAACAGGATTGAGGAAGAATTAATCCACATCCTCGATAAAACCGGTCTTGACAATCTGACCTTAAAAGAGTCATTAGGTATATAGTATGTAAAAAAAAACGAAGACGAAGAAGAAAGGAGCTAACCAATGAAGACATCTCAAAACTCCCGACAAACAGCGGAAGTTGTATTTACCATTAAACCTTGAACTGATACAAAATACCAATCCCTACTCTCACTAAACCGGAACCCCTTTTTACATTCTGATCTATGCAACCCCTCAAAAGGTGGATATTTGAACTTGTTACAAGCTTATTTATCATAGGTTGCATTTTGGTTAAGAGTGTTCACATACCTACATCACAGGTATGATTAGATAAAAAAAAACCGAGTGTGAGTGAACATTGCGAGAACGTGACGTTTTGCATAAAAAGAAGCTCATAAAAACAAAAGTTCTCTCTTATTTATCACTAACAAAGATTGGTAATTTTGTTTCATCTTCTTGGAGCTCGCTTAAGGAATAGCTATAATCTAAATTTGCTGTTTTTAGAGAACATTTATAAAACGATTGCTTGAGGACAAGCAATGTTCAAGTGTGGGGATGTTTGATGTACATGTTGGACTCGGTCTGCCCAAGAGACATATTAAATTGATGTGGCTAGTACGTTATGATCCAAGTCGGGTCATACCCAATAACAAGCTAGACAAACACCGATAATATTCGTTCATATATGATGTGATCATAACAAATGAATATTAACACTTGAGTTATTTGGAAAGGGGTTTCTAAATAAAATGTACTTTTATAATAAACAAATCATATGGATGATTTATGTTTTATGAAAGAACATTACATAGTGTTATTTAAGTTGGTTAAATAACAATATGTGAATAATAATAACCAAGCATGTCTCTTAACATATAATAGGTTTTATAAGTTATAAGTTATAAACTTATAAAAGTATATATGTATGGATATATATATATATATATATATATGTTTAAAGTTTTATAAAAGAAAAGGATAATAACTCTTTCAAATGTAATATTATTATATGTTTGAGTAGAGACATGCAAGGTGAGTGGAGACATGCAATGGTTATTATTGGTGGAGAGAAAGATGCCTTTAAATAAAACCAAGTCTTTCTCTTTCATTCTTTCATAACACACATAATTTCCAAGTAAACTTTTCTCTCTTCCTCTCTTGGGTATTTTCATCCAACATAAGAAAAGAAGAAGAAAATTTCAAGTGCAAATCCTAGCTAGAAGTGGTGTGTTGTTGAAGCTTGGGGTATGCTAGCTTGAGGAGCTTCCATATTCAAGTTCTTACCTTTCAATCATCATCTCTTTCACCCGGTTTTGTCATATTGAAAGGTAGTAGTAACATGCATGGACTTATAGTGACATGCATGTATTTGATAGTGTGTAATTCGTATTTGGATCCGGGTTTGGGTTTTGCATGTTTAAAATTGGTTTTATACATATCATATTAACAAGATTTAAAACTTTTATATCCGCTGCGTTTTTGGTAAAATAGGGATTTTATCACTTTGATAATCTTGTTAAAACCCAACAATGGCATCAAGAGCCGCTTATACGAATGCATGCTTCATTAGACCCAAAATTTTTCGGGTTTATGGTAGGTTTCACCATTGGGCCGAAACTTTTTGGGGTTTTGGTTACCCCATGGTTTTTCAAGGTTATACTTTACATGCATGTGGTAATCTTGAAAAACCAAGTCATTTGGATGATTGTTTGGTTTGTTTGGACAAAACCCGAAACTTTCGGTTTGCTTAAGCTTTGGCCGAAAGTTTTGAGGCAAAAAGGGGAACCATTTTGGTTTTGTATTATTGCATATTTGGATGTGTAATAGATGTTCATAACCTAGCCATGGCCTTGTGTTTGGTTGAATGATTGTGTTGGTTGTTTGTTCATTCGATTTGGTTGTAATATTTATTTGGGTTTGTAATCTATTTATTCATTCATATGGCTTGTAATAATAAGTAGATTAGATGTATTTATTTTACTAGAAAAATGTATTAGGATATATTTTGTAAAAGAAGATGCATGGATGGAAGCCCAAATAAAATGATGAAGACCACAACACCGGGAGTAAACACTTGGAGCATATGGATGCGGAATCAAGTGGGAGTTCACCGACACAAGTGCATGTTCTTTTGGGTCCCTTAGGAGAGACTTTTTGACACACTTGTCTTCGGTCAACAAGTGTGGTCAATATTAGGAGGCTATGGTTATGAACTTGTGGTTGTGTATATTTTGTGCTTGCATGGTTGATTTACTTATTATTTGCAATATGGTTTGCTTAACAACTTAAAATCAACTAGCATAAAATTGGTTCCTTAGAAATCGTTAGGTAATAAAAATTGGTTTTATTAATAACTAATGATTTCATAATAAAAATGGGTTTTATTAATTGGAACTTTGAAAATGGGTTTTTCAACTAAGTACCATACATTTGAATGCATGCAAATGAAAGGTACAATAAATAGTTTTCCAATCTAGAATTTAGAAAACTAAAATCCATTTTTAAAAACAAGTTAAACACCATCCTTTTATACGACACTTAAGTCACTTGTAGACTTGAAAGTGAGTTAGGATCACCTAAGCACTTTTAAGAAAACTTGTGATCTTAAGGTGATTTTACAAGTACTTTTGGCATTAGGATCACCTAACCACTTGTATGAGTAAACTCACACGTGTGTATAAGTAGGACGACTTGATTTGAAACCATGACTATAGGATCACCTTAACATGGCGTTCAAAGGTGTTGATGGGATTTAACATACCAACTAAACATATGATGTTTAACCGATCCCATAAAACTAGAAGTTGCAAAGGGTTGCAATTGTCAAACGTTGACTACCTTGTTAATTCGAATAGTAGGATAAAGGTCACCTAACTACTATTTGAATGAAACGTTGGGTTCTAGATTTTAATCAATAATTGTCTTGGAGACATTTAAAGGGTATTAAAGATTAAAATTTTATTAATATCGAAAATACTAATTTGAACTTTGTTAAAATTCTTTTAGATGGCCGCAAACAACGCACCGAACGCAATTATCCCACACGTGCATAATCTATCACTAAGATCCATTCTGGATAAAGATCGTCTAAACTTTAACAACTTCATGGATTGGTATCGAAACTTGAGAATTGTTCTCAAGCAAGAAAAGAAGTCTTATATTTTAGACGATCCTATTCCCGATGAACCCGATGTCAATAACTTGGATGCCTATGCGGATTGGTTAAAATACACCGAGGATTCGGTGCAAGTTTCTTGCCTCATGTTGGGAACAATGATTCTCGAGATCCAAAAGGATTTCGAGAATCATGGGGCGTATGACATGATAACCCAACTTAAGGAAATGTTCATTACTCAAGCTCGGGTTGAGCGATTCGAAACGGTTCAAGCGCTTCATGCATGTCATATGGAAGAAACCCAATCTGTTTCATCTTATGTACTTAAGATGAAGAGCCACATTGATCGGCTTGAAGGGCTTAACTGTCCCGTCTCAAAAGAGTTAGCCACGGATTTAATCCTAAATGGCTTAATTAAAAGGTTTGAGACATTCGTCATGAACTACAACATGAATGGATGGGACAAAAGCATTGGTGAGCTTCACGCAATGCTTAAGACAGCCGAGGCCGGCATGGGTAAAAAGGTTTTACCCGTTCTTGCGATCAATGAGGGTGGCTCAAAGAAAAGGCATCACCCGGAACCAAAAGCAAAGGTTGCCATTGGTAAGGGGCAAGTCAAGAAGGGGTTCAAGGGAAAGGCAAAGGCGGAGCCAAAGCCAAAGAAGCTAAAGGTTAGTGCTGAGGATCCGTGCTTTGGTTGTGGTGAGATAGGTCATTGGATGAGAAACTGTCCGACCTATCTCAAGGAGTTGAAAGCTAAGAGGGATGCGGGGCAAACCTCAGGTACAACTTTCATGATTCACATTGATCTTAATATTATTTCTTCTAACACATGGGTATTGGATACCAAATGCGGAACTCACATATGCAATTCATTGCAGGGGTTCAAAAGAAGAAATAAGGTGAAGAAAGGAGATATAAGTCTCTTCATGGGCAATGGATCAAAGGTTGACGTCCAAGCCCGAGGAGATTATGTTTTAAAGCTTCCAAATGGTTTGGAAATTGTTTTGAAAAACATTTTATATTCCCCTAGTTTGACTAGGAATATTATCTCTGTTTCTGTATTAAGACAATCTGGTTATGACTTTAAGTTTGTTGATAATGGTATTTATGTTTTCATGGATAATGTCTTTTATTTTAAAGTGATGCCGTTTTATGGCATTTATGAATTAATTCATGATGACTCATACATTGATAACTCGTTGTACCAAGCTAACACCAAAAGACTCAAAATGGATTTGAGTAATACTTTTCTTTGGCATTGTCGTCTTGGTCACATAAACAAGAATCGTATTCATACACTTCGAAAGAATGGTCTTTTGAAATCAAATGTTGATTCATTTGATGAATGTGAATCTTGTTTATTGGGAAAGATGACCAAAGAACCCTTTAATGGAACAAATGAAAGGGCGAAAGACTTATTAGGTATCATACATTCGGATGTATGTGGACCTTTTAGGACAATGACAAGAAATGGTGAAAGATACTTCATTACCTTTACCGACGATTATAGTCGCTATGGGTATGTGTTCTTGTTAAGACACAAAAATGAGGCCTTTGAAATGTTCAAAGTCTTCCAAAATGAAGTACAAAATCAACTCAACAAAACAATCAAGGTACTACGTTCCGATAGAGGAGGTGAATACCTCAATGATGCGTTTCTAGAACATCTTAGGAGTTGTGGGATTGTCTCACAACTTACTCCACCTGGAACAACACAACATAATGGTGTGTCCGAAAGGAGGAATCGAACTTTATTAGACATGGTTCGATCCATGATGGCTAGATGCTCATTACCTCTATCATTTTGGGGTTTCGCTGTGATCTCTGCTGCCCGTATTTTAAATATGGCACCAACCAAGAAAGTGGATAGGACACCTTTTGAAATATGGCATGGAAAGGCTCCAAAATTTTCATTTTTAAAGGTATGGGGTTGTGAGGCTTATGTTAAGATCTACACCCCTGACAAACTTGAATGTCGATCCACTAAGTGTATATTTGTAGGATATCCCACGGATTCGATGGGATATTATTTCTACAATCCAAGCGAGCATAAAGTGTTTATAGCTCGAAAGGCTAAGTTCTTGGAAAGAAGGTTCCTTATGGAAGGAACTGATAGAACTGTAGAACTCGAAGAGGATCGAGAACTACAAGCCGATACACGTTTGGTTGACACTAGCAATCAACAAGAGGTTGTTGGGGATGATCAAATGGTTGATCACAACACACAAAACATTCGCAAATCTGGTAGAGTTAGCACCCCACCTGAGAGATATGGATTTTTCATGGATGGATGCTACGTGGTTGATTCGGATGAACCCACCACAGACCGAGATGCAATGTCGCAATATGATTGTGACAAATGGCTAGAAGCCATGAATGTTGAGATGCAATCCATGCATGACAATCAAGTATGGGACTTGGTTGCTCCACCTCTAAATTCCAAGCTGGTTGGAAGTAAGTGGGTTTTCAAGAAGAAAACTGATATGCATGGAACCTTGGATAATTATAAAGCTAGACTTGTAGCAAAGGGTTTCACTCAAACTCAAGGGGTTGATTATGATGAAACTTTCTCGCCCGTGGCGATGCTAAAGTCTATAAGGATATTGTTTGCCATAGCCGCATATTATGACTATGAGATATGGCAAATGGATGTCAAAACTGCTTTTCTAAATGGGCATCTTAATGAAGATGTTTTTATGGTTCAGCCTGAAGGTTTTGTCGATCCACAACATCCTAACAAAGTATGCAAGTTGAAGAAATCAATCTATGGATTGAAACAAGCATCCAGAAGTTGGAATCACCGTTTTGATGATGAAGTTAAGAAATTTGGATTCATCAAAAACGCTGATGAAGCTTGTGTGTATAAGAAAGCTAGTGGGAGCATCATAACCTTTCTGGTATTATATGTCGATGACATATTACTGTTTGGAAATGACATTCCAACCTTGGAAGGTGTGAAAGCCTGGCTTGGAAGCTGTTTTTCCATAAAGGATCTTGGTGAAGCCGCCTATATTCTGGGAATAAGAATCTATAGGGATAGATCAAGGTGGTTGATAGGTTTGAATCAAAGTGCATACATTGACAAGATCTTGAAAAGGTTCAAGATGGAAAACTCTAAGAAAGGTTTGGTACCTATTCAAAGAGGAACGATGTTGAGTGCTTCTCAATGTCCAAGCTCAAAGGATGAGCAAGACAAAATGAGTGGTATCCCATATGCATCTGCTATAGGATCCATCATGTATGCCATGATTTGCACTAGACCGGATGTGTCATGCGCCTTGAGCATGACAAGTCGATACCAACAAAATCCGGGAACTAGCCATTGGATGGCTGTTAAGAGCATATTGAAATACCTTAGAAGGACTAAGGATATGTTTCTAATATATGGCTCTGGTGAGGAGGAACTCGTTGTAAAGGGTTACACTGATGCGAGTTTCCAAACTGATCGAGATGATTCTCGATCACAATCGGGATACGTTTTCGTTCTCAATGGTGGTGCTGTCTCATGGAAGAGTGCAAAACAAGACGTGGTAGCTTTATCCACCACTGAATCTGAATACATCGCCGCCTCCCTGGCAGCTCAAGAAGCTGCATGGATTAGAAAGTTCATTGCCGATCTAGGAGTGGTTCGTACCATTCAGGACCCTCTAGAGATCTTTTGTGACAACGAGGGTGCGATTGCTCAAATCAAGGAACCCCGCACACATCAAAAGACTAGGCACATTGAGCGGAGATTCAACTACATAAGGGATGAAGTTGAAAAGGGAAAGATATGTATTCGCAAAGTTCACACTGATCAAAACATTGCGGACCCACTCACGAAACTCCTTGAAAGGCCGAAGCATGAGAGTCATACTTGCGCCTTAGGACTTCGATATTCTAGTGATTGGATTTGATCAAAATTTGTATTTGGATATTGGAACAATTTTATTTTAACTCAATCATATGGTTTTGGTTATGGTCATGTTCTTGAGTTATGTTCCATTTTAGTATGTTTAAATCCGTGAATAATTTGAGTTATTCTAAACGTCCGTAGTCGTTCATATTTGTGGGAACAAATGTGAAAGTAAGACTATTATGAACTTGGATTGGTAGATATTCATGAGGTATGAATATAGCAAAGGGTTGCTGCCAAGGTTCATAGATATTTATGGGATAAATATTGGACTGACCCGCTCTCAATTTTACTGCATGGAATCCTTGGGATTTGTGATCATAAGTAAATTTGAGTAAAGGCGAACTTCATAGTATCCTCCGACCTGAGATACATATTGGGTCTTGATATTCATCGACTATTATGCTTTGACTTAGTTCTTTGCTGCTCTGAAATATGTCAGTACATAAGGCTAAGCTCAAGTATAGTACAAGGTGATAGTGAGAGACGTATGTAGTCAATATGGGATTTGTCCCTCTTATTCGTTGAGAGTTAAATGTCTAAGGCCTGACAAGTTAAATCAACAGAGAATGATCACTCTGTGTCTCTGGATTTAACATTACATTTGTGGCAAAAGGATAAATGATAGTTTCACCTAAATCATTTTCAAGTATGGGACTTGAAAGGGATGATGTTATTGAATGGCACTTCGTCATACGTATTAGGGGTAGTAAACCGTAGTTAGGCGGTATTTGCTACTTGCATCAATCTTCTATGTATCTTGTGCAAGTGGGAGATTGTTGGACTCGGTCTGCCCAAGAGACATATTAAATTGATGTGGCTAGTACGTTATGATCCAAGTCGGGTCATACCCAATAACAAGCTAGACAAACACCGATAATATTCGTTCATATATGATGTGATCATAACAAATGAATATTAACACTTGAGTTATTTGGAAAGGGGTTTCTAAATAAAATGTACTTGTGTAATAAACAAATCATATGGATGATTTATGTTTTATGAAAGAACATTACATAGTGTTATTTAAGTTGGTTAAATAACAATATGTGAATAATAATAACCAAGCATGTCTCTTAACATATAATAGGTTTTATAAGTTATAAGTTATAAACTTATAAAAGTATATATGTATGGATATATATATATATATGTTTAAAGTTTTATAAAAGAAAAAGATAATAACTCTTTCAAATGTAATATTATTATATGTTTGAGTAGAGACATGCAAGGTGAGTGGAGACATGCAATGGTTATTATTGGTGGAGAGAAAGATGCCTTTAAATAAAACCAAGTCTTTCTCTTTCATTCTTTCATAACACACATAATTTCCAAGTAAACTTTTCTCTCTTCCTCTCTTGGGTATTTTCATCCAACATAAGAAAAGAAGAAGAAAATTTCAAGTGCAAATCCTAGCTAGAAGTGGTGTGTTGTTGAAGCTTGTGGTATGCTAGCTTGAGGAGCTTCCATATTCAAGTTCTTACCTTTCAATCATCATCTCTTTCACCCGGTTTTGTCATATTGAAAGGTAGTAGTAACATGCATGGACTTATAGTGACATGCATGTATTTGATAGTGTGTAATTCGTATTTGGATCCGGGTTTGGGTTTTGCATGTTTAAAATTGGTTTTATACATATCATATTAACAAGATTTAAAACTTTTATATCCGCTGCGTTTTTGGTAAAATAGGGATTTTATCACTTTGATAATCTTGTTAAAACCCAACAAAATCGACTTCTTCCATGGCCATGATGACTTGTTTACAGTCAATCGTCTTATGATTTCCTCCACAAGTGTCACATGTGTGTCTGGTTTTTGATAGTTCGGCTTGAAGTTGTTCAAATTTTTTATAAAGGGCTTCAAGCTGTGATGTGACAAGAGTGATTGAATCGACGTGGTGTATTCCTTTATGGGTTGGTGTAGATCTTGGTGGGTTGTAAGCGAAACTCTTCTTTGCGGCCTTCTCCAGGACTTCAAATGTTTCGTTAGGTGATTTGGATCCCAAGTCTCCACCAGCGATCTGGTCGATGGCCTGTTTGTTTTGACTGGATTGTGCGTCAAAGAAAGTTTGAACTTGTAACCATACGCTCAGTCCATGGTGTGGACATCTTCTTAGAAGACTTTTGTATCTTTCCCATGCTACGTGTAACGATTCATCATCATCGGTTTGAAATCCGGTAATGCTCGGTATTTGGCAGTTTTATCGGGAGGAAAATATTTGAGGAGAAACTGTTCAACCATCTGGTCCCAAGTGGTGATGGAACCAGAGGAAAGAGATTCTATCCATTCTAGGACTTGGCCCCTTAGAGAGTAAGGAAAGAGTTTAAGCTTGATTTGATCGTCTGAACAATTTTGGATTTTGAAGGTTCCGCATATTCGTAGGAATCGAGATATATGAGAAAGAGGGTCTTCGTCGAGGAGACCATGAAAATGAACTGAATTTTCCACCATATGGATGGTGCTAGATTTGATTTCGAAATTTTCGGTAATTTCGGGTGGAGCCACTCCATTGCCGTAGCCTTCGAGAGATGGCTTGGCATACTGGCTCATGTTCGGCTCATTGTTCTGGGCCTCCATCATTTCTTCGGTTTGATTTTCTCCTGATGTGGTGGCGTCTACTGATTCGTCTTTGATTGCTTCGGTGGTTTCTGCTGTCCGTTTACGAGTTCATCGACGAAAGAGTCGTTCCGGTTCAGAAATTGGAGAAACAAGCTCAGGCTCAAAAGTAGAGGACATACATAGAACTAAATCAAAATTAAACACTAAAGTAAAAGTTAGCTAAAGTTAAACTAAATGTTAGTCTAAGTTAAACTATAAGTTAGGCTAAGCTATTCTAAACTATCTAAGGTCTAAGCTAATTAAGCTAAAGTAAGGTAAGTAAACAAAGGTAAAAAGTAGGCTAGCCGTAAAATTATATTATTTGGTATAATAAAGATAAAATAAAATAGAAGTTAAAAATTTGTACAATTATAGACAATGATTAAATTAAAACTTGGATCGTTCTTAGAAACGTACCGTGTCCCCGGCAACGGCGCCAAAAACTTGATGTGTGCTGCGCGTAGCGTAAAATATAAAAGGATGGGATGATTTGCTTTTGCACAAGATCGTGTTTTAAATTTATAAAAGTGATTTCTACAAAGACTAAACACACACAAAATAGGCAAGTGTACCTATCGTATATGTAGAATAGTATTGGTAAGAACCAAGTATCGATCCGTGGACACAAAGGTTTCTAATAATAAATCGTTGTTTTGCTTTAATCAGAGGTTTTAATCATTTTTGGGGTTAATTTTTAACTTTTTATAAAATGTAAATACTTATATATAATATATAGGTGACCAAGACAAGAAATTCTAAACGAGTTGTTCAATTATGCGAAGGTTACCATCTAAGATCAAGAATCCACTCCATTTTAGCATTGATAATTAATATTTTAAACATGTGGTAAACTTGCCGTAGCAATATATGATAGATAGCTCCTTAAACCTTAAGTGAGCATCTTTGGCACTAAGGAGATAGCATGCGCATTTTAAAGTCCATCCTTTCTTAATGTCATGCCATCTCAATGATGTCAATTTAAGTTGGCAAGTAGTTTCGTAAAGTAGAAAGATTAGGATTGACTTCGATTTCTCAAATACCAATTCTAACAACTTCGGGTGGTTGTAGTTAACTCACACAACCTCCCCTTGGTTGATTTATGTAGGTTATAATTACACATTCTGTTAACATATGATTTCTTTAACTAATTTGATATCCTAAGCAAAGCCATTTTCGGATTACCAAGGTTTAGAGAAATCCATCTTAACTTATATCTCATCATTTCTAAGTACAATATAAGGATCCATGTTTCGATAATGTATCAAAGTATTTCTATCTTTCAAGAACATGAATCGATCATGAACGATTGCCAATAGAATTGACAACCACCAACTTTGGATTAGTGATTTAAAATGGTGAAACATTTCTCATCAAAAGATAATTGTAATATGACAATGTACTTTACTAGACTACACCACATGTTTTATATAATTATCAAGTAAAACAAAGCTTCTTCATAGATTTTAGATGGTAAAAGGAGTTTAGCTCATAATGAGCATGATGATAAACATTAAAATCAATGATGATAACAAATACATGATTAAACTTAGAACAATCTAACCAAATGTAGATGAATCTTCCTTCTTAATGATGGTGATGATAGATGATGATGATGATGATGATGATGATGGTTGATGGTGATGACCTCCAAGCCTTCAAACTCTTCACTAAACCTTCTATGTGAGTGTTAGTGTGTGTTTTTATAAGAGAGAATCGGATAGAAATCTTTTCAAGGCCACTACTAGAAAAAAGGCCTTCAATGACACGCATTGCGTGTCATTAAAGGGCCCTTATGACACGTATATGTGTCATTGAAGCCCCTGTCATAAATTGAATATGACACGCTTCCCGCGCGTCATATTTCATTTCACTCATTTATGACACACATTTTTTACATGCATTTATGACACGCTTTCAATACCGGCGTTTACAACACCAATTAACAAGCATTTATGCATGTCATCGTATAACTTTTAATTTTTTTATTTTTTTTTTGTTTGCATAATTAATAATATTTAAATTAATAACTCAAAATATAGCAACAAAACTATACATTCCATTTCTAAATTAAACATTGTGAATCAAAATATTACATATAGTCCCCAAGTTAATGAATGTATCAGTTAATATTTAATATAATACATATCACTAACGAAATATAAATTGTGTCGTATACGCCGACCAATCTTCTCGAACCGTGTCAAAGTTCTCCTCTGTGTATTTGTGTTTGTCTCCCCTAGCCTCGGTAGCGGTTTCATCAAAGAAAGAGGCCTCAAATTTGAGATCCTTAATAAACGCGTTAAGTGTATCAATCTGTGACTCTAGATTCTTTCCTCTTCTTTTCAGAATCTCCAACTGTCTGTTTAGTTGTTCTTTCCTCTTCTGTTTAGCTGTTCTTCCAGCATAATAACCTTCTCCTAACAGAACCTGCAACCAAATTGGATATTACTCGTCTAGACATTAGTTATAGCAGTTTATTTTCATGCCACGTCCTTTTAAGATGTTGCAAAAAAATAATATTTACCCTGTTTTATCTTCTAAACTTGCTGATGTAAAAGGTTGAAATAATAACAACAAACATATAAAAAAGAAAAGAATACCATTAACTCATTAGTGTGTATCAAATAATAACAACAAACATATAAAAAAGAAAAGAATACCATTAAATCATTAGTGTGTATCAATCTTCCAGGAAAGAAGGCTGCCTTCCCAAAAGAAACCTGAAAAATATACCACAAAGAAACTCTTGTTATATACAACATAAATATCGATTAAAAATTGTGTTAATAGCTATCAATCAAGCGTCACAGCAGAAAAAAAAAATAACACTTCAAATGAAATGACAAAACAATTGAAGATGTGGAAGACTTGCCATTATATCGTGGTGCAGTTGGTCGGGAAGCTTCTTAACGAGATTAACAAGACTGGTGTTATCATTGAGAAACGATTGTAACTGTTGAACCTCTTTCTGGCGTTCGGATATAACTTCTTGAACATGTACAGACGCTCTTTGGGTGTCCTCCGGTGTGAAAACTGAAGATAATGATGTCACGGTTCCCTTCACAGGTTCACCCATTGCTCGATCACCCTGTTTTCGGTTTAATTTTTAACAACACGAAGTAAATATATATTTAATAAAGGTATATGGCTTCTGTAACATGAACATTAACATCACAAAAAATAACCTTAAATAATAAGCACGCACCCAACACAAGTAAACAGCCCCTAAATCTAAATGCATAAGCAGGCTATAGACAAAACCAAAATACAAACATAACTGAGACATAAACAGAATAATTTTCTACCGTTATCAAGGATTTTCGCAGTGATGAGTAGACTTGGCAAAACTGGCGGCGCAGGGTAATGGGCCAATTAAAAGTAGACCTGAATCAGGAGTGCAAACGAGCCGACCGGCTCGTAACCTCCTCGAGATCAGCTCGTGAAAAAGCTCAAACGAGCCATAGCCTAAAAATAAGCTAGCTTAATAAATGACCCCGAGCTTTACTTACCGAGCTCGAGCGGGCTCGCGAGTCTAAACGAGCCGTGCTCGAGCTTAAAAAACTACTCACGAGCCAAGCTCGAGACGGCTCGTGAGCCTAAACGAGCCGATCTCGAGCTTTAGAAATATTGATCTAAACGAGCTGAACTCGAGCTCTGTGTAAGCTAAACGAGCTGAGCTCAAGCCAAGTCAAACTCGAGCTCTGTTCGGCTGGTTTGCACCCCTAAATATAACATTATAAAAACAAGAGTAACAACAGCAAAAGGCAAAGTAACCAGCTTCCAAGCTTTCTAAACATTCATTCATAGTATTCACTATTCGACTATTATTAATAACTTACTAGCATCTTCTTTTTTATACAGTTGCTTTATTAGCTCAAATGATTTTTGTTGGGCCTCCTCCACGTCCTATAACTTTTCCTACAAATTGAGCAACCTATATATTAGCATATTAAATTTTCAAAACTGTTTAAATCTTCTAAAAAGTTTATCATTTTCTGGATACTAACAAAATGTAAATATCATTTTAGCAACTATATTGTGATACATAAACAGAACAAAAAATGAGACATGATAACTTTTGACGGGAAATAAAATATTAGTACCTCATACAATTGTCTCCATTTAAACGAAACTTTCTTTTCTTTAATTCTTTCAACAACAATGTTGGTGCTTTTGACACCAAACTGTTTTGTGTAAAAGTTCTTCAATAGCTTATCAGTAACCGGGCTTAAATCTCGGTCCTGCACAACATACAATGCTTAAAATTTTTCAAATTTAAACACGATTTTTGTTAGAAGATAAAACTATGTTAAAAGACATTAACTACCACAGTTGAATCCTCAATATGCTTAAGCTGTTCTTCAGTACAATGCGGTAAAAACCGTTCTAAAAGATATGCATCTGTCTCTCCCACATCACCTAAATACCTAACATTATCTATAGCTTTTTGAACACAAAGATCAACCAAAATAGGGATTCTTCTCACTGGCTTTGCACCCCATTCTCCCACCATTTGGTCAGCTGATCTCAATTTTTTGTGCAGCCCTGAAGTACGCAGTAAAAAGTTCTTTTAAATCGAACTAGTAAATAAGAAATTTGTACCTGCAGTACCAAACCTGTCGGGACTAAGATTCACCACTTAAATATGTTAAGCACAATGTAGGATTTTGAATATTGATAACTAAATAAGAAACTTTTACCTGCAGTACCAAACCTGTCCAAAAATCATTTTTATGAAGTAAAGGAAACAGCAAGCAAACTCAATAATCCATCAGTAAAGCACATAAATCACGTATTAATAGTAAAAATTAAAACAAAAATGCAAGAGAATGACTTATAAAGCACATATTAATAGTAAAAATACATGGTTTAAAACCACTACTAATGCTTTCATTGGGGCCTTTTATCGAGCACATGGTGAGCAAGAAATAAACAAAAACAATGATTTTCCATCTACACTTGAAAACCCATTCACAAATAAATTATGAACTTACAAATTAACCGAAGACAGAACGTACCGGCGATGGAAATTGATGATGGGGGTTTTGATGATTGGAGAGTGTTGGGTTATGAAGGCCTTTGGGCCGGTTTTATTAGAAGGACCGGTTCTGGTTTCTAATTATGTTTAACCCTAATCTTGTTTATTATATATATCCCATCATGTGATTGTAATATCTGTTCTGAGCTAATAAGATACCTAGTTGCAGCCCGTGGACGTAGGTCCCCTCGCGGGGACCGAACCACGTTAAATTCTTGTGTCGTTTTTATGCGTGTTTATCGTTGTGCATGTGTGTGTTGTTTCGCTTCCGCGCGCCGCTTTGTTTCTAAAAAGTGGTAACAGAGCTTTGGCTCGTTAAATACATGAGTTTGCATTGGTACGATTCATATGAGGTTTTTGTTTTCTTAAATCGGGTTGTCTCCGTTTTCCGTTGTCGTCGTCTGTTGGTTGCGATTTATTAAAAGAAATGGAAGGTTACTTTTCTTTTCCTTTTTGTTGAGATCGTGGAGCAAGAAAGAAATCAGATAGCTCTTTTGGAGATTTCTTTTATTTGGTGTTTCTTGGGTGTGTGACGAAGAAACAAAAATAAAGCTACTTTTTTGTGTGATATGAGGTCGAAGGTCTAAGTATTGGTTAGGGTTTATTTTGTGATTAAGTTATGTTGACTGTTCTTGTTGGCCGAAGTTTGGAGGCCGGCAAAGCAAGGAAGGTTGACCGGAGATTGTTGTGTGGCGGCAGGGTGATAGAGATTGAAAGAATGTACCGTGAGTTAAACATAAGTCTAGTGGGCTTATTTGCTTATGTGGGCCTTATTGTTTATTGGGCCAAATTAAGCAAGTGGATTTTGAACCAGACTAGTCTAAATTATTGGGCCAGTGAGAAACAATTGTTGGCCTGTTATTTAAGCCTTAATTGTCTTGGGTTTTGAAATTTAAGTTCGGGTTTTTTGGTGTTATTATCAACCATAATTATCTTAACTGAGTTTTGTGAAGATCAGTTGTGTTAGGGTTTGGTTCAGATTTGTCTGCAAAAGATAGTCTGGGGTAATTGTTTACGGTTTATTATTCAGTTACTTGATTAATCGGTCAATGCAGGGGCAAATCGTTTTGTTTGACAATGTTTAGTAGAACAGTCGTCAAGTTCAGGCCCGTGCCATTGTTGTGTCTATCACTGTCATCGATCTGTGTTTCCGTTTTATTATTGTTATAGCTGAAGACGGGATGGTTATGATCGGAGTGTTCAACGGTTAATGATTTGGGTTGGTTGGTTTGTCAAAGGGAACTTGGATGTGGTACTGATATGGGGTAAACTTGGAGAAAATGGAACTAGCGGGTGTGCTAGTGACGACATAAGTGAAAAATAATAGGTTAGTTGCAAGTCATGTGAACTATTGCTCGTTTGGATGATCTTTCGGTTAGGGTTTGCGTTAACTGATCATGTGTACAGTCATAGAACCCTTGGTACCGCTTGCTTTCCATGAAATTTCTACTGTAGTTATAATTGTATGCATGTTAGGTGGTTTGGAACTGTGATTATTACTTCTTGTTCGTTAGAATTGTGAAGTTATTTATGTTCAGTAGTGATCAGTGGTACAACATATGAAAGGATCGGGATCTTGTGATGTGCAAAGTTATTTGTCGAGAAAGTACGAGTTGGTTCATCTCATGGAGTATTGGTGTGGCATGGTTGGGATAACTGAGACAGTGGGAGCTGGGCATAGTCGACTTGGTAGGTTGCGTAGAGGTGAGACATTTTAAGAGTCGATGTCGAATGATTTGGAATTCTGCTTTTGAGAATGTATCTGAGGTTGATGCATTGGGACTCAGTGAATGCGGTGACGACTCTTGGGTTCAAGATTATGGTATGCTTTATTTCTTGTTACTCACTTCAATGAAGCATTGTTGAATCTTTTAGTTAAAGACTTTGGAAGATACGGTCTCTGTATCGTCGGAAGAAGTGAACCAACTTTCGAGTTATAAAGTCTTGGCTCGCTGAATCAGGTAGAGCTAAGGGGTTTCAGTTTGCAGACATGAAGCCTGGAGCCACAGTGATGTTAGCTTGAGCGTATTCGGAGGTCTGAACATGTTCGGGGTTTTGGTAACAGTGGGAGCACGCGGTGTGTTCTAGGTTTGTTTCCAAAGGGACGTTGAGTTCGGAAGACTGGGAAATCCGAATGTGAAAATCTCTCCTGGTATAGTCTGCTGATTTTTTGGAGAGTGATTATCCTCTGGAAGTCTTTGGAGCCGGTAGTGTGAGTAAGTGAGGGCCGGTTAAGATTGAGGATGAGCCATTGGCTGGTTTTGTCATGGATGGGTCTGTGATGACCGGATTTGAGCTCTCGGGAGCTTCAATGGGAATTTCAGGTAACTCATGAGAAGGGGCGCTGCAACTGGTGTGGATTGGTAGAAATCTTAGTTTGTTCATAAGGAACTGGAGGCTTGGAGAACTTCTTTTGTTGAAGTTTTAGCTTGTTCTTGGAACTGAAGGCTTGGTTGATTTTTGTTACTGAAGATTACTAGAGTTATTGGATGACTATGATTGTTATTTGCTTTGACGGCGGGCTGGAGTTTATCGCAAGGCCTTCAAGTGGGAGATTGTTGGGTTATGAAGGCCTTTGGGCCGGTTTTATTAGGAGGCCCGGTTCTGGTTCCTAATTATGTTTAACCCTAATCTTGTTTATTATATATATCCCATCATGTAATTGTAATCTTTGTTCTGAGCTAATAAGATACCTAGTTGCAGCCCGTGGACGTAGGTCCCCTCGCGGGGACCGAACCACGTTAAATTCTTGTGTCGTTTATATTTTCGTTTATGCATGTTTATCGTTGTGCATGTGTGTGTTGTTTCGCTTCCGCGCGCCGCTTTGTTCCTAGCAGAGAGTTCAATTGAAACTAAATATGAACAATTTTACCAGCGTCTCTAGTAATGAAAACAAGTGAATTGATGTTTAACTTGTGAAGGTGGGACTTATGGAGAAGAAGGATGTGGTTGAATTGTGGAGATCCAAACCCTAACATTGTGGTTTTAACTTAGGGCTAATTTGAGAGAAGTAATGGGATGTTTTTAATTTTTGTTTTTTAGGATATTAGATGACACACGTGCATGACACACCTCTTTATTTGGTTACTTTTTTAAGTTATGACACTGAATTGATGACTTGCAAAAATAAGTGTCATAAATCTTCTAAATTTTCAAAAATATGACTTTTTTTCATGACACACACATATGCGCGTCATAAATCACCGCTTGTCATAGTGCGCATGTCATTAAAGCCCTTTTTTCTAGTAGTGGCAACATGAGCCACAATTTATAGGCAATCTGGTTGGTGAGGCACGGCCCCGTGCAAGATGAGCACGGCCCCGTGTATTTTTATGACATGCGCCAGATTTGTTTTGTCTTTTGTGTGAGGTGGCAACGGCCCCGTGGTTAGCAGGCACGACCCCGTGGTTTTTAGTGACATGTGCTCAATTCTTCTTTGTCTTTTCTGCATTCTCGTCCACGACCCCGTGCATGCTGAGCACGGCCCCGTGCTTTTGTTCTCAGATTTTATCTTTTCTTATGTCAGAAGCATAGGGGCGTGTTTCTTTGTTTTCTTGTGTTTTCTTCTATTTTTCTTCGTCTTTTTGCTTGTTTCTTCGTTTGGGGTTTGGTTTCACCTGAAATTATGTTTTATTATGATAAGTAGCCTTTTATGCTATGTTATTAGATAGAAATTGCAGTTTTTAGATATTATTTGATGCCGAAAAGATGTATATTTTTATGTACATCACCTTTTATTACGAAAGGAACAAAAAAACTAAATCACCTCCGCGCCCCACTCCTATCCACAGCTGGTGATTTGCTCCATCGCCGATGAGCATTTTTGATCGTCGACCTTGAGTCAGCCACAAATGCTTTGTAAAGAAGATTGTGTATAAGATAGTATACAATAAATTTAAAAGCATATGTCATTAATTATTATTATTATAAATTAAAATAAAAAACATATATTTTTCATGCAGGCAACCACGTCATCAAAAGGTAACGAGGTTAGCTTCCGTTACTTAAAAACTCGTTTGAGAAATATAGTTTGAAAGTTGGATATGCTATGGTACATTTCTTAAATTAGGCTTATAGTCAACGTTGGAATTATTAAAATCCAATATTCCTTAAAACATGAAATCGTATAAAAAATTTATAACTTTCAACAAGCAAATAATAGATGCAGAAAAAGAAAAACGACCTTTCTATAATATAGTATTTCTCGTCACAGTTTGTTTTATGGTTAGTTATTTTTATAAATCTATGTATTTTTAGTATGTATGATGTATTATAAGTTTATATTGTGTTCTATGTTTTATCATACACAGATACATTATGTTATCTTCCGGACATGATGTTATGTGTGCTTTCAGTTACGTTATATTAGTGATGGCGTACCAGTAAATAGTGATACCACAAATTACCATACACACATTAAGTCAACCCAATAAAGGCCAACCAGCCACCATATGAAGAAGCTTGTTGGGCCACCATATGAAGTCTAAGATTTACCTTTTAAAACGGCAAATTAATACATTCTTTTATGTCTATTATGAAATTTACTTGAACCCTTCCAAGTCATAACCATTTCGGAAGGACTCCACCTTAACAAACATCTTAATATAACCATAACCAGGCTACACATTTTCTTATTATGAACAATTATAGACGGTTAATTAGTCTTTAAATATGTAACATAACATCACACTCTTAAAGAGAAAAATTAATTAACAACCTTTAACTCTAAACATTAAACATCATGGTTTTACAAAAGAATATCAATTTTAAATGTCGCAAATGTTTCATAAATGTTCCCCTTAAGTCATGTCCTCCATGGACTGCATAGAAATGGTCCTCTAGTGAACCTTTCATTATGGCTACCTAACGACAAAGAAGACGAAAACGACGAAGACCTTGAATCATGAAAGCCCCATCCCACAAACTCGGAATCAGAATCTCCATCCGAATAATTAGTTGCATGCTTATTAAACCTCGGACAATGTCCTCGTTTATCATATGTTTGCAACCTAAACTTCTTGCTTAACCTCTTCCAAGACCAAAACCTCCAAGACAACAAATTCTTCGAGCTGTCTTGATCGACGACTTTGGGGAGAGGAAGCGCTAAGCTTTGCACCGCTGGTGGTGGTGTTGGTGGTGGTATAACCTCAACTCGTGGTGGATTCAATGGTGTACCTGGTTGCGTTTCCCATTTAAAGGGTACGCCTTCGTTGGTTGTGTTTTGATAGTAAATTCGTGATGATTGCCCGACCGATGATTCTCTAGAGAGGATCTTGCGTACTGGAAAGTCTTCTCCTTTAAGAACAGAAAATAGGGTTTGGTTATTTTGGAAATCTTGATTATCCATTTTGGAATGAATGTTAAGAAATTGTTTGAAGTGTTTAATGAGAAAGTTGATATGATGATGTGATGGATTGGTCATGTTGGTCTACTGATGGATGATTATTGGAGTGTCAATCAAGTTGATGAATGAAAAAGAGTTTAATTAAAACTTAAGATAGAAAAATGATTGGAGTGATTATTTTACTTCAAAATTAATATTGTGCAAATTTTGTACCATAACAATTACTTATATTTGGATTATCCCGAAGAAAACCGTATGATCGCGAAACATGAAAGTTATATTTTGATTTCCCAATGTTATAGAAACTAATTATTAGGATCGTTAGAGATGTTATTCATAAAACGCTAATTAGTGGGTGTTTATTAAGTTTTGGGACAATATGCCGACTATGATTCTAAGAAACGACAACCCAAGCTGTCTAGATTGAGTTGGTCGGTCTGTTGTAGGGGTTTAACGGTTCACTTTTGTTAGAATTTTTTTTAGAAATGGGGTATATATGAGATTCCTAATCACTTGGAGGGTTGGCTTTGTTTTTTAATCACAAATAGGGTAGTAGTTTTTAATAGTGAAGAATAAGAAATTTGGTATATGTGTATAAGAGTATGTAAGAGGATTGTCAGGTAAGAGAATCTTATTTGTATTTGATAGTGACGAATAAGGTTAATTTCTTTTGATAGTAGCAAGTAAGGCTAATTTCGTTTGATAGTGGCGAGTAAGAATGAGGTCACGTGACCAGGTACCGTTAGCACTTAGTATTGTCGAATAACCTTAATATCTCTTGATATTGGCGAGTAAGAGACTAGGTCTTGCTTGTATTCTACATATTGTTTATATTTCATAAAATACTTTGAAATGTTATTTTTTAATATTGTTATACAAAAATGAAACCTAAGTGTGAGATCGCAAAATGGTTCTAGTAAGTGGGGAATTTTAAAGTTCTTATGGTACGTTGGATAGTGTTCATTATATATCTATTTCATCTTAAAGACGCTGGTGTGGTTGGTAACTTGGTATACATTTGTACAAGGAACTGAGGAAGGGTTTTGTCCCATGTTTTTAGGCTAAGAACTTCTAAAAAGAAGTTATCTTCACTGCCGAATACATCCTGATAGTAAAACTAATACATTTGTTTTTCCATTTTTTTTCTTTAAATTGCAAGCTTTATAAAAAAAAATTCTATAAAATCCTCCAATGATTCCGCCCAAAAGGACACGTGAAGTTGATGTATCATCCTTATATAAAAAAAAAACTGGCAACATACTCCATTTACATTAACTAACGTAAAAGATTTACTTTGAAAAGGTTATAAAAATCAGATATAACTAATATTTGTATTGAATTGGCCGACGACTATACGCCTAAGGCATGGGTTTACCACCTTTGCTTAAAAAGTAGTATTTGAGTCACAGTTGACTTTATAGAACCCATAGATATTGTTTGGGTTTTGACATTGTCAAACAAATGTTAGAGGTTGACCAACTTTTAGCTAACATGTATCATATAAGTTACTTGTGTTTTAATCAGTATATCAATTAGACAATTACATGCATGTACTTGCCGACTTCTTCTCTACAACTTTACTTAGATAACAAGTACCCTACAAGAAAATATACATCTGTACTTCCAATAATAAGGGCTCGCAAAACATGTTTTATCGTATTTAACATGTAATTAACGGCGCCTTAACACAAGTATCAATCATGAATAGAGCTTGTTTAACTACTTTATACCTCATATCTATAACGCATTTGTATGTTTTATGTACCAATAATATACTTCAGGAATTGTCAGCCCTTATTTTCATCTTTCGTTTTTTAGAAGTTTTGGTAATTATTTTTCTTAAAATTTTTTGAAAATGTATTCAAGGGAGAAAAGTTACAAAAGTAAAATTATAAAAGTGAAGTTATCATATCATATCAAATAAAAATATATATTTTGCCACTAAATAATGCTAGAAAGTAAATTTGTCATGGAAAACATATGTGTAGCTAATTGTTTACTCATCTATCGACTTTTACTTGTTAATTAGGAGACAATCTAATTTTGTGTATATGTTTGAACATAAGTGTGACTTCATATTAGTTTTTTTAAGACAGAATACAACATTTAAAAGAACGAAAGATTTTGTAATTTTGTTAATTATTTGACATGACAGTTTATGCAAGAAAGAATGATAACAAACACTAGTGACAAGGCATTTTAAGACAAAATATCGTAATCAGTCCGATTAGAACATAATAATCGTCTAGCAATTAAAATGCATGCATAGACAAAACCATATACTTAAGGTCACAAATGCAATAAATAAATAAATAAATAAATTTTTAAATCTATTTTATGAACATATTGTTTTCTTCCTAAACAAACGTTTTAATTAACAAAACACTTCTAAAAGCCATTCCTTCGTATCCATGCCTAACCATACTCTTAAACCAAACACTAACCTAACTTTCAAATATTAAACGTATTCTCAAACTTAGGCATGGTAAGGTGTAAACCAAACACGTTTTATTTCTTTCATTCCCAAAATCCAAACTAAGATGTGTAAACGAGTCGAGCCACTTGTAAGATACTCATAATCATAATGCCAAAAAGCTTGAATCGAGCTAAGCTTAAACAGACCTGAGCTTGAGCGTTATTATAGCTTGTCTATAAACAATCTCGAGCTTTATATACCAAGCCCGTTTAGGCTTACAAGCTTGAACATATTTTTTTTATTTATATAAATATAATAGGTTTGATTTGATATTAAAAATATACATTACATAAGAGTTGCTTAAAGACATTGGGGATGCCCCGAGTACGTGTTTAAGTGGAGCAATTGGGTGTCTAAGAAGGTTGGTATTCTCGCGTGGAGGGTAGAATTGGAGATAATACCTTCTTTACTGCCATTGGCAAAGAGGAACGTCACGGTGTCTTCGGGCAAACTTTGCCCGATATACGGCGATCATGAGGAGTCAGCGAAGTGTCTCTTTGTTTCTTGTAATTTTGCCCATGCAACATGGTCGGTAACTTCACAATGGTGTAAGGTCCCTCTCTTTTGTGCTTTTTGCAAGAAAATTTGTTGGAGTCGTATAAGTTATGAAAGACCCAGGCGAAGTGTGCAATGCCCATTTATTTAGTCACGATATGGTGTTTATGGAAATCAAGGAATAGTTTAGCTTTAGTTTTTTTTTATCGCAAGCCGGTTCAAGTAAGTTATGTAGCGTGGAATAAAAGTGTTGGGTTTCCTTTAGAGTAAGAATAGGTCGAAGATTCATTTTAGATGTTCGTTTGGTTTGATGGTTACATACTTACATGACTTGTTTTTTTAATAAAATATTCTCGTTCGTCATTCCATAAAAAACTAAATAATATATATATATATATTTAATATTAATCCAAAAGAAATACATAATATATATTTAAATCAAATTTGTACATATAAATAGTTATGTGTTTACCGAAATAAAAATATTAAAAAACAATCAATAAAAATAATTAGCAAGGCAAGCTCAAACTCAAACTTTATGACTAGCAAAGTTCAGCCTTCATATATATCGCTCACTAATACTTTGTCTTGAGTTAAATAAGCCGAGCTTGAACTTAAACGAGCTCAACCTTTTTGCCACGTATACTCGAAACATTAATCAAGGTCTCGAGAGAGGGGGAGAGAGATGCGTTCAGTTAACAAGTACATGAAGATAAATAAAGTTGCAACGAATGAACAAAAGATTAAATGAATCACATTCACGCGATACTATGAATACCGCTAACTCACAACTAATCATTGGTTCATGATTGTGGCACATACTTAAGACTAGCAATATAAATATGATAGGATGTCAAAAGACCGGTGACATGAATTACTACTACTGCACAACACATGCTAGAACATAAAACCAAACCCAACTGAACGAAGCAGCTTCGCACGAATCATACACCCTGAAAGTACAAACAATTAGGTAAGTAACTAACATATACACAATACCACATTTACCCAACAAAATAAATATACCTTATTATTAATTTTCAATTAGGCATATATGATATTACCTAAGTTTGCATGGGTATGAAGTTATACATGAAATGGGCTTCTAACTATATCGTTTAGCTTTGGCCCGTTTAATTTAAAACATAGCCCGTATCAATCATTTATAAATAAACAAATCAAAATTACGACCTATATTCCCATAAGCTTGTTTTTTTAAGTTTCATTTCGGTTTAATCTTTCACAATTACAGAATCAGAGTATTTTCTTTTTCCTACTTCTGCTAAAAGATTAAAGCAATTAATAAAATCATATATTTTTTATTTTCAAGAAACAATTATTTTAGAAATGTTTACCTCAGCAGCTGATGATATGATGGAGTCCCTTTCAGCATTCAAATGACCACTCAGCCTCCTGCACAATGTTTGAACCATTTATCGTTAAAAAGTCAAACGCTAACAATGAGTCAACCAAAGTTTATTTTTAGCCCGAAGTAGATTATTCAAAATAATGATTACATTTGACACATTTGTTATTTATAAAGGTGTTCATCGGTTCGATTTATTCAGTTTCAAGATTCTGACAGTTGAAACCGACAACCGAACCGAATTCAGTGTTTGACCAACCCTGTTTTGCCCGTTTGTAAAGAATTACCTCGGTTTCTCAGACTTTGCAAGGTGTTTAGACATGATAGATGCCTGCAAAGAGAATACAATATCGTTTTCTTCAATCATAATTATAATTATAATATTAATTAGTTTTATAAGAAGTAAGAAGTATTATATTCATATAATATGTGTTGAAAATACCTGTTCTTGAATAATACTTCTTGCTTCAACGAGTTGAGCTTCTAACTCTAGCTCTCTTTCAGTTGCTTCGGAGGTTACTTCAGCCTCTTTTTGTGCATCTTGTAGCTGACCCATGCGTTCCTTCACGGGGCAAATTAAAGAAATTTAAAACATTGTTTATACAGAAACGGGTCAATCCATGTTGTATATAATGGGTCAAAACTCAAAAGTCGGCACATGTGATTCAAATCATAGTTATCAAATGCGATAAGCGCATAAAAGCGCCCGATTTAAAAAAAAACACGCACATTAAAAAAACACAAATTTTAACTTAAATAGAACATCTTATGAAGAACACATACATTCATTCTTCAAATAGTTTATAAAACAACCAAAGAACAAAATCCAAAACATGAAGTAGTACCAAGTACATCATAATAATTAGAAAAACCAAAAACTAAAGCAAAAAAACCATAATAATTATGGTACCCCTTAAATAATGGAGTTTTAGGGACTCCTAGAGAATAGGAACAAGTTTTTAAATGGTATTAAATATGCATGGGGAGGTTTGGGAAAAGATTATTGCGCTTTAATTATCTGTGGCATGCAAATCGCAATTAATGCGCTTAAGTGGAAAAACGCTTGATTTTAATAACTATGATTCAAATACAAATCATGGTATTATTTTAAGAATTCAATTTTGTATTAATATTTAATGCTTTATTAAGCATAAACATACAAAAAGGTAGACAAAAGTGTTGCCAAGTCAGCATATGGGAGCTGCCCTGTTTCGACCCAAGCATAAAGTCACAGTTTTGACCTAAACCCATTTTGACCCGTTACCCGACCCGTTTGTTTTAGCACCTCTCCTAGGGGGATCGTAAGATATTCTAAATAGACTCGTTAAAAACTCAAATTCAACCGAGCTTGGGCCTACCAATAAGTTCATTTAATGATCGAGCCAGAGCATCTCAAGCTCAAATAGGTTCACCAGCCTAAACCATAGTTATTAAAATCGAGCGCATTTTGCGCTTAAGCGCATATAAAGCGTCAAGCGCATTAATAGCGATTTGCATGCCACTGATAATTAAAGCGCAATAATCTTTTCCCAAACCTCCCCATGCGTATTAAATACCATTTAAAAACATGTTCATATTCTCTAGGAGTCCCTAAAACTCCACTATTTAAGGGGTTCCATAATTATTATGGTTTTTTGGTTTAGTTTTTGGTTTTTCTAATTATAATGATGTAATTGGTACTACATCATGTTTTGGATTTTGGTTTTTGGTTGTTTTATAAACTATTTGAAGAATGAATGTATGTGTTCTTCATAAGATGTTCTATTTAAGTTAATTTTTTTGTTTTTTTAATGTGCGTTATTTAAATCGGGCACTTTTTTTGCGCTTATCGCCTTGGCGCTACACCCAACCTCTACGCTTTCGATCGCTTATCGCATTTGATAACTATGGCCTAAACTAGCATGTTATATATGATTTTTATTTTATATATTAAATATATATTTACAAAATAACTATTATATTTAAAATTTTTATAAAAATAATTAAAAGTTATGTATAACGTTAAATAATTTAAGAACTCTTAACATCATCTTATTTATTTATTTATGTTATATATTTAATACTATTTGAGCGTGGTTTTTTCATTTATACAAAATCACAAAACTACCCTCAAGTAATGTTAAAAAGTTAAATATACAAAATAAGTAAATAAAATGATTTGTTGTAAGAAATTTTTGAAGTTCTTAACTTTTTGGAGTTTTGAAGAGATCCAAACCCTCTATACATACATATATATAATTGTATATAAAAAGTTAATAACATATATAACATATAATATATTACCTTTATCGAAGCCACCTTGTTTCGAAGAAACGCTTCTATTTGATCTCTACCCATATGAAACGGCAAGTCAAACACATCCTGATATTAACAAACTTTCAGTTTGGATCATACTAAATACCTTGCAACATAAAACTTGTTAATGTATCGACTCATACCGTCCTACCGCCCAACGGGGACTGAGACGGGTCAATATCCCTGTCGTTGACCGGGGAAGAATGTTTGGATGAACCATTTGGTGCATTCAGAAATTCCCTCATATCCACCTATAAACCATTATATATGTAAAAAATGTGTAAAACATTATACACTGGTTTCTCATTATGTTACCAATGTAAATTTATATTTTTGCAATATAATAAGAATGATAACATACCTGCATTGACCGTAACAATGCTCTTAAATCAGAATTCTCGGTAACCAATTCTTGATTTTTTGCCTCGTATGCATCCACCTAAAACAGCATATAAACATATGATAATATGCGCACGCGTGTGTGTGTGTGTGTATGTATAGAGAAGTGATCATTAGGAAACTTCATGAAAACCACTTTTAAGCTTAAAAAAATAATTTTCATTCTTTTAATATCTTATTTTATTACCCAAAAACAATTAAAAAAATTAAAAAAACAAAACAATGTGTAGCTGGCAAGATACATATAGGTAATATCATGAGCTACATAGACATAAATAAAAGGGATGTGTATATGTGTGTGTGTGTGTGTATTGAAGCAAGAAAAGGAGCTTTATAAATTATAACATACAATCTTTTTATAGAAATCGTTGTCAGCCTTCTTCCCATTCCATGTCCCACGTTGTCGCCCTTCTTTCTGTCGTTAAAAATAACTTATAGTAAGAAATTAATAATTTCAATTCATAAATCTGCAAAATTATGTGAACACTGAAACATTACCTGAAGTAAATTCATAATTTCCATGCCTGATCTAGATTCCTTCTTTTTCTCCATCATAACTTGATTTAGTCGTTCCTGGAAAGAAAGATAATTAGGCATGTAAACGACTCGAACGTTCAGTTAACCATTCAACAGAAAGTTCGTTTATGCTCGTTTATTTAGTAAATGAACGAACATGAACAAAAAAAAAATTGTTTGTTCAGTTAAACAAGCGAGCATTATTCATTAGCTCGCTATTTAGTACGAATCAGTGAAATGACCGAATCCATCAAAATTATTCAACAGGCCCCAACATGAACAGATGTCTCGGTCATTCATTAATGTTTGTGAATTTTCTATGTTTGTTTTACGTTTGTTGGTGTAGTTCGATTAAGTTCATTCCTTTATATATTAGAGTTTAAATCTTATTTTAATTGGTGTTTGCTCAATTATGTCCATTTATATTCATTGATCAATAGTTATGTCTGTTTATGTACGTTTGTGAAACGTTCGTCTATACTATTTACAAACAAAAATAAACGAAAAGGAAAACGAACACATTCATTTTCTTAATTAACAAGCCCGAACATCTATATAAATGACAAATAATGGAATTTAAATGCATTAAGAGGCCATCATACCTGCAACTTAATGTACTCTTTTTCTTTCTTTTTCATCTCGTGTATTTGTTGAGTTCTAACTTGCTTTTACAAAATGACATGATGAAGATGGTGAGTTATTTACGAAATAAACAAAACAAGATGAGAACATAGAAAAAGATGTATAAAAAGGTAAAAACCAAACCTGATTTCCAATAACCATCTTTTGATATTCATCTCTTTCCTGCTGCAACTTCTCAATTTGGGCCATTAAACTGGCTTTTGCTTTCGCTTCCTGATCATAAGAAATGTAAGCAAACATGTAAGAATACAAACCAATATCAATATGCACACAGACACACGCACACACGCGTGCATTACCGTGCGGGTAATAGTTGCTATTTCCCTATCTTTAGCTGACAATTGTGACTCCAGCCTCTCTACTTTAGCCTCTAATCTTGATATGTCTGATGAAAGTCTGCAAGAAAATCCAAAACTTATCACCATTGACTAAAAAGTTATGACATTGTTACAGTTCAGTATAAGCTACCAATGTGTATAGTTTTAAGTCCCAAAGTAATTTTAATTTCAACGCGGTCAAAAGAATTACGCTAACTAACATCACCTCATTTTTTACAATTCTGCTACATGTTAAAAGTAAAGCTTGATGGTTGATATTATACCTAATGTAGTTCGAGAGATATTAAAAGCGTCATTTGGCAATATAACAATAGTTAATACATGACAATGACAATTACAACTATATCTACTAATCCTATGTCAGTATACATGATAATGACAAGTGTATGATCTAAAACTTGGATAAATTTATATCCACTTAAATTTAGGGCTTCAAAGATTCACTTCCCAAATTGAAACTTCACACGAATTCTAAATGTGATACTTAACTAACCAAATGTCACATGTGAACTTAAATACTTCCAGCAATAAGAAGCTTACCGTTGCCTCTGATCATTAGTAGATTCTCTAAACTCAATATCTCGTTGCCGTTGCTGCAACAGCGAGTATATACAATTGCAAGTCCGCGCAATCGAAACCTAAAACAAAAACAAACAATACATACACTTAAAAATCTAACTCAAAACAACAAAATCATACACAAAACCGAAATTCACCAACCGGATCAGTTGCAAACAGATCCAGAGAAGCCGGAAATCCGAATGTGACTAGCGTCTGGTTCAAATACTTTGTACAGTGATCCAAATTTCCTACATCAGCAAATGTGTACTCACTGCAACACAAAATCGTACGGTAATCTTATCAATTGTGACAGTTGTAGCAAATTAGGTAAAATAACAATGATGCAATACCATTCCAACCCGAACCTGTTCTAACCAAAAACCTGGTTCTGACCCGAACCAAAATAACCCTTTTTGAATCGACTCATTTCGACCCGAACCAAAATAACCCTTTTTTTAATTGGCCCATTTCGACCGAACCAAACTAACCCTTTTTTAAATCGACCCACTTCAACCCGAACCAAAATAAACCCTTTTTAAACTGACCCATTTCGGCCCGAACCCGTCCCAACCCGAACCAAAATAACCCTTTTTTAAATCGACCCACGTCACACGGAAAAAAATAACCCTTTTTTAAACTGACCCATTTCAGCCCGAACCCGTCCCAACCCAGACCAAAATAACCCTTTTTTGAACCGACCCATTTTGACCCGAACCAAAATAACCCTTTTTTAAACCGACCCATTTCATCCAGAACCAAAATAACCCCTTTTTGACCCGGCCCGAACCAAAATAACCCTAATTGAATCGACCCGTTCCGACCGTAACCCATTTTGACGCGTGACCCAAACCGACCCGACCCGTTTGCCACTGGTAACAAATTAGGTAAAAACGATAAAACTTACCTAGATCCATAGCTGGACTGTGTAGGTTACAGATCGAGCCAACAGATACACAGAAAAACAGTTAAATCAGCATCAATTCAAATAATAATAATAATAATAATAATAAATAAACAATTTCATCTTGAATTGGATTTAAACTCAGAAATTTAAGTACTCTGAGATCGAGATTTGCAGTGTCGGTTGATGTCATTGTTGAGATGTGAGGGTTTAGAGTGTTGCCGGAATGTAGATAGAGTGACGGTGGTGGTGGCGGACGGTGGTTGGTTTTTGTATGTGGTAAAGAATTAAATTAAAGATAAAACGGTTTTGAGAGTTTGAAAATTGAATTGAATTGAATTCACGGAAAAAGCGTGAATAGTTGTTGTTTAAAGAGGGGCTTTAAAGTTACGTTACCTTTTTTACCTTCGAAAATTTTTTTAAAACCAAGGTTCTTTTTAATCTCAGTATCTTTAGCAGTTTTGCACGTACAGCCTTTCCAAACTCGTTCGCCACTCGTTTGGAAAGTGTTCAGAAAATGTTTGCTCGTTTTTTTACTCGATTGTAAACAAGACATTCAGCAAGGTTCGGTTTGTAAACGCGCAAAGGTCTACTCGGTTCAGTTGTAAACGAGCCAAGCAACGAGCAAGCCTTCGCCCGATTCGGCTCGGGTCATGAACGGCCCTATTTGCGGCGGTGGCATAAAACCATGAAAAAGTGAAGTTGAAACTTGAAGCGTTTTATCGAATTCGTGTGTTGAAGTGGGTGTTAAATGTCGGATGATCTTCCAAATGTTGAGCGGTGAATAATTACGGTCATACATTATCACTGGTAAGTTGTAACGTCCAACCATCGTATTCTTTATTTTATGATATTATTATCCTTCCAATTGAAACAGACAATAGTCATTTAGTTGCAACATATTTATTATCCTTTCAATTAAAACAGACAATAGTCATTGAGGTTGTAACTCGGGCAGAAATAAGATATGTTGGGTAAGTTGGGACAGGGTTACTACGCCAATTGAAGCTGGTGGTCTTGGTCTCTTTCCTCTCCTCGACTCAAACATTGCTTTATTATCTAAATGGTTTTGGCGATTTAAACTCGAAGATAATTCCGTATGGCGAAAAGCGATCATGTCAATTCATAGCTCAAATAGATCTTGGCCAATTCTTCCCCATGCTAAGCGCTTCACCGGGGTTTGAACTCAATTGCAAAGTTGGAGAACCATTTGGCTGCCTCAATTATAAAACTTGGTAATCTTGTTAAAGGTAATCTTGGTAATGGTAGGAGATTAAGATCCTGTAATTTTTCTTTTTAATTGTTTACTTTTGTTGTGTTGTTTTCTTGGCCTTGGCTTCTTGCTAGTTTGGTGAAGAGGTAGGTCCCCGCAAAGCCCAGTTGGACCCGCAAGACACACCTTAAAGAGGTACGTCTGCGCAAAGATCAACTGGTTCCGCAGGACCCACCAGGCTCAGAGATGAAGACCTTACACGCAGTAAGCCAGCTGTTCCCGCAGGAAAGCCTCCCTTGGTATAGTACCCTGCATGTTCCCGTAGCTGTGGGTACAAACCAAGAAGGAAGGCTACCCGCACTAACAGTAAAGCTACACGCATAAAGCACTAACTCTTATACTTCAGCAATGTCACCTGAAGAAGGAATGAGCAGGGCGGGAATATTCCCGCCCAAAAGAGCCAGTCCGTACGCTTCCAGAAGATCTTTTGTACTATACCTACCAAGGTATGGACAAATAGACAAGATCTGGTAAAAGCGACCCATGAACCAATTACAGGGTGACAGCTCACCGACAATAGTACGAGGAGGAGCACGCTCCAGTACAAAACGTCGCCATCAGCCGCTGCCTACCCACCAACTCCCATCGTGGCACGAACATAGCCCGTAGTTGGTGGAAAAGGAATATTATACAGCTGGCCGTACCTGCTTGGAAACCTACCTTCGGCTATAAATACTCCAACACCTTGGAACGGTATTATTATCTCATATTATCTTATCTTCTCTCTAGCTATTTCTCTCAATATACACTTATATTCAGAGCAATCTAGTCTGATTCTCACGCCGGAGGGTGGTCACAAGGAGGAACCCCCCCTTCTCAGTGACGAGCTCACGGTCTGTTTTGCAGGTCGAGAAGAATAACCATCTTTGCCGGACCTAACCCTCGTGGGAAACATCTACTTAACCCTAAGATTATTCGTAATCTGCCGGGGTCATTTAGTGTTTCTTCATTGGCGCCATCCGTGCATTAAGCTAGAACTTAATCTTCCTTTTTTCTCAGTTTTTTCAAACTTCTGGAAAGATGGTTAAGGTTACTCCGATGCCAAGGCCACCGAGTGACCAAGAAACTCTGGTAACCACGACCCCAGCTACTGGGGGGAACACCGGTGAATACACGATTTTTACGAACACTACCCCGGTTACCCAAGCCGGGGCAAGTGTAGTAAACAATCCTCCCCTGGGATTCATTGATACCCAGGTAGAGAAGCAGCAGACGAGGCTTCCCCGCCAAACACTAGATCAAGTTAAAGCTTGGGCGGAAGCACGTCAGAAAGAATTTCAAGCTGAGTTGGATGAACGTTTACGTTCACTCCAACAGGCCAATGACGAATTCGGAAGCACTCGACAACAGCTCAACATGAGCAATGATTGCGAGTATACGGATGATGATTGGGAAAAATCGGACAGTGACGCAAACCCTCGTCATAAGGCGAAAGGGAAGCGTAAAGAAGGAGACTTCCGCTCGAAAAGAAATTTTGGAGAAACTTTCAAGCCAAAGAGCGCGGGGGAAACCCACGTGACTTCTCCAAAACTTTCAGACCGACTGTTGCAAATGCGGGAACGTCCAAGTTTGCAAGAGACATTGCGAAAGCAATCGCTCCAAAGAGTGCCAAACAGATGTCCAACATAGGCACTTACGACGGCGTATCTGACCCAGACGATCACTTGAACAGATTTATAGCGGAGGCAACCGTCAGCAATTGGACGGAACCCACATGGTGCTACATGTTCCAGATGACGCTCGTCGGGGCAGCCAGAGCGTGGTTTGATCGTCTACCGGTCCACCACATCTATGATTGGGCAGACTTCCAGCACAAGTTCAGCCAGCACTTCAGTCAACAAAGAAAATATACTGAAGAGCAGTGGACGATCCTCAACTGCGTCAGAGAGGAAGACGAATCTTTGCTAGACTTCATCACTCGCTTCAACTCAAAAAAGCTAAGTCTGGGCACCATCAGTGAAGATCTTGTTCGCGCCGCTTTCATCCAGGGCGCTGAGTACCCAGAGCTTATCCGCACGTTGACGGGTAAAGATGGCATGCCATCCACGTGGGATGCCATCATGATGGCAGCTAAACGCTTTGCCGAGACGGAGAAGCAACTGGGTAGAAATCTTCCCCAGAGCACAAACCTCTACACGCAGAGGACAAGAGAAAATAACGTCTGTACCGCCCGACAAAATAAGAAGAGGAAGCTTGGTATTTGGCAGTCAAGGATAAACTTTGACACCTCATCCAGCTCTCGCCCTCTCTTAGGCGGAAGGGACAACACGCACTCATCAAACAAGAATCCCAGATGGACGCCACTCACCAAAAGCGTCACCGAGATATTTGCCACCGAGAAACTCCCATGGCCAAAGGCTCCAATAATCCGACAGCGTCATAACACTGATCAGAGCAAATCCTGTGACTTCCACGGGACCAAAGGCCACACCACGGAGGAATGTACATCTTTGAAGGATATTGTCGAAACATTTGTCAAAGATGGAAAACTTACACACCTCGTGGCGTCAATCAAGAACGGAGGGAGGAACGACAATCGGTACAAGGGCAACGGACGAAAGCCCGTCGACATCAGCATTCACATGGTTCATGGCAGCGTCAGAGGAAGAAAACGACGAACAACAGAGCCGAGTGCGTGGAAGGAAGCTGAAGTGCGCTTCCCGCGTGTGCCAGGGGGGCCCAACAAAGAAGGCCCCATAGTCATTAAAAGCCAGTTGGGGCACTACATCACCTCCCGCACTCTTGCTGATAACGGCGCTTCGTCAACGGTCATGTATAGGCAGTTCTTCGACAAGCTAGACGACGAAGACAAAGAACGCCTAGAAACGGTTTACGCCTCGATGGAAGGGTTTGACGGCAGCACAAACACCCCCTTGGGTATCCTATCTTTCCCCGTCATCCTCACGGACGGGAAATACTCCCGCACAGAAGACGTGGACTTCGTCGTAATGAGGAAGCCACACCACACATACGACATTCTCTTCGGGAGAGATGGGATGGCAAGATTTAATGCCGTGGTGTCTTCGATCCATGGCATGATGGGATGGCCAACAGCTGAGGGTGTCGCAATGATCACGGGTATTCCCCAGGTATGCATCGCATCTGTCTCATCTAAACTCAAACCAAAGATGGCTAAACCGACCATTACCGAGCCAGAAGAATGGGCCTTCAATGGCAAATACCCTGACCAGGCCGTCACCATTGGCCCAACAATCACTAATCCCACACGCACCTTACTCAAACGCTTATTGCAAAAAAATGCTGACATCTTCGTGTGGACACCAGCTGACATGACTGGTGTACCCCGAAGTAAGGCGGAGCATAAGCTTAAATGTGACCCGGCTTTTACGCCAGTCATACAAAAGTGTCGCGTAATGGGTGCGGAACAGGCTAACGCGTGTAGAACCCAAGTCAAGGAACTCCTTGACGCAGGCATCGTACGCGTTAGTAAATATCAAACATGGGTTGCAAATCCCGTCATGGTACCGAAATCCAACAAACAATGGCGCATGTGCATAGACTTCAAAGACCTAAACAAAGCATGCCCCAAGGATTGTTACCCGTTACCCGAAATTGACCTTAAGGTAGATTCGTTAGCACCGTTTCGCCTTAAATGCTTCCTTGATGCGTATAAGGGATACCATCAAATCCACATGGCCGTTGACGATCAGGACAAAACCGCATTTCGGACGCTCGATGGCACATTTTGTTATCAAATGATGCCATTCGGACTTAAGAATGCCGGGTCCACATACCAACGCCTGATGGACAAAGAGTTCCATGCCCAAATCGGGAGTAACTTGGAAGTTTACATGGATGACTTGGTCATCAAAAGCCTTGAGCCAGAAGCGATGTTGAAAGACATCGAAGAAACTTTCAACACGCTCAGACGGATAAACATGAAGCTCAACCCGAGCAAGTGTTCCTTTGGGATGGAAGAAGGGAAGTTCTTAGGAGTCATCGTCACCAAAGATGGCTTCAGAGTGAACCCTGAGAAGGTCGAAGCCATTATGAAAATGGAATCACCTACTACCATCAAACAGGCTCAAACACTGAATGGACGACTAGTCGCACTTAACCGCTTTTTGGCAAACCATGCGGATAGGCCGTTCCCATTCGTGTCAATATTGAGAAATTGCTTGAAGAAAACGCACCTCCGCTGGACACCAGAAGCGGAAGCAGCTTTTCAAGAGATTCGGTCACGCTTGATCAACTCCCAACACTCACAGCACCAGAAGTGGGGGAGGAATTAATTCTTTACCTCTCCGCCACTGACAGAGCAACCGGGGCAGTCCTACTAGTAGAACGAAAAGGTATCCAGATGCCCATCTACTATGTTAGCCGCGTTTTAACAGATGTAGAAACCCGGTACTCTACCTTGGAAAAATTAGTCTTCGCGCTTGTACAGGCTTCACGCAGGCTAAGACGATATTTCCAAGGCCACCCAATCACCATTCTCACAAACTTCAAACTTGCAAACGTTCTAGGCAAACCCGAGTTGTCAGGGCGCCTAGCCAAATAGGCAATTGAATTGGGAGAATACGCGATAAAGTACAAGCCAAGACCAGCCATAAAAGGCCAGGTCTTGGCCGACTTTATTGCAGAAGTCCCCGCTTCGCCGGAAAAAGAGTGCCAGGAAGAGGCTCAACCCTCTCCAGCACAGGACATTGATGATGTCTAGCGACTCTATACTGATGGAGCAGCCAACAACGAGGGTTCAGGCGCAGGGTTGAAACTAACTAACCCAGCAGGCCAAGAGTACACTTACGCTATTCGGCTGGATTTCCCAAGTACGAATAACGAAGCAGAGTATGAAGCATTCTTGGCCGGATTAAGAATTGCGCGTAAGATGGGGGTGAAAAACTTGGAAGCCCACATGGATTCCATGTTAGTAGCCAACCAGATAAACGGGACGTACACGGCCGTGAACGACACAATGGCCCTGTACCTCGCACAAGCAAAAACCCTTATGCGCGATTTTAACGATTGCAAAGTTATGCACATCAAACGAAGCGAAAACAAATCTGCGGATGCGTTAAGCAAGCTTGCATCGTTAGCCTTCACCCACTTGGGAAAGGACATCCGCGTTGAACTTCTTGGAGCACCATCAGTCCCGCACAAGGAAATCTGTGTCATCCAAACCGGCACGGAAACATGGATGACACCAATCATAAATTACCTTGCAGCGGGTATACTACCAGAGTCGAAGACACATGCAAGAAAGATACGCTATAAATCACTGAACTATCAACTTGTTGATAACATACTTTACAGGCGTAACTTTCTTGGCCCACTCCTCAGATGCGTGGACGACCAAGATACCGACTACCTCCTAAGGGAAGTACACGAAGGCATCTGTGGAGTACACGCAGGTCCACGCGGAGTTGTAGCTAAGCTAAACAACGCGGGATACTTTTGGCCGGGGATGCACACGGATGCGCTGGCCTACATCAGAAAATGTAGATCCTGCCAGCTTTACGCACCCAACACGCATCGCCCGAAGAACGAACTTGTTCCAGTCACATCTTCATGGCCATTCCAGAAGTGGGCCATCGATGTGACAGGCCCATTTCCCATAGCAGCAGGGAACGTTCAGTTCCTAGTGGTAGCCATCGACTACTTCACCAAGTGGATAGAAGCAAAACCCTTAGCCCAAACAACCGCAAAACATATCAAAAAATTTATTTGGGAATTTATTATTTGTCGTTTTGGACTTCCCCAGAATTTGGTGAGCGATAACGGCACCAAATTTGCTGACCAGAAGCTACAAAAGTGGCTGAAAGAATTTCAAATCACCCACACCTTTACCTCAGTGGCACACCCGCAGGGTAATGGTGAGGTGGAAAGAGCAAACAAGAGCATCGTCGACGGTATAAAGAAAAGACTCTTAGAGCATAGATCCGGTTGGGTGGACGAAGTTCCACATGTCCTTTGGGCAAACAGAACGTTGAAAAAAGCAAGCACGGGCGAAACTCCGTTCAGCCTAACCTATGGCACTGAAGCCATGGTTCCAGTCGAGATTGGTCTACCCTCACCAAGAGTCATAACTCAACCAGAAGACAATGATGCGGAAAGACGGTTAGACCTTATGCTAACCGAAGAACGCAGAGACTTAGCCGCAGTGCGTGAAGAGAACTACAAGCGACAAATGCAAAAGTACTACAACACGCGGGTAAAACTCTGCAACTTCAATGTCGGAGACTACATACTGCGTAACAACGAGGCTTCGAACCAAGAGCGCCCAGGAAAGCTGGCCCCGGTCTGGGAAGGGCCATACATTATTAAAGAAGTTTTGGGAAATGGCGCATACCGGCTCGAAAGGCTCGATGGCACCCCCATCCCAAGAACATGGAATGGAGCTCAATTACGCAAATGTTACATATAGATCAATTCCAAACTTGTAAAGAAAAGGCCTAGAGCCACTTCTAATGGAAATGATTCTCCTTTATCACATTGTGTTGATAGCCTTACCTTTATACTTATGAACTGACCACACTGATATGCCGGTATTCACCGCATAAATGTGGGAGGAAGTAAGTCGTTGCGCGTGGAAAGCGGCACAACCCGCATAAACACAAAAACAGTAAATATTTCTAAGGGGAAGATAAGGAAAACCTTCACGCAGGCCAGATATAGGTGAAGTTTGGTCATCCTACTAAGTGAAAGTGACGGTTCTACCCGCACAATCATGATAGAGGAAACAGAACATTAACCTATTATCCGACACGCGTCGAAAGGTTAACTTATTCAAAACACTTAGAAAATTGCTAAGTTAAACTAAAATATGCATGAGCAAAACATATAATGTTTACAAGGCAAGGCGTTAACAAAATATTTATATTCACAATAAAAATTCAAACATTACAAGAATGGCTATGTATCTAGCCTCCTACAAAAATACAAATATATCCTAACGGTTAGAAGGGATCTCAAGGTTCAAGCTTCGGGACCACTCCCTCCAAACCCACTTGAACCCGCACCATCAGTTGGCTGTGGCGGTTCAAGGAAAGCTTTGAGAACAGCTAGCCCGTCATCAGCAGCCGCAATTTCGTTCACCTTCTCTACAACCGGATGCGGGAAAGCAGCATATTGGTTCACAGCTTGGTCGTAGGCAGCTTCAGTGTCTACATCGTGTAAAGGAAAGTTGGAAGGCGGGATGCCCTTCTCAGCAAATCCTAGACCAAGCAGGAAACCAGCCTTCTCCCCGTCCTCATGAGAAGCGTTGAGGGCTGCACTCATGGCATCTTCATAAGATGTGTTCGCGAAAATCCGATGCACAACCTACAAAAAAATATATATACATATAAAACTTTTCTAAGTATAAAGAAAAGCGTAAAGCAAAAAAAAAATAATTATGGAGCTATGCATACCTGAGGCAACGCTTCTCGCAGAAGCCACTCCTTATTTGTCAGAGCCTCTTGAAGGGTAGCTTGAGCTTGATCGCGGGCGCGTTCGGCTTCATTCTTGTTGAGGTTGGCAAGCAATACATCCTTAGCAGCAGCCTCTTCAACGCCCTTAAGCTTGCGCTCAGTGCGATCAAGCATACCCTTAAGCTTGTTTATTGAAAGTTGTCGTTCGAAAAAAAGTATTGCTACTCCCTTATTTTCACCATCACGACCACATTTGATGAAAACTTTGATTGCTTGCCCGTTTGTATTTGTTTTTAGCTCTTAAAGGACTATGGTGTCTTGTGTTTCGCACCAAATTCATCAAGTCGTCAGAAGACATAAATATCTCAAACCAATTTTTTTTTTGTGTTAACAACGGCGGGGTTAGATGATACAAACATAATGACAAAGGTTATACATGTTTAGTGGAAAAAGTTGATACCTTGTTTGGAAGCCTCAACACTTGAGGATATATACTTTCTGTTTAAGCTAGACAAGCTAACTGTTTTCTTTTTGTTTTTGTATGAAAAAAAAAATATAGTCCTTTACATCCTCCTCTTTTCCTTTCAACATCAATCATCAATCACATGCTTGATGCTAACCGATTCCCAATTTTACTCATTCAAAAGTTTTTCTTTTTGGAGCCAAACAGTCTGAACTTTGACCGAATCAGATGTTCACCTCTTAACGATTCCATTTAGATGTAAACATACAACCTCTTAGTTTTCAATCCTTTGCTCATCAGATGTTCACAGCCATTAGTTGTTTTATTTTTCTCGCAAAGGAGTTAATTACTTATTTACTTTATGCACAAGATCAATGATCTGTTTTCATAGCAGCACTCAAGAATATTAGTTGTATGAGTTAATTACTTTCTACACAACACGAGGGTGGGTTCATTGGTGAACTCCAAAAAAGTAAGGAACCGACTCAAACGAACTCTGATTAAATTGATTTCACCAGCGTTGGAACCGGCTTGTCGAATCTTAACCAGAAACCCTAAAGCTAAACTCGAACCCTACTTCTGAACTCTAAAGTTAAACTCTAAAACGCTAAGCTAAACCCTAAACTATATACTATAAACCATAAAGCTAACCCCTAAACAATCCAACAAACCGAAGTTATGTCATGTCATATTATGTAAGCCCATGTAGTCCAATCGTCTTAAGTCAATAAAAGGAGCCCAAATGACTGACGGACTAAATACTAAATAGGCATTCACAACATAATGAACCAAGCATTGACCAGTGAGTTGGGCTTAGGTTTGTCTTGGGCCTATATATGCGATCCACTTTGAGCTACATCAGACTCATAGGTGTGCATAGATCGGGTTTTTTACATACCCGGTTCCGGTATAAAATCAGGTTCAGGTATGATCGGGTATTCAAAAATCATGTATTGGCAATATCCGGGGCGGGGTCGGGTCCGGTTATTGTCTCTAAAACCCATACCCTATTCATCGGGTTCGAGCCGGGTTTAGATCCCTATATTTTAATACCCTATTTCTGAGTATTAAAAAAAACAATTATCAGGTTTTCGTGTTTTTTTCCGGGTATAAATTGGATTTTTAAGGGGTTGCACTTTTTAGGGGTATTTTTCGGGTAATTACGTGTATAGGTCGGGTATTAGAAAAACCCGGTTTAAGTATTGGAAAACCCGATTCCGGACATGAAACCGGTTCTGGTTTTCAGGTATTATTGGGTACAAATCGGACTCGTTTCCGGGCACGGGCTTTGGTACTGAAAAGCATACCCTATTCGTAACCTATAGGTAGGGTCGGGTACATGTTCCGGTATTAAAAACCCCAGTGTAAAAAAACCCGGTTCCGAATATTTTTTTCTGGTCCGATTCTGGGCTTGGGTTTTTTGTGCACCTCTAGTTAGGCTTGATGTCAACACGTAATGAACCGGATCTAGAGTTGTACAATAAAACCGTTTTGAGACTGGTTCATGGTAAACCAATCCGAGCGGGTTTACAAACAAACCAGTTTCACCCAACCGGTTCATGAATCGACCCAAACCGCCGGTACCGGTTCCTCTTTTGAACAACCAAACCGGTTTAAAACCGAACCAGTTTCAGGATAATCAATTTTAAACTGGTTCTAAACGAACCAACATTGACCAGGTCGACATCTCTTGCTTCTAAACTGGTTTCTAAACCGAACCGATTTGGGTCAAACCAATTTTGACCATGCTTTGACCAAATCGGTTCGGTTTGGGAAAAAAACCAGTTTTGTTCCCCTCTGTCGGGATCCATATATGAAGTTACCCACGATCATTCGGATTTGGTCAACAAAGTCAAAGCCAAGGTTTACCCAAATCGGTTTGGATCCAAAGGTTTTCAGAAGAAATAGGCTGAACTGAGAGAAAGTGGATAGAACCAGATTAAAACTGAAATGCAAAACGATAAAAACAATAATATGTATAAATTCATCGGACTTTGAGAATAGGGGTGTTCATCGGATCGGATAACGGATTATCCGGGTTATTCGGTTCGGGTTATTCGGATTTGAAAATTTAAGGACCCTATCTCAAATCCGATCCGATCCGAATTAGGAATATTCCTATCCGATCCGAATCTATCCGAATCTATCCGAATCGGATTCGGATATATCCGAATAATCCGAAATTATCCGAATAATCCGAAATAAACCTAAAAAAATTTCCTATTTTTTTGTTCTTAACATTTAATAGTTTAGAATCACAATAAACACATAAACCCGAAACTACGAAATACTCTTAACACAAATTTTAAGTTTAAACTTCAAATAATAGTCTAATAAATATACCAAACCGGAAAATAGCATTAAAAACATGTTTTTTATTCGGATTAAACGGATATCCGAATAATCCGAACAATCCGAATTTTTTAAATTTCCATATCCGAATCCGATCCGAATCCGAATTAATTATTCGGATATTCGGATTGATCCGATCCGAATATCCGAATAAGAATTCGGTTTTTTTGGGTTGCGATTTCGGTTTTTTTCGGATTTCGGATTTCTTGAACACCCCAAGACTTATAGACAACTACACAGGGTCCATGTTTTATAAGCTCTACCTGTTTACAACTTGTGGTTTGAAAGATCGTCACAATAGAATATACCAAAATAATAACAATTCTTTAAAACATCATATTTGCCAAACAAGAAGTTGACTTCTCTCACTTTCATATGATATTCTAGTTCAACTCCATCTTGTTCATACATATCTCAACTTACAAGCACCGCACCTTACGAGAAGCATATGTTGCACTCTGTCTAAACATACCATACTACATTTTGCTGAAAGTTATTCACATCTTTTTGGTATTAATGATGTCTAGGATTAAGATATAAGAAAGTTGGCTAAGTATTCATGTTTTAGATAATCGTAAGCCATTTTATTGACGATTTTATTCTTTATCCCGCTTCTTCTTTGTTGTTTCTCTTAATCGAATGATCGGTGTAAGAATCCCTCACCATGCAACGCCCATCTTCATCTCTCTGTTTCTGTCATATGTGTATTATGTTATGTTACATATGAATTACTTTGTATGTCTGAATATGGATATTGGAGCACAAGTATTTACTTTTGGCTATTCATGAAATTTGTCATGATACTGACCTTTAAAAAAAAAAAAAAACTCTAAACCCGAAAGCTAAACTCTAAATTGTTGAAGCTAAAAACATATGTATATATATATTTTAAGGTTCGACGAGCCGGTTCCAATGTTATTGGAACGAGTTAATTCAGAGCTCATTTGAGCCGGTTCCCCACCTTTTTTGTGTTCCTCAATAAGCCTCCACCGGTTTTATTTCCACCGAGCTAAAAAAAGATGTCATTGTCTCTAGTAATCTGAATACATTTTGTAATAACTATTTGCTTCAATTTATTCACCACAAATCAAGACAAACCTTTAAATTGGGATAAAATAACATTTCTTACATTTATGAGACTAACCAGGAAACCAAATATCTTAATAAAATTGATATGACCGTTATAGATTGTCCAATACTAAATAAACGAGTACCCCTCTAGATGGAAGAAGATTCTTTTTATAAAGTTACTAGGTTAAGATCCCGTGTGCAACACGGGTTAGGATAAATAAATTTCAACGACGACATAATGTAAAACACAAATAACGTGTAAATTGTTTATATAAATATGCAGTTTACAGTATAATAAATTACATATTAAACGATATGGTGTGTGTGTGTGTATACATATATACATACATATATGTATATATATATCTTTATATTCCTAAATCTCTAAATATTTCTATGTATATAACATTTATAGTTTTATATGTAACTTAACCGTATCTGTCTCTACATGTATTTCATGTCATCCGTTTTATCTTTGTGTTCTTAACAACGGATATAGGATATCAAATTTTACAACATTTATAGTCCGGATAACATGAAATACTTTTAAAACTAAGCAGCCATACACAATATATCATGAAAGGGCTAATGACAAATGCATTTTATAAGATCGATCACCCAATATAAATTAAGATGACATGACATTTTAAATATGGATTAAACCACTTCTCACTTGTGTTAAATTTGTTAAAAGTGGAGCATGGATTATGTTTTTAACGGGTTAAAAGGCAAAGAATAATATACTAAATTAACAATTAATATGAGTGAGATGACATTAAAAGGATTAAACCATTTTCTTTGGGTGAGATGAAGTGAAAGAGAGAAAAATAAGTGATGTGATGCTTATATGGAGTTAAAAGATATTAGAGTATACACAATGGCCTAATAGTTGGTTTCCTTATTAAATTCTTCCTTGAAGAATATGGGATGAAATTAATATAGTAACTTTTTAACTTTAAAATGTGTCAAGTGACACAAGATGGTCTAATTAGATACTAAGTGACACAACCACATTTTCGTTTATTATGTTAAGGATTAAGGATTATATTATTATTAATGATTACTTACAAATAATACAAAATTGTTGAACTGATAAAAACCGAGTACTTGTTCTTTAAGCTAAAGTTCTTTTATTTTGTTATTTAAATAACAATAACAATAAAAATAATAAGTAAACAGAGTATTTCATTTTCTTATACACAGAAGAATAATATGCACTCTCACGTGTCCATGGAGATGACCCATGACCTAATGGTCTAGTGGTATGGTGTCCATCTTTCCAAAATGGAGATAGTAGTTTCAAATCCTTGCATATGCAAGGTTAAGGGGATTTTGGTATAAATAAATTTGTTATTAAAAAAAACATGTCCATGGATATACTCCCATTCTTGAGGTCTTAAAATTTAGAAATTACAATTTACAACAACACACATTTATTATCGACATTTATTACTAATTACTAATTAATTAACTCGTAATAAAAGGAGAAACATGTTTAAAGAAAGGTTTTGTTACCATTAACAATTTTAATTATTCTTTTTTTAAACAAAGAATAAAAGCTTTAATGATTGAGAAAAAACTTGCCAAGTGGCACAATCTTGGTATAATTAGATGATAAGTGACACAAATAAATTTTTATTTATTATAATAGTAGATTTGGTATCATGTGCTAAGCTTAAAAAATTCCGAAGGTCCCTTAAAAATATCCTTCGGATTATAATTGCCATTTCCAGTAAAATCCTTGGTTTAGTAATACCAAGCATCTTAATTTCATTTTTGGTAAAATTATACAAAAGAATTTATTATGGCTTTGACATAATTAAGCAAAACTCATTAATTCTGTACATATTTGTAGTTTATCATCAAACTGGAATGTCTTAGAGACACATTCGTTTTGATTGACATGTATATGTTGAAGACGATTTGTTGTTATACGAATTTCACACGATTTGCCTAAATCCAATATAGATCCAAGAGGAAATGGAAATAATTGGGCATTAGTCCTTATCCATGTCGTGGCCAATTTTGGGATGAAATCATAGCCACATGATAACTAACACGTAAGATTTGTAGAACCTTGTATTCTTTTAAGAGTACTGAGGTTATCACTAGGGTGGACAACTGCCCTCCTTAAAAATTAAATTGTAACTTTGTAAGACAGTGTTTAAACAAAAAAATCTTGATTGCCCCCATAAAACTAGTTGCCCCAAGCAACCCTGTCCTCCGCCACATATAGGGCTTGGTTGACATCATCGGAATCTTACATCTTACAATACTAATAAAAGAAAATGTTGAAGCTTAGGTGTCAACCCTACATTTCTTTTAATTTATAATCTCTCATCTCATTCATTATAGATATTCATGGGTCATTGGTCAAAATTATTTTGTCAATTGAGTTATAACATAGTGTGGATTTTATTCATCATTGAGTTAAGTGCCTTTTCATACCCGGTTTGACCAACTATGCAACTTTAGTACATTTTTTTAAAATTTCATGCAAATAAACACCTAACGTTTCTAAAATCATGATATTTTAGTACCTTTTGTTAACCTTTTTTTCATTAGGGATAAAATAGTTTTTGTTTCTCTAATTTACTTAACCATTTGGTCAAAAATAAATGAGCCAGGCTACTTTAATAAAAACACAAACCGAAACAACTTTTTTAACAAAAAGAAACGAACTGAACCAGTTTTAACAAATTAATAAACTTACTGGACTACTTTTTAACAAAAATAAACGAACCGAACTACTTGAAAATGCAAACAAACCGAACCACTTTTTTTTGACAAAAATAAATGAACCAGGCCACTTTTTTTAGGAAAAATAAACGAACCAGTTCACTTTTGTTAACAAAAAAAAACAAACAATGGCACTTAACTCTTCATTATTTAAAGATTTACAAATTTCACATTTATAATCACCTTTAAAAACAATTGATGCTAAATACAATCAATTATTGGATTGATGGTTGTTTTTCAACATTGTATAAAATATATATATTTAGGTATGAATATATATTGTTTAATGGCATTGTGATCAAAATTATTGTCTATACACATTAATTGTTATCTTTTAAATATTGTTACTAATGAAATTATATTAAGTTCAAATTTTCCATCATGTGTAGTACATAGGGTGAAATATGGAAAAGATACATTTCATAAGTCGTGAACTGAAAAAAAATTATAATTCATAATTTACTTCGTACATTAAATTAATTTATAAATATTTTGATAATCACAATTGAAATAACGACCTTATTATTTTTATCACTTGACAAACTCGTGTAATACACGGGTTTAAAAGTTAGTTACTTAATAAAAGCTTTAATGTCTATTATACACACACTGTATTAATTTAGAATATTAATTTTGAACGGGTGTTTAACTATTTAGTATATGATCCGAGTTGACCTGAAACAAACAAAAAAAAGTTATTATATAGCGATAGAGAAATAACTCTAAAATTTTTCGCATCTCATGAAAAAAATTTATATATCCATCACTGTTTAAGAGCATCCACAATAAGAAATTTTTTTTATTGTTTAGATCCACATGGCGAGGACCAAACGAAGCCCAAGCGAACGTTACTATTGTGGAACCAGGTAGGGGGGGGGGGTTCCGAGAAAACAGACGGGCTAGTGGACAAGGTGGGCGGGTGGGCCCATTTGAATTTTTTTATTAAATCAATGTTTTTAAAATTATATATGTATATTACCTATATATATATAGTTCTAGATTTTTAATTATTTTTAATAAATTTATAAAAATAAATAAAATCTCATTAATTTAAAAGACATTAAAACGAGATCTCCGAAATACGTGTATGTATCTTATCGTACTCTCTTTCTCATAAGTCATCCTATTCGTAATTGTCACTCAGTAGCTTATTGCTTTCGTCCCAAAAAAAGACATTTACATTATTCATAAAATATACAAATTGTTGTGAACCACCGACTGTTTTACAATTGTGTATGTCACCTTTTCACTTTTTGTCAAACCAATAATGTGAGGTTGTCTCCTTAAATAGTCTTTGTAAATAGTTATTTTGGTATTATAAATACCATGTATTGTTACGATTAATATGCATCCCAGTAAGAAGATTAATAATTCTCACATTTCCACTTGTCTCTTGTTAACTTCAAAGTTCATATATTATTCTAATAAGTTTGTTATAGTTAGAGCTAATATTATAACACGTTATCAGCACGAGCCGCTTATATCCTAATCAAGAAAGGTAATAGGCACAAAGGTATCCACATAAGCATCATAAACACTTCTTTAATTATGTACATTGGAAATATATATATATATATATATATATATATATATATATATATATATGCATATACATATACTAAGTAATAACAATAATGTGTATAAACATTGTTATTAAAATTTGATAACTATTCTAACTTTTATTTATATATGCACAGTAATATTTCATTCAGAAGTTAGATTTATTTACACTAACAATTCTATTCTTATTATTATGCACACTAATTATATATTTTATAAAATAACTTTATTTAATATCTTATTTATTATCTTACTTTAAAATAATTAATATTATATATATACACACAAATACAAACGGTAATGTTACCGTTATAAAAAGGTAATACAACCGTTGTAAAATGGTTATAAATTTTCACCATAAATAACCAATTATCAACTCTATTTCATTTACAACAAACATTCTTCTTCTTAAGTTTATCCAAGATAAAGCTTTCAAGATGATTCATCCAGTTTTAATGTTAACTACCATAATGCTGATAATCTTATTGTTCTTAATTTGTAATCTCCCACCTAGAGAGTTTAATCTTTTCCTTTTTCTTTATCTATTTATAGTTTTACCTTTGTATTTTCTTTCAATTTTAATAAGTATGTAATCCTAATATTTATCTTATTTGTGTTTAGTAATAAAATGGCAAACATTGCAAAACTTGAATTTCCGGTTCTCAATATCACCGAAGATAATTATATGTCATGGACGGCACATGTCAAACGACATCTCAAATCAATGGGTGTTTTGAATACGATAACAGTGGGAAATAATTGTGAGGATCAAGACAAGGCAAAAGCCGATGTCTTCCTCCACAAACACATTGATGATATGTTACAATTTGAGTATTCAAATTGTGAGGATCCATGCATTTTGTGGGAAGATTTAATAAGCATATTTGATCATCAAAGGGAAGTTCTACTTCCCACTGCTAGAGATGAATGGAGCAATCTCAGGTTCCAGGATTTTAAAAAAGTAAATGAGTACACCTCTGCTTTGTTCAGAATATGCTCAACTCTCCGATTTTGTGGGCAAACTGTTACTAAAGGAGATATGTTGGAGAAAACTTTCTCCACATTTCATGCATCAAATATAACCTTGCAAACACATTATCGATTGCAGAATTTTAGGAGATACTCTGATCTAAATGCATTTCTCCTTGTAGCAAAAATAATCATGAATTATTGATGAAAAATCATCAATTTCGTCCCACGGGTTCGTTAGCAATACCAGAAGCAAATGTTGCTCACAAAAATTCTCATAAAAATTCTGGTCATAAATGGGAACAAAGTTGTGGACGTGGCCGTAGTCATTTTAACAAAAGGCATTTAAATGATCGTAACCATTCATTTAAATAATGGAACACTAATTCTTACGGTCGTGGCCGTGGCCGTGGTCGTAGCCAGAGAGCCAACAATTACCATGTTCCACAATATAACAATTCCAACCAACACAACAAATGGAATGAAGCTGGTAGGTCCGAAAACAATGGCACTTCTTGTTTTAGATGTGGAAGTACAAACCACTGGGCAAAGGCTTGTCGCACAGCTCCACATCTGTGTGAACTGTACCAAGCCTCCCTCAAAGAAAAAGAGAAAGAAGTTAACCATGTTGATAACTTTAATAATATCAATGCTGAGCTGAGCGTTGAAGACTTTGAGGTGGAACTCTGAAAAAAAGTTGCTTAACGACTATAATTAGATGCAATAATTAAGTGTGTTTCTCATTATTTTTAATTAGGTAGTTCCTCTTTCATGTACTGTTTGTTTTTCAATTAAATAAAGTTCTTATTAAAATATCATATGTCTTCGTTATACACTTATTATTTTTCTTAATATTTTTCAAGATTTAAAATGAAAATAATTGGAGCACAAGATCAAACAAATGAAGAAGATATATGTATAGTGGATAGTGGAGCCACACATACTATACTTATATCTAAAAAAATATTTTTATAAACTGAAACCAACAAAAGGGATCATCAATACAATATCAGGTCCTACAAACTTGAAAGAAGGAGTGGGAATGGCTAATTTAGCATTACCAAATGGTACAAAGCTCAAAATAGAAAATGCTTTATTTCCCCCAAAATCAACAAGAAATTTGTTGAGTTTCAAAAACATATATCATAATGGATATGATACTCAGTCAAGGACCGTTAATAATGAAAAATATTTGCATATCATAAGCGAAGATTAGATATTGGAAAAATTGTCAATGCTCCATTCTGGTTTGCATTATACATATATAAATGTGCCTCAAGCACATATGGCAGTTAAAGAAAATTGTTACGACTCTGGTATCATAAACTTATGGCATGACAGATTCGGCCATCCAGGATCCACAATGATGAAAAGGATCATTGAAAATACACCTGGGCATCCACTGAAAGGTCAAAAGATCCACAAACTAGATAAAATGTCTCAATGTACATCTTGTTCTCTTGGCAAATTAATTACAAGGCCTTCGCCATTAAAAGTCGATAAAGAATCACCAATGTTTCTTGAAAGAATTCAATGTGACATATGTGGACCAATTCATCCGCCATGCGGACCATTTAGATACTTCATAGTCTTAATAGACGCATCCAGCAGATGGTCTAATATCTCTTTATTATCGACTCGTAATGTTGCTTTTGCAAAATTTCTTGCTCAAATTATCAAATTACGTGCACATTTTCCTGATTATACCATTAAAAGAGTAAGGCTTGATAATGCGGGAGAATTTACATCACATGCTTTTTATGATTATTGCATGTCTGTGGGGATTGTTGTAGAACACCCAGTTGCTCATGTACACACACAAAATGGCTTAGCCGAGTCGTTGATCAAACGCCTACAGCTAATAGCTAGACCATTAATAATGAGGACAAAACCCCCTGTTTCTATTTGGGGTCATGCAATTATGCATGCTGGATCATTAATCCGTGTGAGACCAAGTGCAAATCATAAATACTCTCCTACGCAACTTGTTTATGGAAATAAGCCAAATATCTCTCACCTTAGAATTTTTGAGTGTGCTGTGTATGTTCCTATTGCACCACTACAACGCACAAAAATAGGTCCCCAAAGAAGGTTGGTAATATATGTTGGATATGAAACGTCTTCCATCATAAGATACCTTGAACCTTTAACAGGTGATGTATTTACAGCACGTTTTGCTGATTTTCATTTTAACAAGACAATATTCCCGGCATTAGGGGGAGAAATGAAAAAGCAAGAAAGAGATATATCATGGTGTGTGCCATCATTATTACACCTAGACCCAAGATCAAAACAAAGTGAGACAGAGGTTCAAAAATAATACATCTACAAGAAATTACCAATCAGTTACCTGATGCATTTACTGATATAAATAGGGTCACTAAATCTCGTATACCAGCTGCTAATGCTCCAGCTCGAGTTGAGATTCCAAGCAAGCAAAATAATAATAATGCACCTCATGAATCCCAAAAACGTTTAAAACGTGGAAGGCCAATCGGTTCAAAGGATAAAAATCCTCGAAAAAGAAAGGGCTCTGAAAAGAATACTGACCCTAAGGATGGAATGAATGACAGAACCTTCTATCAGGAAAGAATAAATAATATAACATTCCCTCAGGAAGAAATAAATGATTCCAATAAGGAATTGTCAATCAACTATGGTCAATCACATATAATGTGGGATCGAGATGAAATGGAAAATATTGATGATATATTTTCTTATTCTGTGGCAAGTGATATCATGGAAGGAAATGATGACCCTAAACCAAAATCTGTAGATGATTGTAAAAATCGACAAGATTGGAACAAATGGAAAGATGCTATGCAAGCTGAATTAAACTCACTAAACAATCGAAAGGTTTTTGGACCTATTGTCATTACACCAAAGTCAATGAAACCTGTAGGATATAAATGGGTTTTTGTGAGAAAACGAAATGAGAAAAATGAAGTTACAAGATATAAAGCAAGACTTGTAGCTCAAGGTTTTTCTCAGAGGCCATGAATTGACTATGAAGAAACGTATTCTCCTGTTATGGATGCTATTACGTTTAGATGTTTAATCAGCTTAGCAGTCTCTAAAAATTTAGAGATGCGTCTTATGGATGTTGTCACAGCTTACTTGTATAGATCACTAGACAGTGACATTTATATGAAAATTCCCGAAGGATTTAAACTCCCCGAAGCATTAAGCTCAAAGCCTAAGGAAATGTATTCCATCAAATTACAAAGATCCTTGTATGGACTGAAACAATATGGAAGGATGTGGTACAATCGTTTGAGTGATTATTTGATAAGCAAAGGATACACAAATAATCTTATTTGTCCATGTGTCTTCATCAAGAAGACAACATCAGGATATGTGATCATAGCTGTGTATGTTGATGATCTCAATTTAATTGGGACACAAAAAGAAATTAATGAAGCGGTTGCTCTTTTAAAGAAAGAATTTGAAATGAAAGATCTTGGAAAAACCAAATATTGTCTTGGTTTACAAATTGAGCATATGCATAATGGGATACTTATGCATCAGTCAACTTATACTGAGAAACTCTTAAAACGTTTTATATGGACAAAGCAAATCTTTTAAGCACACCGATGGTTGTTAGATCACTCAATGTTGACAATGATCCATTTCATCCTTGCGAAGATAATGAAGATATTCTTGGTCCCGAAGTACCATACCTCAGTGCAATTGGAGCACTAATATATCTTACTAACTGTACAAGACCTGACATTTCTTTTGTAGTTAATTTATTGGCAAGATTCAGTTCATCCCCTACTAAAAGACAATGGAATGGCATTAAACATATTTTTCGGTATTTAAAAGGAACTGCTGATTTAGGTTTATTTTATCCTAACGATTCAAAAGAAGGGTTAGTTGGTTATGCAGATGCATGTTATTTATCTGATCCCCATAAAGCAAAATCTCAAACTGGATACATATTTAAGAATGGAGGAACTGCAATTTCATGGCGTGCTCAGAAACAAACACTCATTGCAACATCTTCAAATCATGCTGAAGTCGATCATTGCATTGCACGAAGCCACAAGAGAATGCGTATGGTTAAGATCTATGTCGCGACACATATTGATTTCTTGTGGACTGGAGAAAGATGGAATTCCAGCTCCTATCTATGGAGATAATGCAGCTTGTGTCTCGCAAATGAAGGAAGGGTATATCAAAAGTAATAGAACAAAGCATATACCACCAAGATACTTTGAGTATACTCGGGACCTTATTAAAGACAATCAGGTTGAGATGAGATATGTCCAATCCAGCAACAACTCAGCTGATCTTTTCACAAAAGCACTTCCCACAGCAACATTCAAAAAACATGTCTATGATATTGGCATGCGCCACGTACGGACAATGTAACGACCTGCAACTTGAGGGGGAGCTATCTACTGCACTCTTTTTCCCTTAGCTAAAGCTTTTTTCCATTGGGTTTTTCTTTAGCAAGGTTTTTAATGAGCCAGTACTTCAAGACCCCGAAGTTTTGAAAAGGTGTCATCCAAGCGGGGGAGTGTTGTGAACCACCGACGGTTTTTACAATTGTGTATGTCACATTTTCACTTTTTGTCAAACCAATAATGTGAGGTTGTCTCCTCAAATAGTCTTTGTAAATAGTTATTTGGTATTATAAATACCATGTATTGTTACGATTAATATGCATCCCAGTAAGATGAATAATTCTCACATTTCTTATTCACTTGTCTTTTGTTAACTTCAAAGTTCATATATTATTCTAATAAGTTTGTTATAGTTAGAGCTAATATTATAACACAAATAAGATATTTACATAATTTTGAATGTTGCATGCAAATAGTGGTTTTCTAGGCAATCGATATGCCCAATTAGATAATGAACTCGATTATTATATACTAGTAATACTAATGTCATGTTTGCTAACTTATTATTTTATACTTACTCGTGGTTTGTCATCTTATGAGAATGCCTTAGGGCCATACTTGTCTATACAATCTATACTTGTTTTAATTGACTTGTACGTGTTGAAAACAATTTGTTGCTAAATCATAGTCTGTCATCTGGTAAACTTTGTTGTTTTTCTTTTGTGATTTTTATGGGTATCACATGCTTGGTGTATTTTGGTTTTTTAATCTAACCAGCCGTTTCAGAAAGAACATATAAGTTCATAAGATATGGGTAAATCTTATAACTATACACATAGCATGATAACAAGGCATAAGTCCCAGGCCATGGCATGGCCAAATTGTTTGAAGATGAAATCCCAAGCTATGTGATGACCAACTTCTATTAGGGATGAGATCGGTATCATACCTGATCTTAATTTTCTTAAAAACGTTGTACCGGTACCTGGTACCATGTATTCATCTCTAACTCCTAGGATTTTGGAGATTTTATTAAGGAGCGTGTAACTTTGCTCCAAGTGCATATACTATGTGTGGTTACTTCTGCATGTGTTTACACACACTGTATTTCTATATAATTTAGTGTTAACATCATGTTTTAAGCATGTATTTATTTTAATGTTGAAATCTAATATAAAAAATTATGGTAGAACAATATATTTGAAACGAAAATAGATTTTATAATAAAAAGGAGAGCATAGCAGTTGTAAAGTATGGTACGCCTATAGTGTTTTGGGACGTATTTGTCTATCTTATGGTGACGTTAACATCTACCTTGTTATCGTAACCTTATGGTGGATCTACTATAAAGCTACAATAACACAAAACGAGTTGTTTTGAATCATTTCAAATACCTTATGGTGAACCTTATTGGTTCCAACTATTGCCTTTTGGTCATTGTCGGTCCTAACTAACGAATTGGTCACTGATGGTCCCAACTTTTAATGTATTTGTTTCTAACGGTCCGCGGCTAACAGAATCCTAACGTCGTTAGTTTAAGGTCGCTGGAAAAACGTTTTTGGCCAGGAAAGTCATTTTTTTTCGGAAAACACCACCTAAACACCACCACCAATTGACTCACCGCTAACCAACCACCATCACTTAAGCACCGTCAACTGATTACGGCGATGGTTCTAGGGTTCCGGCGACCTCAATAATTGGGGATTTTACTAGAAAAATGTTCCTAAAGTTACGATACAAAGTTACCATGATGTTTGGGACAAAATTGTTGAGTTTTCGGGAAAAAATGTGTGTTTTCCGGCCAAAAACGTTTTTCCTGCGACCTGAAACTAACGATGATAGAATTCTGTTAGTCGCGGACAGTTATAAACAAATACATTAAAAATTGGGATCGTCAGTAGCCAATTCGTTAGTTGGAACCGACAATGACCAAAAAACGATAGTTGGGACCAATAAAAATCAATTTTCCTTAGATACTGGTAGGTTGTTTCTATTTTGTAACTCCTATGAATCCTCCAAACATTATAATTATAAGATAAGATAAAAATTGATATGTCGGCGCCACATAATTTAGAAAGTAAATACTTTGACTTTTTAGGTAAATGTTTTGGAGATATACATACTTCTTATGTGTTAGTGGTTGGATATCCATTTGTTAAAACACCTATACAAGCTGAGCTGCCCCAGTTCGATTCACATGTTCAATATGTTTTTATTTTTTTTGGGGTATGTTTGACACCATTTTCCCACTCATATCCTTCATTTATCTGCATGCATTCGATATCTGCAAAACAACTGTGAAGTTTCTGCCCTTTTATATTTCGATTTTGTAGGCCATTATTTGATTTTGTTTCTTTTATTTTCGTTGAATGTTACTGCTTATGTTTAGCTCTGCTGAGCATCGATAGTGTATGTAATTTATTTGTTATTATTTATGTTAATTTTATTGTATGTAACTGCATTTCGTTTTGCAACTCGAACGCAAATTTCTGGTATTTTATTTGTTGTGATTGCTCTTTTGTTTAAATTAGGTTTTAATGTTTGTTACATCGGTTAAACCCGGACGTTGGTAAAACCCGAGCGTTATTAGTAAAACCCGGGTGTTGGTAAAACACGAGCATTCTTGGTAAAACCCAAGTGGCATCGAGTCAACGTGAATTCGGTCGATATCGGTTACGAACATCATGACGCAACATGCCTGGTTGAAAACTAGTTATAATTATGTATGCAGTGGCTACATTCGATATGCTTTAAAAAGATGTAAATAACATCTTGCAGTAAGGTGACAATATGAACGGGTTGGGTTGGATTTAATTGATGGGTTAGAATAGGTTTGTATCAGGATGGGTATGAGTCATGATAAATTATTAAAATAGAAGGTTAGAATGAGTATAAGTCATTAGTCAAGATGAATAATGAGTAAAGTTAACTCATCTTGACCCAAGAAAATGTTAAAATACAAAGGATTTTAAAAACCACTCAAAAAAATTCCAAAAAAATAATAAATCAAAATATATATAAAAACGCAAAATGTAAAATAACTAAAATGTTTTTCACGTCGTCCTCGTTGATTAAAAAAACCGGTTTTTGTCTTAGTTCAGGTTCAATTTTTTTGTTTTTTTTTTCGGTTTAGTTTTGCTTTTTTTTCATTTCCATCGGTTTCGATTTCTCGGTTTCTACTCCGTTTCATGGGTTTTGTTTGAAATAAATTTGGATAGAGCTTGTTTTAGTCCATTCTAACCCATAAACAAGCTTATTCTAACCCATAACCCAAAACTTCCTAACCCGCCTTGATCTTATTGCAAAATTCTTTTGATTCATCCGGACTCATTTTAATTTGAGTAAAGTGTCATTTTCGTCCATGTAGTTTGACAAATAATGCGAATTTAGTCCCAAAAGTTTATTTTTTGCATACGGGCCCTCCACGTTTCCCAGTTCTTGCCAATTACATTCAAATCACTAACTCCATTAAATTTAATCGTTAAGCCAGGGGTAGATATGTCTTTTCACTATTTCTTTATTATAATACTTATTTTAGTGAACTGCGGTCTTTGTCCTTGTGGTTTGTCAAAATTTGCGGTTTTAGTCAAATAGTTTCAAGTTTGCAATTTTCCTATTTGTAGTTTCATTTCACTTGCAATCAAACACGAATTTATTAACCTCGTTTATTAACCTCACGTGACGACTCTCTCCCTAAATAAACTTCAGTCATAATTCGCAAGCCCCCTCACGTGAGGGGCTGGGGTGTATTTGGGGAAAAAAAACAAGGAACAAAACAGCCCCTCACGTGAAAGGCACGCTGATGGGTTTAACTACCAGACTTAACGATATTAGGGAATTCGGGTTTAATTGCAAGTGAAATGAAACATAGGGAAGAAAACTGCAAATTTGAAACTACTGGACTAAAACTGCAGATTTGGACAAATTAGAGGGACGAAAAACCACAGTTCACTAAAATAAGTATTATAATAAAGAAAGGGTGAAAAGACATGTCTACCCCTGACTTAACGATTAAATTTAACGAGGTTAGTAATTTGGATATAATTGGCCAGAACTGGGAAACGTGAATGGTCCATATGCAAAAAATAAACTTTTTGGACGAAATTCGCATTATTTGCCAAACCACAGGGACGAAAATGTCACTTTACTCTTTTAATTTTAAAAGTTATCCAAATTGACTCAAAACAACCCTTTTGGGTTTGTTTTACCACACTTCTACTCGTTTCTTTCAGATGGTTCTGATTCATATAGTATTATTGTTGGTACCAAGTTTTTAAGAAAATCAAAAAATTCGGTACCAATACCGGTATGGTACCGAGCCCATCCTTACTATGAGCTAAACTTTGTTTAACATTGTTATATTTGTGCTCTAAGTAAGGTTGTTTAAAAAACTCGTGACTCGGAGCCCGCTCGGATTTTGTTTAGAAATAGCGCGACATGACCCGACTCATTTCGTAGCGAGGCGAACTGGCTCGGTTTGACTCGCTCATTAGCTTGCCTTGACCTGGCTTGGATTATTTTACTTTAAATATATTTTGCTTTTTTATATTCATATAATATATTAGTTAAATGTTTTTTAGAAAAATGAGACGGGATAAATCACACCCAATCTTAAATCCTGCTCAAATCACAATTCCTAATATTATGGAGTAGTTGTTACATAACAATATTCTCGTTCTTATTTCTCAATACTCTTGCATTATTATTATTGAAGGTTGGTTCGGATGCTAATGATTTTGTTTTGTAATTGGTTTTATATGATTACTAGTTTGATCCTTCCGTGTTACGGGAGTTTATTTAAAGTTTTGTTTTTAATCGTTTTGCTATTTTATGATGATTATTATTTTTTAACATAGTTTTGTTTTAATTTAATACATATGCATTAGTTTGTTATTATATTTTTTAACGTTTGGGTTTTATCAGTTGAGATGTTTAGGTTTTTTAGATTTTTAACGAACAAACATAAACGAACATGAGCATGTTGATTTTTTTAAATGTACAAACATGAACACAAATATTTGTCTAATGAAAAAAAGGCGTTGATGTAGTTGACGATGGTGGGTTGTATTGGAAGTTAACCGACGATGGAGATGATAGACCAACAACTAAGAACACGTAAAGTAGATAAATTAAATTAGGGTTTGATAATTAAAGTGTTTATCAATAAATGAGATCTTATAACCCATTTGAGGGCTATTAGAGTTTGGTAAGACACATAACCCGTAAAAATTATTCTTTGATAATTAATGGGTTATTTCACAAATAAATGAGATGTTATAACCCGTTTAAGGGTTATCCGGGTTTGGTGAGACCCATGACCCGTGAAAATTATTGTTTGCTTATGAAATAGTTTTACAAATAAATAAGATGTTATAATCCATTTAAAGACAATCCGGCTTTGGTGAGACTCATATCCGTGAATTCGGGTCAAATGCATGAGAAGCCTCCATTTATAAATCAAGCAATCTGGTGGCTCTAGAGAATGGAGGGAACAACCTGAGAGTGACACATAGGATCTTATGATAGACAATTATATAGATATATCGTTTTTAATCTATTTGTATTTGGTTGAACTCGTTATAAACTTATTTTGCTTTTGGTTGAAGTTTATTATTATTTTTCTCAAAAAAACTAAGCCAAACTGAGAGCTCAAGCAGGGGCGGAATAATGTATTAGGTTGGGGGCGACCACTCACCTTAATTTTTTTTTTTTTGTGTTATTTTTATGTGAAAACCTCGATCGCCCCCCCTTGAAATTAGTGTTAAGTCCTGATGTCGCCCCCACAAGAAAATAATTCATTGATCCGCCACTGAGCTCAAGCACAATTTTTCAGCTCGATTTTATGATCTAGCCGAGCCCAGAGTTTGCCATCGTGAACAACCGTAGCTCGATAATACATCTATCATCAACTTAAGCGACTTCATTACCATTATAGATGATCAGGGAGTTAGTGTACAAATACAAGGTACTATTGAATGTTATTTAAATATTTTTGTATATACTTTCATCTATAGATCTTTGAATGCATTTAATTAAATTAATATATAAAGTCCGTTGAGAATGCGTGTGGGGTTGTTGGAAAGAAGAAACCAGACCCGCGTGATTTTAATGGTCGACATGTTTTACATCACATGCCAATTTCAGACGCTTCTGTTTATAATACACAGGGTTCATTTGCAATTTTGCTAATCCTTCAAGGTCTTATTTGAAAGTTCTATTGACAAAGGAAAAAAGTACAAAACACGGCACACTTTGAGTTTGAGCCACACAAATGCTAGGCATGGGACACGTGGATAAATCAGGAGCACACAATAAGTCAAGACAAATATTATTAGCCAAAATAATGTTGTTTTTTTAATATTTGAATTACTTTTATCTGTTTATGTTTATGGTAGAACTAAATATGCAAAGTGCAAACTACTTATGTTTTGTTGTTTATGTGAATACCTATAAATAAACTTATGTTACTTTACATATTTTTTTTGTTTTCTACAAGATTATATGTAACTCCAAATAAAGCATAAATACGACACAAATACAATTATGTTTTTTTATTGTCACGCGTAACTTGTTTAATAAATATGTTGTGTTCTGATTGAGAATTCAACCATCAACCGGTATAACCGTTTACAATGTGACCACAACTTGTCTATGTTTACAATGTACACAAATGTTGACTAGGTTGAGGTAAATTGGTATACGAGTCGTATTGTTTTACATAACTTAAGTAATTTCGTTATTTCTTTTACATAAATAAATATATGGTTTTTATTCAATTCATTGATTTAAACCGATCGTCTGTTAACATAAAACTGTTGCAAACCCTAATAATGTCTAGTTTTCATAAACTTTGAAAGTTAGAGAATTATATAAAATGAAATGAATCAAACTATATGCCTAAAGTAGAGATATATGAATACTTGTATTTTTATAGCTTAATATGACATTTAACTGGAATTAAAATATATACCTACGTACATTAACACTATGTTCCCGAGTTTCATTTAACAAGAGAAAAGAAAGGTAAGGAAAAAGAAAGGAAAGGACAGGAAAAAATGTGTTTTCATTTCGTGTTCCCGAGTTTAATGAAAAGAAAGGAAATTAAACATATTGTGTGTTCCCGAGATGGAAAAGAAAGGAAAAGAAACTTGCATTTTTACTATTATACCCTTTGAACTAAAGCTTTCAACCCTTCAACAATATTTGCACCTGCGCATTCTTGCTCACCTTTGGCCTCATGGCAGGTCATGCACAAATTAACACCTGCACATTCTTGCTCACCTTTGGCCTCATGGTACCTGTCATGCACAAGTTACCAATATAGAACGTTATCACACAACACAATATTTAAAACAAAGATAAGCATTATATCAAAAACCAATGTTAATTATTACTTGGATCTATTTGAGTGTATGTTAGATGTTTGTCTAGATGAATCATGAATCAGTTTGAAGTAGTGTACTTTATTTGTTTAATTAAATTAGTTTTTCGTTATATAATGCCATTTACTTTAAGGCCTTATAAGGTCAAACCGTGAAACCAAACCGTTAGTAACGGTTTGGCTTGGTTCGGTTTTTATGTTCAACGCTTCGGTTTTAGATTTTGATTATCAAAAACCGTTAATAACGGTCCGACTCACAAACACCCCAAGCATATATGCTTCAAAATACCACTAAAGAATTATAAAGCAAGATTTAAGAGAATTGGTGGTATTTTTTCGGTTTGTTTTAGTTTCGGTCCATAATGAACGTAACGAAAACTGACCGAATGTCGGTTTTGTTTCTGTTCTTTTTTATTATTTTGTTTTAGTTACGGTACCATGACGAATGTGACGGAAACTTATTGAATTCGCGTATACTCGCGGCGTTTTATTTCAGTTCTAGTATCGTAACGAAAACCGACTGAATGCTGATTTTGTCGGGCGATGGTTGGGGCGAGAAAGAGGTGGAACACCGCCCCCCCCCCCCCCCCCGACGATATTTGGGCGAAAAGGGGCGGGGGCTATTTGTCGCCTGAAAAGTTTGAAGAATATTAATATATTATTAATATGTGTGTGTGCAATATATACACATATATATATACTAGGGTATAGCCTGTGTTACACACGGGTAAAAAACATATCAACAAGCATAACAAATTTAAACAACAAATTCATGCATAACTAAGTTATTGAATAAGTGTTACCTTAAATTTAATCTTCAGATTCTAAAGAGTTTAAAAGATCATCAAAATTTGATTCATAGTTCTCACACTCTAACAACCATTTTACCTTCTCGCTAACTTTATTTTCCAAATCCAAAAGTGCCCTTTCTTTTCTAACATTAGCAATATTCAAGTGATTCAAATCTCTTAAAAAAACATAGATTCTAATATTGATTTAAGATAGTGCCCGTGTTACACGCGGTGGAACATATTTAAAACATAGTATATTTGTAACATCATATAAATTTAATCAAATGCAAATGCTGTACTTATAAATAAATGATATATTTCAATATTGTTCCAAATGATAGTATTTGAACCAACAATATTGTAACATCCCGAAATTTCTAAAAATAATATTTAATATATTATTTATTTATGATGGAAAAGTTTACTTGAGTTAGTAGAGAATTAATAAAATATTAAGGATGGAAGGATAAGTAGGCTAATTAGATGGAGTTAATTATGGACCAAAAAGGAAAAATGGGCCTTAAGTCCATGGGCTTCAGGGAGTATAAATACCCCTTAAAACCCTAATCCTTTCCATTTTCATACATCTCTACACCATAGCCTCCACCATCAAAACACACACTTAACCCAATTCTCGTTTTTGAGAAAACCACCCACAAAGACACAAAGATTCCTGGAGATCTAGTTGTCGGATCGGTCCCAAATTTTAACTGAGTGTTCATGGTATATAAATGAAGATTCCCACCGATTAGATCTTCGATCAGAGGTCGGGAAGTACGGTTTTTATCAGCATAACCGCAGCAGCTCAAAATGAGGATTTCTGGCCACTGTTTCACTATTCCGGCGACTGTAGCGGTGGTTTCCAGCGAAGGTGAGCTGATGGGTTCGTAGATCGGGACGAGATGGTTCCGTGGCCGCTTGAATCACTCAAATCGGAGTTCGTTTGATATGGTTTTGAGTATCTCGAGTGATTTCAAACAAAAACCTCAAAGTCAGCCGAGCTCAGTTAAAGAATGGATTTACAACTATCGGAGGAAGAAGCAGAGTTCAGGTGAGTTTCTAGCCCCATTTCCTTGTTATGTTTTCGCGGCTGTGTGCATACTCGATGTGAAGTGTGAATCACTTACCTTAAGTGGTAAGTGTATGCTATAGATGTTATTCGAGGTAGCTATTATATAATACTTGTCAGTGCGTGAACGATCTTCGGATATTGCATGCATCGTCAAGGATAGTGATAGTTAAGTGGTTATTAGTGTGTATGAATGCTATGATGTAACTTGGTTATTATGTAAATGATGTAATGATATGAAGTGTGTTGTAAACAAGTAGAGGTAGAGTGTGTTAGAAGTAGCAAAAGTCTAGTAAGAGTGTTAGTGGCATGACGAAAGTACGTGGTAGGGTAAGCCTATACGTGACTTCGTTATTAAAGTGGCAAAGTGGCATAACGTTATACGTTATTAAAGTGGCAAAGTGGCATAACGTTATTCGTTATTAAAGTGGCTAAGTGGTAGGGGTAAATAAGAGGTTAAGTGGTAAGGTGAGCAGGTTAGATAGTGGACTATGTGTCTTCGGATACGTATATGATGCATGTAGTGGTTGTATGACAAGTTTCTTGATTAAATAGAACTCACTCAGCGTAGCTGACTTTTAGTATGTACGCAGGTGAGCTGATTGTAGAGTTACATGAGGACGACACATGGCATGGATTGAATGACTGGCATCTAAAGTAAGAAGAAAAGATGTTTTAAATATAATGTTTTGTGTTTTGGTATCAAATAAAAGATTAAATGTTTTGTAATAAACGGTTAAAGTTTTATATTCCGCGAAAGTTTTGATTAACTCTGATTTGTAGAACTGTGTTTATGAGTAAATCCGACGCTAAAGTAGGGCTACCGGGAATGGGGCCTTACAAATATATTTTAAACCCGAGTAATATTTAAAACGAAAGTACGAAATAATTCGTAGTAGTTGTAGAGATTATGATATTGGATTTAAAATTGAAATAGATTGTAAGATAATTTTGAATTTCGATTTGTTATTATTAAAGTCTATAACTTATTTTTGTAAAGTTCATATAAATGTTGAAAATTATAGTCAAATCATTATTCATTATCATTATTATAAAATAAAGTCTAAATCATATACCAAAGATGCATACAATTACCGAAAAGTTAATTTGAATTTGTAATTTATATATACAATATTGTATATTGTATACAATTACCAAATATATTTTTTATATATACAATATTGTATATTGTATATATTGTATATGACCCTTAAGTTATTAACCTTTATAAACACAATTACATTAAGTTGTTTAAATGTAACAATATAGTCAAAATTTAAATGTATATAAAATAATATATTTTAGTCAAATCATTATTATTAATATGAACCATTAATTATAAATTAATGGTTAATCATATAACAAAAATGTTTATAATTACCATATTCAAAGCATTAACCTCCACTGACCTTAAATATGTAAGGTGAAATTTGAGTGTGTGATCAATTTTATAACTATCCATTACATATATTTATTTATGTAAGATATAATATAAATAGAAACAATAATAAACTTTTGAAATTAGAATATAAATAGTAATCAGATAGTTTTGTAAATTATCAAAATAAGGTAATATTCAATATTGATGTTAATTAAAGTGTGATTGGGATAATTAAAGTATTTAAATTACAATATTCATGTTAATTCGGTTATTTAAACAAATAAGGAAAGTCAAACTAAATAAATTGTATTAATGTGATAATTAAATATGTACATGAATATACATGATTATTCAAAAAATAAATACAAATCAATATAAAAAAATACATCTCATAAAGTCATCCTCAATCCGTGAAATTAGATAATATGAGTGGGACAATAATCTGAAATAATAAAATCGAATATTAATATTGATATTATGGATTATTTTAATTATAATTAATAACCAAAAAATTTTAAAGGTGTTATCGGAAAAACGAAATCGTGAGAATGACCACGGTATTTCGGATTTTTCCGTAGAATTTAAATTGAAATTATGTTGTATGACTCGTGAAATTCACCTGAAATTATAAAGTAGAATATTAATGTTGATGTTATGAAACATTTGATAATTTATAACCGAAAATTTTAAATGTCTTACCGGAAAATAACAAATAATGATAATAACCATGGTATCTCCGTTTTTTATTAAAAAACTAAAATCAAATATTCCGTAAATCAATCGGGCAAATTACCTTAAATAATAAAGTTTTGTTATAACATTGATATTATGGAATATTTGAATTATAATTTATAACCGGATAATTTAAATGTGTCTTACCGGAAAAACGAAATAATGATACTGAATATGGATGAAGCTGATTTATATTTAGAACTTAGAAGAAAAACATGTATAACAAAAAAACAGGAAAAATATTAAACTTCAAATAAATATAAAACACCCATTGTTATAGGTATAACACATAAACGGAAAATTTACCGGAATAACGCAAATATGTAGAAATATTAGCTTCCTCGACGTTTTTAATTTAGAACCTAAACTGATTTAAAAAAAATCAGTTAACAATGAAAATACAGATAAAAAGGTCAGATCTATAATAACCGGAAGAAAATATGATGTTGCCGGAAAAATATATAAACTTGCCGGAAAATCACATTGTTGGCCATTAAAGTATAATATATAACCTTACCGGAAAATGATTAATCTCAATATACATTACCGGAATATAAAAGATGGTGGATGGTGGAGTTAGTAAGCTGTGAGAGAGAGAGAGAGAGATTAAAATGATTATGATGGAAAATTATAAGGTTTAAATAGTGTGTGAGATGACACGTGCCAGAATATTAGAGCACATGAGAATGAAAACATGCTGACTGGATTGCACATGTGGACAGCCTAGAAGAAGGCTAGGCGCCACACGACACAAAAACGCCCCAATTTGTAGCCCTCCACTACGCATAGGCTAAGTACCGATTTCTCCCAATTATTATTCATTGGTTGATGACATGATATAGGATGTATAACCAGAAATCCAAACAAGCGCAAGTGAATTAACGAGAGGAGGTAGGTATAAGTTGAGGAGTGAAGGAGTCTGATTGGGTCCCACCGCCATAAATAAAACCAATACCTCTCTTTCTCTCACCAATTCCATTTCACCATCCATCTAGAGAGAGAGAGAGAGAGAAGAAACACATACCACTTTCTCTCTCTAAACTCTCATCCATGGACTCCAACTCCGTCAAGGTCTCACCACTCGACCTCGTCACGGCGTTACTTAACGACGCATCGATGCCGTTATCCTTAATCATGGAGAACCGTGAGCTGATGATGGTGCTCACCACCTCCGTTGCGGTGCTGATCGGATGCGTCGTCGTTATGGTCTGGCGGAGATCGGCCACCAAGAAGGTTGCTGAGTCGCCGGTGGTGGTGGTCCCCAAGAGAGTGGTGGAGGAAGAGGAGGTGGATGATGGCAAGAAGAAGGTTACCGTGTTCTTCGGGACGCAGACGGGAACTGCTGAAGGTTTTGCCAAGGTGATGATGGGTTTGGTTTAGTTAATTATCAGCAACGAACGAGCGTTTTGTACCGAGTGTCGGTACTGGTATTTTTAATGGTACCCGGGCCGATTAAACACGCAATTGGTTTTAAATTAGGGATGAGCGTTTTGTACCGTGTATAGAGGTACTGGTAGTGGTACACGGTTTTTAATGTTTTCGGTATCGGTTGCTTTGGTTTATTTATATTTTGATATTTTTAATTGTACCGGTACCGATCAAACACAATTGGTTCTAATTAGGGATGAGCATTTGTACCGAATATATGGGTAACGGTACGGGTACTCGGTTTTTAATAGGAAATATATAGGTAGTTTTTAATGTTTCGGTCTAGGTACTTTTGGTTTAGGTGTTTTTCGATATTTTTGATGGTACCGGTTCTGATCGAACACAATCTGTTCGATTTTAAATGTTTTCGGTATTGGTACTCGGTTTTTAATGTTACGGTATTGATGCCCTTTGGTTCTGGTTTTTATTGGTATTTTCAATTGTACCGGTACTCGGTTTTCATGTTTTTGGCATCAGTATTTTTTGGTATTTTCAATGGTACCGATACTCGGTTTTTCATGTTTCCATCGGTATTTCCAATGGGAGCAGTAGTCGGTTTTTCATGTTTTCGGCATCAGAACCTTATGTCTAGGTATTTTTAGTGGTACTGTTGTCTATCGGTACCGCACGGAAAAAACCGGTACGGTTGTATGGTATATTTTTTTAATTGTTTTTGGTATCGGTATTTTTCAGCATAGTCCCGGTATGGTGCTGATGTCATCACTACTTTCAAAAATTCAATTATGGATGATTTTAGTGTTGTTGACATGATTTATTATTGTTGTGTAAAGGCACTTGTGGAGGAAGCTAAAGCTAGATATGAAAAGGCAGTGTTTAAAGTAATTGATTTGGTGAGTATTTGACTTTACTTTACAGATATGAAATTAGATGCACATGTTCTGATCAGATTCTTTGATTCATAAAAGTTTGAACCATTTAATTAAATTGAATTTGTTATCCAAACTGTAGGATGATTATGCTGCTGATGATGATGAGTATGAGGAGAGACTAAAGAAGGAATCTTTGGCTTTTTTCTTTTTGGCTACGTAAGCCTGCCATTTAATTGCTATGTTGTTGGAACTTTTTAAGTCAAAAGTTATTTATTGATAAACAATTAAACATTAAATTGTTATGATATTTATATAACTGTATAATATAATATAAGGGGTGGTGGTAGATGAGTATTTATTGAATGAATTTGTTTATGATGTTGATTGTGTAGGTATGGAGATGGCGAGCCAACGGATAATGCTGCTAGATTCTATAAATGGTTTACTGAGGTAAACGTCATGCGATTAGTAGATCCATTATTGTATTTAACTAGAATTTGCATGTTGATTTAAAATTTTTTGTTACTTGTTTAGGGCAAACCTAAAGGAGAATGGCTTAATAAGCTTCAATATGGAGTGTTTGGCCTTGGTAACAGACAGTACGAACATTTTAACAAGGTACAATTTAGTATGATGCTGTATGTGTTTTCCCATACCTCGTCAGGTACATTACAGAAGATCTTCCCGTATCGTACGGACTGCCTTATTTGGGCGGGAGTATTCCCCCTTCCGCCCTTGTGCGGGATTGTTCCCGGCTTTGCTCATTCCCTCAGGTGACACTGAGTGGTTGAGAGCTAAGTGCCTTGTGCGTGTAGCCTTGCTGCGCGGGTGGCCTTCCCTGATGGCTTGTATCCGAGGCTGCGGGGACAGGCGGAGTCCTTCACCATTGGGAGGCATTTCCTGCGGGACCAGCTTGCGTACTGCGCGTAAGGACGTCACGTCTCTGAGCATGGTTGGTCCTGCGGATCCAGTTGGTTTCTGCGCAGACGTTCCTCTTCAAGGTGAGTCTTGCGGGTCCAACTGGACTCTGCTGGGACCTACCTCTTCAAGTCCCCCCAGTCCAATGTTCTTCTCATGAGTGTTTAATAAAGTGAGGTGAACTTTTGGACTTGAGCAAAGGGTTTTGAAAAAGGGTTTTTTAAGGTTTTCCATGTGGATTCCTCCCGCGGAAGTCCTTGTCACTTGCAAAAATTCCCGAGTTTCCTGCATGGTCTTTGGGTATGATGCGGGTAGGTCTGTAACCTCCTCGCAAGTCAGGAGCATTGAGTCCCACTTGTGTGAATTCTCCATCAGGTTTTGGTAGTTTTGAACATAGTGATCAATTATGTTAAAACCACCAATTCCATCCTGGAGCTTCAAACAGCGTAGTTCTCGACGTTCCCGCTATGCGGGGATGTTATTTCCGTTTCCGCAAGCATTGCCTAGAAGATCCTTCTTGGTTTCAATTCCCAGCGGAGCGCTAGGTATGTGAAGGGTTTTGCCTTAACACTGTACCTGCGCTCGTCTTACGGTTACTTTACTTCCAAGGTATTCCTGGCGTCAATTCCCTGCGGGTGCTAGGTATGTGAAGGGTTTTGCCTTAACACTGTACCCGCACCCGTCTTATAGTTACTTGGTTGCCGAGGTACTTGGCTTCAATTCCCTGCTGGTGCCAGGTATGTGAAGGGTTTTGCCTTAACACTTTACCCGCATCCGTCTTACGGTTACTTGTTCGCCAAGGTTCTTGGCTTCAATTCCCTGCGGGTGCTATGTATGTGAAGGGTTTTGCCTTTACACTGTACCCGCATCCGTCTTACGGTTACTTGTTCGCCAAGGTAAGGGGTATTTTCCCGCCTACTTTTTAATCTTTTTGAATTTTAAATTTTGAAATTCGAAGAGTTGGTGGAAGGATAAGAACAGTCCAAAACTCTGAAACGTCGTGCGACGGTTTCTTCTGACTGTGTCAGATCGTGCAGGAAGTTATGGTGACGTGATAGTACATGGTCATTCCAGACGCTTTTTCAGGCGCGTGGGCGCGATTTTTCGGGCGCGTGGCCGCGAAATTAATGGTACGCGTCCTGTCAACAGCTGTTGCCAGCTTGCTTTTTGCCACGTGTCATAGTTTCATTCCACCTTCGATTTCTCTCTCCTCCGCATTAATTTCATCGCATTAATTGCGATTAGTATATAAAGGGGGAGAGGGTTCTTTGTAATCCACACTTTCACTCTTCTCTTCATCTCTTAAGCGATTTCCGGCGAATACTCCCCTTTTCAGGCAAGCATTCTCCCGAAATCGTTTTCTTCTTTCCTTCACAAGATGTCGTCTCGTGATGTTGAATCCATAGCCGATGGCAAGAGTACTGCTGGTGAGTGCCAGTGTGCTCTGCCTGGCGATCTGTACCGGTATGTCGTCAGGAAGTTCATGCTCGAGTCTCTCGAGCCTGAGTTTCCTAAACCCCAGCATACTGTGTACGATGCCCCCAGAGGCAAGATCGGGGTTTATGCAGCATTCTTTGTTTATGGGAATCTTAGGTTCCCATTGACAAAGTTTGTTTACCGTGTCCTCGAGAGGCACGGTGTTCATTTGACCGAGTTGCACCCGATGGCGATCGCGAAGATTCGCCACTTCGAGTGGGTTTGCCGGATTTTGGGTGTTGAGCCCTACGTTGACCGCCTGATGACCTTCTACACTTGGAGGTGCATCCAGGGGTGGTACACGTTGACAACCCGAATCAAGGGTTTAAAGATCTGCGCGACCGAGCTCAGTCTTCGCTCGTGGAAGCGGGAGTTCTTCTTCATATCCGCTCGCGCCATCCCCATTGCCATGAAGTTTAAGAATGGGCAAGCTCTCCCAAGCCTTCACGCCTCCAACTACCAGGAGGCGGAATGGTTTGCGAAGATATCTCGGGTCCAATCTCCGGTTTACCGGTTTGCGGAGTCCGGGATGGTGATGCTGGGGATGAGCCGGGTGTGTAAGGAAGCTGATGCGCGCAAGATTCCGATCGTCCTCGAATACGGTTCGAACTCTGTTCCTTACGGTATGCCTTTTTCCCTTTTGTTGATTTTGAATTTCTTCTAACTTCTTTCCTGTTTATTTCAGAGGGGAACGACTTGCAGTCGCTCCTAAACCCGCGGGAGGCTGACAGTCCCGCACGGATGGGTACTCGCGCTCTAGATGAGAACGAGTTGCCCATCCTAGAACAAACGGCGGATCGGTTCGTGGAGGTCTATCCGCAAGGCCATGAGATCCTTAGCGCCCGTCGGCCAGGTAAGGCGCTCTTCGACCCTCGACCCCTCAATGTTGAAACCTCTGCTGGAATTCCTCTAATCGTATGTTCTGATGAGGAATCCGCAGATGGTCCTCCGTTGGTGCGGAAGAAGAAGGCTGCCGGCGGGAAGGGGAAGGAGAAGGTGGCCTCCACAGCCGATCAAGCGCCTCGGTCTGACTCGGAGACCGAGAGCGAAGAAGTGGCGTGGAATCCCGTTGGTGATAAGACCGCCGCTCCGGAGGCTGCGACGATTGTCACCTCCGGAGAGCCAAGGATGACAACGGTAACCGGCGCGAAGAGGCCGGCTCCATCGGGTTCATCCCCGCCCGTCCGTACTTTCAAGCTCAAGAAAACCCGTAAGTACATTGTCTTTAACTTTTATCTTCTTTGTTTGATATCGTTAACACTTATCTTCTTTACGCAGGCGTGGATGTTGACGCATTCCAGGGTGGAGTGCAGAGTAGTACCTCCCCGCCAATGACGGTAGGCTTGGTCAGCCTACCTGAGGCGTCGACCCAGGCGCCTGCGCCTGCTTCCGCTGGTTCAGTTGCTCACTCCTTTGAGCCGACTGTTCCAGCTGAGATGACGTCACCGCCGGTAGTGAGTGCGATTTTTACAGCATCTTTCACTGAGCCGGCGGTTACAATTGCTGCGGATTCCGCGGCAGCGACTGCGGCGGCTGCTACGATGCCCCCGCCATCGGCAACGACTGCCGGTCCATCAGGTACGCATGGGGCTTCCCGCCAATCTTTGCCACCTTCCCATCTGCCTGACCTCTTGGATGGATTTCCTTTGGGTTCAGGTGATGGGTTCGGCGGCTATTGGCCTGTGATTGACCCTACAGGTGCGTAGGGTTCTTTCGGCCCTTTTCATATTTTTACTTATCATCTTTTCCTAACTCCTTTATGTTTTTTGCTGTGTCGGATTCCAATGAAGTGTATGTTCCACGATGGAACATTCGCCGAGGAACAACCCTTCGCACCCCTGTGGAGTGCGTGGAATGAGCTCGTCACGCTGCTCCTAGTGGTGCGTTGGGGGAAGCCATGGCTAGCTACCAGGAGGGTAGGCTAACCAATGAGCTTCGGGTTCTCCTAGCTCGGATGCAGCCGCGCGTCGAGCTGCTTTGTCGTGAAAACGACAAGTTAAAAGCAGCTCGCCTTAAAGAAGTTGCTCAGGCGCGGGCCATCCGGGAGGAGAACCAAAGGCTTTCCGCTGTAGCTGCGGAAAAGGAGAAGGCCTTCAAGGCCCTTGAGGTTGAAGTTCAGGCACGACTCGAGGCCCGTTCCAAGGCTGCCCAAGTTGTTAATGAACAGCTTCGGCTGGCTAAGGAGACTGCGAGGAACGCAACCGAGAGGGCCACCAAGGCTGAAGCTGTTGCCGAGCCTCTACGCGTGGAGAATGAAGAGCTTAAAGCCAAATTAGAGGCTCTCCAGCAGGCTCATGATGCCTTGGCGATGGAGGACGCGAAGAAGCTTCAAGAGATCCTGGACCAGAGGGGCGTGCTTGACCATACTGAGCGGAAGCTAAAGGGCGTCGAAGAGGCTGCTGCAAAGGAAGTGTTGCTTGCCAACCTTAATAAAAGTGAAGCCGAACGCGCCTGTACCCAAGCTCAAGCCGCCCTCCAAGAAGCTCTGGTTGCCAAGGAATGGCTTCTTCGAGAAGCGTTGTCTCAGGTAAGTCTAACTTCATGTCTTCACGCTTTTCCTTATAAATAGAAAAGGTTCTGACACTTGTATTTTTCTTTGTAGGTTGTGCATCGGGTCTTCTCAGAGACATCTTACGACGATGCTATGAGCGCAGCCCTCAACGCTTCTCACGAGGATGGGGAAAAGGCCGGTTTCCTGCTTGGTCTAGGGTTCGTTGAGAAAGGCATCCCGCCTTCCAACTTCCCTTTATTCGATGTAGATACTGAAGCCATATATGACCAAGCAGTAAATCAATACGCCGCCTTCCCGCATCCGGTGGTGGAGAAGGTAAACGAAGTTGCTGCTGCTGATGATGGGCTAGCTATCCTCAAAGCTTTCCTTGAACTGCCACGCTCTTCTGATGGGGCTGGTCCAAGTGGAAGTGGCCCTGAAGCCTGATCCTGAAGATCCCTTCCCGCTGCTAGGATAGATTTAGCTTGAATAGATTTATTTTCTTGTAGGCGGGTAGTTACTCGGCCATTCTTGTAATCAATATTTATGAAATATAAATCTTTGTGCGGCTAAGACCGCTTCTTCCATTGGATTCCTTGCTTTATAAACGTTATATGATTTGCATACTTTAGTTTGAATTAGCAATTTTCCAAGTGTTTTAGAATAAGTTAACCTTTGAACGTGGTAGATAGGTGTGAAGTTTTGCTTCCTCTTACGTGATTGTGCGGGTAGAACCGTCACTTGCACTTAGTAGGATGGCTAAACTTTACCTGCGTCTAACCTGCGTGTAGGTTTTCCTCATCTTTTTGAGGATAAGTTAACCTTTGAACGTGGTAGATAGGTGTGAAGTTTTGCTTCCTCTTCCGTGATTGTGCGGGTAGGACCGTCACTTGCACGTAGTAGGATGGCTAAACTTTACCATCTGACCTGCGTGTAGGTTTTCCTTATCTTTTTGTTAGAAATTGTCTTGAACCGTTCGACGCGCGGTTGTCAATAGGTTAGTGTTCAGTTCCCTTTTTCATGATTCATGCGGATAGACCGGCACTTTCATTTAATGGGAGGACTGAACTTTTCCCCTTCGACTGACCTGCGTGAAGGTTTGTCGTTTTCTGGGTTTATGCGGGTTTTGCTGCCTTCCCCACGCAACGACTTTCCACGTATTTATGCGGTGAAAACCGGCATATCCGTGTTGATAGTTCATAAAAATGTAAAATCATCAGCGTCAATGTTTTAAGGAGAATCGATTCCATTAGAAGTGGCTCTTGGCCTTTTCTTTACAAATTTGGAATTGATTTACATGCAAACTGTGTAAATGAGCTCCCTTCCATGTTGTTGGGATGGGAGTGCCATCGAGCCGATACGCACCTGGTTCGGGATCTCGTTCTTTACGCAGCATGTAGTCTCCACATTGAAGCTGGAATTTTATTCGTGTTTTCCCCAGCTGGGGTTCTACACGCATCAGCCTGCTCAGCGTTCATTGCGCCACGAGGTGCGCGAGCGTCCCATCTCTGACGAATGCTTCGACCATGTCCTTCACGTCTATGCATTCTTCGGTGTTGTGGCCTTTGTCCTGTGAAAGTCACAGTACTTGCTCCGATCAGCATTGTGGCGATGTCGGATTATTTGAGGCTTTGGCCATGGGAGCTCCTCGGTGGCGAATATCTCGGTGACGCTTTTGGTGAGCGGCGTCCATCTGGAGTTCTTGTTGGACTGTACGTTATCCCTTCCGCCTAACCGATGCTGCAAGCCGGATGAGGTGTCAAAGTTTACCCTTGACTGCCAAATGCCTAGCTTCCGCTTTTTGTTTAATCGGGCGGTAAGGACGTTCTCTTCCCTTGTTTTCTGGGTATAGAGGTTTGTGCTCTGTGGGAGATCTCTACCCAGTTGCTTTTCCGTTTCCGCAAATCGTTTAGCTGCTGTCATGATGGCATCCCATGTGGATGGCATGCCATCTTTACCCGTTAAGGTGCGGATGAGCTCTGGGTCGTTCGCGCCCTGAATAAAGGCAGCGCGAACAAGATCTTCACTGATGTTACCCAGACTTAGCTTCTTCGAGTTGAAGCGAGTGATGAAGTCCAGCAAAGATTCATCTTTTTCTCGAATGCACTTGAGGATTGTCCATTGCTCCTCAGTATACTTTCTTTGCTGGCTGAAGTGTTGGCTAAACTTCTGTTGGAAGTCAGCCCAGTCGTAGATGTGGTTGACCGGTAGACGATCGAACCACGCTCTAGCAGCCCCGACCAGTGTCATTTGGAACATGTAACACCATGTGGGTTCCGTCCAACTACTGACGGTTGCCCCCGCTATGAATCTGTTCAAATGATCATCTGGGTCGGATATACCATCATATGTGCCTATGCTGGTCATTTGTTTTGGCACTTTTTGGGGCAATTGCTTCCGCAATGTCCCTTGCAAATTTGGAAGTTCCCGCATTTGCAACGTTTGGTCTGAATGTTTTGGAGAAGTCTCGTGAACTTCCACCTGTGCTTTTTGGTTTGAAGGCTTGTCCAAAATGCCTTCTCGGTTGGGAATCCATTTCCTTACGCTTCCCTTTTGCCCTATGGCGAGGGTTCGCGTCGGAGTCGGATTCCTCCGAGTCATCCAAGTAATCCTTGAATTCGTCAGCATGTTGGACGGAGCGCAAGCGTTCGTCCAACTCGGCTTGGAATTCCCTCTGACGTGCCTCCGCCCATGCCTTAACTTCATCGAGTGTTTGGCGGGGGAGTCTTGTTCGTTTCTCTAACTGGGCATCGGTGAATCCCAGTGAGCGATTATTTACTGCACTTGCCCCAGCTTGGGTAGCTGGGGTAGTGTTCGTAAAATTTACTTCACTTGCCCCGGCTTGGGTAGCCGGGGTAGTGTTTGTAAAAACTGTGTTGCCGGTATCCCCCCCAGTAGCTGGGGTTGTGGTTACCGGAATTTCTTTAACCATCTTAGAAGTTTGAAAAAACTGGAGAAAAATGAAGTTCTAGCTTTATGCACGGATGGCGCCAATGAAGAAACACTAACCGGACCCCGGGCAGATTACAGGTAACCTGGGGGTTAGATAGATGTTTCCCACGAGGGGTTAGACCCTGAGAAGATGGTTCTTCTGATAACCTGCAAAACAGACACCGTGAGCTTGTCACTGAGAAGGGGGGGTTCCTCCTTGTGACCACCCTCCGGCGTGAGAATCAGACTAGATTGCTCTTTAAATATAAATGTATATTAAGAGATTGCTAGAGCAGATATCAGGTATAATATGATGATACAAGATAGGATATGATGATCATACCATTTGTGGTATTTATAGCCGAAGGTAGGTTTCCAAGGTGTGGCCGGCTGCAACAGTGTTCCTGTTCCACCAACAGTGGCTTACGCACGTGCCGTGCTGGTAGTTGGTGGGTAGGCAGCGGCTGATAGTGACCAGGCCGGCTGTGTACTATTCCTTTTCCACCAACTGGCGGCTACGCACGTGGTATGGCAGTAGTTGGTGAGTAGGCAGCGGCTAATAGTGACACAGTACAGGAGCATGCTGCTCGCCATACTGTTGTCAATAAGCTGTCGTATCTTTAGTCAGATCTTTTTCCCATACCTCGTCAGGTACAGTACAGAAGATCTTCCCGTATCGTACGGACTGGCTTATTTGGGCGGGAGTATTCCCCCTCCCGCCCTTGTGCGGGATTGTTCCCGGCTTTGCTCATTCCCTCAGGTGACACTGAGTGGTTGAGAGCTAAGTGCCTTGTGCGTATAGCCTTGCTGCGCGGGTGGCCTTCCCTGATGGCTTGTATCCGAGGCTGCGGGGACAGGCGGAGTCCTTCACCATTGGGAGGCATTTCCTGCGGGACCAGCTTGCGTACTGCGCGTAAGGACGTCACGTCTCTGAGCATGGTTGGTCCTGCGGATCCAGTTGGTTTCTGCGCAGACGTTCCTCTTCAAGGTGAGTCTTGCGGGTCCAACTGGACTCTGCTGGGACCTACCTCTTCAGAAGTATAATGTTATAAGTGTTCAGTTACACGTTATGCTATATTTAGCTTATTTTTTTTTAACTTTTTGTGATGTAGATTGCTAAGGTGGTTGATGATGGTCTTGCTGAACAAGGTATGCCATTACTTATCTAGTTTATAATGCAGGGGATGATAATTTGCACTTGTCTGCAAATGTTTGTTACTTTTAGATGTTTTAAATTAATTCAATGTGTATATGTTTTTACAATTTACAGGTGCTAAGCGTCTTGTTCCTGTTGGCCTTGGAGATGATGATCAATGTATTGAAGATGACTTCACTGCATGGTATTTAAAGAAATACATTTTTGATGTTTGTATTGAATTGTAAAAGTTCAACTACTAGTCAACAACAATTGCATGTAATGGTGAGTTTTAATATCGCATTAAACGCTTCTTCAGGAAAGAGTTAGTGTGGCCTGAGTTGGATCAAATACTTCGTGATGAAGATGATACAAGTGTTGCCACTCCTTACACAGCTGCAGTTAACGAGTACCGTGTTGTCTTTCATGAGAAACCAGACACGCTTTCTGAAGATAATATTACGACAAATGGTCATACTGTTCATGATGCACAACATCCATGCAGGTATCTTAACATTTTCAAATTTTAGTTTGTTATCTAATCTTATTATTACTTGATCGTCTTCCAAACCTGAGTACCTGACATAATTGTGCTTGATCAAAGATCCAATGTTGCTGTCAAAAAGGAACTTCATAGCCCCGAATCTGACCGGTCTTGCACTCATCTTGAATTTGATATATCTAATACCGGACTAAAGTACGTTCTTCGATTGGTATCTGATAGTTTGTTATGAATTGATGATGCCTTGTTATCAACCTCTCACATGAGCATATTTGTTTGCATCAGATATGAAACTGGGGACCATGTTGGAGTTTATTGTGAAAACTTGAGTGAAGTTGTGGACGAGGCTGAAAGATTAGTGGGTTTACCACCTGATACTTATTTCTCTATTCACACCGATAAAGAAGACGGGACCCCACTTGGTGGGGCCTCCTTGCCACCTCCTTTCCCTCCATGTACTTTGAGAAAAGCGTTGGCTCGTTATGCTGATGTTTTGAGTTCTCCCAAAAAGGTATTACCCCCTTTGTTTTGACCCGTGCAAACAGAACCTCTTAAATGGTGTTTGTCCAAAGATTTGTATTGTTTTTGTTATAGTTTGCAACCTTTTTTAAGTGGGCACAAAGGTCGCTTGTGGGCCACATACAACCTGACTAGCTCTGCTTTGACCCGTGAAAACACAAATTCTAAGTAATGTTCGTTCAAAGATTCACATTGTCTCTGTAAATGCGACTCTTTTTAAATGAGGAAAAAAGTTGTTTGTGGGTCAACACTCAAACCAACTCTGGCTCACTGTTTTGATCTGAACCTGTTGCCCCACCCGATTCGCCTTGATTTGACTCGTGAAAACACTATCTTTTAAATAGTGTTTTCAAAGATTGACATTGTTTCTGCAAAAGTTGTAACTTTTTTTTGAATGGACAAAAAGGTCACTTATGACTTAATTATGTTAAGACTCACCCCAGTTTTGACCTGTTCCAAAGTGGCCCTTTTTTGTCTTGACCCGTGCCACAAATGATCCTTTTTTGACCTGTTGCTAATCTATTAATCCAATTTCAGTCAGCTTTGCTTGCACTAGCTGCACATGCCACCGATCCCGATGAAGCTGAAAGATTGAAGTTTCTTGCATCTCCTGCTGGAAAGGTTCGACTTGATTTCTTAAATTATTACCTTAAAAGACATTAACTTGACAATGTCTATATACTCACTATATGGAGATTGATGTTATTTAATGGTTTTCAGGATGAATATTCTCAATGGATAGTTGCAAGCCAAAGAAGTCTTTTAGAAGTAATGGAAGCCTTCCCATCAGCCGAGCCGCCACTTGGTGTTTTCTTTGCATCCGTTGCCCCTCGCTTACAGGCCCGATACTACTCGATTTCATCATCTCCAAAGTAAGTAAATCATCAAATTCATTCAAAAATATAAATAAATCAAAATTTAAAATCATTTTGATATCAATACATGTTTTTTATTGTTTTGTGTTACAGGATGGCACCGAATAGAATTCATGTTACTTGTGCATTAGTTTATGAGAAAACACCAGCTGGCCGTATCCACAAAGGAGTTTGTTCAACCTGGATGAAGGTATTACTATTATTGTTTAGACTTGAATCATTTTAGTCCAAAAAAGAATATATTTAGCAAATCAAGGGCTGAGGTTTTATATTCTATAACCATTTTGGTTCCTGGTTCTATCTCAGTATGCTCACGTGCCCCAGACGTGAGGGGCATTTTAGTCCTTTTTTTCGCCAAGTTATAACACCTATCTCACGTCAGGGTTTAAGTTGATGGGTGTTTAAAATTAAATGGAAAAAAGATTGAAATGCCCCACATGTGAGGGGCACATGAGTATACTTAACAGCAATTGTAACTGGGTTAGGGCCAGGGACCTACATGCTTATAGAGTTTAAACCTCGTGTCCTGATTTGTTAAAAGATTCTTAATTGTTAAAGAGGGCAAATACAGGTACCAAAAGTCACGTTTTTAACTTTTACTTTGTATACTTGAAATTTATAATTTAAAATTTGTTTACAGAACGCGGTGCCTATGACGGAAAGTGAAGACTGCAGTTGGGCCCCTATATATGTTAGAACATCTAATTTCAGACTACCTTCTGACCCGAAGGTCCCTGTTATTATGATTGGCCCTGGTACAGGACTGGCTCCTTTTAGAGGTTTTCTTCAAGAACGGCTGGCTTTGAAGGAAGCTGGAACTGAGCTTGGTTCATCTGTTTTGTTCTTCGGTTGCAGAAATCGCAAAGTGGTATGTTTAAAAACATGTTTTACTGTTAAGTTAGGCATGTAAAAGAACATAAACGGGGGCTTGCTTTTGTTCATTCGTTAAACTTTAACCGAACAAATGAATGAACACCGACATTTTGATGAACGGATTTTCTTGTTACTATTCGTTTGTTAAGAAAATGAACGTGCTCGGATCGTTAATATTTTAAACTGAAGTAAATGAACGAATGTAAAACAAAGAAAACTATTGCGTTTGTTCTTTCGTTGAAGTAAATATTTGTTAAAAAGTTGTAAATGAATATGTAAAGGAACACATGAAAATGAACATATAGCGAACGTAAATAAACGAACATAAACAACTGTTAACGAACATAACACGTTTTCATGTTTGTTCATTTAGTGAAATGAGCAAAAAGTTATGCTCATGTTCGTTTGTTCATTCATTAAATAAACAAACGCTCTACTGGACGACTGGACGTTCACTTTGTTTACTAGCCTACTTTAATCCAATCGTTCCAATTTTTTTAATAACAAATTAGGTCAAATATGATTATAATAGTTATATTTTTCACCCTGGCAGCCCATTTGACCCGTTTCCTTTTAGCTAATTTATTTTTATATTTTTGACCCGTTCAGGATTTCATATACGAAGACGAGCTTAACAACTTTGTCGAGACGGGTGCTCTTTCCGAGCTAATCGTTGCCTTCTCCCGCGAAGGACCGACTAAGGAATACGTTCAACACAAGATGACTGATAAGGTGAACAATCTCTCTTATTTTTTTTATTTAGTCATAAAAATCTTTTTTAATACATATTTATAATACAAATTTGTCATGCAGGCTTCGGAAATCTGGAGCCTTCTTTCTGAAGGAGCATATTTGTATGTATGTGGTGATGCAAAAGGTATGGCCAAAGATGTACATCGGACCCTACACACCATTGTGCAAGAACAGGTATATTTTATTTTTAATATAAGTTATTTTGTGTTCATTTATTCATATACATATGGGATGGGGTAGGTTATATTATATATATGGTTGGAGTTGGCTGAGATGGTGACACATATAAATAATTTTATTGTGTTAAAACACTTTGGGGTCTACCATCTTGTTTTATGGACACCATCTTTTGAGGTGTCATTTTTAACTATAACAGTGATTTTCTTTTTTAGGTGTATCACCAAACTAAATTCACCTTTTTATTGGTCCAACAAATCTTTCTTTTTCATTATTGAGCCACCCATTTGAACGTTCATATTTATCTTTATCTATATAATTTAACTGAATATCGACTTTAACTTTAAATTTTATTCATTTTTTAAAAAAAAACGTCCACATTTCATTCCTTATATATACAATACATATAGTTTATGAATAATGAAAAATATGAAGAATGCGATAGAGCGAGGTTTTATTCATGTTTTTCGTATATTTTAAATATATGAAAGATAATCATGTAAATGCTCTGCGTGGATGGGCGGGTAGGATCACACACACTCTTATTGTACAAACTATTGAAAGTGAAGAAACAAAATTACACGGTGGCATTTCCATGCGCTACAACTAGCGTAATAATTAAACTACGAAGAATTTGTAGAGTATTAGCTTACTCATAAAACTATTGCGTAATTATTATTGTTATTATTATTATTATTCTAGTACATTTTTTATAGCATAATTATTTGATAGTTATTATTACTCTAGGGTACACATGTTTAAACTTGTTTGTATTTGATCCAAACACTCACTGTATATGGTACCCATTATCAGTTGTTTTGTCTATAAACCTAGCTATTGTATATAGCTAATGTTAACAACCATAACTTTGTTGATTTTAGGGATCACTAGACTCGTCAAAGGCAGAACTCTACGTGAAGAATTTACAAATGTCGGGAAGGTACCTCCGTGACGTTTGGTAAATAGACAGAACGCTAGAAACGTATCTGGGAAACTGCGTTTGTGGCTGTGAAGTGGAGAAATTCTTTAATATTCTTCTTTAATTTTTGTTACCCGTGGTTTGAAACTGTTGTTCTTTTCTGAATGTAATTCATAAGGGGAGAGTAATAATTTATACATAATATATATTTAGTAGTGACCGTTTAAAACTCACATTGTTATGGACTTGTTGTAATGATATTATCAAAAAGAAATTAGAACGCACTTAAAACTAGTGGGAATTACGTGGCGTATGGGTGATGAGATAATGGTGTCACCTATAAGTTACGTTCACCAGTCGTTGGTAACATAATATAGGAAAATAGATATAACAGAGTTTAATCTTTTGCAAAAAGTAGGTGAAGAGTAATATAAAATGTTGTACACTTGACCTGTACTGTAGGTAAAAGGTCCCTTCTGAATAAGGGAAGAGATCGGCACTGACCGGTACTGATACTTAAAATCTCGATCCCAAAAATCATACATTCTGGTATCGAAATTTTCGGTTTGGTATCGGTATTCAGAAATATCGGTACCGTATCGTATCGGTACTAGTATCGTACCGATACTGAAACTCAAAACTTTGGTCCCGATTTGGTACCGACGGTTTTTTATTTCGGCCTAAACGTTTTTTTCTTTGTAGTTTGTAACCGACCCTTTGTACCTTTCATCTATAAACTAAAAGCTAAAATTACATAAACTAAAATTAGAGCAACATATAATAAAATCACACAAGTTAAAGATGACAATTAAATAAAAAAAATTAAAAATCAAAATGATGTTCATACTGGCGTGTGCCTCTTGTTTCGGGTCTTGCCGCCTCCTAAATAACATGTTTGTTTTAAGTTGGAACTTTATTATCTACTAGTTTGAGCCCCGTGTAATTAATGAAAATTTTAAAATTTGAACATTAATCAAAATACAATCGACAATACAGTTAACATATATTGTTAATTAAATTACAATTTATATTAAAATTATAAGAATTAATAAAGAAACATTACGCAAATATTTACTAATAAGAAAAATTTTCCTTATAATTTATTTGTTAAACTCTTTCATAATCAAATCCTAAGTATATTAATAACTTCTTTACAATAAATAATGTTAAAATCCAAAAATATATATAAATATTAGAAAAGAATAATATAAAATAAACTCGTATTACAGGGAATAAAAGCTAGTTATATATATGATAGCTAAGAAAAAACATTCATGATTCTAGCTTTCCAAAATAAACCAAAAGAATAAATTTAAATGGTTAGTATGTGAATAAACAAATTTATAAGAATTTAGTCAATGTATATAATGAAAATTATTAAGGAAAAAAGTATTTTAATTGTCTTTTATTTTATATTCCTGAAAATACTAAAAAAATAATAATAAAGCAATGTTCCGACCACTTCTATCCCAGTTGACATGTTATTTTTCTATAGCTAAATTGTTTCATTTTATTACGTTAAAATATAAAAAGAAAAAAAAGAAGAAATAAACAAACATTAACACACTTGCTTTATATATACATAAGAATAAAACTATTTTGGGTTGGGTAATGACCCACATTGGATCCAAATAACAAAATGAGTTTAAAAAATATGAGGATAGTTGAGAGAGTGACAACTGACACATAATAGTATTCTTTTATTGGAGTAGTAGATATCTATATTCATATTATATTATAATACATATAGGTAACCTTTGACCATCCCTACACATACTCTCTCTCTACTATGTTCAATGCCCATTAAGGTCTCCGGCATATTCTCAACATTTTCCGGCGAATTCAATTCAACGAGAGAGTGGAGACTGTTACTCTATCGCACTAATTTCAGCAATTGAAACGTTAAATCAATTGAAGACGTATCTTCAATCATCGCCCCCCTTACAAATATAACCATCTCCTACCCTCGTTCAATAACCAAGGCTCCTTCTATGCCCACAACCAATGAATGATTATAGGTAATCTTACGTTTCATTCCTACCGATTGTTAGGACTATTTGAAATTAGTAATCTTTTGATAAAAGCATGACTTATTATATTCATATTATCTCCTTCTTTATCAAAATATCTCTTGATTTGTACGTACTACGTTGAATCCGACTATTTAGTCCATACATAATAAGCATAATTCCGTGCATTTTTCAATCCATCACAAACTCTTTTTCCATCATAACCAATTATTTATGTGCAATAACTCCTCATGAGTTTTGTTGCATAAACTTGCTCATTTAGCATATCAATTACTATATTATATATTAAAAATTCATATTGTACAATTCTTTGTTTAGTAAGATACGATATTTCTCAAGTACAATTTCTTTCATGGATGTTAATTAATGCACAATAATTACATCTTTAAGATGTTTTAGTTAACCTTTTAAGCATTCATGTGGCTTAGGAACTCTTCAGAAGTTGCAATTATACATATAAAATAATGATAAAATATTCAAATCTGAATCTATATACAACAGTTATAGCGTTATCGAGAACTTACTTTGTATAATTTGATAATTTGAATCCTTCAAAATATTTCATGTAAACTTTTCAGTATCAAGTAGGGGTGACAATCTTTACTCAAACCCTTTCAAATTGGTCAATTTGAGTTGTTTTAAAAATTAAATGAGTTGGTTTGAGTAAAAGGTTTTAACTATATAGGTCAAAATAAGTCATTTGAAATTCTATCCTTTTATTTCGAGTCAAAATGGGTCGAAAAGCTCAAAGAAATGGGTCGATGTGGGTTACTGTCTTAAGGAAATGTGGCAGGTTTCGGATCGGAACAGGTTTTCGTACTAGACAGGTTTCGACACGAAACGGGTTTCAGATTGGAACGGGTTCGGTTCAGGTTTCAAGCCAACACGAGTTTCCACCCGTGACAGGTTGGGTTTTGTTTTTTTTTTGTTTCTTTTTGGTCGATTCCGGACTCATTTTTGTCCGTTTTTTCAGTTTCGTTTTTGTTCGGTTTGAATTCTTTTAGTTTCGTTGTGATTGATTTTTTCAATTTCGCTTGATGTGGTCCGGTTTTGGCTTTTTGTTTCATTTTCGTCGATTTCTTCGGTTTTGGTTCGATTTACGGTGTTTTTTATGGAACGAGGACAACTTAGGAAACATTTTAGTGTTTTTTACTTTTTTTTTGTTTATAAGGATTTTGATTTTAATAGAAAACCCTAAAAAATAATTAAAAAAAACAATAATAATAAAATCATAACTTAAAATATAAATGAAAAACAAAAATCTAAAAAAACTAAAATGTTTCCGCCGTTATTCTCGTTCACAAAAAAAAAAAAAAAAAAATCTCAAAACTCGTTTCGACCCTAACTTATTCCGACCCAAACCAAAGCAACTACTTTTTAATTGACCCGTTCTGACCCAAACTCGTTTTGGTCCATGACTCATTTCAACCCATGACTTGTTCGGCCCAACCCAACCCATTTGCCACCTCTAGTATCAAGTGAATCACTACATTTATTAGACACATACATATTAATTCTCTCTTTATACTACTAGACTATTTAGGTATCAAAAAGTTTTTTTTATTGAACGATCTGATTTGATATTTAGTATTTATATATATGAAAATAAATGAATATTTTGCAATTTCAAATTGCAAATATTAAATTTCTGATGTTTTGTCACGAATAGGCTAAATGTATATCCCGTTTAGTGATTTAGGGACAAACGATTTAATGATTAGCATAAAGAATGGTTATTAGATATTTAAATGACTTGGATATGGTAGAGGAAGATTCATGTACATTTTGATCTTAACATGAGTACGTAGGAAATACTGTCAATTTATTTAAAAATGCGAACATAAGAAACAATACCAACTACAATACAAATCTACATAAACAATGCCTTATAATAACAAAGAAAAGAACCTAAAAACTACAACAAAAGAATCAAAATCAAGAACAAAATAATAACAGCATATACCAGCAAATACTTATAACAACAAAAGAAAACATCTAATAATAACAACAAAATATAAATAAGCAAATACTTGTAACGTCTCATAATAAAAAATAAGCAAATAGGAACAAAAAATAGCAGCAAACACCTATAAAAATAAACCTAATCATAACAAGAAATTGGTTCTCACCGTTTTCATGTTAAGAATAAAATGTATTTGATCATGTTTTGGATATGGTATATGAGTATATGACTATGGGTTATTAGGGTTTGTTTTGGGCCGATCTTGTAATAATTATACGACGGTAAAAGTTGGGCCAAACTACAAATGGATAGAAAGAATTTTATTCACCTGAACTTGGTGTAAATGAGTAATGTTGTTTTTTAAGTTACTTGGATCGATTTGCTAAATAATTTCTTTGACTTTAAACGAGCCTAGGCCAGTGATGGCAATAGGTCGGGTTCCATCTCAGTCCTATACTTCGTAACTTGGTTGTAGAACCACATACTATACTCCGCCAATTATCAGCTGAGTGTACCCGTTAGTTTGTAAAAAATACATGTTAGAATTTTAAGTAAATATATTTACCATTATAATTGTTTTATAACAACGATTACAAATTAAAATTTGATTTGTTATATACATATAAACATTGTCATAAGTAAATAATGTTATTATAACTGTTATATAATTTTATGTGCATACTTCACATCATAGAAAATATAAATAATATCAATAAGTGTAGTACAGGGAAAACAAAATTAAAAATTAAAACCATTTAGGGTATATGATTCGGTAAAGGGGTACATGGTTTCAGATAATCAGGACAAACGTTGCCTAATCACATACCAGTCCATACATGCAAAAAATATTAAATTAATCCAATACCGGCCTTATACCCATTGGACTTCTGGTATACCTATCAGGCTCGAACTTTTTTGTAATATGGAGTGAATCCTTAAATAAAATTTTAGGTAAACCCCGTAATAAATAAAAAGATTTTAAAGCTCCATATTATAACCAGGAGGCTCCAGGTTGAAGCCTCCTCTCTTCCCTTATAACCTTTTTTTACTTCAAAGAAATGATAATAAAATAATAAAAAAATTGTTTGAAGTTGGGATTGCTTTTCTTTGCTAAAAAGTCTTGTTTGTTTTAGCCTTGCTGAGTTGATTCACCTTTTGTTCTCTTTTATTCACCTACTTTTTACATTGTAGTTTATGCGACAGGTATGGAATTGATTTGCAGATTAGCACATTTAGTTTTAAATTTGGAACTTTTACATAAATACATATCATTTTGAATCTAAATTGTAATAGCTAAAATTACATCCAACATATTTTGTAAAAGGCCCTGGTTTTTTGTTCGCTCGGTCCCTAGAATGGTTGAGTCGTCTCTGTCAGACCTGAACCGTCGCATAGAGACAAATTTTTTTTGTTTGTTTTGTCTGGCTATATGAAATTGAAGCATAAAAAACCAGTAACCAAGAAAAAAATTATGAATCTGTCACTAGTCAACAACATGACGCTTGTGCCCCTACGCCCCAACGTTCACCCTTTGTGATGGTGTTTAATGCTGACGTGGAGAGAGTTGTTATGAAACAAACTAACAGGCTCATTCTAATTTATAGCTAAAACTAAAAGCACTCATTGAATATTTTTAAAACGAGTTATAATGTGTAGCAATCGAAAGACTTTTAATATGCAAATTTCTGACCTCTAATTCATCGAGCATGTCAATCTGGAATTTTGTAACTTGGTTTACTCGTACTTTTTCCAGTTTAAATTTGTGGCTTGAAGCCATTTTGATTGCATGGGTTCCAGAAAGTTACACGTAGTACACTATGTTATGCGTCATGAATTATGTATGTATAATTCTAGTATTTTGCATGTGCATGTGCATGTGTTACGCTGAGCTAAGCCACAAAGTAAATAAATAAAATAATGTTTACAGTCGTATAAGAAATCAAATAAAAGTTACAAATATCAAGTTGTGAGTTTTATTTTGACATAAAAGAAGTATAAAACAGATTACTAATATCAATGTTCAATGAATAATGATACAGATTTAGATAATACCAGCCTCGGTTCCGCTGTTGTTCGGTCAAGACCGGTTTGGTTTTTCAATGACAGAATACTGCGCTCGGTATAGTCTACGATACTTAAGATCATGTGTAGTCATAAAGCCGCACCCCTGGGCGTTATGCGTCACGTGGCGCACAGTCAGAGTGTTGGCTTTTTACAAAAGCAGAGCGTAGTCATAAAGTCCCACCCCTGGACGTTATGCGCCACATGGCGCCCAATTACTTTCCACATTTTTGTTTTTTAAATAATAATTTATTACATTTTAAATATACAATTAAATTAAAATAACATAAACCCTCAAAATGCGCGTTATGTAGGAAACACCTTGTTCAAAAAGTCATCCATAATGCCTAGGGGAGAGGTGTTCTTAGGCTTTATGATACCATAAAGCCACCACTACGGATGGTCGAAAATGCCTTATTTTAGATACAACTTTCTTTTAATAAAATTTAAAAATCATTAGAGAGATACAATTAATCACATCCGCTTATTTACTTAGTTTTTTTAAGTACTTTATCAAACACAACCCATTAGAGAAAATAAAGTTATTAAAAGTTTTAACGGGATAGAAAATACTTAAGTTTCCTATATCAGTAGTCCTTAATTTCATACTTGATGCATACTTGTTGCAAACTTATTATTAAGGAGAAGACAAACTCATAAACAATTCATATCTAAAACTAATGATATGTTGATTTTTATAATCCCAACTATTATTTTTCAGTCGTTGTGGGGTTCCAACTAACAAATGGCGACGGTCCCATCTTTTACATTTTAACATACTTGTTTATAACAGTCCACGACTAACAAAATCCTAACGTCGTTACTTACAGGTTGTCGGAAAAATGTTTTTGACTGGATAGTCACATTTTTTGTCGGAAAACTCAACCTTAACACCGCCACCATCACCGACTGACTCACCACCACCACCACTAACTGAGCACCACCAACCGATTCCAACGATGTGTCTAGGGTTCGACCTCCTCAATAATTGAGGCTTTTACTCAAGGTTGCAAAAGTCGCTAGGCGGACCCTAGGAGGCCGACTGGGGAGTTGGGAGAACTCGGCCTTAGTCGGTGAGTACTCGGCCTTAGTCGGAGAGTACTCGGGGAAGGCTCACCAAGAGCTCGGCCTAGGCGGGGATTACTCGGGGATTACTCGTTGAGTACTCGGCGCCTATGCGCGATTTTTACAACCATGCTTTTACTAGAAAAAAAGTGTCTTAAAGGTCCGATAAAAGGTTACAAAGATGTTTAGGATGAAAATGTTCAGTTTTCCAAGAAAAATGTGAGTTTTCCGGGGAAAAACGTTTTTCCGGTGACCTGCAACTAATGGCATTAGAATTCTGTTAGTCACGAATCGTTGGTAGAAAATATGATAAATTGTGGATCGTTATCAGCTAATCGTTAGTTGAGACCGACAACGGCTAAAAGATGATAGTTGAGTTTAATACAAACCAATACACCTGTATGTCTAAAACAATTATATAGTTATCATACTTTCAATATTAGATTATGGAGGATCCAATTACATAGTTATAAGTTACATGCTTGTTTATCCCTTTAAATCAAATTAACCGCATTACAGATTTGAACCTATCAATCATAATCAGATACCGACCGAATGTAAATGCATACAGCATATCCAATATCCATCTAGAAGTTTGTAACTTTGTTTACGTCTGCGTTATGCAATATAAATATGTGGCTTGAAGCCATTTTGCTGTATGGGTACAACAAAGTTACACGGACTACATTACACGAAGTTCACATGTTTTCGATCAAACTGCATTTAATGTTATGTCCTACATTCCTACCGCAGGATGCATATTATTTGATTTTTTGATTTTGTCCCAAGAAAAAAAAAATAGATTTTGTCAACTAATTTGACCATCTGGCCGTAGGTAATAAAAACTGGAGGGTGGCCGGTATACAATATATGTGATATGTCAAATGTCTAGTTGTTGAAAAAAAAAAAAAAAATTTGAAGTGTGACTTGTCACAAAACTCAAACTAGAATCCATGTTATTAATCGTTCCTATTAAATTGTAGATTAACAGCTTGTATCTAATTTGAATTATTTTGAAAGCTTTATATTTTCTAAATGTTGAAAACAAAAAGTTAAGACGAAAATGATAGTTATTGCTTGAGGTTCCTTTAATTTTTTTTTTATCAAATTTGGCTATTAAAAAAAAACACTGTTTAAGAGTAATGTGTGTGGAACACGGGATGGATATTCGTCTTTTGTTCTAAAATTTGTGGAATCCTATTGGCTTATCATGTGGATTCGTAGCTATGTTTTAATCTACAAACTCATCAACGAAGAATCTGGTGCGTAGAGTTGGACCAAAATGTAAGCCAATGAACCGTATTTGAATTTTGAGACCACCAATTCCACTAAACCTCCTAGTTGGTAATTAGCTCAAACGGCAAACACAACATCAAAATTTTCTTATTTAATATGCCGAAACACTTCACACAAATGTCATTTTATCATATTTGTAAGATAGAAGCTTTACATACATTACCATCATAAAGTGTCTTCGAAGAGACGACTAAATAGCTTGACAGAAATCTTACCTGGAATCTTTCTCTTAAATTAGTGATAGATATTGTCACACCCCGACTATGTAGTTGCGGAAGCGTAATACGGGAATGTAACAGATAACACTGGTATCAACAACATTGTTTATAAAGAAATTCAACAACTAATTTACATCATATTACATGGGTTGGTACTATGTTTACAAACTAGATGAGAATCACATAACCGGTTTACGAGCTTTTTATTTAATATTATATATCTGCGTCTATTCACAGCTATTCAACTCTTCTTCTAACACCAAGCACGTAAGAAAATCATTCCACTTTTGCTTTACCTGAAAAGCATGTTAAAACGGGTCAACTACGTCTAGTTGGTGAGTTTCAAGTTTCACGAGTATCAACGAAATAGTACACGAGTTCGTAAAGTTTACCGTGTGTATGTATATATGTATGTGTATGATGTATTATACTAAGCCACAAGTGAAACCGAAACGAGCTATAACGCATGGCCTCCACTGCCCATGCACTCCCGTTGGCATTTAACAGCCACTTTGTCCCAAGTATGTACTATGTCTAACACCACATAGTAGTATGTAAAAATATAATGACAATGTGCAACTGGGTTTACATATGTTCAGGCATACCCCTCCGGCCCTGTCAGTTAGATTTGTCAAACCGATAGTACTATCCACACGTCATCGGCACGAAGTTAATCACTTGTGTTTGTGGGGACTTGTCAAGTGTTAGTACTTAGATAATCCACATCATCACACGTTTTCAAGTATATAAGTATATGTAAACATGCTTTTCACCCCAAAATTTCGTAAAATAGTTTAGAAAGTGGGGGTCGTGAAACTCACCTTATCGTAGTTCGCACGGAAATTATGTATCAATAAGTCAGGTGCCTCGCTTATAGCCTGATTCCTATAAACGGTATCGTATCGTTAATACTAGTACAGTGTTCAAGCTAAGTCGGGCTGTATAGATAATCTGGGTATAGCTGTTAGGCCCAGAACATGACCATAGTCTTAGATTGTGACGTTGTATACTATGAAATGATTAAAAATGGATTTGGCTCAGTTTCACCGTTTTCCGAGCCTAGCCAAGTTGATTGTTTATGTGTTTCGGGATTAGGTAAGATCACATAAACTTAAGTAAATATATTGATTGATAAAATTATTTGATTTATTAAAGAATTTTAAGGTTTCAGTATCTGGTTTGATCGCAGGGTTTGTTTCCGTTTTCACACGGGTTTGATTATACAAAACGCGTACAATCAACTCGAATTGTCCGGAATTCTCGTAAAAAGTTCGTTTTTATCAATATCATTCAAAAATATGATATTTGACCACTTTTGACATTTTGACATACCAGTCAGTCCGTTAAACACAAAACTGCCGGTTTCGTTAAAACAATTATAATTTAAATCTTTGATTAATCATAACTAAATATGAACTTATACATAAATTATGTAAATTTTTGTAAAAATACATTAATACATGGAGAATTTTATAAAAATATTTTCAGAAATTTTATGATTAATTATTTATTTATAAAAATTCATTTAATAGGTTATAATCGTGTAATAAATCACCCGTTTATATCAAACAACCTCCAAAAAATCCGATAATTTTTACAAATTGCCTCAATGTTATTACATAGCCCCTGAAAAATCTCCAGAACCTAACTCTTTAGAAAAAATGCCTTTTTGTGCGTTTTTCGGCTGTTAAATTCGGTTAAACCATAATTGCACAAATCATACTTAGGCATTTCCAATGACCCCCAAACTTTACCAGTGATCTTACCATCACATATTAAACTCCAAAACCAAGTTTCATAATTTTTCAATATGTTTAGCTATTTTTCCCAAATAAACGCTCATAAACGGAAATAAATTCACCAAATATTCTCCGTTTATCGAAAAATTACCAAATTTGAACAGGGACTCATTTATATGATCCCTAATGTCCCTAAAAATTTTCACAAGCTAATAAAAAGCATGTCACAACCTAATACTAAACAGCCCCTAAACGAGTGTTACGGGTTTACCTTGTCGGTTTTCGATGAGTTTTGCTAGCTTAAACGACTCTCCGGGTCTCAGGTTGCAAACTCAGTATATCTACATATCATATAATATCAAACCAAGCATAAATCATCCATGTGACAGCCTTGATAATTAGGGTTTCGGTTTTGGGTTCAAACCGAACTTTCTAACCGTAAAAACATTGTATTCATGTTCTAATCCGCGTTTTTGACCAAAAAAGTATATGTTCCTGGTTTGTAAACATGTTTAACATCAAAACATGATTTTACTTGATTTTTATGATTTTTGGATGGTTAAACATGTTTAAAACTAATCAAGGATTAATTTTTCATGGTTAAACTATGTTAATCAAGAATGAAATCAATGAAAATTGAATGATTTACCTCAAACCTTGGCTGGAAATTGAATAACACAGATAAGAGGGTTCTAGGATGTGTTTGATATAGTTTATAACTTTAATTTCTAGCTTATATAACAAGTTATACAAAGGGGGCCCAATTCCCCTTCTAGCGGCCGCAATTAACAAGGGCCCATTGGGCCTCTTTTTGGCCCAATGGTGCCTCGGTTTTCGTGCCACGCATAAACGTCGGTCCAAAATTTAGTTCGGGTTCGTTTTTTTCGCAAGAAAACTAGTTCGAGTGCGAAAAACAGCGCGAAAACGAGTGTTTTTCAGCCTAGTTTTGTAAAATAAGAAAAACGTACTGAGTCGTTGTAAAATTCCAAAATATTTTCACGGATTGCTTAGAACATGTCATATAAGTGTTTTATAAATCTTTTTCGGTTAAACGGATGCTACAATGCTCGTTTTGATGTTAACGATTGCGTTTAAACTCATAGCGTATCAATAAACGAAACCTTTTTCGTTTAAAGAGTTTTAAACGTATTGGGGCCTAAATATCAATATGTTAGCCTCTATAATATATATATAACTCGTATATGACCCCTCAGTATGTATACGGGTCATAATTAGTATCGGTCGGTTACTTGTTTAAGCACTACGAATTAACCGATTTATCGTTTACTTGTTACGTAGTGAATATAGTATACCTCGTTTTGTCGCGAATGTCACATTCTCCCCCCGTTAAGAAATTTCGTCCTCGAAATTTAATGTTTCACCGGTTTTCTTTTTAGGGAACAGGTGTGGGTATTTCTTTCGGAATTCATCCTTTCGTTCCCAAGTATATTCGGGTCCTTGTTTTGAATTCCACCGAACTTTTACCAACGAAATTTTGTTGTGTCGTAACTGTTTGGTTTTCCCGTCTACAATTTCTACCGGTTCCTCTACGAAGTTGAGCTTTTCGTTGATCTGAACATCTTCCAGTGGTACTATTGTCGTTTTATCAGTCAAACACTTTTTCAGATTCGATACATGAAACACGTCATGAATAGTGCTCAGTTCTAAGGGTAGTTTTAATCGGTAAGCTACGAGACCAATTTTTGCAATAATCTCAAAAGGTCCGATGTATCTCGGGGCTAGTTTACCAGTCTTTCCAATTCTTATAACACCCTTCCATGGCGATACTTTTAAAAACACCTTATCACCTATTTCAAAAGATAACGGTTTTCTGCGAACATCAGCATAACTCTTTTGTCGGTCGCGGGCAGCTTTCAATTTTTGCTTAACCTGGTGAATCTTATCGGTGGTTTCCTTAATTAAATCTGACCTTGAAATTTGGGTATCACCCACTTCCGTCCAACATAGTGGTGATCTACATTTTCGCCCGTATAGAGCTTCATAAGGTGCTGCTTGTATACTACTGTGATAACTGTTATTGTAAGAGAATTTAATAAGCAGGAGGTGTTGATCCCAATTCCCTTTGAAGTCCAGTACACAAGCACGAAGTAAGTCTTCTAAGGTTTGGATGGTTCGTTCGGATTGACCATCGGTTTGGGGATGGTAAGCCGTACTTAGGTCGATTCGGGTTCCCAAAGCTTCTTGTACTGCTTGCCAGAAATGTGAAGTAAAGTGACTGTCTCGATCTGAAATAATCGAAAGAGGTACTCCGTGTCAGGATACAATTTCATCGATGTAAATTTGAGCGAGTTTTTTTGGTGGTGTAGTTGTTACGGATGGGGATAAAGTGTGCGGATTTGGTTAATCGGTCAACAATTACCCAGATAGCATTGTGTCCTCGGGAGGTTTTAGGAAGGTGTGTCACAAAGTCCATGGTTATTTGTTCCCATTTCCATTGTGGTATTTCGGGTTGTTGTAACATTCCCGACGGTTTTTGATATTCCGCCTTCACCCTTGCACATGTTGCACATTTACTTACATACACGGCTATATCCTTTTTCATACCAGGCCACCAGTAAAATTCTTTAACATCTTTATACATCTTATCAGTACCTGGATGAATAGAATATTTGGACTTATGTGCTTCATCAATAATCAACTTTCGGAGTTTATGAAGTGTTGGAATCCAGACCCGGTTTTTGTAATAATATACTTCATCAATTTTCTTCTCAAAATTCCTTTCATTCCCATGTAGTTCTTCTTTTTCTAGCTGATCTGCCTTCAAAGCCTCATCTTGTGCAACGCGAACTTGTTCGGTTAGGCTACTTTGAACAATCATTCCGAGTGCTCGTACCCTTAATGGTTTAACTCTGTCTTTTCGGCTTAAAGCATCAGCTACTACATTGGCCTTACCCGGATGGTATTTAATCTCACAATCATAATCATTTAACAGTTCTACCCATCTCCTTTGTCTCATGTTTAGTTCTTTCTGATCAAATATGTGTTGTAGGCTTTTGTGATCAGTATAGATGGTACATTTGGTGCCATACAAGTAATGTCTCCAAATCTTCAATGCAAAGATAACTGCTCCCAATTCCAAATCATGGGTCGTATAATTCTTTTCATGTACTTTTAATTGTCGGGAAGCGTATGCTATTACTTTCTTTCTTTGCATCAGTACGCATCCTAAACCTTTACGAGATGCGTCACAATATACCACCAATTCATCAGTTCCATCTGGAAGGCTTAATATTGGAGCCTCACATAACTTCTGTTTTAACGTTTGGAAGGCCATTTCTTGTTCTTCTCCCCATTCATACGCTCGATCTTTTTGAGTTAGGAGGGTTAGAGGTTGGGCAATACTTGAAAAGTTTTCAATGAATCTTCTATAATACCCGGCTAGTCCTAAGAATTGACGAATTTCTCTTGGTGACTTAGGCACTTGCCAATTTTTAATGGCCTCAATTTTACTTGGGTCTACTTGGATCCCTTGATGGTTCACAATGTTCCCTAAAAACTGTACTTCTTGTAACCAAAACTCACATTTGGACAACTTTGCGTATAACTTCTCTTGCCTCAATAATTCTAAGACTTCCCGCAAATGTTGTTCGTGTTCCTCCTTCTTCTCGAATATATCAAAATGTCATCGATAAACACTATCACGAACTTGTCAAGGTAAGGTTTGCAAACTCGGTTCATGAGGTCCATAAACACTGCAGGTGCATTTGTCAACCCAAACGGCATAACCAAAAATTCATAGTGACCATACCGAGTTCGGAAAGCTGTTTTTGGTACATCTTCTTCCTGAATTCTTACTTGATGATAACCAGATCTAAGATCAATTTTTGAAAAATACTTCGCACCCTGGAGCTGATCAAACAAGTCATCAATTCGAGGTAAGGGGTATCTATTCTTTATAGTAACTTTATTCAATTCCCGGTAATCAATACACATTCGAAAACTCCCATCTTTCTTCTTTACAAATAACACTGGTGCTCCCCACGGTGAGTAACTAGGTCGGATAAAACCCCTGTCCAGTAATTCTTGTAACTGGTTGGACAGTTCTTGCATTTCAGAAGGTGCAAGTCGATAAGGTGCCTTAGCAATGGGTGCTGCTCCCGGTATCAAGTCAATACGGAATTCAACTTGTCGGGTCGGTAGTAAACCAGGCAACTCATCGGGGAATACATTTGAATACTCGTGTACCACTGGGATGTCTTCCATTCGTTTTTCCTCGAGTTCCTTAACTTTTACGCTTGCCAAGTATAATGTACAACCTTGGCGCAAATACTTTAATGCCCTAAGTTGGGATACGAGAGGCAGTACCGTACCAGATTTCTCACCTTGAACAATCATCGCCTCATCATTCGAAAGAGGTATCCTAACGGTCTTATCCTTACAGACAATTTCAGCTTTATACTTTGATAGCCAGTCCATACCGACTATAACATCGAAACTTCCCAATTCTACTGGAAGTAAATCAATAAGGAATGGGTGGTCGCTTAGGATAAGGGAACAGTTTCGGACTATTCGGTTAACAAGTATAGACTTACCGTTAGCGAGTTCTATAGTATATGGTTTTGTTAGTTCACTAACCGGCATATTTTCTAAAGGTAAGAAGTTAACAGATACGAAACTTCTATCGACGCCCGTATCAAACAAAATTGAAGCATACTGACCCGAAACTAAGAATGTACCTGTCACCACATTCGGATCATGATGCGCTTCACCCGGTCCTAATACAAACGCGCGTCCCCTAGCTGCGTTGGAGGTTGATGCTTGTGCTTGGTTTTGCCTTCTCACTGCACCCTGGTTCAGATTGGGGCAGTATCTCCGAAAGTGTTCCGTACTGCCACATTCATAGCAGGCACGGAGGTTCGTGGTAGGTGGGGTTTGTTGGTTGAGTTGTGGGCGGGTTGGTTGAGGTCGAGGTAGTTGAGTTGATTGCGGTGGACGGTTAACAGTGTTGGTGGGGGTTCTACAATTGGGGGCGTAGTGTCCCGTTCTTCCACATTTCTGACAAATGATCGGTTTGCAATCACCCACATGATGAAAGTTACATCTTCTGCACTTCGGTAACGTCCCTTTATAGGTCTCTTGTTTTACATTAGAACTGGTCATGGCATAACTTCGGGTATTCGGACGGGCCCGCTTGTTTTGAGGGTTTCCTTGCATTCTTGTCCCATAATCAGTTCGTTTTAAACTTGTTGTTTCACCTGGCATCCTTATCACTCCACTTCTCATCATATCAAAAGTAACGACACCCGTTTGAGATACAACACTTTCTAATGTTGGGTGGGCTACTGAATTCACTATACTTCTCACAGCAGGGGTCAGTCCCCAGATATAACGTTCAATTCGCTTCGCTTCCGGTGTAACTAACCACGGAACTAAGCGGGACAGTTCGTTAAAATGATTCGTGTATCCCACATGGTCCGCTCCTTTCATTTCCAAATTCCATAACTCGTGTTCCAGCCTCTGAATCTCACTTTTAGGACAAAAATGCTCTAGCATGAGGGTTTTTAATTCAGTCCATGACATACGATTAATAGCATCTTGTCCCCTTATTTGGACTACCGTATTCCACCACATCAGCGCTTGGTCTAGAAACATACTGGTAGCAAATTTGACCACGCGGTTCGGTGGACACTCACTGATATTAATTACTGATTCGGTCTTTTCTATCCATTTGACCAGCCCGCTAGGTCCTTCAATACCCTTAAACTCAATCGGTTTACATGATGTAAATTTTTTATATGAGTACTCCTGACGTGGGGGTTCTCGGTTATTATTATTGTTATTATCGGTATTGGTCCGAGTGTTATCATTATTAGTTGTGTTAACAACCGGTATAGGGTTTGGGTTCGGGATATTATCAGGGTGCACAACAGGTTCTGGGTTCCCAGTGACATTCATAGTTGGGCGAGTGTTATTATTATTTATGACATTATCAGTATTCACCGGGGTAGTAACACCCGGAGCTACATTAGTGTCCGGCGGAGGTGTATTAACAGTGGCCATGGTGGTGCTAGTAGGTTGATTAACAGTATTATTAGCACGTTTGCATGCAGTGACTTGCGCTACAATTGTTGGTATCACTGCTTGTAGTTGACGAGCAATCATTGCGGCCACTTCCGCCTCAGACAAAGGGTTTGCTTTCTTCGGAGCCATTCTATAAAATAATCAATTATATAATAATTAATATCGTTTCACTATAACCAGCACAACTTTACGATATTACAATTTCACAACACACAACTATGCCAAAGAAAACACATTTGTATTAATTATAATCATTACTGTACATATGCATCCAAAATTAGCGCATAAGCTTAACCTGGTATGGGCCAGCGCTTGTATATGCGTATCAAAATTTGTCACTAAGTGACATGTAGACTTAACCCGATAAGGGCCAGTGCTTGAAATAGTACTAAACCACAAACAACTCCCAAGTCAGCCCAACACGCTGTAACAAAATGTTTCTTGGGATATCAAAAGACTATATACATAAGGCTAGACTACTATGTCCTATCCATCCTTTGTAACATGAAGCCACAACCAAACAACAGCAGCCACTAGGGCTGCATTAACCGCTAAACATACTCCTAGTAGTATCATTGCCCGATCCTGACGCCCGTGGCTGTGAACACTGGATCTTTGCACAATTCTGATTTCTTGCTGCATGTACCACATGTGATCTTGCATATCATGTCTATGCTGGTTTAGGTTATTTATAGAATGTGATTGTTCTAAAAGCTGATCAGTCGCTAAACCAAACCATGCTGAATCAGAATGACGAAGTGGCTCGGGTACCGGGGCGGGTAAACACCAAGTAGGAATAGGTATCTCAGTGACCTGGACACGTGATGTTTCTCCCATATGGTACGTAGATCGAGGTGGGGGAGAGGTGTGCTCAGGTGGGCGCACTGAATTACGAGCGGTCTGACGGTTTCTAAGAGTGGGTGGGGGTACTGGTGTATGCTGTATGGGTGGAGTAGGGGATCTGGGTGCTCTAATTGGTGAATGATAAGCACTAGTAGCTCCCTGTCCTACAACATTCCTAGGGGATTCCCTAGGGGGATAGGTGTCACAACGGTAACCCGATAAGTCGGGTTGACCTGAGGGTACCTCGTGGGGAATTACCGCATCGGAACCTTCTTCCATTTCCTCTGATTCCTCCCCCGTTTCCTCCTCTGGATCCTCCCCCTCCTCCTCAGACCATGTTGGTAGGGTATTAGATAAACGATCAGTAGATCTTGACATATTCCTGCACAATGGTTAGTAATAAGAATAATATCCTTCTATATTAATCATAGTAAAATACATGCAGGTATTTATACACATAAGCACAAATAATCGTTTATATACACAGATATTTATCTATTTTTATATTTTATACACATATGTTGCTGTTTTTACCTATTCGATTGTTTATCGACTTTTTCTCGAATTTCCTCGTACAAACAAGTCCGTTATTACGTTCCAAACCATAATAACCTACTTGTCCATTCGCGTTCATCACGAGAATCATCAGTGTATATTATTTAATATTATTTTATTCCCAGAGTTAATTGAGCCTACGGTTATCTTAGGGTATCCTAATGGACATCCTAATTCTTTATAACCAATGGCTCTGATACCAACTTCTGTCACACCCCGACTAGGTAGTTGCGGAAGCGTAATACGGGAATGTAACAGATAACACTCGTATCAACAACATTGTTTATAAAGAAATTCAACAACTAATTTACATCATATTACATGGGTTGGTACTATGTTTACAAACTAGATGAGAATCACATAACCGGTTTACGAGCTTTTTATTTAATATTATATATCTGCGTCTATTCACAGCTATTCAACTCTTCTTCTAACACCAAGCACGTAAGAAAATCATTCCACTTTTGCTTTACCTGAAAAGCATGTTAAAACGGGTCAACTACGTCTAGTTGGTGAGTTTCAAGTTTCACGAGTATCAACGAAATAGTACACGAGTTCGTAAATTTTACCGTGTGTATGTATATATGTATGTGTATGATGTATTATACTAAGCCACAAGTGAAACCGAAACGAGCTACAACGCATGGCCTCCACTGCCCATGCACTCCCGTTGGCATTTAACAGCCACTTTGTCCCAAGTATGTACTATGTCTAACACCACATAGTAGTATGTAAAAATATAATGACAATGTGCAACTGGGTTTACATATGTTCAGGCATACCCCTCCGGCCCTGTCAGTTGGATTTGTCAAACCGATAGTACTATCAACACATCACCGGCACGAAGTTAATCACTTGTGTTTGTGGGGACTTGTCAATTGTTAGTACTTAGATAATCCACATCATCACACGTTTTCAAGTATATAAGTATATGTAAACATGATTTTCACCCCAAAATTTCGTAAAATAGTTTAGAAAGTGGGGGTCGTGAAACTCACCTTATCGTAGTTCGCACGGAAATTATGTATCAATAAGTCAGGTGCCTCGCTTATAGCCTGATTCCTATAAACGGTATCGTATCGTTAATACTAATACAGTGTTCAAGCTAAGTCGGGCTGTATAGATAATCTGGGTATAGCTGTTAGGCCCAGAACATGACCATAGTCTTAGATTGTGATGTTGTATACTATGAAATGATTAAAAATGGATTTGGCTCAGTTTCACCGTTTCCCGAGCCTAGCCAAGTTGATTGTTTATGCGTTTCGGGATTAGGTAAGATCACATAAACTTAAGTAAATATATTGATTGATAAAATTATTTGATTTATTAAAGAATTTTAAGGTTTCAGTATTTAGTTTGATCGCAGGGTTCGTTTCCGTTTTCACACGGGTTTGATTATACAAAACCCGTACAATCTACTTGAATTGTCCGGAATTCTCGTTAAAAGTTCGTTTTTACCAATATCATTCAAAAATATGATATTTGACCACTTTTGACATTTTGACATACCAGTCAGTCCGTTAAACACAAAACTGCCGGTTTCGTTAAAACAATTATAATTTAAATCTTTGATTAATCATAACTAAATATGTACTTATACATAAATTATGTAAATTTTGGTAAAAATACATTAAGACATGGAGAATTTAATAAAAATATTTTCAGAAATTTTATGATTAATTATTTATTTATAAAAATTCATTTAATAGGTTATAATCGTGTAATAAATGGCCCGTTTATATCAAACGACCTCCAAAAAATCCGAAAATTTTTTAAAATGGCCTCAATGTTATTAAATAGCCCCTGAAAAATCTCCAGAACCTAACTCTTTTGAAAAAAAGACTTTTTGTGCGTTTTTCGGCTGTTAAAATTCGGTTAAACCATAATTGCACAAACCATACTTAGGCATTTCCAATGATCTCCAAACTTTTCCAGTGATCTTACCATCACATATTAAACTCCAAAACCAAGTTTCATAATTTTTCAATATGTTTAGCTATTTTTCCCAAATAAACGCTCATAAACGGAAATAAATTCACCAAATATTCTCCGTTTATCGAAAAAATACCAAATTTGAACAGGGACTCATTTGTATGATCCCTAATGTCCCTGAAAATTTTCACAAGCTAATAACTTGCACGTCACAACCTAATACTAAACAGCCTCTAAACGAGTGTTACGGGTTTACCTTGTCGGTTTTCGATGAGTTTTGCTAGCTTAAACGACTCTCCGGGTCTTGGGTTGCAAACTCAGTATATCTACATATCATATAACATCAAACCAAGAATAAATCATCCATGTGACAGCCTTGATAATTAGGGTTTCGGTTTTGGGTTCAAACCGAACTTTCTAACCGTAAAAACGTTGTATTCATGTTCTAATCCGCGTTTTAGACCAAAAAAGTATATGTTCCTGGTTTGTAAACATGTTTAACATCAAAACATGATTTTACTTGATTTTTATGATTTTTGGATGGTTAAACATGTTTAAAACTAATCAAGGATTAATTTTTCATGGTTAAACTATGTTAATCAAGAATGAAATCAATGAAAATTGAACGATTTACCTCAAACCTTGGCTGGAACTTGAAGAACACAGATAAGAGGGTTCTAGGATGTGTTTGGTATAGTTTATAACTTTAATTTCTAGCTTATATAACAAGTTATACAAAGGGGGCCCAATTCCCCTTCTAGCGGCCGCAATTAACAAGGGCCCATTGGGCCTCTTTTTGGCCCAATGGTGCCTCGGTTTTCGTGCCATGCGTAAACGTAGGTCCAAAATTTAGTTCGGGTTCGTTTTTTCGCAAGAAAACTAGTTCGAGTGCGAAAACCAGCGCGAAAACGAGTGTTTTTCAGCCTAGTTTTGTAAAATAAGAAAACCGTACTGACTCGTTGTAAAATTCCAAAATATTTTCAAGGATTGCTTAGAACATGTCATATAAGTGTTTTATAAATCTTTTTCGGCTAAACGGATGCTACAATGCTCGTTTTGATGTTAACGATTGCGTTTAAACTCATAGCGTATCAATAAACGAAACCTTTTTCGTTTAAAGAGTTATAAACGTACTGGGGCCTAAATATCAATATGTTAGCCTCTATAATATATATATAACTCGTATATGACCCCTCAGTATGTATACGGGTCATAATTATTATCGGTCGGTTACTTGTTTAAGCACTACAAATTAACCGATTTATCGTTTACTTGTTACGTAGTGAATATAATATACCTCGTTTTGTCGCGAATGTCACAGATATTCCGTCAGCAAAGAGTTCCCACAAAAGCGGCCATAGTTGAACTTCGGGTTCTTGTGGATAGTTAGTTATTTTGAGTTTTATTTTTTACAGGAGAAATGATGGGAGATTGAGATGATATGGGCATTTGAAAAGACGACAAATGACGACTTTAGTGAGAACTATGTAATGCCTCATAGTCGAGGGGTAGAGAAGTAGAGGCAGACCAAAACTAAGATGTGATAAATGACTTTTACATGATTTGCGAGACTTGCACCGGTTCAATAATGTGATTGGAGATAGGAGTTCTTAGATCTATCATATTAAAGTTATGATTTTTTAAGAGAGTGTGTTGAACATGTTTTAGATAAGTCATGAACCCTCTACTATTCTTTTCACTTGTTTAACCTTAATCTTTCTTTAGCATGTCTTAACGTAGAGAGGGTGTTGGTGATTTAATTCTTGTCCCTTAATTACTTCTTTATTTGTTGCTATTCTATTTTACTCACCTTTATAATTAAGCTAGATGTAATTTTCTATTATCAATTTTTACTAATGTTGTTTGGTTGTTTTGAGGTCCGTAGCAGTATTTTTCATCACTTGATTTGCTATACAATGCATCTTATTAAAAGATCTATATGGTTGAGTGGCTAACGATTTTTTAGAAGCAGCCTCTCTATCCTTGTGATAAAAGTAAGATTTATTCTTGTCCTATCCATCTTTGTGATAGAGGTTAGGTAACTACCACCTTCGGGTTTTGCCGACCCATAATGACAACACATTGGGTAAAACATTAGTTCAAAACCGTTCAAAACAAATGAGCCATTAAAAAATCATTCAAATACTAGTTACCATACAAATCTAAAATTCTTCGACTGTCACCTCTCTCTCTCCTCACCGCCAGAAATCCTAAACCCCCACCTCACCATCTCCGGCCGACCTCCACCCTCGCCGTCATCCTTCTCCCACCGCACCGACTTCACCTCCACGTTTCCATAGTCACCACCGCCATCCCACCGCACCACTGCCGGCAATCACTCCCACACCTTGCCGCCCTAATACACCACCACTGTTCATTAAGTTCTTAGTTTTGTGTTCAACCGAACCCAGTCCTTTGTCAGAGGTGAAAAAGATACCTTTTTGCCTAACCACCTGCCCAGATTGTTGATTCAAATTATCTATTTTGGTGGTTAATACGTGTTGCACGCCAGGTGTTCGACGAAATTACGACTTACGTTCGGATAAGTTAAAGGTTGTTTACTTGCATTTGGGTGCTTAAGGGGGTATTTTGAGTTGGAGTTCTACCTAATTTACTTTATTTTGGAGTTATACCTCCCTCCTATTATGCCTTAGCGGTTGTTGTGGGGTGCTAGATGGGGGGTGAACAACCCGTAGTTGCTCCCCTCCTTCGAGTGTGAGGGGTTTGGTCTTTGATTCTTGCTCTAACTCATCTCGAGTCGGGGTCTTTAGGGGTCCGGTGTCTTTTGTGATTTGTTTGTTTTCTGTTCTCGTGTTTACATGGCTACCATAAAAAGAATTCGAAACGTAAAAACAGGAGGGCTTGGTCCTAGCTCTACTTAAGGTTTAAGGCCATGCCCATTTAAGCATTTCCACGAGTGTAAGGATGGTAGACCTGGGTACTCGGGGTTTTTCCGCCTACTTGAGCACATGCAAAGTACCCATTTCAAAACGGATACTCAGAAGAACCTTTTAAAAGATGCTATCTCCAAGGATTTGGACCTTTTTATAGATGTTGGGGAAGCCCTTCGGGCGGGGGATAAATGGTTATCTGGGAGGTGCATGACGTTGCATGCCCTTAGCAGGGGGTGCAAGCATGCTGATGGTGTCTATTCTTTTTCTGTGGATTCTGGAGATGCTGGAGAATTCATCGTTGGGATCCAGAAACCTAATCGCTTGTCTGTGGATAGGGACCTAGGTCCATCTGTAGGAGTGGTTGGTGATGTATCCCTTTTGGAACGGGTTTTCTCTCTTCTCATTCAAACGGTTAAGAGCATCCCCCCAAGTTGTCGTTTGGCGTTTGCTCAGACTTTGGCATGCGCTTTGCGCAAGGTAGTGGATTCACCAGGCTCGATTGAGAATTGGGTCAAATTACTATTGTTTCCGCGTTGTACTTTAAGGGTGGTGAAACCTTCCACTAGGCAGGAACGCAGGTCAGGGAATCGAAAGTCTTTGCAATGTAGTAGCATTCAGCAAGCACTTGCGGTGTGGAAAGATGGATCTGGTTTTGCTGACTTGGTTCTTTCTCTCTTTGATAACGTGGGGGGAAGCACTTTTTCTAAAAGAGAGGTGGGAGGGGAGGAGGGTTCTGAAAACAGCCTCAATATTAAACAATGTCTCAGAAAGTCAGGGATGGTCATTTCACAGCTGCAGCAAGGTATTATGCTCAAGTGGGGTTGCCCCTCTCGGAGATTCAACCATGAAAGCCCTCATTGATAAACACCCAGTGGTGCCGCCTCCGTCCTTGCCTTCTAGCTCTGTCGCCCTGCCTACTCTCTCTGTGGATGGGGGCTGTGTGCTTCGATGTATCCGATCATTTCCTAAAGGGACCACATGCGGGAGAGACGGGATGCGAGCGCAACACTTGCTGGACGCTCTTAGTGGTGAGGGATCAGTGACTTCCATGGGTCTGCTCTCAACCATCACTGAAGTCGTCAACTTATGGCTAGGGGGTCTGTGCCCCAAGGTGCTCGCTGAGTTTATTGCTTCGGCCCCCCTTACCCCTTTATTAAAGCCGGATAATGGAATTCGGCCCATTGCTGTGGGGGCTATCTGGCGTAGGTTGGTTTCTAAAGTGGCTATAAAGATGGTTGGGAAGGAAATGACTCTGTATTTAGGGACTTTCAGTTTGGGGTAGGGACCCCTAATGGGGCAGAGGCGGTGCTTCACAGCGCGAACCGGTTTCTTAACTCCTTTCACGCGGACGGTTCTTTAGCTATGCTTACCGTGGACTTCTCCAACGCCTTCAATATGGTCGATCGCACAGCCCTTCTCTGGAGGTTCATCATCATTGCCCGTCTATCTATCTATGGGTCCAGTTCCTTTATGCCCAGCAGGCTAGGTTGTACGTTGGTGATGACTGTATAGGGGCTACTACTGGGGTTCAGCAGGGAGACCCCCTTGGGCCCCTCCTCTTTTCCTTAGCATTACACCCTCTTGTTCTCCGGGTACAAAATGACTGTAACCTCCCATTTCATGCTTGGTACTTGGATGATGGGACTATTATTGGTGGTGCCAACGAAGTCGCTAAAGCCCTAGACATTATCAGCTCGGAAGGGCCATCATTGGGCTGCAACTTAATATTAAAAAAACCAAGGTTTTTTGGCCAGCGTGTAATGGGGTGAAAGTCAAAGATGGGCTTTTCCCTAGTGGGATTGGTAGACCAGAGAGAGGGGTAAAGCTCCTTGGAGGGGCTGTTAGTCGAGATCCCTACTTTATTAAGGAGTTGGCGAGGCGGAGAGCATCTCGTTCGGTTGATCTTATGAAACTCTTACCTTGCCTTAGGGATCCCCAGATCGATCTCCTCCTGCTTAGGTCTTGCATGGGGGTTGCTAAGTTGCTTTTTGGGTTACGAACATGCCACCCCCATATGATGGATGATACGGTATCCTGTTTTGATAAGGGGCTTCGAGAAGCTATCGAAGACATAGTTGCATGTGGAGGCCCGTTCTTTGGTGATCTTCAGTGGCGACTTGCATCTTTACCGATGCGCTTGGGGGGTTTAGGCCTTCTTTCGGCTCATGATGTTGGGGTTTACGCTTTTGTAGCGTCGAGGGCTCAGTCTTGGAAGCTACAGAATCACATCTTAAGGAATAGCGGAGTTGTCAACCTGGACTCAGACTACGTGCAGGCCCTGGAACGCCTAAATGGCGCTCTCCCAGACTTTGACATTGGCGGTTTCTCTAATAAGGACACCGCCCCACCAAAGCCTCAAAAAACTTTGGAGAATGCCCTTTTTGGCAAAATCGCTCAGAGCCTGGGAGAAGTTTTTGGATTGTCCCCCAGACAGAAGGCGGTTATTGAATGCTTACAAGGTCCTCATGCCCAAGATTTTCTGACCGTTATCCCGATTGATGGCTTGGGCCAAAGCATGTCTGCGGTCGAGTATAGGGCCATTCTTAAGTACCGTTTGATGGTCCCAATGTACCCAGAAGACGAAACATGTCCGATCTGCCGTAAGGCTTGCCTGGATAAATTCGGAGAGCATGCGGTACATTGCAAGGAGATGCCTAGGTTCAAATACCGACATGATTGGGTGCGGGACGTTCTTTGGGACATCTTAAGGCGAGCTGGGATATCAGCTAAAAAGGAAGCCCCTGTAAACTTCCTTACAGACCCCACGGAAGGGAGATCCACTCTACGACCGGCAGATTTGCTCGTCTTTGGTTGGGCCGAGGGAAAGCACGTTTGTGTTGACCTCACAAGGGTATCTCCCTTAGTTGGTTTGAGGGATAATGGGTTTGTAGCTGGACAAGAAATGAAAAGGGCTGAAATGAAGAAGGTGGAGAAACATGCTAAAGCCTGCGAAGAGAACCAACATGTTTTTGTCCCTCTGGCTTTTGATACCTTTGGCTCCTTGGCACCGGAAGCTATCTGTTTACTAACCAGGGTTCAACGGGTTGTGCATAGAAATGTGTCGACTCAAAAGGGGCAGGGGTATGTCTTTAGCAGGTTAGGGTTTGCAATTCAAAAAGGGGTGGCGGCGCAGCTTGTTGCCCGCCTACCTGCTATTTTGATGTAATATCTATGTTTCTATTTAATGAAAGAAATCAAATATTAATAATAAAAAATACTAGTTAACATTTTATTAAATATGAAAAAACAAAAAGTACTACTTTTATCATACAAATATGTATAAAAATAAAAAGAGAATGTAAAACAATTCAATATGTAAACAATTCATCAGAATCGCTTAATCATGAACTTTCGTTTAGCCGGAGTGTTAATCACCGTAAAGGTTCATGGAGAGTTCTTGAGTTCTTAAGTTGTAAACCTAGTAGCGGGGCTGTAATGACGCCGTTAAGTTACATGGCCAAAGTTTAAGGAAATGCGACTTTTGTCCTCAATTTAACAATAAAAAGTTGTATTGACATTTAAACTTTGCACTAGAGTGATATATGAATCGAGTATGTAATTGTATTATCTATAAGTAAGTCATATTTTTTTCTATTCTATTACATCTGGTTAACACTATATGTGTAGGTATGTATACAATTATGATGAGATTTAGCCAATGTAGTCATGTATTGAATAAGCTTCTTTAATATATCAGCCATGAATTGAGTATACATTTGTAACGAAACAAACAAAAAAGGAAATATGGACACTTTTAATAGGACTGGAGGAATATAAATATTGTAATTGACAAACTGTAGTTGTCATTTCTTGTCATTTAAGTCCGTTTACCGACACGGTCAACACTTATTTGTTAGCTTGCTGTTATTGAACCAAAATGATAACGATGTTAGAAAATGGTAAAATTGGCAAGTAAGAAGCTGGTGTGATCAAATGATGAAGTACCTAAATAATAAACAATGTGATTAACCGTGTTTTTATTCGGAAAACTACTTACCAGGAAAATTTCGATCCACCTAAGTCAATTGTCATGGGTTCACGGTACGCAAGAGCGTTTGGTAATGATACGATTAAGTTAGATCAGATAAGATAAGCAAAAAAGAGGTGGAGAAAATTTGATCAAAGAGAAGACACGAGGGGTCAATGAAATCTATATATTGATTCTACTTCAATTGCACCTACTCTAAAATAACCCAAAACCTAATCCGACCCAAATAAGCTAATTATGGTCGGGGTAAACAGGGTTGAAAAGTCTTAATAGGGTTAGTAAAGTAAACCTGAAAACCCGAAAACCCGAATTATAATTCAGGTCAGGTTAATTTCAAGTTTATTTTTGTAAGGGAAATGAGCTTCGGGGTAGCCTGAATAACCTGAAACGCATTATAGCCTAGCCCAAACTGTTTTAAAAGATAATATTGTTTATTTCTTTTCAGATTAAGGAAAAAAACATTTTTATCTTCATTAAGAACAATAAACTACGAGCAAGTCGTCTCCGAGAATCACTAAAAAAATTTGGACCGAAAACGAGTATAAATTTGTGCCTTAAGTAAATTAAAATTCGATAACTCATATATAAAAAGTAAATGATACGATGATAATTGTAATTTCAATAAACAAAACTTAAATATTGTAGCAAAAAATAATCTAATTTACATATCTAACTTATATACACACACACATACATAAATATAAAATCTTTCAGGCCTTGGGATGATCGGGCCGAGGTCGGTCGACCTCCCTCCCTCCCCATCCCAGACGGCCCTGACTGCAAGTCATGTCCGTTTTTTCAATCATTTGGACTGTATACGAGGAAGAAAGTGAAGTAAGCCTTTTCTTAATAAAATTTTAAACATGTTTTAGAATAATGCGGCTAGGTAATTTAACCACAAAATTAAGTATTGTTCTTAAAATAAATGCCCTAGATATTTAGGTAGCATTTGGGATTGTTTATTTAAGGCTCCTTATAACTTATTAAAAGTTGTTAGGCAATAGTTTGGTAAAAATCCAAGCACTGTCAATCTCGGGCATTGAGACGATGAATCTATACAAATTGGTCAGTCTCCCTCACGTTCGTTACGATACTGGAACTAAAAACAAATACAAAAACAAAAATGAAAACAAAATTAGTATAAGTCAGTTTTCGTTAGTACCGACATTAAAACAAAATACGGTGACTGTACACAAATTTAGTCGGCTTTCACTTAACAACAAAACTATCCGGTCCATTCCAAAGTTAATGTTGAAAAACTTCTACCATACACAAAAACATAAATAACACAATTAAAATAATTTGCACCATCAGGGATTCGAATCCGGGTTGCAACCCAATAGAAACAGTTTCCCCTACCAACAAAAACCATTCGGCCAACACCAGTGCATGTGTTAACTAACAAAACCATTGCTACATATAAAAAAACAGAAAGTGTCAACTTTATGACACTAAGGTGTTATTGTTTTTTCAGAGGTAAAATGTCTGCAGTCTGCGGACTACATTTGCAGGCATCTGTAGCAGAAGATGTGGACCAAACATCCGCAGCCTGTAAAAAGAAGAATGTTTGTTTTTTAACGCCGCAGACTGCTAAAATCAAACATAAATTTTTAAATAAGCTGAAATTTAGATTAAAAATTCCTTTAACATAGAAATTTAAATAATATTCAAACAACACTGAAATAATATTTATAAAACCACAATAAATTATTTTTCTAAATCACTTGTTCCGTACTTTGCACGAACAATGTTATTTGATAGATATTGTGTTTAAAACAATGTTGAAGGTAAATTGTGAAAGTTGTTCAGGACAATTTCTCTTATTTATCTATTTTTTCTTTTGCTCACGTATAAAAATACACAACAAAGATGGAAATACAAAGAAACTTGATTTAGGGTAAAATATTATGTTCTTGGTTTAAAAAAGCGCTCTCGAGGCGAGGTGAGGCGAGAAGGACCCAAGTCGAACACCTCAACGCTTTTGCCTACCCAAGGCGAAGCTTGTTAAAAAAGCGAAAGCTTTTTGTGCTTTTGTGAGGGGCGAAAAAGCGAGGAGACAAAGACTTTATGTAGAAAAAGCGACCAGTTAGCCCATTTTCAAATTGACATTTATGATTAGCTATTTCTAGATTTTTCACATTTGGCAATAAACTTTTAAAAGTTGAAACACTTTTGAGTAGTGTTCTTTGAGAAACACTTCCGAGTAATTTGGTACTCGATAACTTCTTTTTAATGCTACTTTGATATAATCTGGGCGAGTAATGTGGTACTAGAAACATTGTACTACACTACTTTTGGAATTTTGGGATATATATATATATATATATATATATATATATATATATATATATATATATTAAACGTCTAATATATATTATAATGCGGTTTGTATATGTGACTTATAAGTAATTAAATATTTTTTAAAATACAGTCGCCTCGTGTTCAAAAAACGTTCTCTTTTGTGCTTTTTGCTTTTCTCCTCGGCTAAGGACCTCTTCACTTTTGTTCGCTTCACGTTTTTCTAATCCAAGATTATGTTCAAAACGATTATTTGATGTCAACAAAACCCAAGCCCAATTCATCCTATTTAAAAGCCTAAATGTCCAATCCTAAAATCCTAGATGCATTCTCGTCAAATCTCATAACATTATTTCTTTAGCAGAAACATACATGACCATTTATAATTTGTAGAGAACACATCTTTAGATTGCTAAAATAAATGCTAACGTGTGTAGATTGTTAAAATAAACTGGTGGTGGTGTATGAACTGTAATAGTGGTTGGTGTTGGTGTTGGATGATTATAGTGGCAGTGGAGGGTGGCTGTGATGGACGGTGGGTGGTGGTGGTAGAAGGCGGTGTTGGTGGCGGACATTGGGCGGTTGTGGTGTCGGATGGTGATAGTGGTAGTGGTGGATGGTGGCAGTGGTGGTGGGTGGTGGATAGTGGTGGTGGTGGTCGACTGTGGCGGAACAGACGGGGGTGGTGAGTGGTGGACGATGACGGTGGGTGGGGGGGGGGGGAGTGGACGGTGGCAGCGGCAAACAATGGGTGGTGGTGGTAGGCTGGTAGCAGACAGTGGGTGGGTGGTGGTGATGGTGATGGTTGTGACATCTGCCCCGATCCGACCCGACCCAGGTACCCGTTTCCCTTATCCGAGCTCCTTCTTTTATGATTTAATATTTATTTATACTTATACTTTATTTTTAATAATAATGTTTTCCTTCCCGCCTTCTTTTCTCTCTTGTCGCCGTCCCGCCCTTAAGCCTTGAACCCCCCCTTCTCTTATTTTTGTGTCCTTTGTTTCTTCCCGCCTAAGGTTGTCTGCGCAGCTCCACGCGCCAGACTCCTTACAAGGAAGCCTGCGCGAAGACCTGTTGTTCCTGCGTTACGCGAGGCGAACGGTTCTCGCAGCGCGCTAAGAATTGTAGTCCTTCTCGCAGCGCGCTAAGAACGGTAGTTCTTCCCGCGGCGCGCTAAGAATTGTAGTTCTTCCCGCGGCGCGCTAAGGATATTAGTTCTTCCCGCGGCGCGCTAAGGTTTGCTCTGTCAGCCTTCGCCCTCGCGCGTGCGCTCGAGCCTTCTCGCGCTAAACCCCTTTGAGTTTCCTTCTGTTTAATCTAGCCGTTTGCTTTTGTGTTGTCTATTCTTCTGTGCTGTTGACCTGACCTGTCTTATGTCTGAAAAGTTACTTTCGGCGTAGCATGCGCGCCAACCCCATTGGTTGACAGAAAAAGTGACTGACATTATCTTTGGAGATCTGCTTTTCCATGCTTGACCGGTACCTTTATCTGACCCGCCCATGCCTGTTTACTGTTACCTGTCAGCTTTTCCTTATTTCCTGCAGCTGCCATATCTTTTGCTTTTGGAATCTTTTGCTTTTTGAGATCTTTTCCCCTTTTCTAGGGATTGTGTTCCCTAGGGTTTCCCTATAAATAATAATGTTATTTTCCTAACACTACACACACAAACACTTATTTTAACCTCCTCCTTGATCTCTCTGCCGCCTCCCTCTCTGCCTCCGTCTTCCTCCCTGTTCTGCCCTGTTTTCCGGTAATCTATTATATATAATAATTTGTTTAAGTTACTTATTAATTATGCTAACTTATAATCAAGACTTAAAGCAAATCGTTAAAACAATAATCTTTAATTATAGGTTAACTTGTGCTTGTTTAAAGTTGGTTCTTGCTTTATCTTACACCGCATCGTTTATCAAGTGAGTAATCTCGTACCTAATCCCTTTTTATTTTTAATGTTTTGGGATGTTCATGTGTTCATACAAACTTAGAGTCTTAAACTTGTTTATGAACTTTAGTCGCGCAGTATCCCATGTGTTGAGGACGTTTACTTGGCTGTTTATTTGTATGTGTGTATCATTAACCGCTTTGTTCGGCCTATTCCGCAGTTTTCATGGATCCATTAGATGAACACGGGAGACCTATCGTTTACGGTTTTCTTTGTTTACACTTGCACAGATGTTTTCTCGTTTTTGTGCTCATTTGGGAGCACGGATTGAACTATGAACTATGAGCTATGATCTATTTAGGCTTGATCACAATCTGATTGCACCCTTGTTAAACACCAGACATACACGTGTTGCGCGCAGATTTATTGTTATCTACGTATTGTATTAAACTTGATTTCTCACCAACACGCAAGTGTTTGACGTTTTATTTTAACACATGTTCAGGTTTGCAGTAGCTGTTTTGGAGCTTGTGGACACGTAGGAAGTTTTCTTTATTTTGGACCTAGATTAAAATGTATCAAGACAAGTTATTGTTGTTCGAATATTTTGCCTTATAATATATTGATTTATGTTGCTTTATGTTATCTTGTGTATACTTTGCGCGTGCGCGAATGAATGTATTTATTAAATATTGACACCCAATAGTGTCACGAGTAATGAAACAATATGTGGCGCCCCGATGTATAATCCGCCTTTGGTCGGGGTGTTACAGATTGGTATCAGAGCTCGTTGACTTTAGGATAGGTGGTTAGACGTAACGGCCTAGAATACCTAAGAGTCCCTTCTCGCGCATGAGAGAAATCTCATGTTTGCGCGCTTATTGTTAATTACTCGTTATTTATGAATATGCTCGCGCTTGCGCAGTATATGATTTTATGTTTTATTTCGCGATATTTCGATTTTTGTTGAATTTCGATTTTTATTGATTTTACTTACATGTTCGTTTGTTGGATTTGAAAATCCGAAAAGTCATGGTGATACATGAATAGTTGATTTTCAATTTCCATTTACGATTATGTTCTGAGGTTGGAGACTTGAAAAGTCATGGTGATACATGAATTGTCAACCTCCAATACTCATTTTCTTGTATGTTTTATATTGAAGATTGAAAAGTCATGGTGATACATGAATCGTCAATCTCCAATACTCGTTTGCTCGAATATTTTAAATTGGGAATTCGGAAAGTCATGGTGATACATGAATTGTCGATTCTTGATTCGAATTTGTTACCTTTATTAAGTCTGCATTTAGGGTCATTTATTTTACTTTAACTTTTGACAGTAACTGACTCCGTGAAACCAAGCTTTTCGAGGTTATACTTTGCGTTAAAACCAAGATATTAACAAAAATTAAAACTTTTATAGAATGCCTCCGCTATCTCGCCGTCATCAGAGGAGAGAAGCCTCGCGCAGACGTTCGCTGCAACGTTCCCAGGAAATGGCCGCCGCAATAGCCCAAGCCTTAAACCAAAACAATGCTAATACCTCCAGTTATAACATTAAGTCTTTTAACGCGGGTAACCCTCCAAAGTTCACAGGTCTTGAAGGAGCCACCGTGATGCTCCAATGGCTCGAGAAGTTGAAAACACTTTCCTCCACACCCAATGCCCCTCAGACAGACGAACCCTATATGCTTCCAGTGTCCTGGAATCTAGAGCGCTTACATGGTGGAATGGAGTAGCTCATGCGCGTGGCGCAGAAGCTGCTTCTAGCATGCCCTGGGAGGAATTCAAGGAAATTCTGACGCGAGAATTCTGCCCTCCCAACGAAGTTAAGCGCCTGGAAGAAGAATTTTGGAATCTTAAGCAGTACAGTGGCGAAGCGCGCGAGTACGCGACGCGTTTCCATGAACTAAGCCTGCTTGTCCCTCACCTTGTTACCCCTTCCCGCCGAGCCATCGAGAAATTCCTTGGGGGTCTCCCCATGGAAATTCAAGATTCTGTATGGGCCAGAAACCCAGCAACCCTCTCTGACGCCATTGAGTTGGACGCTGTGCTCAGCGACAACCATGTCAGAGCAGGAACCCTGTTCCTGCGGGGAGCTGAGAAGACTAAACCCACCAAGACTGCCCCTGAACCAACAGAAACCAAACCCGAACCCTCAAACCGTAACAACCTCAAGCGCAGGCGCAAAGCCTATGCGCTTACCAGCCCGCCCATAGTCCAGCAACCCACCTACCAACCTCCAGTTTACACGCCTAACCCACTATCAGCCTACCCAACTCCCCCTATAGTCCACAACTATGCCTTAACCAATCCCGCACTCCCTGCCCCGCCAACTAAGAAACCTTACACAGGAAACCAACCCTTTTGCCCAACCTGTAGACTTCACCACCCAACTCAAACCCCGTGTCGACAATGTAACCGATGTGGCCGCGTTGGTCACTCAGCCGAATACTGTAGAGTCCCTCCCGCCAATCCTATTGCGCCAATACCACCAGTCTACCCGCAGAACCCACAACCAACCTACCAAAACCCACGACCCAGATCGTGCTTTAACTGCGGTGATCCCAGTCATTTCCGGAACGCGTGCCCGAGACTACAAGTTCAGATTACGCAAGCGAATCCGGTGAACCAGATTTCGAACCAAGTGACGCGCGGACGAGCTTTTAACATAACCGCGCACCAAGCGCAAGCGAATAATGACGTAGTTAATGGTACATTTTTGCTTAACGGATTTTATGCTTCTGTACTTTTTGATACTGGCGCCGATCGAAGTTTTATTTCTCGCGCGTTTGAGCAGAAGCTTGCGCGACCGCGCAGCGATTTAAAAGAAAATTTTTCAGTTGAATTGGCTAATGGCGAAACTGTTTTAATTAACTCAGTGATTAAAGATTGCACGCTTAACCTTAACGAAAACGATTTTCTGATCGACCTCATCCCTATGCCTCTTGGAAGCTTTGATGTTATTATTGGTATGGACTGGCTCTCAAAGAATCGCGCCGAAGTTATTTGCGCCAAGAAGATGATTCGCATACCTCGAGAAAATGGTGATCTTCACATCTACGGCGAAAAACCCTCCAGTGGTCTTAAACTTATGTCTTGCGCCGAAGCCCAAAGACTCATGCGGAAAAGGTGTATTGCATTCTTAGCCCATGTGGTCAAACCTGCTGAAGAAAAGAAGCTTCGCGATATCCCTGTTGTGCGTGATTTCCCTGAAGTTTTTCCTGATGGTCTTCCTGGTATCCCTCCCGCTCGTGAAGTCGAGTTCCGTATTGATCTTGTCCCTGGTGCTTCCCCCGTAGCTAAATCTCCTTACCGTCTTGCGCCCGCTGAGATGCAAGAATTGGCAAGCCAACTTCAAGAGTTGACTGCTAAAGGATTCATTCGCCCTAGCTCTTCGCCCTGGGGTGCTCCGGTGTTGTTCGTTAAAAAGAAAGATGGTTCGTTTCGCATGTGTATTGATTACCGCGAGTTGAACAAACTCACCATTAAGAACCGGTATCCCTTACCGCGTATTGACGACCTCTTTGATCAACTCCAAGGTGCCTCTTGTTTCTCCAAGATTGATCTCCGCTCTGGCTATCACCAGTTGCGCATCCGCGATGAAGATGTTCCGAAGACTGCTTTTCGAACTCGCTATGGCCATTTTGAATTCTTGGTCATGTCCTTCGGTTTAACCAACGCACCCGCCGTTTTCATGGATCTAATGAATCGGGTGTGTAGTCCTTTCTTGGATAAATTCGTGATTGTGTTTATCGATGACGTTCTGATTTATTCTAAGACCAAGGCCGAGCATGAGCAACATCTTCGGTTGGTGTTGCAAAAGCTTCGAACCGAGCAGCTTTATGCTAAGCTCTCCAAGTGTGAATTTTGGTCGGATGAAGTACAGTTTCTTGGCCATGTTGTTAACAAGATGGGTATCCATGTCGACCCATCCAAAATTGAAGCAATCAAGAACTGGATTACGCCATCCACTCCTACCGAAATCCGTTCCTTTCTGGGCTTAGCTGGTTATTACCGGCGCTTCATTTCGAACTTCTCGAAGATCGCTTTGCCTTTATCAGCTCTAACGCACAAAGGTAAACCGTATATTTGGGGCTCGAAGCAAGAAGAAGCCTTTCTGACGCTCAAGCGTTTGTTGTGTGAAGCTCCTGTTCTTGCGCTACCTGAGGGTAATGAAGATTTTGTCGTGTATTGCGATGCATCCAACCAAGGTCTCGGTTGTGTTCTTATGCAACGAGGCAAGGTTATCGCTTACGCATCAAGGCAACTTAAGGTTCATGAAAAGAATTATACAACTCACGACCTCGAACTAGGCGCAGTAGTATTTGCCTTGAAGATCTGGAGACACTACCTTTATGGTACTAAGTGTATCCTCTACACTGACCATAAAAGCCTTCAGCATATCTTTGATCAGAAGGAACTTAACATGAGGCAACGCCGATGGAACGAACTCATCAGCGATTACGATTGTGAGATCCGGTATCATCCTGGTAAGGCTAATGTGGTAGCCGATGCGCTCAGCCGAAAACCCTGCCAGCTTAACTGTATCTTGCCGCGCACACAGCTTCACTTTGCGCTGATTCAGAGCAATCTTGAATCACGCATTCGCGACGCGCAGCGCGCATCCATCAGTAATGGTAACCTTCGCGCCGAGTTAGCGTGTGGCGCGGAAGCGCACTTTGTCCCTAATCTGAGTGGAATTCTCTGTTATCTTAATCGCATCTGGATTCCCTTTGATGAGAATCTTCGCGCTGATATCCTGAGTGAAGCGCACAAATCTCGGTATTCCGTTCATCCTGGCGCCGATAAAATGTACAAGGATTTGCGCATTACTTATTGGTGGCCCGGTATGAAGAAGGATATTGCTGTGTTCGTAGCTAGATGCCTGACTTGTTCTAAAGTAAAAGCTGAACACCAACGCCCATCTGGTTTGCTCGAACAACCAGAAATTCCTACGTGGAAATGGGAAGGTATAGCGATGGACTTTATTACCAAGTTACCTTTGACAGCAAGCAAACATGATAGCATTTGGGTAATAGTGGATCGTTTGACTAAGTCTGCTCACTTTCTGCCCATTCGTGAAAACTACCGTGTTGAGCAACTCGCGCAGCTTTATGTCAAAGAGATTGTCTGCCGTCATGGTACTCCTTTGAGCATCATATCCGATCGCGATGGCCGTTTTATATCTCGCTTTTGGAAATCTCTCCAATCTGCGCTAGGAGCTCGCTTGGACATGAGTACGGCATATCACCCTCAGACTGACGGTCAGTCTGAGCGAACTATTCAGACTCTTGAGGATATGCTCCGATCTTGTGTTCTTGATTTTGGAGGTAATTGGGATTCGCACCTGCCTTTGATCGAGTTCTCTTATAATAACAGCTATCATTCTAGTATTGGTATGACCCCATTTGAAGCACTTTACGGTCGTAAGTGCCGCTCCCCGATTTGTTGGAGCGAAGTGGGTGAAACTCAAATCACAGGACCCGAACTTGTTCAAGAGACAACCGATAAAATCGCCAAGATCCGTGATCATCTGCTGACTGCCAGAAGCCGACAGAAGAGTTACGCAGATCGCAGGCGAAAGCCTCTCGAATTTCAAGTTGGTGATCTTGTTCTCCTCAAAGTGTCGCCTTGGAAAGGTGTTGTCCGCTTTGGGAAGAAAGGTAAGCTTGCTCCTCGATATGTTGGACCATTTAAGATTCTCGCGCGTGTGGGAAAAGTTGCCTACAGACTTGACCTGCCGCCCGCGCTCAGTAATGTGCATCCAACGTTCCATGTATCCAATCTCAAGAAGTGTTTAGCTGACGAGAACCTTCACATTCCACTTGATGAAGTTCAAGTTGATGAATCTATGCATTTCGTTGAGAAGCCTGTTGAGATTATGGATCGCGAGGTAAAGCAAACCAAGCGCAGTCGCATCCCTATCGTGAAAGTTCGCTGGGAGTCCAAGCGCGGAGCCGAGTTTACATGGGAAAGGGAAGATCAGATGAAGATCAAGTACCCGCACCTGTTCTCTGCGCAACCTACTTCGAGATAAATTTCGGGACGAAATTTCTTAAAGTAGGGGAGGCTGTGACATCTGCCCCGATCCGACCCGACCCAGGTACCCGTTTCCCTTATCCGAGCTCCTTCTTTTATGATTTAATATTTATTTATACTTATACTTTATTTTTAATAATAATGTTTTCCTTCCCGCCTTCTTTTCTCTCTTGTCGCCGTCCCGCTCTTAAGCCTTGAACCCCCCCTTCTCTTATTTTTGTGTCCTTTGTTTCTTCCCGCCTAAGGTTGTCTGCGCAGCTCCACGCGCCAGACTCCTTACAAGGAAGCCTGCGCGAAGACCTGTTGTTCCTGCGTTACGCGAGGCGAACGGTTCTCGCAGCGCGCTAAGAATTGTAGTCCTTCTCGCAGCGCGCTAAGAACGGTAGTTCTTCCCGCGGCGCGCTAAGAATTGTAGTTCTTCCCGCGGCGCGCTAAGGATATTAGTTCTTCCCGCGGCGCGCCAAGGTTTGCTCTGTCAGCCTTCGCCCTCGCGCGTGCGCTCGAGCCTTCTCGCGCTAAACCCCTTTGAGTTTCCTTCTGTTTAATCTAGCCGTTTGCTTTTGTGTTGTCTATTCTTCTGTGCTGTTGACCTGACCTGTCTTATGTCTGAAAAGTTACTTTCGGCGTAGCATGCGCGCCAACCCCATTGGTTGACAGAAAAAGTGACTGACATTATCTTTGGAGATCTGCTTTTCCATGCTTGACCAGTACCTTTATCTGACCCGCCCATGCCTGTTTACTGTTACCTGTCAGCTTTTCCTTATTTCCTGCAGCTGCCATATCTTTTGCTTTTGGAGATCTTTTCCCCTTTTCTAGGGATTGTGTTCCCTAGGGTTTCCCTATAAATAATAATGTTATTTTCCTAACACTACACACACAAACACTTATTTTAACCTCCTCCTTGATCTCTCTGCCGCCTCCCTCTCTGCCTCCGTCTTCCTCCCTGTTCTGCCCTGTTTTCCGGTAATCTATTATATATAATAATTTGTTTAAGTTACTTATTAATTATGCTAACTTATAATCAAGACTTAAAGCAAATCGTTAAAACAATAATCTTTAATTATAGGTTAACTTGTGCTTGTTTAAAGTTGGTTCTTGCTTTATCTTACACCGCATCGTTTATCAAGTGAGTAATCTCGTACCTAATCCCTTTTTATTTTTAATGTTTTGGGATGTTCATGTGTTCATACAAACTTAGAGTCTTAAACTTGTTTATGAACTTTAGTCGCGCAGTATCCCATGTGTTGAGGACGTTTACTTGGCTGTTTATTTGTATGTGTGTATCATTAACCGCTTTGTTCGGCCTATTCCGCAGTTTTCATGGATCCATTAGATGAACACGGGAGACCTATCGTTTACGGTTTTCTTTGTTTACACTTGCACAGATGTTTTCTCGTTTTTGTGCTCATTTGGGAGCACAGATTGAACTATGAACTATGAGCTATGATCTATTTAGGCTTGATCACAATCTGATTGCACCCTTGTTAAACACCAGACATACACGTGTTGCGCGCAGATTTATTGTTATCTACGTATTGTATTAAACTTGATTTCTCACCAACACGCAAGTGTTTGACGTTTTATTTTAACACATGTTCAGGTTTGCAGTAGCTGTTTTGGAGCTTGTGGACACGTAGCAAGTTTTCTTTATTTTGGACCTAAATTAAAATGTATCAAGACAAGTTATTGTTGTTCGAATATTTTGCCTTATAATATATTGATTTATGTTGCTTTATGTTATCTTGTGTATACTTTGCGCGTGCGCGAATGAATGTATTTATTAAATATTGACACCCAATAGTGTCACGAGTAATGAAACAATATGTGGCGCCCCGATGTATAATCCGCCTTTGGTCGGGGTGTTACAATGGTGATGGTGATGGTGGACAGTGTGTGGGAGGGGTGTGCATGGGTCGGTTTGGGGCGGGTTTTGGTAAAACCAATAACCATAACCAACATGGCGGTTAATAGAAAACCATAACCATAACCGATCCGTTATGGCGGTTTCGGTTAATCGGTTTAGATGGTTATAACGAGTCGGTTATGGGTCGGTTAACCGTGACCAAAACAAATATAATTAGGCCTAAACTTTTGTACCAAATATTATCAAAAAACAAAAAAAGACATAACCCGATCCAAAAAAATACATAATCCATAATATTAATACTAAATATTCAAACGAAACGCCATGACATAACCAACAATAAAATTCAAGTTAATTCAATAAGAAAAAAATGAACCAAAACACAAAAAGATATGATCGCCGTCTTTAACAGTGAAGCCGATGACAAGATTTTGATTATGAATGGGTCGTTGTTTGATTAATATATAATATTGAATACATGGATCTCTGAAATCGGCCGATTATGCAATTGAAACTATGGATGGAAATGGAATATATTTAATCAATATTGAAATATTGATTGTGAATATCAATATGGCAGCCACCATTATTAACGTTTCAATAGATGTAGTTTGTTCCGATAAATTAGGAAGAGAAATTGAAGCTAAAAAGTCAAAAGAATGTCTACTACTATGGCACTAATTCCAATATTCAAACTTCTTTGTCGATTCATAAGTATAATAAACGGGGCGGTTCGGTTATGACGGTTTTGATATTATCAATAACCAAAACCGACCCGTATTTGGCGGTTGTCAATAATCATTAAACCGACCCATCGGTTATAACGGTTATCGGTTAAAATCGGTTCGGTTATGCCGGTTATGGTTCGGTTTATGGTTAACAACGGTTAATTTGCTCACCCCTAGTGGGTGGTGGTAGGGTGTGGTGTTTTAACCTTCTACAGATCTTATAAGATCTCAGAAGTGGATGAGCTAGGTCTGCACCAAGAAGAGGTTGCGCATACGTTTTTTAATGAAACATTTTCGTGAAAACAAACAGTCTGCAGATAGCAATGTCTGCGCGTGATCTGCACGACGCAGATAAAAGAGACTGCGTATACCTTTTTCAGCTAAACAAACAACATCTAAAGTTCTCATTTATACTAATTAAATATAAAGAACTTAATCAATTAAATCACCATAGACCTCAACCAATAACCGAATACCTATCGTCGATTGTCAATTAATCATCCAACATATGAATATTCATCTAGAAGTTTGTAACTTTGCTTACGTCTGCATTTTGTAATTTAAAGGTGTGGGCCTGAAGCCATTTAGTTGTATGGGTACTGAAAGTTACACGTACCACAATACACACATGTTTGACATGTTTTCCATCAAACCTGCATTTAATGTTATGTCCCACACTCCTACCGCATAATGCATATTATTTGATTTTGTATAAAAAAGAAAAAGGAAAATGATTTTGTCAACTTTGACCATGTAGGGTGGCCGGTATACGTGGAAACAACGAATTTTTTTTTCTAAATAGGAGAGATGGTTAGAGTGTAATGGTTTCTACTTTGTAGGAGAGAAAAAGGAAATTGAAGATTTCCAGGATGCCAATATTGTTCCAGAAAGTGTCAGTTTTTGTCGGGTGTGTTCGATTCTTATTAACAATATATTTTTCATTTTAACAATTTTAATTAAACCAAAATAGATAATGAAGTGTTATTTCTTAAATTGAAAACATGTATACTTGGTGGAGAGCCTATTAAATGCCATGTGGATAATATGTGTTCTTTTGATAGTATAGTTAAAAGTAAGATAGTTAGTTACATATATAGTCTCTAACTCTCTATGGGACGGAGCAAGTAAGACAAAAAATTCTGGTTAACTAAATTAGAGAAGTTGAGGGAATAATGTAAAAAGGCGGGCTTTCTCCGATATGGTTCCGTCTCCTATTTCAAAATTTGTAGAATCTTGTTGGCTATCTACAAACTCCTAAAAGAATTTGGTATGTAAAGTTACGGGGTGCTAGTGATTTTTTAAGCCTCCTTTTACTTTTGGTAAAGTTGAAAAAGTCACTGAATGTGTTGACTTTTGAAACTTTCACAACTTTTACTATCAAAAGTCTTGTTTTTTCCACTTAATTTTTTACTACCAAACACCTTATAACTTTTTCCAAAAGTTAAAAGTGTAAAATAGACTCTAAAGAGAAATCCCAAACACCCCCTTAGATTGGAATGTATGCCAATTGACCATATTTAAATTTTGAGGCCATGACCAATGCCACTAAACCCGCTAATACTATATTAGCTCAAATAGTAAACATAATGTCACATTTTTCGTATTTAATATTTCGAAACACCCTTCACACATATTACACTTAGATGTCGATTTGCCATATTTGAAAGATAGAAGCTTGGTGTATGTCCCCATCATAATTTGTCTTCACCAAGGTGAATAAAAAGCTTAGCAGGAAATTTACCCAAAATCGTACTCTTAAATTAGCAGCATATATTCCGTAAGCAAGAGTTTCCACAAAAATGTCTATATCTAAGCTTCGGGTTCTTGTTGATAGTCAGTTACTTTGAGTTTTAATTTTGACGGGAAAAGTGCTGAGAGATTAAGAAGGTAATTTGGACATGTGAATTAAAAACAAATGATGACTCTACTGAAAATTGTGAATACCCTCATAGTCTAGAGGGAGAGAAATAGAAAAAACCAAAAACTGTTATGGGATGCTCCTTTATTTGCTAGATGAAAATTTTGCTACATATCATTTTTCATTAATGTTGTTTTGAGCCTTTTGAGGTATGTAGCCATATTTTAGAACTTGACTTGCTATACTAAAATGTGTCTCATTGAAAGGTCTTTGGGGTTCCATCCTTGTAATAGAGGTAAGGGTTTTTCTCATCCTACCCACCCACCCACGCTCTGCTAATAACATTATTACAAATTAAAATAAGCACTATTTTTATCCAACAAATATTTACAAAAATAAAAAGGGAAAGCAAACAATTTAATGTGAAAGTAAGGAAGCATCATAGATACTTCTCCTCCACTTACACCCTTTATATTTCTTCTCTTCCAATCAATCTTATATATCAATATTCTCCATACACATTCTTCCAACAATACAAACACAACACACCAAACTAATATATACTCTCTCATTACATATGGCTAACAATCTTCATGATGATCGGGAAGCAGTTGAAACACTTTCCCTCACAGATTTCCCACTAGCACTAGATCCTGATACATCATCGTCGTCATCAGATTCCAATGACTTGTTCGAGTTTTTCCAAGGAGAATTGAGTGACAAAATGATGCCTCATGCAGAAGACATAATATTCTGTGGCAAACTTTTATCACCCATCAACCAACAAAGGTTGGACGTCAAAACCACCACTGTGGGCCCACTCGTTAGAACCAGCCAGTCATTGGGTTATAAAAAGTTGAAACGGAACTCAAGCATGAGCTCGGATATTAGCCGTGATGGTTCAGGGAAGAAGTCATCTTCTTCTTTAAGGCGGCATGTTGTTTCACATGGTTTGGTGAATGTGCGACCAAAGGAGATGAGTATACGGGACTTGAAGAGCCGGAAGCTTCGAATGAATACTCCAAAGACGTCTATTTCTTCATCGGAATCACTTGATGAACTTCCGGTTAGCCGGAGTGTTCGTCACCGGAAATGTTCATGGAAAGTACTTGAGTTGCTGAGTTGCAAATCTAGTAGTGCTGCCGTGATGACGCCGTTAGGTTACATGGCTAAAGTTTAAGGAAAATAATGACAATTAATTTTGTCCTCCTTTAGCATTATACTTTGATCGAGTATGTAATAATATGTAATTACAAGTTATATTATTTTTTTTTCTTTTCTATTATATCTAGTTAACACTTAACACAATGCCTACAGTTATGAGATTTAGCTAATGCTAGTCATAAGTTTCTTTAATACCAACCATGAATTTATAGAATTCAGTCTTTGATGTGTCACACTATAGTTATCATTTTTTGTCATTAGAGTGTACTTGACTAACACCGTTAAAAACTTATATGTTAAGTTATTGTAAATGAACCAAAATGCTCTTGCTAATTAACAAATACAAAATTTATAATAATGTTAATTAGAAAAAAAGGTAATTAAAGCTAGAAAGAAAGAAGAAGATTTAATCAAATGGACTATTACAATGTAGCCCTCTACTATTTAATACCTAACATTTATCTTAACCTTCATATTATGTACTGTGTAGATTGTTGATATATCGTTGAAGAGCACTTGCATTTCCTAGTTGGTGTCGAGACATCAAATGTGATTAACTGATCTTATTCGTATAATTTTGATCAGAGCGATATGATTTGTGGTATGAGTGTCGATTGTGGCATGCACTCCTATGCAATTGTTTAGGATCCGTTTTTGGTGAAATTTTGTCACTAAAAGAAAAATTAAGCAATTTTTATGATGATCATGTAGTAATCTTAAACATATATTGGACACTTATGTATTAAATTTTAATATTATCAATACTATAGACAATTAATTAAATAATGTCACAGATGTATGTATCACACCATCTCTATGCAAACTCATGACAACCTATAAACATATATACCTAGAGTTTCATGGGTGAAACTTAATAGGGACCCATGGTCCCTCCCTAACCACTTTCCTGTTTCTTTGCTTAGTAGTGTTAATTTACGTGTTTTTATCCAAAATGTTTATACGTATTGATTAGTTTCGAAATTTCATACATTTTTCTTCTTTCTTTTTTATTTCTGTTCTATGAACATTTGGTTTACTAGAAGTATTTTAAAATTTTATCACTACTTCGCACGTAATGCAAAAATGTAAAATAAAATAAATATTAGTTGCTCTATTATAAAATCCATTTGTAATTCATTGGAGCTTCGTCATGTTGTTATTTAGATTGATTCAATGTTGTGTGTACATTGAAAAGCATTACAATAATGTATCAAGCTACAGACTTTGATGCAGCACTACAAACTCTCGCATCAAATTATATTACAACTCCATATCAAATACCTATAATTTTGATGCACTGTTGTAATGTATTATAATGCATAGTCGAAATGCATTATAATTATAGTATCAAAGTATGTAAATTTGATGCATCACTGTTATACATTCTAGTGTTTTTCTTAAATTAATACATTCATGATGATATAATAGCGTCGGTATAAAGCTTACCTACTCAAATATTATATCTGAAACATATAGCATCGTGCGAAAAGTACCAAAGTCACATAATAACATACATAAGCATGGCTAAAATAAACAACACAACCTAATAAAAAAACACTAATACTCTTCTACCTAGTCTATCTAAAAAAATGTCACGTCTCGTCTTTAATTATAGCTCTTCCGGGTTTTTCTAGAATTTTGACTCTTTTTACCGAACCACACACATACACACATACATACATATATTACATATTACGCAAGCCGTTAGGTAAGAGGGTGTGAGATAAGAGGAGAATTCATGATGTGTTCGTCTTCTCTTCTAGATGTTAAGGTGAGGACGAATGACATTTAATGAACATCACGGGGTTCCTTGGCCACAATATCATCCACGCTGTTTTGTAACCAACCAAAAGATTTTGTCATAGATATGATGTTGTGTCTATGTTACTTCTGGTAACATAGGAAAATAAAAGGAAAGAACATTCAATCTTAAATCTGTTAATTTACATTTTAGACAAAGTATCATAGTTTTATCAAAATATTTAGGTCATCGTCACATCGTGTATATGTGTGTTTTTCTCCTTTAAGAAAACATAATTTTTATTTAGTGTACTATGAATATTTATTATTAGGTACACCATAACTCATTTTGTAATAGATTACTACTCTGGTAAGAAAATATAATTTCATAAAAACTTTTACTTACAATATTCTGAATTTATTATTAGGTACACCACAACTCGCTTTGTAACATATTACTACTCTTGTGGGGTGGTCATGACGGTTTTCTTAAGGTTTTTCCTTCCTAGGATGGGTTAGTTAGGAGTTCGAGTTTTAGCAGTGGAAAATTTGTCAAAATTATCTTTCAAAAATAAAGGTATATTTGGTTAAAAAAAATATTTGGTCGACATGTCATGACTTTGTTTAGGTGTTGAAAAATAAAAATTCAAAATAACTAAGTTTTATTTGTTTCGAGATTTTATCGTAGGTTAGGCTTTTATTAAAAAAAAACCCAAAAGAAAAAGGCAACTTAACTTTTTTAACATAAAAAGAAAACAGAATTACAGAAATTTTTATTTACGTTTGTATCAGATTTCACTAATTGTTCTTTATTTTTAAAATTGACGTGTTTTGTACTTTATGTTTTCAAATATTATACCGTTTGTTCTTTAAGTCTAATCCAGTTAGTTTTTCTAGTTAAGTTAGGTCACGTAAGGGAAATTTAGTCATGTCATAATTTATATAAAAACAAAACCTTTCAATTATTAAAAACAATATAACTAAATTATTTATAAATATTCTTTATCCAAACCCTACCTTCCCTATCCTATTTGTTCTTGTTCCTCCACCGCCAATACACATCCATTTTCGGCGAGCCGCCACCACCGTCTTCTCCGGTGAGCCACCACCACTGCAATTGAAAGTCACCACTACAGCTAGCTCACCATCACAACTAGCCCACCCCATCTTCAAATCCTTGAAAACCCTAAACCATTTGCCGGAAATCCATCCTCTTCAACACCAAGCAGCCCAAACTCCTCAAGCAAAATCACAGCTGTAACAGTAAACACGGAACATGTCTTAAAATCATAATTCGACGAAACCCCCAATTTTAGTTACGGTCCCTAATATCAACAACCACAATTGGACTTACGTGTCCTAATGTTAACGAAACCCCCACTTAGAAGCCACCTTGAAATTCGACAAGGAATTCGGTCGAAACCTCCAATATCGGTTGACAAAACTATCTTATTGTAAATCGGGTGGAGTTGTAACACGCTGAGTTAAGTAAAGCGAGCTTCTTTGTATCCTGAAACGACGTCGACTTGAAAACCCATGTTTTAGTGGATGAGCCGGAGGATTAGCATATTGAATGACGATTTGATGGATGGGAGCGGGTCAACCGTGGTGTTGGTGGTTTTCCAGTGGCAGTGGTGGTGTTTTTGTCGTCGGAAAAGATGGTAGTGGTGGGCGAGGAAAAGACGGTAGTGATGGGCTCGCCGGAGATGGAGCTTGGTGGCGGTGGTGCTGGTGGTTTCGGTTGTCATCGGAGACGTAGGGGAACACAAATTGTTGGTAGACCGTCCGTAGTCATGTGTTTTGCATTATAACGCCGGGGGTACACCCCCCCCCCCCGGCGTTTTGGTTTTTTTTGAACGTTATATATACAACGCGAAGATTGGATCCAATATAAAAAAAGAGCCGTTATATATTACAGTTGGAGAGGTAAAAAAATTATTTATTTCCTATATACTAAACCTTGCAGTGGGTTACGGCCACGACGGTTTTTTTCCAGCCGAAGCATTGGACGGAGTTTGGTGGTGGTGTTGCCATGGTTTTTGTTAGGGTTAGGGTTTTGAGTGAGTGAATGAAGGTGGAAATGAGGCGGCTGCTGGTGATTGATTGATATACAGATGGTGTGATTTTAGGGGTTTGATTGGTATATGTAAGTACGTAATGAATGGTTTTTTATGGTCCGATTTTTAGTGTGTTAGTTTGGGTTGATATGACCTTGTTTTTGTTTAACTCATAATCTCATAGTACTCACTATAGGTGTATAAATCGGGTTTTTCAAATACCCGGGTTTGGGTTTGACCGGGTTTTGAAAAATCGGCTATTGGCAATATCTGGGTAGGATTCGGATCCGAGTATTGTCTCTAAAAATCATACTCTATGCATTGGGTTCGGGTCGGGTATAGAAAATGGTATTCTAAAATCAGGTATTTGAATACCCTATTTTCGGGCTTTTTTTCATGTATATATTAGATTTTTTAAGGGGTTACAATTTTTAGGGGTTACGACGAGGACGAAGACGACGAGGACGAGTAGTTTTTTTATTTTAATTTAATATTTATTTAATAAAATATTATTGTTATTTGATTATTCTTATTAAAAAATTAAAAAAAAAACAAAAAGTGTAAAAGTGACTGGGCGTCACGTGACGCATAACGCATGTGGTGGAGAGTTATGACTACACCATGTTTTTGTAAAAACCATAATTCTGACTGGGCGCCACGTGGCGCATAATGCCTGGATGTTGAGAGTTATGACTACTCATGGTCGTATTGGTGTTGGTGTTTTAATTTAATTTAATAGAATAGTTTTTAATAATTGAAAGGTATTGTTTTTAATTAATTGTGAAATGATCAATTTGTCTTCATGTGTAAGGCACATGGCTAGACTTAACGGAAAAATCTAACTAGGTTAGGGTTAAAGGACAAACATTGTTGGATTTATAAACGTAAAAGATAAAACAAATCAATTTTAAAAATAATAACAATAAATAAAATTTGTTACAAACATTAATTCTGTCTGAAAATTAATATATTATACTTTGTAAATTGTTATGGTTCTTTCTATATTTTAATAAATTCAGTTATTATACTTAGTTAATTATTACCATTTAACATATTTTTGTTAGGTTATGTTTAGTGGGGGGCTACAAATTGGAAGCGATATTTGACATGTGATGCCTCGTCAGTAAAGGAGCCATTTTTATTTTAAGGGTGTAGTTGTGTTGTAGTAAAAAATTATCCCAAGGCTTGCCATTGGTCCATTTAATAAACTAATAATATTCTTTCACACTCACTGGCGACAAATACAGGTACCCCTTGTCGCTCCTTTTATCGCTGGGGTTGGGGGTGTTATTGCCACTATCGCCCAATTTTGGGCTATTTATCGCCACATTATACGTATGTTGCCTTAAATACATGTCAACTACACGTTACTTGTTAATTTTTCTACTTTTTTTTACGTATCATTGGTTTTGAAACATTCCATTGTGTTGTCAATGAACAATTATTAGAAATTAATTATACTTTTCAATGTGAGAAAAAAATATGTTATTTACACAAATAAAAATGAAGGTGAAATACCACCATTTTTCCAATCTCCCCAGCGTCTTTGACTATCTATTCTCACACGCAACTTTTTCCTTGTCAATATTGTGGCCACCCAATGAACACGTACATGCATGTCAAGAAGATACACCAACTTTCTAAGCACGACTCTTTGAAACCAGTGCGTAGACTAGAAAATTTTTTCTACGGGTTTGGAAAATTTCGAGAGACGAACGACCAATTGTTTATCACTTGCATTTGGGTTTTCTGCGAGTTCGATATTGAAATTTCTACGGGTTGTGTCATGATACACTAATATATAACACTAAAACAAAATTTTGTACGGGTTCAGCCGAACCCATTCCCCTAAAGCCGCCTACGCCCCTGTTTGAAACCACCTACCGATTTTGAAGAATAGTACGTATTCGTTTTGAATGATTGGTATGCGTTGACGTGGATAGAATTTAATTGATTATAAGTTAAAATTTAGGTTCCACTTGTCTGTTTCAGTTGTTGAAGTCTATTAATTGATGGTCTTAACAATGGTGGTGATCAAAGATGAGAAACCATTAGATAATTATGAAATCATAATTAACTATAGCAATAATTATAAACAGATAAAATAATAATTACAAACAAAAAAAAGAAAGAAAGAAAACAGACGATTCAATCCTATATTCCTGTTAATAATATTCTCCATACACAATTATGTCACATGCATTCTCTATAGTTATTATGTACATTTTCAGTTTAACTTATATTTATATTTGTATCAAAAACCCGATCCGTTTTAATCTTTCGGATCTGTTGTTATTATTGAAATATTGGGTTTAACTTATCTTTGTTTGTTTACGCCTTGGTTGACCAACTTAAACCATCCAAATGCATGAAACTTCTTAAAAGCAACACCATGACCAACTCTTCACTCTTTCCCTATATAAACAAGGCCAATGCATCCCATTTGGGTTTGCTCTTTCACCTCAAACTCTCCTCAATCTAGATATAAGTATTCTCTCCAAACTCTTGATAGTTTGACTTCTCAGTGTCAAACTAGTGCTAATCTTTTCTTCTAACTAATTATTGTTAATTAAAGCTTGTTATTATAACTTGTTTAAAACATACTCCCCTTGTTTCCTTGGCTTTCCCTTCTCCGACCATGTCGGTTTAGGTGTATTGCTAGGCAAAGCTTAGTGGAGTACTATTATAGTACTTGATAAACACTTTAATTTTGTTTATGCTTATTTATATTGATTAGTCCTTACTTACTTTTAGATTCTAAATTGAAGTGCGAAAATGTGTCTATGAAAACTACGACTCACAAATAAGCTTTAAATTAAAACTGAATATCCTAACTTAAGTTCACACAACCGACAAGTGTACCGATCGTATGTAGTAAAAACTAAGGAAGTCCGAGTATCGAACACAAAGACACGTGAGGTGTCTCAGATTACTAACCCTACTCAAGTCCTGCCTAAATAATATATTTGTTTAACTTATATAACTAACTTAACTTAACTAACAGTGAAACTTAACGAAACTAGCTGGAAACTTAACGAGATTAAACGATAATAAGAAAACGAATCACCTAGGTAAGATGACTTAACGGGTATAGGATGGCTCATGTGCTAACAAGTGTTTGAAACTGGCGTCTAAAGATGAACTAAGATAGATGTAATCAAGGCAACTGGGTCTCTACGGTCAGTTTTACCAGAAGGCCCTAACAACATCTATTTAGCTTTTAATTTACGGTTGTTTATTTAGGTAAACTAATGATTTATAACATGGTCCGTATCAAAATCACAATCCTCACTAAGGCTCGAGCTAATTATAAACCTAGGAAGAGAGGGGTAATTCAATATTAAGGATAAAATAACCCAACTCACAAACTAACCTAGTTGATAGCGAGAAAACCGCACATGGTCTCGCAACGGGTAACTAAATCAACTAAAGCAGAGAGATAAGCTAACCCCTAAGGTTTTGGTCCAACTCAAAGAGGATGATCCTACTGACCTAAATGATTCAAGGAACATAAACCCTAATGGCACACGTCTACCACAATCAATCAACACACTCAGTATTAACCGAACTAGCAATTAACGACTACACGAAACAAATTCATTCAATAATCAACTACTCGGGGCTCATGCAACCTAAAATACATCTAATGGCAGCAAGGTTCATGGAATAATATCACAAATTATGAACTTTACAATAACTAAACAATCAAACACGAAATCAGCACCCGAAAAGTGATAAATCTACCGTTAAACATCAAACCTAGGCGATTCAAACAAATTTAGCCAACCACAATGAATGAACAGTAGATAATAATGATAATTAAGCTCAAAGTATTCATTAAAAACTGATTGGAACTTGTTTCAAAGTCTAAAACTCAAAAACAAACGTTAAAACAAGCAAAACTAACAACTGGTTGATGAAACTTCGATCCGGAAGCTCGGCCTCCTTGGTATTTCCACTTTTGCAGATGTGATAGCTTGAAAGATGATTAAAAATCGTTCATTGGGTATAAAATCTTTATATATGTGTTTAAACACTTCTTTCCTAATATAAAATAGGTCAAAACAAGCCCACAAAGCCCGTAAAAGACAAAATAGTCGTTTTTATGATTTCTGGCTGTTCTTGGCAACCTTGGGACATGTTGGAATCCACCACCTGCTGCTTGAATGGTATGACCTGGTACTTAGCTCGGCCATGCCATTTTCTGATGTTTTTCGACTTCCAGCTCGTTTATCTTCGTACGCGCGTACCGGCATCATCCGAGCTCTGTTTTAGCTGATTCTTTCTCCATTTAACTCGTTTTCTGGCTCTTTTCAACATGGGACCTTTAACATACACAAACGTGTAAATTCACGCAAGAACTATTGATATTCGTTAACGTTTAAGCACAAAATAACATAAAAACTATTAGGAAAGCATGTTGGTTTTACACCACATCAAACATCCCCACACTAAAACCTTTTTCATCCCTGAAAAAGCTATTTGCAATGGAATCATATCCGGAAAATATGGTTTTAAAAACATATAGGTCATTTTAACGCTCAGATAAACGTAAAAACTGCGATTGCCGATATTGTTGTCCACTTAAACCCATGTCTTATTCTTTACCGGGACAAATAAGATCCAACAACTATATTACTTAGTGGTTTACACAATTAAGACCAACTTATTTTCAGCTTTTACTGGACCAGACCACCCCAACTTGACTTAAACCTCAAAATTAGCATATTTAAAATTTCTATTGCTCTATTTTTTTATATGAATAGTTAAGACGATCAAGGGTATTATTTATCAACCTAATATTAAGCATCAAAGTCTACCAAGCAACCATTAGATACAATTAAGGTATAATTAAATAATAGCTAGTGTTCCCCTTAACATGACATACCCCCGCCATCAAGCAATACCCCAAACCATCACCATAGGTGAGCATGCAAAATTTCATCTGTAGGGTTTACATGTAGCGTGTCCCTTGTGGTCCGTTTCTTAATGGTAATGAGACGCGAGCAAGGGGACCACACATGGCTAACATCGTGGATGATCAAGTCAGTAGTGTATTTGTACTCTTTGTACGTAGGGATCATGTTTATTGACTTATGTGGCATAAAACTGCGGGTTTGCTCTTTTATAGTTTTATTTTAAATATTCACAAACCCACTTAGGAATTGTGAATACCCAGATGAATAGACTGCATCAGACTCATGGTCTCCGGACCCAAGGCATCCCATCAATACAAGAATTAAGGTTATAAAACCATATGCCAATGAAGTGTAAAACACTAAAACTAAACGATTTAAGATTTATATCACCGGCTACTTGGCATACTCTAACGTTAAACCTACCCAAGCATCATATGATAACGTATTCAAACTTAAAATTTATAACATTTTCACATTTCATACCAAAAATTGAGGCTTGAGTATGGCCCGACCTTTTATTATTTATTTTCCACGGACAAAACGCTTTACCCACAAAAGATTTATGTTTACCCATTTTATGAAATTGCCCTTTCATTCTCAAGGCTGAGCCTACCGACACATCCCAAGTTAAGTGCGTTTTCTTTTATATTATCTCATATTATTAGTAGTTTGAAAAACCAATTTCCGATTTACTATCATTTTCCATTATTTGCAAAAGTTTTCATTAAATTTTTGGGACATTTTTCTTTTAGGTTCTCAATTAATTTTTTTTATCTTTGCTGAAAACATCAATTTCTCATCCTCACACTTAAATTTCACATTGTCCTCAATGTGAGAAAAAAGGAAATTGCAAGTAAAATTATGCAAAAAATAAAAACAAACTAATAAATTGGAACAGACTCCCCTGGTAAATAGACAATATGCCTCGTGAGTCGTGTTCCACGCTCATCAATTCAAGCAAGATCATCAAACTATCTTCAAATAACGTCATCTTTCACAAACAAAAGCGGCAATACTTAAGCAAATTGCATCCCCACACTTGTTTAAAACTCTAGCTCATCAATCGTCATCAACCAACTAAGAAATAACCTGCAAGTAAGAGAAGAAACACCCGGCAAAACTCGGAAATAAAATAAAAATTAAAATAAAATAATAAGGAAATATATTACCGGGTTGCCTCCCGGAAGCGCTAAGTTTATTGAATAGTCTTCAGCCGGACTCGCTCCCGAAACCCCAATCAGGAGGCTTCTTCTTTAATCGCTTCCCATCAATACTCCTCAACACTCTACTCCCCGACAACGGCGCCAAAAACTTGATTTGCGAAATGTGTATATGAAAACTACTACTTACAACTAAGCTTTAAATTAAAACGGAATATCCTAACTTAAGTTCACACAACCGGCAAGTGTACCGATCGTATGCAGTAAAGACTAAGGAAGTCTGAGTATCGAACACAAAGACACGTGAGGCGGCTCAGATTACTAACCCTACTCAAGTCCTCTCTAAATAATATGTTTTTTTAACTTATATATCTAAACAACTTAACTAACGGTAAAACTTAACGAAATTAACTAGAAACGTAACGGGATTTAACTATAATAAGAAAACAAATCACCTAGGTAAGATGACTTAGCGGGTATAGGATGGCTCAGGTTCCAACAAGTGTTTGAAACCGGCTTCTAAAGATGAACTAAAATAGATTTAATCAACTTTTTTAACCTTGACACTTCCCAAATGGAGTTGAGTACGGTTCATGTTTTCGTTTTTCACAATCCAAGTGCAATGGTGGGAAGACTGAATCACCAACCACCTCATGGCTCTCATAACAAGGCTCCTTCTTGACCCCCGCACTTGGCTTGTTATACAATAGATCCTCAACCAACTTTAAATCGTCAAGTGGGTCAAACTCTCCTTCATCCATCACTGTAAAATACACCAACTCATCACCAAACTCGTCTTCCCACGAGGGAACATACTCCTCTGACTGCTTTTCCATCCCCACATATTCAAATTCAATAATCGGCTCACTAAGTTGTGATTGACTAATTAAACCAAGCCAAATTCCATCTAAAGCTTGTTGGGTTGGAAATGGGGCATTTGGATTGTATCATGGATGATGCGTAACCAATCAAACATTACCTCATCCGGATATGGTATTTGTTCAATGAATTCACTGGATGAGTTTTTATAACCCATACGATCCCCCCTTAAATCAAACATCAAATGTAACCGGGGTTTCACATGATTTTTCTCTTTGCAATCCAGAATCCTCTTTATCTCCATCTTCCAAATGGTGTAATGTTTTTGTTCTTTGACTCCATTCCCGTAAGTTTCCATAACTACACAATTACACAGAAACAGATCACGGGCACTAGATAGTAGTAGAAGAAAATTAATTAAAACTAAAATTCAACTATTTAAAAGAAAATTAAAATAAACTATATTAATCTAAATATATCTACAAAACTATAAAAAGCAAGTACTCAACTCGGTTCGTTCTCCAATCGCCTCAAACCGTGTCCCCAGCAACGGGCGCCAAAAACTTGATGTGCGAAATGTGTATATGAAAACTACTACTTACAACTAAGCTTTAAATTAAAACGGAATATCCTAACTTAAGTTTACACAACCGGCAAGTGTACCGATCGTATGTAGTAAAAAATAAGGAAGTCCGAGTATCAAACACAAAGACACGTGAGGTGGCTCAGATTACTAACCCTACTCAAGTCCTGCCTAAATAATATATTTGTTTAACTTTTATAACTAACTTAACTTAACTAACGGTGAAACTTAACGAAACTAACTGGAAACTTAACGATAATAAGAAAACGATTCACCTAGGTAAGATGACTTAACGGGTATAGGATGGCTCAGGTGCTAACAAGTGTTTGAAACCGGCGTCTAAAGATGAACTAAGATAGATGTAATCAAGGCAACTGGGTCCCTACGGTCAGTTTTATCAGAAAACCCTAACAACGTCTATTTAGCTTTTAATTTACGGTTGTTTATTTACGTACCCTAATGGTTTATTACATGGCCCGTATCAAAATCACAATCCTCACTAAGGCTCGAGCTAATTACAAACCTAGGAAGAGAGGGGTAATTCAATATTAATGATAAATTAACTCAACTTACAAACTAACCTAGTCGATAGCGAGAAAACCGCACGTGGTCTCGCAACGGGTAACTAAATCAACTAAAGCAGAGAGATAAGCTAACCCCTAAGGTTTTGGTCCAACTCAAAGAGGATGATCCTACTGACCTAAATGATTCAAGAAACATAAAACTTAATGGCACGCGTCTACCACAGTCAATCAACACTCTCAGTATTAACCGAACTAGCAATTAACGACTACACGAAACAAATTCATGCAATAATCAACTACTCGGGGCTCATGCAACCTAAAATACATAAAATGGCAGCAAGGTTCATGGAATAATATCACAAATTATGAACTTTACTATAACTAAACAATCAAACACGAAATCAGCACCTGAAAAGTGATAAATCTACCGTTAAACATCAAACATACGCGATTCAAACAAATTTAGCCAACCACAATGAATGAACAGTAGATAATAATGATAATTAAGCTCAAAGTATTCATTAAAAACTGATTGGAACTTTTTTCAAAGTCTAAAACTAAAAAACGAACTCACAAACGTTATAACAAGCAAAACTGACAACCGGTTGATGAAACTCCGATCCGGAAGCTCCTCCTTCTTGGTATTTCGACTTTAGAAGATGTGATGGCTGGAAAGATGATTAAAAATCGTTCATAGGGTATAAGCCCTTTATATATATGTTTAAAAACCTCTTTCCTAATATAAAATAGGTTAAAACAAGCCCACAAAGCCCGCTAGAAGACAAAATAGTCGTTTTTATGATTTCTGGCTGTTCTTGGTAGCCTAGGACATGTTGGAATCCACCACATGCTACTTGAATGGTATCACCTGGTCACGTAGCTCGTCCATGCCATTTTATCGACGTTTTTCGACTTCCAGCTCGTTTATCTTCGTACGCGCGTACCGGATTCACCCGAGCTCTGTTTTAGCTTATTCTTTCTTCATTTAACTCGTTTTCTCGCTCTCTTCAACATGGTACCTATCACATACACAAACATGTAAATTCACGCAAGAACTATTGATATTCGTTAACGTTTATGCACAAAATAACATAAAAACTATTAGGAAAACATGTGGGTTTTACACCACATCATAAATCATTTTTAATAGTTCAATGGTATTGGGTATGTGGCCACCATTCTCGGTTTCATTCCGAGTCAAGAGCCGAACCAAAACCAAACTTTTGTTTTAATACTTTGTTGTTAACATATTGTATGTAAGACTTAAGTATTATTATTTTTAAGTTCATTTTAATGAAAGTTCTATGGTATTGGGTATGTGGCAACCATCTTCGATTTTATTCCGAGTCAAGGACTGAACCGAAACCGAACTCTTATTTAAGCACTTTATTTTTAACATGTTGTAAGTAAACTTGAGTATTATCATTTCTAAATTATTTTTATAAATTTCTATGGTATTGGATATGTGGCAACCATCCTCTGTTTTATTCCGAGTCAAGTACCGAACCAAGACCGAACTAAACCGAGTTCACTCGCTTAAGACACACAAGTGTGTTTTGGGCCACCGAATCTAATTTTCTTCAAAAACTATATTATAAACTAATTTTAACTTGTTTTCTCAAAATACACGGTGTGTCGGATCCAACTTGATTTTATAACAAGCTTGGGCCGACAAAGCCAAACACCCGGTTAACGAACGTTAAGGTTCTTCTTAATAGAACTACACACTTGGTTAAGCATCTTTTAATTTCATCGAGTTATCTCATAACATTTAATACTTTGGAATATCGGCTTCGAGTTTGACCAATTATCAAGACTCGAACCGACAAATCCAAGCATTCGTAAAATCTCGTTTTGGTATCTATTTAACTTTGCAATATTGCAATTATACCAAATATTTACTTAACAAAGGTTAAGTAAAAAATAATGAATAGAATACCGAGACCAGACTTCGAGTAAACTTACTTTTCAAAAATCATTACTTTAGTGCTTATGTATTTACATTTGAGCATTCAAACTTTAATTATTTATGTTACTTGTCAAGATGTTTTACTTTAAAGCTTTCAAAACCATCTACTAATTCAAGACACTTTTTAATCTAGGTATTGCCCGTTGAACTTACCATTCCCCCGTTTCATCGCAAACTATCCTTCAAGTTACTTATTTCATGTGAGTACATTTCATCCCCCGTTTTCTTTTATACTTTGGGGGTAACATGCATACTTATCCAAAACAAGAATGACTTATAATACTCTATCTTCAAACCACAAACTCTAGAGTGTATGATACTTAGAATACTTGCCCTATTGTGTGTTATATGTTTCATATGCTTTACGTGAACGAGTATTTGTTTTTATGCAAGTTGTGGAGTCTCAATAAGTATGATCATACGCACCCCTAACTACTTAGCCTTGTGCAAGTAGCATAGGGCATCATTATCCGAGTATGTCGGTTGCTACCGATTAGAAAGGATCTTCATTTACATATGTTTTACTTACCGCAATTGATGCTTTTATTTATAGTCTCATATTCATTTGTGGATTTTGCCTCATATTATATATACACAAAACTATGAAATTGCTCACCAACATACGTGTTGACAAATATTATTTTATGCATTGTTACAGGTTTAATCATTAGTTGATTGGAGTTCGAAGATGCTATTTTATTTTGAGACCGTTTAAGTTATTAGAAGAATGAACAATTAAATTCTTATATTTGGTGTTGTTTTGTATGAACAAGATGTATTACTTTTGTGATTGAATGAAATTAATGGGTTGTTTAAATATTATCACTTTAATAGTGTCTTGTGTTCATGGGCAATCCATTGCACCCCGGCATGTTCCGCTGCCTTTGGTCGGGGTGTGACAGATTGGTATCAGAACCAAGACTATAAGATAGGCGACGTAACGACCTAGTATAGTTTAGCTTTAGGGTCCTTATACGTGTTACCCTACTTGATTGTTCATTTCACTTATATATTTATTTGCTTATTATCTCTTTTAATCTCCAAAAATATACACATGCACACACTCTCATAGTATTCCAAGGTATCCTTACCTTACCGCAAAAAGCAGATTTTTATGTTGTTTCTATGGATCACAAACTTAATTTGAATCCCGTTATTTAAGATCCCTTAAATGTTGAATTTATATCGGGTTTGTTGCCATCATAGAGGGCGAAACACTACGAAACGATAATTTGACAAAAAGATTCCAAGAATTGAAGGTGATTTACTTACCTTGGATGATTGAATTGTAGTGTTTGTCTTCTAGGCCAACGAACCGTGTTATATATGTCAACATTTTAAGTTGTCGAATGCAAGCGTTTCGGTTGCCTCATTATATTTTTTTTGGAAGCATAAGAGCCACAATGATACGTGGACTAATGTTTTCAACAACCTGATTACCTCATCGTTTACTTTTTATTGTTATTATTATGATATTTGGGATAAAACATGTAAAACACGGTGATTTCGTGCACATGTTCAATTACCCACTTTACCACAATTTTTTTAGATTTAATATTGGGACAACAAGTCATGGTGGTTCATACAAGTTTTCCCTCTTTTAAATCCTAATACATTATTTCAAACTTCAAAGATTTAAACTATTTAACATTTTATTTATTTACTTGATTTACTAACAAAAGAATTTTTTTTTAATATCCTCATCCTCACAACTCTAGGACTCGCAATCATTAAAACCCCATATTTACTCACTTCCCTCATACTTATATCATTTACCCCAAACTTATATCATTTCTCTTTTATTATTTTAGAATGCCTCCACTTCGTCGCCAAACTCGCAAGCCGAGCTTCTGTCGTCGGATGGCCGCTATGGTTGCTAAAGAAATCGGCGCTGTGATTCCCGAACTAATAACTCAAATCCAAGCCACCCAACCCATTGTTACTCAAACCACACCTAACCCAGCACCTTTCGCCTTGAAAAATTTCACCGGTGCCAACCCATCTCAGTTTCATGGCAAGAACTGTGCCACTACCTTGTTGCAATGGTTCAAAAAGATGGAAAACGTTTTTAATCTTTGTGAATGCCCTGAACCCAAGAAAAACACGTACGCCTCATGCATTTTCGAAGGATCCGCCCGCACTTGGTGTAATGGCGAAATGTTCGCCAATGGGGCCGAAGTAGCTATGGCCTACTCATAGCCCAAGCTTAAGGAAGTCATGATGAAGAAATTTTGCCCGAAACATGAACTCCAAAAACTTAAATCCGAATTTTGGGAACTTAACCAAGAGAGTGGTGACAACTCCGCCTACTCCGACCGCTTTCATGAGCTTAGTCTCTTGGTACCTTAATTGGTCACTCCCCTCGAATAGGCGATTGACAAGTATGTCGGTGGTTTGCCTATACAAATCCTAGACTCGGTGATGAGTAGTAAACCTTAAACACTCCATGATGCAATTATATTAGCCGGCGCTCTTTCCGAAAACCATGTTAAAGCCGGTACCCTCACCATTAAAAGCTCCAAGAAAACCAATGAGAAGAATACTCCCGAACAATCAACTCTCACCAAAGTTGACCCGCAACCTCAATCCATAAACTACTCCAACTCATCCCACCACTCCAAGAAGAAAAGCAAACCCAACCACCAAAACTATGCCGTCACTCACCCATCTCAACCTCAATCACAATCCCAAGCGCCTCAAAACCGAAAACCGTATTTTGGCTCACACCCTTTGTGTAACACTTGCCAACACCATCATCCCGCTTACTCCGCTTGCCGTCAATGCACTAAGTGTAACCGCTATAGTCATACTAGCAACATGTGTCGGGGAGCCTCTCGTGGGCAACCTGCTCCACAAAGATTTACTCCAACTAATCAAAATCGTCCCGCACCTTTTGCTCAAACTCCTCCTCAACCTAGAGCTTGTTTCAATTGTGGAGATCCAAATCATTTCCGCAATGCCTGTCCTCGACTTGCGTTTGTTAACCAAGCTCAAATCATGCCCACACTCTACTACCAAACCCAAGCCTCCCAAGTTCAAACCTATCAACCTCAAATCCCGCAACTTTTGGCTCCCCCGGCTCAACCGCTCCAAGCAATGCAAGCCCTTCCTCCTCCACCACTCCCGCAAGCAATGCAAGCTCTCCCTCCTCCTCTAGCTCAACAAGTCAACCACGACAACCAAGGGCGTACTTTTATGATGAACGCCAACCAAGTTCAAGTTGCCAACGACGTGGTGAACGGTATGTTATCAACCAAGTTCAAGGATCCTTACCGTTTAGCTCCTTCGGAATTACAAGAGTTATCAAATCAACTTCAAGAACTCTCCGATAAGGGCTTTATCCGTCCAAGCTCTTCCCCTTGGGGCGCTCTCGTCCTCTCCGTGAAAAAGAAAGATGGCTCGTTCCACATGTGTATCGATTACCGTGAACTCTATAATCTCACCATCAAGAATCGTTACCCTTTGCCCCGAATCGAAGATCTCTTCGATCAACTCCAAGCGCAACTTGCTTTTCCAAAATCGATCTTCGATCGAGTTATCATCAGTTGCGTGTTCATGAAGACGACATTCCTGAAACCGCTTTTCGTACTCGGTATGGACATTACGAGTTCTTGGTTATGCCTTTCGGATTAACCAATGCACCTGCGGTATTCATGGACCTCATGAACCGTGTTTTCAAACCATTCTTGGACAAATTCGTAATTGTCTTAATCGATGACATCCTTATCTTCTCCAAGACCCAAGCCGAACATGAACATCATTTACGTTCCATTATCGACCTCCTAAGAAAAGAACAACTTTAAGCAAAGTTCTCAAAATGTAAATTTTGGTTAAAAGAAGTTCAATTTTTGGGTCACCTCATCAACGATAAAGGTGTTCATGTTGATCCTGCCAAACTCGAGGTCGTAAAAGATTGGAAAACTCCATCCACTCTCACGGAAGTCCGATCTTTCCTTGGTTTGGCCGGGTATTTTCGGCGATTCATTCTAAACTTCTCTAAAATCGCGTTACCCCTCGCCGCACTAACTCATAAAGGAAAATCTTATGAATGAGGACCGAAACAAGAAGAAACTTTTCAAACTCTAAAGCATATGCTTTGCAATGCTCTCATTTTAACCCCTCTCGATGGAAACGACGACTTTGTGGTATTTTGCGATGCATTCAACCAAGGTCTCAGTTACGTTCTCATGCAACAAGGTCAAGTTATCGCATATGCCTTAAGGCAACTTAAGGTTCATGAAAAGAATTACACGACTCATGATCTTGAACAGGGTGCCGTCGTTTTCACTCTCAAAATCTGGAGACATCATCTTTATGGCAAAAAATGTTTTTACACCAATCATAAAAGTCTTCAACACATCTTTGACCAAAAAGATCTCAACATGAGACAACGTCGATGTGCCAAATTACTTAGTGATTACAATTGCGAAATTCGCTACCACCCTGGTAAAGCGAATGTTGTAGCCGATACCCTTAGTTGTAAAGTTAATGTCAGATCCATTCGGCTTCATAGCATCATCATCATCCAAACCGATCTCCAAGACCGCATCTATCGAGCCCAATGCACCTCCATTAATGAAGGCAATATGTATGACGAAATGTCATGTGGAGCCGAACTTCAACTCGAAACCAAACCCGATGGCTTGCTCTATTTTCTTAATCGTTTATGGGTTCCCGATCGTGATGAACTTCGTACTTTCATTCTCGACGAAGCCCATATGTCGCGATATTCCATTCATCCCGGTGCGGATAAGATGTACTTCGATCTTTGATCTATTTATTGGTGGCCGGCTACGAAAAAGTATGTAGCATTTTACGTCTCAAAATGTCTTACATGCTCAAAGGTTAAAGCCGAACAACAAAAACCTTTTGGCTTACTCGAACAAACCCCTATTCCCGTGTTGAAATGGGAAGACACTGCTATGGACTTTATTAAAAAATTACCCCCCACTCAAAAGCAAAATGATAGCGTTTGGGTCATCATTGATCGATTAACCAAATCGGCTCACTTCATCCTGATCCGCGAGAAGTAATCTGTCGAACAACTTGCTCATATCTATGTTCGTGAAATCGTATGCCGCCATGGTATTCCGTTAACCATTATTTCCGATCGTGATGCTCGTTTCACCTCCCGTTGTTGGAAATCGCTTCAAGAAACTTTGGGCACTCGCCTTGATCTTAGAACCGCTTATCACCCTCAAACTGATGGCCAATCGGAGCGTACAATCCAAAACCTTGAAGATATGCTTCAATCTTGTGTTCTTGATTTTGGTGGGAATTGGGATTCGCATCTCCCACTTATTGAATTCTCATACAACAATAGCTATCATCTAGCATTGATATGGCTCATTTCCAAGCTCTTTGTGGTCGTAAGTGTCATTCCGTGATTTTTTGGAACGAGATTGGTGAAGCCCAAATCACCGGACCCGATATGGTTCAAAACACTACCGATCGTATCGATCAAATCTGCAAAAATCTTCTCGCTTCTAGAAGTCGTCAAAAGAGCTATGCCGACAAACGGCGAAAGCCTCTCAAATTCAATGTTGGCGACCTTGTCCTTCTCAAAGTATCCCCTTGGAAGGGGGTAGTCCGTTTTTAAAAGAAAGGAAAACTAGCCCCTAATTTCGTAGGCGCATTCAAAATCCTCGAAAGGATTGGAAAAGTGGCTTATAAGCTCTATTTACCGCAAGAACTTACCGGTGTTCATCCAACCTTTCATGTCTCAAACCTCAAAAAGTGCTTAGACGAAGGTAATCTTCACATACCTCTCGACGAAGTACGTATCGATGAAACCTTGCAAATGATCGAAAAACCCATTGAAATAGTGGACCACAATGAGAAACGAACCAAACGTAGCTGATGTACATAGAAATATACATCTTTTCGGCATCAAATAATCTCTAAAAACTACAATTTCTATCAAATAACATAGCATAAAAGGCTACTTAAAATAATAAAACATAATTTCAGGTGAAACAAACCCCAAAACGAAGAAACACGCAAAAAGACGAAGAAAAACAGAAGAAAACACAAGAAAACAAAGAAACACGCCCCTATGCCTCAAGAAACACGCCCCCATGCTTCTGACATAATAAAAGACAAAATCTGAGAACAAAAGCACGAGGCCGTGCTCAGCATACACGGGGCCGTGGACTAGAATGCAGAAAAGACAAAGAGGAATTGAGCACATGTCACTAAAAACCACGGGGCCGTGCCTGCTAACCACGGGGCCGTTGCCACCTCACACAAAAGACAAAACAAATCTGGCACATGTCATAAGAATACACGGGGCCGTGCTTATCTTGCACGGGGCCGTGCCTCACCATCCAGATTGCCTATAAATAGTGGCTCATGTTGCATTCATCAAGTGTGCCTTGAAAAGATTTCTATCCGATTCTCTCTTATAAAAACACACACTAACACTCACTTTGAAGATCTAGTGAAGAGTTTGAAGGTTTGGAGGTCATCACCACTAATCATCATCATCAACCATCATCACTATCATTAAGAAGAAGGATTCATTTACATTTGGTTAGATTGTTCCAAGTTTAATCATGTATTTGTTATTATCAATCATCTTAATGTTTATCATAATGCTCATTATGAGCTAAACTCCTTTTACCATCTAAAATCTATGAAGAAGCTTTGTTTTACTTTATAATTAATCAAGACATGTGATGTAGTCTAGTTAAGTACATGGTTATATTACAATTATCTTTTGATGAGAAATGTTTCACCATCTTAAATCACTAATTCAAAGTTGGTGGTTGTCAATCTCATTGGCAATCGTTCATGATCGATTCATGTTCTTGAAAGATAGAAATACTTTGATACATTATCGAAACATGGATCCTTATATTGCACTTAGAAATGATGAGATATAAGTTATGGTGTATTTTTCTAAACCTTGGTAATCCGAAAATGGCTTTGCTTAGGATATCAAATTAGCTAAAGAAAACATATGTTAACGGAATGTGTAATAATAACCTACTTAAATCAACCAAGGGGAGGTTGTGTGATGAACTACAACCACCCGAAGTTGTTAGAATTGGTATTCGAGAAATTGAAGTCAATCCTAATCTTTCTACTTAACGAAAATACTTGCCAACTTAAATTGACATCATTGAGATGGTATGACATTAGGAAAGGGTGGACTTTAAAATGCGCATATCATCTCCTTAGTGCCAAATATGCTCACTTTGGGTTAAGGAGTTATCTATCATATATTGCTACGGTAAGTTTATCACATGTCTACATATTAATTATCAATGCTAAAATGGAGTGGATTCTTGATCTTAGATGGTAACCTTCGCATAATTGAACAACCCGTTTAGAATTTCTTGTCTTGGTCCGCTATATAATATATATATATATATACGTATTTACATTTTATAAAAAGTTCAAAAATTAACCCCAAAATGATTAAAACCTCCGATTAAAGTAAGACAACGATTTATTATTAGAAACCTTTGTGTCCACGGATCAATACTTGGTTCTTGCCAATACTATTCTACATATACGATAGGTACACTTGCCTATTTTGTGTGTATTTAGTCTTTGTAGAAATCACTTTTATAAATTTAAAACACGATATTGTGCAAAACCAAATCATTCCATCCATCATAGACGCATGCGCAGAACGCATCAAGTTTTTGGCGCCGTTGCCGGGGACACGGTGCGTTTCTAAGAACGATCCAAGTTTTAATTTAATCATTGTTTATAATTGTAAAAATTTTTAACTTCTATTTTATTTTATTTTATTTTTACTAAATATTAAAATATATAATTTTACGGCTAGCCTACTTTTTACCTCTATTTACCTTACCTTACCTTAGTTTAGTTAATTTAGGCTTTAATTTAGTTTTTTTAGCTTATATTTGTAGGTTCCCAGCCGGATCTACACAGGAGTATCTCGTAACACGAGGGTGCGGAATCCCCACGTAATACGATACAAGCGTAATATAGATAATACGTTGAACTGATAAACAAATACACGTCACAATACTAATAAACACGATTGTATTGCAACACTTCAACACGTGATATCAATAATCACCAATACATGTTCGAAAAAAACTTGTTTTCAAAATAAGCAGAAGTGAGGTTTAAATAGACCTCGACAACTTCGCCTAACATACTAGGCGAAGTTGTCATAACTTCGCTTATCTCCAACTTCGCCTACATCCCAGGCGAACTTGTGTAAAACAATATTCAAAACCAAAACAAACAATCTAACACGATTAAAGACACATACAAAACACAAGATACTAAACTACTGACATTATGCACCAACAGACTCCTCCATGGCAGTAGCTTCATATCTCTATCTTCATTCTCGTGTCTAGTAATCCCAAAAATCTCGTGTCACCCGTCTTCAAGCATGAACTCCCTGTCTTACACAGACAGAGACCACCCTTTGGTACTTCTTGGCTTCATCTTTCCACTCAGGAATATAGAAGATCTTCTTATCGTTTAGTACTTGCACATCAGCTTGAGACAAATTTACCAAGTGCATGGGATCATACACTCTTAGAATCTCCTATTCGTCTTCATCTTCCATGACAGCTTCAGCTGTTTGACTATCAACGTACCACCACTTGAGACTCTTTAAGACATCCTTGGGCATTATCTTCATCGGCACTTCATTCAAACACCGAATTGGCTTATATTTCATCACCATCCAAGGTTTGCCATCAGCTCGCATTCCTCTTTCCTTATCTTCAACTAACTTCCCTTTCTGAGGCTTTAACAACTCAAACTTCTTCCACACAATCTTCCCAATTATTCTAGCCATATTGTCATCACTCCTATTAATCAATCCCAATTTAGCCAAATCCTTCACCTCACACTCAGGCAAGGTATTGAGCGATCTCAACGTCCTATTAAAATACTGAATCCCATCAAAGCGTTTAATCACAAATAACTTTAACTGCTCATCATACAGCCAGCAAATAATACCCTTCTTCGACTCAGCATACCCTTTGATATTGTAACTCTTTTTGAACATTGTTGGAACCGCTGGCTTCTTTGTCTTAACAAACCATTGAGCATAGCCTTCTTTCCATCTCGGCTGTTCTTCCCACTCAGACTCATCTGACACATCCATATCTTGACTCACATTCACCTTGTCAACGTCTGGAATATCATGTTCTACAATATCATCCACAATCTCACCTTCTTCTATCTCACTATCAATCATAATATGTTCTCCTATCTTTTCAATCTCATCAATAGTTAACACATCATCTGTTAAATCATCGTCATCACCCAACGTTTCCTCATCATCAATAACCACGACATTTTCACCACCTGATGTACCAGTTGACTCCCCCTGAGATGTGGAAGTCCCAAGAGTTTGTTCAGTTCTTGGCAACTCACCACCTGCACCTTTCGATGCATTGGGATCATCGTCTCTATCTTGCCTCTTCTTGGTTCTCAACTCGTCGCCCTTGCAGCTTGTCTCCCCCTGAGATGCTAAGAACTGTTTTAGAGCATCAAATAGTTTACCGTGTTCAACAAGGAGGGACGATTGGATCTGATTTTCTGCTACAAGTCGTTGGATAGCTTGAGTCTGAATTAGATTGATTCTTGACTGTTCAGCAACTACCCGTTCAAGAGCCGCTATCCTTTCAGAATCAGACAAAGTAGCATTAAAATCAAAACGCATGTGAGAAATGTCTTGAGCATAAGGTGGAGGAATTCCCAAACTAGCTGGATTATCAGAAGTAGTATGAAAAGTAACCACGGGAACACTTGAGACAATCGGTACTGTCACAGACACAGAAGCAGGAACCATAGTCATCCCAGATAACGAGGGTGGAGAGAAACGAACCACCCTTGAGCTTTCACCAACTCCTGAACTCTCACCAGTTCTGACCTTCTTCGATCTTCGTACCAACTTGTCTAACTCCTCCTCATAGTCAGATTCACTGTCATCCGAGTCTTTCTTTCTCTTGCCATGTATTCTTTCTTGTCTGACCAGAATCTGTTGTGCTTCAGCAATATCGTCAGTGGAGGAATCAGAGTCGGTTCTCTCAGAATCCGCCACAGACGTAGCGACCATAGAGACATGCACACCAGATGCCTCAGCTACTGGGGCTCGAACCTCAGCAGCTGGATCAATTTGTTCCATGTCAAAGAACCCTTGCCCTCCAAAGGCGACTTCAAGATCGACCTGTTCTTCCGGAGCTGCAACAGGATCAGCAGGCAGTGCTTGCTGTACCACAGGTGGTGGTAGAACCACAGGAGGTGGTTGAGGAACATTATCCTGTTGCGGTGCCGAGTCACGAAATTCATCTCCTAGAGGAGCAATATAAGCAGGATTCACCAAATAACCAAACAATGCAGTGTGCCGCGGACGAAGCTCTGGTTTGCTACGAGCACTTGACGACCTACATTGCGCAAAGATTCTCTTACTTACACTCTCAACATAACGGATATGACGTCGTTGAGGCAGCGTAGGGGCTACATTATTCAAAATCATCTGTAAAAATCTCGGGTACATTAAAAATCTTTCCCTGGCGACCGCGCATCTCTGACGATCAATTTCAGAAAACACCATCTGACTAAAGCTGTATGGCTTGTTGTAACTCAGGGCTGTCATTGCGGATTGCATCGTTGCCCCCATACCGTTTGTACCAGCTTTACGACCAGACATGCACACTATCATCACGTGCATCAGAAAACTCCACTGATCTAATAAGAATCCCTTTCTCCTTTGAGTGTTACCCACCGGACCCGAATAACCCAGACGTAGAAACGCACCATCTCTGAATGGAGCCGGAAAATCTGTTGGATCATTTGTAGTTTCAACCCAAACTACAAAGCGACCCTTATTTGATCTGCAGAGAACTGTACCACCTGATTATTCACTGTAGGTGCGCATAACCGGAGGATCAACTCTACAGTCTTATTCTACTGTTCGCCAAATCTTCAATATTTGGTAGAGAAATGGGGAGAGTAGTAGTGATGGCGTGAAAAAATACGTAAGCGAACGAGGAAGGATATGATCTCGCGATAGTCGTCGATACCCCTAGCATCTGGATCCAAAGTGATATACATGTTGTGACCCGGAAAGAACTGTCGGTTGTTGTCACCACCTTCGTCACCACCAGCACCACCAGCCCCTGCCACAGCAGCCATATCTGCACAACAAACGGTCTAAGTTAGAACATCGACGTAGGAGGTCATAACTTCGCCTGTTACCAAGAGCGAAGTTATGATAACATCTAATGTGCAGGCAAAGTTAGCCATATGGCGAGTTGAGTACAACTTCGCCTTAAACCTAACTTCGCCTGAGAACAAACCAGACGTTTAAATAAAATAAGCTTGAGCAGGCGAAGTTAACCCTAAGGCGAAGTTGAATATAACTTCGCCTAAGAACAAACCAGACTAATTAAAAAAAAAACTTGAGCAGGCGAAGTTATACCTAGGGCGAAGTTGAGAACAACTTCGGCCTAAACACTACTTCGCCTTTAACTGAAACGGCGCAAACCCGATCGTTTTTTTAAGGTTTTTGTTTGGTAATTTTTGAGAATGAAAACATGAGAAGATAGTACTATCGAGATCTAGAAGACTAAATGGGTTACAAACACAGTAGAAACAAAAGTTTATCGAGTGTTTAACGGGTTGCCCAAACTATGTCACAAAACGGACCACAAAGGCTTCTGATTAACACCATTAATATGAATTACAGGTTAAACCGATCCTACACACCTTGATCACGGACAAGAAACAGATAATAATGAGGTTCGATTCAAGATTAAGTTCGCCGAGGGTAGAAGTGTGTTTATAAGTTCGCCGAGAGTTTGAAGGGTGGAAAGTATTTGACCAAGTTGACCCCTGTAGCATCTTTTATACTTTTGAAAATACATGGGCGAAGTTATTGTCAACTTCGCTTACCATTAACTTCGCCCCTGAACAACTTCGCCCCTTTACCTTACCAGTAAGTTCGCCTATTTTAATTTACAAACAAGACCTTATAAATTTGATCAAAAAGCAACTGTCTTTTAAGAACCAAGTAACCAAGTTTTAAACCATAAAACAAAATATGTAATGAAAATTTTAGTAATTAAATAAACGGGATCAAATTTCAGTCTTGACGAGGACCTGCATGTTTTAGAAAAGATCCGAACAGGAATCATACTAATTAAGCGGCTGTCACATAGATCCATGTTCAGCGATATTATGACATAAAGAAACAGGTTGTAAGCAGGTATAAAACTTAGTATGGTCTTCATCGCTTCTGTGATACGTATTAGGTTCAATTAAGCTCAAACTTTAGATGGACATCACATGAGAGTTTGTGGTGCCTCATATCTATTCTCAAAGCGTATTTGGCTTTCCCCAAGTCACCCCGAGTTGACTTCGACCCGTAGTGTCTGATTAAACAGTAAGCACACATCGATCTTTAGAGTCTTCTTCCCGTTCTCTTTCTTGCCTCTTTATTGATATTTGAAACAACATAAGCTTCAGTAGGCTTAACAACATACATGTTTTTTTTTATTTAATAAAGACATTAATACAACTTCAAATTATAGACAACTGCAAGTCCTGAATCTGGATCACTGCAGGTACCTGACACTATCTTCTCGGGAATCAGAACACTCAAAGGCTCGTGTATGACTGGGTAATCACTTTTCTGCCTATCATTCGGAAAGATGTATATGGAGACATGCACAACTCAGAATGATTCTCCACATTAAATCGAGGAGATTTAGTTTGTATCACTTCTACTTTTACGCACCATAGAAAGCTACCATAACATACAATGGCTGTTCTAGAGTCTTTTAGGCCTAATAACTTCACCAGTTAAGCACACAGAATTAGTTTTTCTATCACTTTCCATGGTTGGATCAATTTTCTTTTAAACATTATACTGAAACGTCTTACAAAGTTATAGACTTGAAAAATTATATCATCTCCCAAAAAAATTTAAATTCTATCGCCCCGATCAAGTCAAAGTCTTCAGGTAACCGGCTATCCTGAAGATCCAATGGATCAGCTGGACCGACCACATACGAGTATGTGTCCTTCTAACTAAGTATGAACGACTATTTTTCAGCGAAAGAATAAAAACCCATCATAAACCGCCCCGGTCACTTTCAGTCATCTAGTTAATGGCTATCCTCAAAATCTACTAGTAGAAGTAAGGACCAAACATATCCGAAGATGTGTCCTTCAAACTGAAGCAACCGACATAATTCTAAGCGATAGTGATGGTTTTTTTTTTTTTAAAAAAAATCAAAACGAAAAACAAGGTTACTCGGGATTGATCATCCCATTAAGCTCAACAAGATTTTGAAAACGGGATCGGTCAAACGCTTTAGTAAAAATATCGGCGAAATTATCCAAAGAATCAACCTTTTCAAGCACAATTAATTTCTTCTAAGCACAATCCCGTATAAAATGATGACGAATATCAATATGTTCAGTTTTGCTGTGTTCGACGGGATTGTTAGTTACTGAGATTGCAGCAGTGTTATCAATGCAAATAGGAGTTTGAGTGAAATTCAGACCATAATCGCGCAATTGCTGTTGTATCCATAGAACCTGGGAGCAGCAGTTTGATGCTGCCATATACTCTGCTTCGCAGGTGGAAATGGCTACTGAGGTCTGCTTCTTGCACTGCCACGACACCAATCTTCCTCCCAGAAACTGACATCCACCGGTTGTTGACTTCCTGTTCTGATTGCAACCTCCATAGTCAAAATCTGTGTAAGCTACCAAATCCAGTTCTCCCCCTTTCATATACCACAATCCCAACTTAGGCTTGCCTTTGAGATACCGCAATATTCTCTTCACTCCCTTCATGTGAGATTCCTTCGAGCTTGCCTGAAAACGAGCACAAAGACAAACTGCAAACATAATATCAGGTCTAGATGCAGTTAGATACATTAAAGAACCTATGATTGCTCGATATTGGGTGGGATCAACGTCTTTATCACTGTCAGAATCAGCACCTAGTTTGTGGTTGACGTAAACTGGAGTATCAAATGGGGTGCTATCGTCCATCTTGAAGCGTTTGAGCACATCATGGACATATTTTGTTTGATGAATAAACATCCCATCTTTCTTTTGATCTATTTGCAATCCCAAAAAGAAAGTTAATTCGCCCATGGTGCTCATTTCAAACCTCTTTTTCATGACTGCTTCAAATTCCTGACACATGGCAACTTTTGAAGTAGCAAAAATGATGTCGTCCACATAGACTTGAACGAGTAGAAAATCTCCCCCTTTTCTCTTGACAAACAGCGTGCTATCGATCTTTCCTCTTTTGAACCCATTCACAAGCAAGTAATCGGACAAGGTTGCGTACCAGGCACGAGGGGCCTGATGTAGCCCATATAAAGCTTTACTCAGTTTGTATACATGATCAAGAAAATCTGGGTCAGGGAATCCCGGAGATTGTTCAACATACACCACCTCATCGACTTTACCATTAATAAAGACACTTTTCACATCTAACTGGAACACGTTCATCTCTTTGTGTGCAGCAAATGCTAAAAATAGTCGAATTGCCTCCAATTTTACCACAGGAGCAAACACTTTGTTGTAGTCGATTCCTTCTTGCTGATTAAACCCTTTTACTACCAGTCTTGCCTTGTTCCATATGATTATCTCTTTCTCATCTCTCTTACATTTAAAAACCCACTTTGTACCGATAGCATTTACATTCTGTGGTTTTTCAACTAATTTTCATACTTCCATCTTCTCAAACTGTGCTAATTCTTCTTGCATGGCTTCAACCCACGAACTATCTTTTAGAGCCATTTGATAATTCTTCGGTTCAATCTGGCTGATGAAGCAGGTGTGCAAGCATTCGTTTATGATACCCGTGTCTTTAATGCTTGCGTAAACACATGTGTGTTCATCCAAACTTCTTATTGTTTGAATATCGTCAGACAGATTACCTATCACGTTCTCCATAGGGTGATTTTTGTGAATTCCAGTAGTCTGAACCGGACCGACTTCCAGATTATTTTATAAATTTGAAGAGAGTTCATCAGTGTGTGATTGATGTTGAGTGTGAAATGGATTGAAGAATTCTTCTTCAGTAGAGGCAACAGGAGTATCAACGGCACTTGACGAGGTAGGTTGACTTTCATCGTATTGCGGACGTTGCACAATATTTTCCTCCTCGTCATACAGAATCTGTGAAGCAAGTTTCTCATTAACTTCTGCAAAATCCAAGTAAGGCACATTAAAAGATTTGAATAGTTTATCATAGTCGAAAGCTTCAGCGGGTCCCATGCTAGGCCTTGGTGATTTGTAACTCGTAATGTCAGTGCTACATACCACCTCAACCTTGCTGTTCGATAAATTAAAGACTCTTCTGTTGGGTGTCCCAACAACATATCCGACTAAAATACCTTCGTCGGCTTTCTCACCAAATTTTGAGTTTGTCTTTAATATCGTACATGGGGACCCGAAAGGTTCGAGACCATTCAAGTTTGGCTTTCTACCATGCATAAGTTCATAACAAGTTTTATTTAATCTTTTAACAGTTAAAACACGATTAAGGACATAACAGGCTGTGGCAACAGCCTCAGCCAAGAACACCACGGGAAGTTTAGCATCTGCCAGCATGGTTCTGGCTCCTTCGATTAGCGTTCTATTCTTCCTCTCAGCTACCCCATTTTGTTGCGGAGTATACGGGGCGCTGTACTGATGTTCTATCCCTTTCTGTAAGTAAAACATCTCCATCTGATAGTTCTTGAACTCTGTACCATTATCACTCCTGAAGTACTTAACCTTTCTCCCAACAATATTTTCAACCTTGGTGATCAAGTTAATTACCAACTGAACTGTCTCATATTTTGCCTTCAGAAAGTATACCCAAGAGTATCGAGAGTAATCATCGGTTACAACCAAGCAGTATGACGTTCCACCTAGACTCTTTACATTCACGGGACCAAAGAGATCCATGTGAAGTAGGTCTAGGGTACTGACAATTGAGTTAACCTTTTTGGAGTGATGAGGTTTTTTGTGTTGCTTTCCTTTCTTGCACGACAAGCATTGATCTTCAAAGTTAAAATTCTTCAAGGGAACTCCAAGCACCAACCCATTCTTGACAATGTAATTCATTTTGCGAAGATGTATATGTCCCATTCTTCGATGCCATAACTCTGACTCCGACTCAGTTGCCTTTGACAGAAGACATGACTCTTCTGTTGTCATCTCAGTTGACCTCATATCCATCACATACGTGTTCTTTTCTCTTGGGGCTTTCATCACCACCCAGGCCTCTGGTATCTTGAAACCAGGATAAAGAACGATTGCCTCATTTTTAGTAAAATGCACCGTGTATTCTTTGTCACAAATTTGAGACACACTCAACAAGTTATGCTTCAACTCTTCCACAAAATTCACCTTCTCTAACTTCATTCTTCCATTAGTCACAGTTCCAATACCACTGATTCTACCTCCACTCTCTCCAGCGAAACTAACCCTTCCTCATTGAACAGATTTCCAGTCACGTAACAATTTCTTGTTACCAGTCATGTGCCAGGAACAGCCACTGTCAACAACCCACAGATTGTTTACAACCCTATTTGACTGTTCCTGCACAATTAAAGAAATAGATTAAAATTTAGGGACCCAAGATTAAATCTGTTGACCGGCATCCTGTACTTTGGTTGCCCAAAGTCAGTTTGAGAATGGTTTCTGTAAGTTCTGAAAGAAAACTTTCTAGAGGACTGGCTATGAGGCCAACCAAACCTTAGTGAATTAACTGAATTATAATGGTTGGTTTGGCAGTTAACTGGGAAAAAATGAGACTGATTTCTTTGAAACCTTGGATTAGTCCAATGTCTGAAATTTGGTGTGTTCGCATTCTTACCAGTATCATAATTAGTATTCGTTTTATTCCCAGTTTTCGGAGGCCTAATACCTCTAAATTTTCTCTGTTTTAGAGGATAATCAGCAATAAGGTGTCCTACTTTGTTGCATCTGAAACAACTTCTGTTTTGAACTTTCGTCTCAACAGTTGTTGCAGATGTTGAGGTTGCATTACTACCCGTTTGTCTAACATATGGTGGGACGAACGGGTTTAGGGAGGAATTCTTTTCATCGGGCTTATATTCTTCCCCACGTTTTAGTAACACTACCTCTTCTTTTATCTCACCCGATTCGGATGACTTGTCCGAATTTGATGAGACAGAGCTAGGGACAGAAATCTCAACATTAGAAATTGACTTACTCGTTTCGCCCTTATCAACTTCAGGTTCTTTAGTCGAAATTTTGACTGGAACTGTCTGACTAATCTCAACATTAGCAGATTGCTGATTACTAGGATTATAAGTATAGTTATTGTTATACGGTGGTGGAACTTCAGAAAATCCAATTCCCCCTTTGTTTACTGGGGAACGTTGAACACTTATGATGTGATCTAGCATTGCTGAAGAATTTCTAAATTGTTCAATTTTTCTGTTTAGTTCCACCACTTTTACCTGGTAATCAGCTATCTGTTTATCTTTTTCAGCAATTAGTTTGGTTTTTTCTTCTAACACTTCATAACTAAGATCAATTACTTGTATTTTTTCAGCTAGACTGGCTTTAAGACTTCTGATATCCTTTTCACTAGCTTTTATTTTTACCGAGTAACTGTTTTCTCTAGTTTTAGTATAGTGATGATCTTCTTTTAAGGTTTTAAATTGTGTGTCCAAACTAACAAACTGATCAGTTATTGTTTTCAATTGTTCAGACAGATTTTCACATTGTTTACAATGAAGTTCAGAACTTACCTCAGAGAGCTGATCGTTCACTTCTGCCATATATGCTTGATTTTCTCCCGTCTCCCTCTCACTTCCTCCAGTTTCGATGTTTACCAAATTAGCATGTTCGAACACTTCCTCAACTTGTATATTCCAGTTGTATCCACCATTTTGTTTAGATACCATAGCCCTATTCTCACTACCTCCCCCATTCTGTTGTGTAGGCCTGTTCTGACTTCGTTCAACTCTCTTATTTGTACATTCCTTAGCAAAGTGACCATTTTATTGACAGTTGTAACATCGAACCTTTGATTTATCAAACCCTTGTCTTTCTCTAAAGAACTTTCTACCCGTTTTCTTCATGAATCTCTTTACCCTTCTTACTATCATATCCATCTACCACTGCAGGTCCATCTCTTCCAAATCATCAGCATCGATCTGATCATAGTCTTCATCCAAAGTTGCAGGGTCGACTATTTTACCTTTGATGTAGTTCTCATAAGATGCAATGAAGGATGCATAGAGAGCAAACTGCTGTTTAGCTGATTTAACACTCATGGGCATCTGTGAGTAGTTGTAGCTTGGAACATTTGACGAGAAATTTCCAGTTGTGGCTTGAGGTTTTGAAGGATTACTACCTCCAGCTACGAAACATACGTCACCATCCATATTGAGAATCACATGACCATCCCGAGCTGAGTTTGAGTTTGAGTTTGATTCTCCCTTTGAGTAGTAGGCAGAGGATTCTGATTTTGAACTTGAGCTTGGAGTGACTTTCGCACCATACATTCCCGGATCCTGAACCTGATCAGTTGGTGTCTCCTTCCGAACCATATTAAGTTCAAACTTTCGTAATTTATTGACCGCTGTTTCCAAATCAATTTTGGCAAAGTCTTTATCCTCTCTCATCAGAACCGTGTATATTTCCCATTTCAGTGGAAGAGCATCAAGAAGTTTCTCTACTATCTCTTCTTCCTTGTATTCAATGGAGTAATTACTTAGTTCGGTCATCAAGTGATAATATCTTGTGATGATATCGTCAAGTGATTCATTTTTCAAATACTTGAATAAAGAGAATTGGGTTTTTAGCAGCTTTGTCTTGGAAGCACGTATCCCCACATTACCTTTATATCTATTTTCTAGTGCTTCCCATAGCTCTCTAGCAGTTTTGTACTTCTTGAAGGTATGAAGAATCTCTTGTGGAAGAGCCATTGTTATTGCTGCATGAGCTTTACTCTCTGCCTCATACATTTTCTTTTCCTCCTCTTCCATCTTACTGTACTTCTTAATTTGTTCACGACCTTCAAACAAGGATGTTGGTGGAATGTATCCGTCTTGAATGCAAACCCACATCTTAGCATCTTGATACTTCACATACTGTTCAAACCGATCTTTCCATGCAATGAAATCGGTACCCTTAATCATTTTTGGAGCTTTAGTTGTTGAACCGGCTTCAACCTCCATCTTTACCAGTTCTGTAATGTTTATTGAAGTCATAGTTGAAAGAAACACGACTCGAAATACAAAGAAAGTTTTTTTTTAAACAGTGACCAGATAGCGAAGTTATTATAACTTCGCTTGGACTTAACTTCGCTTGGACTTAACTTCACTTAAAACCTACGTAAGATGACGGCAACTTTGCCTGATGAACACAAGGTTTTGCAGGTTTTAATTGGATGTATTGCGAGGTATGCGAAGGTGTTTTGGGGTATATTTGATGGTGGGAGATAGGTAAGACACAAAAACTAGGTATTTCAACGTAAACGCGTTCCACGAATAGTTGAACGGAATGATCTTTACACCTGTGTGATAATCCCGAACCACACAATCACGAGCAAATGCTCTGATACCAACAAGCTACAAGGGCGACGAGCTGAGAACCAAGAAGAGACAAGATAGAGACGATGATCCCAATGCATTGAAAGGTGCGGGTGGTGAGTTGCCAAGAACTGAACAGACTCTTGGGACTTCCACATCTCAGGGGGAGTCAACTGGTACATCAGGTGGATCAGGTGGTGAAAATGTCGTGGTTGTTGATGATGAGGAAACGTTGGGTGATGATGATGATTTAACAGATGATGTGTTAACTATTGATGAGATTGAAAAGATATGAGAACAGATTATGATTGATAGTGAGATAGAAGAAGGTGAGATTGTGGATGATAGTGTAGAACATGATATTCCAGACGTTGACAAGGTGAATGTGAGTCAAGATATGGATGTGTCAGATGAGTCTGAGTGGGAAGAACAGCCGAGATGGAAAGAAGGCTATGCTCAATGGTTTGTTAAGACAAAGAAGCCAGCGGTTCCAACAATGTTCAAAAAGAGTTACAATATCAAAGGGTATGCTGAGTCGACGAAGGGTATTATTTGCTGGCTGTATGATGAGCAGTTAAAGTTATTTATGATTAAACGCTTTGATGGGATTCAGTATTTTAAGAGGACGTTGAGATCGCTCAATACCTTGCCTAAGTGTGAGGTGAAGGATTTGGCTAAATTGGGATTGATTAATAGGAGTGATGACAATATGGCTAGAATAATTGGGAAGATTGTGTGGAAAGAAAGTGTGAAAGAGAAGAAGTTTGAGTTGTTAAAGCCTCAGAAAGGGAAGTTAGTTGAAGATAAGGAAAGAGGAATGCGAGCTGATGGCAAACCTTGGATGATGATGAAATATAAGCCGATTCGGTGTTTGAATGAAGTGCCGATGAAGATAATGCCCAAGGATGTCTTAAAGAGTCTCAAGTGGTGGTACGTTGATAGTCAAACAGCTGAAGCTGTCATGGAAGATGAAGACGAACAGGAGATTCTAAGAGTGTATGATCCCATGCACTTGGTAAATTTGTCTCAAGTTGATGTGCAGGTACTAAACGATAAGAAGATCTTCTATATTCCTGCGTGGAAAGATGAATCCAAGAAGTACCAGAGGGTGGTCTCTGTCTGTGTAAGAAAGGGAGTTCATGCTTGAAGACGGGTGACACGAGACTTTTGGGATTACTAGACACGAGAATGAAGATAGAGATATGAAACTAAGGGAATCTGTTGGTGCATAATGTCAGTTGTTCAGTATCTTGTGTTTTGTATGTGTTTGTAATCGTGTTAGATTGTTTGTTTTGGTTTTGAATATTGTTTTACACAAGTTCGCCTGGGATGTAGGCAAACTTGGAGATAAGCGAAGTTATGACAACTTCGCCTAGTATGTTAGGCAAAGTTGTCGAGGTTTATTTAAACCTCACTTCGGCTTATTTTGAAAACAAGTTTTTTTTTGCGATCGTGTATTGGTGATTATTGATATCACGTGTTGAAGTGTTGCAATACAATCGTGTTTATTAGTATTGTGACGTGTATTTGTTTATCGGTTCAACGTATTATCTATCTTACGCTCGTATCGTATTACGTGGGGATTACGCACCCTCGTGTTACGAGATACTCCTGTGTAGATCCGGCTGAGATACACAGGATTATCTCGTAACACGAGGGTGCGGAATCCCCACGTAATACGATACGAGCGTAAGATAGATAATACGTTGAACTGATAAACAAATACACGTCACAATACTAATAAACACGATTGTATTGCAACACTTCAACACGTGATATCAATAATCACCAATACACGTTCGAAAAAAACTTGTTTTCAAAATAAGCCCAAGTGAGGTTTAAATAGACCTCGACAACTTCGCCTAACATACTAGGCGAAGTTGTCATAACTTCGCTTATCTCCAAGTTCGCCTACATCCCAGGCGAACTTGTGTAAAACAATATTCAAAACCAAAACAAACAATCTAACACGATTACAGACACGTACAAAACACAAGATACTGAACTACTGACATTATGCACCAACAAGATTAATATTAGACTAACCTTTTAGACTAACTTTAGCTAACTTTTACTCTAGTTTACTTTTGATTTAGTCCCATGTATGTCCTCTACTTCTGAGCCTGAGCTTGTTTCTCCAATTTCTGAACCGGAACGACTCTTACGTCGACGAACTCGTAAACGGACTACAGAAACCGCAGAAGCAATCAAAGACGAATCAGTAGACGCCACCACATCAGGAGAAAATCAAACCGAAGAAATGATGGCGGCCCAGAACAATGAGCCGAACATGAGCCAATATGCCAAGCCAACTCTTGAAGGCTACGGCAATGGAGTTGCTCCACCCGAAATCACCGAAAATTTCGAAATCAAATCAAGCACCATTCATATGGTGGAAAATTCAGTTCAATTTCATGGTCTCCTCGACGAATCTGCGGAACCTTTAAAATCTAAAACTGTTCAGAAGATCAAATCAAGCTTAAACTCATTCCTTTCTCTCTTAGGGGCCAAGCCCTAGAATGGATAGAATCTCTTTCCTCTGGTTCCATCACCACTTGGGACCAGATGGTTGAACAGTTTCTCCTCAAATATTTTCCGCCCGATAAAACTGTCAAATACCGAGCCAGCATTACCGGATTCCGGACCGATGATGATGAGTCGTTACACGCAGCATGGGAAAGATACAAAAGTCTTTTAAGAAGATGCCCACATCATGTACTGAGCGTATGGTTGCAAGTACAAACTTTCTTTGACGCACAATCCAGTCAAAACAAACAGGTCATCGACCAAAAGCACGGTCCCGTGCTCAAAAATGCGGGCCGGCATCTACGCTGCAAAAATCTTAGTCAGACTGGTTTGTAACTGAATTGTCAGACTAAAAACACGGGGGCGTGCTTCTAAAGGCACGGTGCCGTGCTCGGTTTCCTGTTTGGTTATAAAAAGCACCTTGTGTCATTGCATTCCTTGTACAAACCAAAACCCACCAAAAACCTCTGAAAATTCATCATGCCAACTGAGATGAATGAAACAATCCCCATTTCCCGACATTCCGAGAAACAATGCCCGCCATGTTTCCAAAACCGAGCTTCTCTTGAAACTTCAAGAACTCGTGAAAGAACTCACCGAAATGAATCTCCTTGCGGAAATGCGTCTCGTGCAACTCACCGAATCGGTGGAAAACATCAAAATGGAACTCCGAGACATCAACGAGCAACTCCAGTTTCAAGTTCTCGGTTTCACGTATTTTCCACCACCAGGACCATTCGGAGGAGGAGAGCCTTTCGGGGAACTCTAGGAAACTTAATTTTATGCTTTTGTGTGTAATCAAGTGCATTAAGCACAATCTGTTAGGACTTTAGGCTTAACCCGACTATTATCTTTTCTTAGGAAACCCGGGCTTATCCCGTAATTGTTCTAGGACCTTTTTTTAATGAAAAGTAATTTTTAGATGACCAAACTTCCAAATTATCAAAATAAACGTCATTCTAAGAATTCCGGATAGTAAATCATGTTGAGAATTAAAATGAAAATCACTGGGACAAAAAGCACGGGGTCGTGCTTTCCTTAACACGGCACCGTGGTCACCCTAGAATCTTCAGCATGATACGTGCTGACTCCGTACAATTCTCTGACTCAGAAACATTTATTCCTCTAGCAGCACGGGGCCGTGTTTCCAAGAACACGGTGCCGTGTTCAACTTTTCAGTATCTATATAATGCATGCATAATTTCACTATTCCATTCACACCAAACAAAGATTACCTAAATGGAAGGAAAACGGGTTGAATGGAAGCCAGTGAAAAAGAGGAAACAAAATGAATCTTCCTTCCTCAAGGAACAAGTCATGCGACTCCAATGCATCGTAAGAGATCAAGTTGAGAGCAAGATGCAAACCGAAGCTCGAGTAGTCGAGTTGATTAACAAAGTCGACCTGCTCAGGTTCGAGAACTTCCATGTTGTGGATGGCCACCACAAGGATGTGACTTCCAAACTTAACTTTCTCAACCGAGAAATCGTCATGCTCAACAAAAAGCTTGACGAACTTTTGGAAGCCAAACGAGCACCACCACACATCCAGGACTTGTTCGGGAGTGGTAGCCGTTGAAGTTCTGACTTTGTTTCTTGTTTAAGTTGTTTCCGCTAGTACTATGTGTTAGGACCCGAGAATTGTTGTTGTACTTTTCATTTCATCTATCTTTAATTATGTCTTTACTTTTATGTTTTTAATGAAATTTAGGATGTTTTTACCAAGTTTAAAATAACCAGAAAATAAAAACCCAGTTAAAAACAAACCAGCTCGACAAATAAACAAAACAGTACTGTCTGCACAATGCAGCACGGTACCGTGCTTCTTGAAGCACGGGGCCGTGTTTTTGGTGTCATGGCAGTTACGAGTTTTTAACCTAATAAAATAACTTTCTATCACTTCAAACCCTATTTTTCACTGCGAAAACCGCCGAACCCTCAACCATTTCACGAATTTCCTCATCAAATCTTCGATTCTAAACCTAAGGTATGTTAATTTAACAATTGTATTGTCCAAATTCGTCCTTCTAGGTTTAGATTAACCATAAAATTGTTCAAATCGACCAAATCGGGTCAAAACCCGAAGAGGGTATGGGTTATTATGCTTGTGTATGATGAATAGATTGTTGAATGATTGATGGTTAGGGTTTAATTGAAAAAAATAAATCGGGTTTTGGGTTTTTGCACAAATACCCGACCCACCATTAAACCCAATTGATATAACCGGTTAGAAACGAGGGTTCGAGTCTGAGTAAGTTAGAAATCAATATTAGAAACATGAGCCGTGCCCAAAACAACACGAGTCGTGGTCAACCAAAAGTCAAAATTCAAAGGAACTGAACCAGAAGCAGCAGCACGGCACCGTGCTTCTAAAAGCATGCCGCCGTGCTTTGCTTTCTATTTCAGCAAAATGCAAATTTTTCGTAAATTTTGACTGATATAAGTGTAAATTTCAGATGGCTGAGTATGGGGAAGACGTTCATGCATTTTTAGTCTTCTACGGAAATGATGCAAGAGACAGACAAGCAAATGCAAGGCTAAGCCACTTAAACAGAAGAGTCCCTGAACCGAATTTTTATGCTTGCCAAGACACCCTACGCCGAGTTAATCAATGGAACAGATATAACACATTTGTGACTGGGCCATGGAAGAAGGTTTTTGAGCAAACAGGGGAGTCGGTAACAGAACTAACAAGGGAATTTTTGGCATCCTTTAACATAAAGAAGAAGAATATATATATGTGGGATGAAGATGCAATTGAGTTCCGATGTGGAGGTGTGTGGCGCACAACGTCTTTTACCCAACTTGGAATTGATATGGGAATTTACACGAAAGACGAAACAGAAAGAGAGATCTGGGCCTACGCAAAGATAGCACAGCCTTACTAGAAGCACAGCCACGTCAATATTTCAAAACGAAACATAAAGAGAGATCTGGAAATTGTTAGGTTTCGAGGATAAAACAAACCACGTCAATATTTCAAGAAGCACAGCCTTACTAGATCCGCTGATGAAATATATTCACCAGCTACTAAGCAATTCGATAGCAGCACGTAGCAAAAATAAAGGGGTGGTGAATTTACGGGATCTGTGGGCATTTTACTGTGTAAGGAATAAGGTTGACTGCAAAATTACTTATCTCTTTTGTCAACTTTTCAGGACCAATGCAACCGCTAAATGTGCAAGTACCCCACTCTTCGGCGGTGCATGGATTTACAAGCTTTACGAAGCTCATGACGTAGACACAGAAGGAACAGAAAGACCGAAACCTATTTCTCTTAACCTCAAACTCTGTTACAAATTGCAGATAGCTCAAATCTTCAGTGCAAGACCAGAAATTTGGAGGTTCATTAACAGCCGAGGCGACATTTGGGACCAGGAAAGCAAGTTGGAAATGATGATGGAGGACGAACGAAAGGACAGAATTGAAGCTGAGTACGAACAAGGATTCGTAAACCATCCACGGGTAACTGATGACTGGCGGCACTGGTAGGTCGGGCACGGGCATGGGTTGGTAGTATTTTATGAACTTATTATGTGTGTTTTAAATAATTTACTTTCCGTCAAACTTGTTTATTTGTTTTTATGTTGGTTTGGATTTTTTTATGGCCGTAGGTGCCAAAGACATTATGCTAGGTACTTAATTAGCCCAATAGGGCAAGGGATGGATGATTCCATACCCAATTTTCAGCAGTTTATGCTTGGTTGTTTGTGGTTGTTTGCAGTTTTATATTATACAGGTACAAAAACAGGAAAACGGACAAAAAACAGGGGACGCTCTGTCGAAATTTCGTTAATCCATAGGGAAGTAACTCTCCATTTTAACCCATAATACTCAACTAGAATTTTATATTTTCATGAATTTTATCACATTGAGGACAATGTGAGATTCAAGTGTGGGGAGGGAATTACTTGACCAAATTGTTTGTCCAACTAATTATAAAAATTCTCTAAAATATTTTTGCAGCAAACAAAGATTATTCTAAACCTTAAAAGGAAACCAAGAAATTTTTTTGCAAATAACCAATTAGTACATAAAAATGAAAAAAGAAGAAGTTTTGTAATATTGAGAATAAGTTTATGCAAAATATGGCGTTAATACCCAATTCTTCCGTTACTGTGAGACAAACCTCATGCCATATAAATATTTTTTCGGAAGCTTTGAGTGAGTCATATGTTTCGTGTGATTTAGAACTTGTCGCAATTATTCATTTCAAGACCGCACGAAGCGTTGCGTAAAGAAGAAGGTAATATTTACACAATTCCATTAAACCCATTACCAAAACTACAAAACCCAAAAACCCGATCACCTTATCCATTTTTCACCGGTAAAATACAACACTGGTCTTTTACCGGCAGACCCTAAAGAATTGGAAATGCATTCTTTCGATTTCAATTTCCTTTGCTGCATACATTTCACAAAACCTTGGTTGCCTCCAAAACTTAGGGAGAGAATATTTCTCTTTAGCAATGAGGTGAGGAAAAAGTGGCGCCAAAACGAACAAAGGCCACCATTCTATGGAATCTCCAAAACCGCAATGAAAAGAAGAGCAAAAAGATATGAACGATGTTTAGGTTGCGGAAATTGGACCCACGAAGGAAGATGTAGAAAAAGTCAAACTCAGTCTCAGCATGAATTTACCGAACTAATGAGGGTGGGGGCTATTAGGCTCAAAGCCGAACGATCCATTAGAGTTGGAAGTTATATTCATAATAGGATTGAGGAATAATTAATCCACATCCTCGATAAAACCGGTCTTGACGATCTGACCTTAAAAGAGTCATTAGGTATATAGTATGTAAAAAAAAAAGACGAAGAAGAAAGGAGCTAACCAATGAAGACATCTCAAAACTCCCGACAAACAGCGGAAGTTGTATTTACCATTAAAACTTGAACCGATACAAAATACCAATCCCTACTCTCACTAAACCGGAACCCCTTTTTACCTTCTGATCTATGCAACCCTTCAAAAGGTGGAGATTTGAACTTGTTACAAGCTTATTTATCACAGGTTGCATTTTGGCTAAGAGTGTTCACATACCTACATCACAGGTATGATCAGATAAAAAAACCCGAGTGTGAGTGAACATTGCGAGAACGTGACGTTTTGCATAAACAGAAGCTCATAAAAACAAAAGTTCTCTCTTATTTATCACTAACATAAAGATTGGTTATTTTGTTTCATCTTCTTGGAGCTCGCTTAAGGAATAGCTATAATCTAAATTTGCTGTTTTTAGAGAACATTTATAAAACGATTGCTTGAGGACAAGCAATGTTCAAGTGTGGGGATGTTTGATGTACATAGAAATATACATCTTTTCGGCATCAAATAATCTCTAAAAACTGCAATTTCTATCTAATAACATAGCATAAAAGGCTACTTATCATAATAAAACATAATTTCAGGTGAAACCAAACCCCAAAACGAAGAAACACAGAAGAAAACACAAGAAAACAAAGAAACACGCCCCCATGCCTCAAGAAACACGCCCCCATGCTTCTGACATAAGAAAAGACAAAATCTGAGAACAAAAGCACGGGGCCGTGCTCAGCATACACGGGGCCGTGGACGAGAATGCAAAAAAGACAAAGAAGAATTGATCACATGTCACTAAAAACCACGGGGCCGTGCCTGCTAACCACGGGGCCGTTGCCACATCACATAAAAGACAAAACAAATCTGGCACATGTCATAAAAATACACGGGGCCGTGCTTATCTTGCACGGGGCCGTGCCTCACCATCCAGATTGCTTATAAATAGTGGCTCATGTTGCATTCATCAAGTGTGCCTTGAAAAGATTTCTATCCGATTCTCTCTTATAAAAACACACACTAACACTCACTTTGAAGATCTAGTGAAGAGTTTGAAGGTTTGGAGGTCATCACCACTAATCATCATCATCAACCATCATCACTATCATTAAGAAGAAGGATTCATCTACATTTGGTTAGATTGTTCCAAGTTTAATCATGTATTTGTTATTATCAATCATCTTAATGTTTATCATAATGCTCATTATGAGCTAAACTCCTTTTACCATCTAAAATCTATGAAGAAGCTTTGTTTTACTTGATAATTAATCAAGACATGTGATGTAGTCTAGTTAAGTACATGGTTATATTACAATTAACTTTTGATGAGAAATGTTTCACCATCTTAAATCACTAATTCAAAGTTGGTGGTTGCTTATTGGATATCGTTCATGATCGATTCATGTTCTTGAAAGATAGAAATACTTTGATACATTATCGAAACATGGATCCTTATATTGTACTTAGAAATGATGAGATATAAGTTATGGTGTCTTTTTCTAACCTTGGTAATCCGAAAATGGCTTTGCTTAGGATATCAAATTAGCTAAAGAAACCATATGTTAAAGGAATGTGTAATCATAACCTACTTAAATCAACCAAGGGGAGGTTGTGTGATGAACTACAACCACCCGAAGTTGTTAGAATTGGTATTCGAGAAATTGAAGTCAATCCTAATCTTTCTACTTAACGAAACTACTTGCCAACTTAAATTGACATCATTGAAATGGTATGACATTAGGAAAGGGTGGACTTTAAAATGAGCATATCATCTCCTTAGTGCCAAGGATGCTCACTTTGGGTTAAGGAGTTATCTATCATATATTGCTACGGTAAGTTATCACATGTCTACATATTAATTATCAATGCTAAAATGGAGTGGATTCTTGATCTTAGATGGTAACCTTCGCATAATTGAACAACTCGTTTAGAATTTCTTGTCTTGGTCAGCTATATATATATATATATATATATATATATATATATACGTATTTACATTTTATAAAAAGTTCAAAAATTAACCCCAAAATGATTAAAACCTCCGATTAAAGTAAGACAATGATTTATTATTAGAAACCTTTGTGTCCACGGATCGATACTTGGTTCTTACCAATACTATTCTACATATACGGTAGGTACACTTGCCTATTTTGTGTGTGTTTAGTCTTTGTAGAAATCACTTTTATAAATTTAAAACACGATATTGTGCAAAAGCAAATCATTCCATCCATCATATTTTAAGACGCACGCGCAACACACATCAGTAGCCGCAACCGTTTAGTTAACGTCCGTTGGGAATCACGGCGTGGTGTTGTTTTTACTTGGGAACGAGAAGACGCAATGAAGGAAAAGTACCCGCACTTTTTTATTACAGATTCTTCTTAATTTCGGAACGAAATTTCCTAAGTAGGGAAGACGGTAACATTCGTAATTTTCGGTTTAACTTATATTTATATTTGTATCAAAAACCCGACCCGTTTTGATCTTTCGGATCCGTCGTTATTATTGAAATACTGGGTTTAACTTATATTTGTTTGTTACACCTTGTTTGACCAACTTAAACCATCCAGATGCATGAAACTTCTTAAAAGCAACACCATGACAACCCTTCACTCGTTCCCTATATAAACAAGGGCAATGCATCCCATTTGGGTTTGCTCTTTCACCTCAAACTCTTCCCAATCTAGATCTAAGTATTCTCTCCAAACTCTTGATAGTTTGACTTCTCAAGGTCAAACTAATGCTAATCTTTTCTTCTAACTAATTCTTGTTAATTAAAGCTTGTTATTATAACTTGTTTAAAACATACTCCATTGTTTCCATGGCTTTCCCTTTTCCGACCAAGTCGGTTTAGGTGTATTGTTAGGCAAGGCTTCATGGAGGACTATTATAGTCCTTGATAAACACTTTAATTTATGCTTTAATTTTGTTTATACTTATTGATATTGTTTAGTCCTTACTTACTTTTAGTTTCAAATCATTTTTAATAGTTCAATGGTATTGGGTATGTGGCCACCATTCTCGGTTTCATCCCGAGTCAAGAGCCGAACCAAAACCAAACTTTTGTTTTAATACTTTATTGTTAACACATTGTATGTAAGACTTGAGTATTATTATTTTTAAGTTTATTTTAATGAGTTCTATGGTATTGGGTATGTGGCAACCATCCTCGGTTTTATTCCGAGTCAAGGATCGAACCGAAACCGAACTCTTGTTTAAGCACTTTATTTCAACATGTTGTAAGTAAACTTGAGTATTATCATTTCTTAATTATTTTAATAAAGTTCTATGGTATTGGATATATGGCAACCATCCTCGGTTTTATTCCGAGTAAAGTACCGAACCAAGACCGAACTAAACCGAGTTCACTCGCTTAAGACACACAAGTGTGTTTTGGGCCACCGAATCTCATTTTCTTCAAAAACTATATTATAAACTAATTTTAACTTGTTTTCTCAAAATACATGGTGTGTCGGATCCAACTTGATTTTATAACAAGCTTGGACCGACAAAGTCAAACACCAGGTTAACGGACATTAAGGTTCTTCTTAATATAACTACACACTTGGTTAAACTTCTTTTAATTTCATCGAGTTATCTCATAACATTTAATACTTTGGAATATTGGCTTCGAGATTGACCAATTATCAAGACTCGAACCGACAAATCCAAACACTCGTAAAATCTCGTTTTGGTATCTATTTAACTTTGCAATATTGCAATTATATCCAAATATTTACTTAACAAAGGTTAAGTAAAAACTAATGAATAGAATACCAAGACCCGACTTCGAGTAAACTTACTTTTCAAAAATCATTACTTTAATGCCTTATGTATTTACATTTGAGCATTCAAACTTTAATTATTTATGTTACTTGTCAAGTTATTTTACTTTAAAACTTTCAAAACCATCTACTAATTCAAGACCCTTTTTAATCTAGGTAATGTCCATTGAACTTACCCTTCCCCCCGTTTTATCGCAAATTATCCTTCAAGTTACTTATTTCACGTGAGTACATTTCATCCCCCATATTCTTTTATACTTTGGGGGTAACATGCATACTTATCCAAAACAAGAATGATTTATAATACTCTATCTTCAAATCACAAACTCCAGGCTATATGATACTTAGTATACTTGCTCTATTGTGTGTTATATGTTTCATATGATTTCTCTTAGGAGATCAAAATTATATGAAGCTGGTTTTTAAAAATAAATTCCTTTTATTGAGCATGTTTGAACCATAGCCACGTTCGAATTCCTCAACACTCTTCATTTATTTGCCCAAAATTGAAACCCTGCTGTTTTTTTTGGCAATTTGCACACATTTTTAAATCACGTTACCAATCAGAATTGTAACAATCAAAAGTTTATTTGATTAATTTATGACACAGAGTTAGATAAACAGGATAAAATTTGATGAATTAAAACCATTGCATCATCGTATCGACTGAGTCAAACTTAGGACATGTTGTACGAGGTTAAATAGAAATCTGAATAGAACTCTTTAATTTCAAACTAAAGTTATAAAATTTGAGAAGTCCCATTTCATAATTTGGATTTAATCAAAGAACCAAAGGATATAATTAATTTATCGAAACCCATGTTTTTACCAACGAATCTCATATGAATGTTTTAATTTTGTGTTGCATTCGATAAATCGATTCCCATGTTGATGAATATCGATTGAAACACATGTAAAAAGAAGAAATCAAACAAAACTTATAATTCTAATGTAGAAGAAGAATGCTAAAGCAGACGACGATCATTAATTTAATATGTATAGTCTAATCACATTTATATTTTGAATTAGGGTATACTCATTATAGAATTAGGGTTGAGGAGTACATATGAATATGTATATTCCAATAAAATCTCCAAAAAGAATCTGTAAATTGAATATGCATAATGGAATCGTTTAAATTGAATATGTATAGTCCAATCGGATTACATCATAAAACGATTAACGATCGTCATCATAGAATTAGCATTGAGGATTACATATCAATTCTAATTGTTATCAAAGAATTAGGGTTAAGGGTTACCTTTAAAGTTGAAGACATCGATTACAAATAAATTCTGATTGAAAAGAGCATCGACCAATGGAACTATTAGGTTAAAGCCTGAAGAATGGAAATGGAATTGTCTTTGACATAATATGGTTGTTTACAGAACCCGTTATATGTGAATTCAATTTTAATTTTAATGAAAAGGAAAAAAAAATAAAAATGCCAAAATATCATGTGACAATTTAAAGATATTTGATGAAAAGAAAAAATAAAAAATGCCAAAATACCTTGTGACAATATAAAGATATTTGACGAAAATTAATTTAATTAAATGGAAAAAATAAAAAACAATGACAAAATTCCATGTGGCAATTTAAAAAGATTAGATGAAAATAATTTTAATGAAAAGGAAAATATAAAAAAAATGTCATGTGGCAATTTAAAAAGATTTGATGAAAAGTAGGAGAATATGATTGTTTGAAAATCCCTCTTTTATTATACATGTAGATTTATTTTCCAGAACAAAACATAATATAAATATTAAACTAGTTAAAAAAAATTACATAAATGTAAATTGTATATTTACTTACATGTACAACATCTCGATATATACGTGTAAAAATATGATGTCATCAATCGGTTAACGTGGAAACAAAATAGAGAAAAGAGAAAGAGAGAGTTAATTAGTTATTGAAGAGAAAAATAACTGAAGTTTACCAATATGTCTTTCTCATTTAAATTTTAGTTTTAAGGTTAAAAAATAATGAGTGGTTGAGATTTGTTCCTAGAGTTCTTAAAAAATTTGGAGTTCTTAAAAGAAGCCTTAGTATCATTTGAGAACTCTAATATAATTTGAAAACTTTGAGAACTCATCTAAACTATAGATAATTTAATCAATGGTTTAAAATAATAGCGACATTTGTGCAATCAAATAAAAGATTATGGACAATAATTAAGTAAGAAAAGGGTATTATAGTGATAACTTTTATTCTCATTCTTGATGTTTCCTTTAACTACTCTCTCTTTCTTGACTTAAATTAACTAACTCATTTGAATTTGATTTTCTTTCACTCTAACCATCTACGTAACTAAGATTGTTGAGGCCATAGGATATAATTTAAATTATGTGTATGGTTCAGATTTCAAGTAACGTTAATATTATTTCGGTCTTTACATATTTGAAGGTAATTAATTTGGATAATTAGGTCACCTGTTTTGTATTATATCATCTATGTTAATATTGTTGGTGGTTCATACTTGTTAATTTCATTCAATTTCTTGATAGATGAAGTTAATATTGTTGTTGTCTTGGTAATATAAAAGGGGATATATATCACACATATAATTTACAGGTGTTGAAATTTACATATATGTAAACAGTTGGGTTACGTAATCGATTACATATATGTGTATTAAACAAACATATAAATTGATGGATTACATATATACATTTACTTGAGTTAAAAGAAAATACTTTTGTAACATCCCGAAAATTCCAAAATAATATTAATTATATTACTTAATAATAGAGGGAAAGTTACTCGGGTTATCAGGAAATAAATAAAAGAATAGAGGTTGGTATGGGTCGGGCTAGTGTCGGGTAATGGACGTGGGTCTTGGACGTGGATTAATTGAGATGGGTTAAATGAGAATGGGATTTCAGGGATATAAATACCCCCAAAATCCCAAAATATCTTCATATTCACCAAACTCCCTAACACACACACACACACACCACACACCTACCGCCGCCGGCCGGCCGAGCCAAGGGAAGAGTAGGGCAGGTCCGAGAGAGAGAGATTAGTGTGCTAGCAAGTTAAACAAGATCCAAACAAGCTCAAAAAGGTATGATTCTTGACCTTTAAGGTTTAAAGATCCAAGCTTTTTAGTGTATAAGCGACCGAGGATGGTCGGGAAGCGTAGTGGGTGATATTGAACCATAGCAAGGGTGTTAAAAACGCTCAAAATGCTGGAAAGAAACCGAACAGCGGCTGTCTGGGTAACTTCGCCTGCATATGGGCAACTTCGCCTTCAACGCGATGAACTTCGCCTGCAAGCTAAGTTCGCCTGATGAACTTCGCCTGCAAGCTAAGTTCGCCTAATGGCAACTTCGCTGTAAAGTTAAGTTCGCCTAACTGGTAACTTCGCCTGAGGCCAAGTTCGCCTGATGACAACTTCGCCTGAAGCCAAGTTCGCCTGATGGCAACTTCGCTGTAAAGCTAAGTTCGCCTAGCTGGTAACTTCGCCTACAGCTAAGTTCGCCTAAGGTTAACTTCGCCTAGAGCTAAGTTTGATTAGAAAATAAATTAAAAAGCGATAAGTTAAGTAAGCTACTACTAGGCCACCAGATTAGATCAGGCGAGTATTGATACGTGTAACTTGTACAGTCAGCCGAGCTCAGATAGAGAAGGGATTTACAGCTATCAGAAAAAGAAGCAGAATTCAGGTGAGTTTCTAGCCCCATTTATGTGTTACGTTTTCCGGGCTGTGTGCATACTCAATATGTTTGTTAATACACTTATCCTAAGAGATAAGTGTATGCCTTATATGGATAATGTGAAATATATGAATGATTGCTTGATGGTACGTGAACGATCTTCGGATATTGCACGTACTGTCAGGTTGTAGCGCTAAGAATAAGGTAAGTATGTTATGTATGTTTATGTGTATGAACATGATAGAGATAATAGAAGAAAGAAATGATAACGTATGGTTGTATGGTTACGAAGAGGGTATCGAGCCCTAGTAATACTCGAGGAATGTAGGGCGTAATGCTCTTTATAACGTAAGATATGAAAGTAAGATAATACAAAAGAAAGTGAGAAAGTATGAACGAAAGGATATAATTTTATGTGTATGCCGTGTATGGTATATGTGATCGATACGATTGATTGCTTGACGGTACGTGAACGATCTTCGGATATTGCACGTATCGTCAAGGGAAGTGACTAGCTCCTTACATGGATATTAAATAATAAAGTATAGTGTTCCTTTTATGGAAGGTATAGTGTTCCTTTTATGGAAGGTATAGTGTTCCTTTTATGGATAGTAAAGTGTTCCTTCTATGGATAGTATAGTGTTCCTCCTATGGAAATTATATATGGTAGGGTAATGGTAATGGTTCTTTTAATGAATATTACGTGACGATCCTCCTATGGATATTTATACAAGGTTAAGGTAGTAATATGTGTCTTCGGATACGGGAAGTAATATATGGAAATAAATTGTATGATACCTGATTAACTAGAACTCACTCAGCGTAGCTGACTTTTAGTATGCACGCAGGTGAGCCGATTACAGAGCTAGCAAGAGGATGACGCATGGCATGGATTGAACGGCTGGCATCTGAAGAAAGAAGTAAAGATGTTTTGAATATAAAGTTTTGTGTTATGGTATCAAAGAAAAGATTTAATGTTTTGTAACAAATGATTGATGTTTTATATTCCGCGAAAAGTTTTAACAAACTCTGATTTGAAGGACTGTGTTTATGAGTAAATCCGACGCTAAAGTAGGGCTACCGGGTTCGGGGCCTTACAACTTTTTTATCTAAAAGTGATGGACTTGTACGTGAATGCATAGTAATTAATTTTTAAATAGTTTTAAAGGTGCACATATGTAAACATCTATGTTTTTGTTACCTGCACATGCACAAACATCTATGCACATATGTGTAATTGTCGATTTGAATAATGTCTGAATAAATATAAACGTTTGTTTCTTATATCTACATTTTTATGCATATATGTAAATTGGATTACATGATTGTTTTGAAAGTGCATATTTTTTATTTTTTTGTAATGTGTTTTCATCTTGATCAAATTGATAATTAGTTAAGAAAAAGTTACATAAACGTAAATGGTATATTTACTTGCATGTACAACATCTCGATATATATGTGTAAAAATATGATATCATCAATCGGTTAACGTGAAAACAAAATAGAGAAAAGAGAAAGAGAGAGTTAATTAGTTATTTGAGAGAGAAATAATTGGAGTTTACCAATATGTCATTCTCATTTAAATTTTAGTTTTAAGTTTAAAAAATAATGAGTGGTTGAGATTAGTTCTTAGAGTTCTTAAAAAATTTGGAGTTCTTAAAGGAAGCCTTAGTATCATTTGAGAACTTTGAGAACTCATCTAAACTATAGATAATTTAATCAAAGGTTTAAAATAATAGTGACATTTGTGCAATCAAATAAAAGATTATGGACAATAATTAAGTAAGAAAAGGGTATTATAGTTATTACTTTTATTCTCATTCTTGATGTTTCCTTTAACTACTCTCTCTTTCTTGACTTAAATTAACTAACTCATTTGAATTTGATTTACTTTCACTCTAACCATCTACGTAACTAAGATTGTTCAGGCCATAGGATATAATTTAAATTTTGTGTATGGTTCAGATTTCAAGTAATGTTAATATTATTTCGGTCTTTACATATTTGAAGGTAATTAATTTGGATAATTAGGTCACCTGTTTTGTATTATATCATCTATGTTAATATTGTTGGTGGTTCATACTAGTTAATTTCATTCGATTTCTTGATAGATGATGTTAATATTGTTGTTTTCTTGGTAATATAAAAGGGAATATATATATCACGCATATAATTTACAGGTGTTGAAATTTACATATATGTAAACAGTTGGGTTATGTAATCGATTACATATATGTGCATTAAACAAACATATAAATTGATGGATTACATATATACATTTACTTGAGTTAAAAGAAAATACTTTTTTTATCTAAAAGTGATGGACTTGTACGTGAATGCATAGTAATTAATTTTTATATAGTTTTAAAGGTGCACATATGTAAACATCTATGTTTTTGTTACCTTCACATGCACAAACATCTATGCACATATGTGTAAATGTCGATTTGAATAATGTCTAAATAAATATAAACGTTTGTTTCTTATATCTACTTTTTTTATGCATATATGTAAATTGGATGACATGATTGTTTTGAAAGTGAACGATTAGTATTAAAATTTACATATTTTTTTGATTTTTTTGTAATGTGTTTTCATCTTGAAAAAATTGATAATTAATTAAAAAAAGTTACATAAATGTAAATGGTATATTTACTTGCATGTACAACATCTCGATATATATGTGTAAAAATATAATATCATAAATCGGTTAACGTGAAAACAAAATAGAGAAAAGAGAAAGTTAATTAGTTATTGGAGAGAGAAATAATTGGAGTTTACCAATATGTCATTCTCATTTAAATTTTAGTTTTAAGGTTTAAAAATAATGAGTTGTTGAGATTAATTCTTAGAGTTCTTAAAAAATTTGGAGTTCTTAAAGGAAGCCTTAGTATAATTTGAGAACTTTGAAAACTCATTTAAACTTAGATAATTTAATTATTGGTTTAAAAGAATAGTGACATTTATGCAATTAAATAAAAGATTATGGACAATAATTAAGTAAGAAAAGGGTATTATAGTGATTACTTTTATTCTCTTTCTTGATGTTTCCTTTAATTACTCTCTCTTTCTTGACTTAAATTAACTAACAAATTTGAATTTGATTTTCTTTCACTCTAACCATCTACGTAACTAAGATTGTTGAGGCCATAGGATATAATTTAAATTATGTGTATGGTTCAGATTTCAAGTAATGTTAATATTATTTCGGTCTTTAAATATTTGAAGGTAATTAATTTGGATAATTAGGTCACCTGTTTTGTATTATATCATCTATGTTAATTTTGTTGGTGGTTCATACTAGTTAATTTAATTCGAATTCTTGATAGATTATGTTAATATTGTTGTTTTCTTGGTAATATAAAAGGGGATATATATATATATATATATATATATATATATATATATATATATATATCACGCATATAATTACAGGTGTTGAAATTTACATATATGTAAACAGTTGGGTTATGTAATCGATTACATATATGTGCATTAAACAAACATATAAATTGATGGATTACATATATACATTTACTTGAGTTAAAAGAAAATACTTTTTTATCTCAAAGTGATGGACTTGTACGTGACTGCATAGTAATTAATTTTTAAATAGTTTTAAAGGTGCATATGTAAACATCTATGTTTTTGTTACCTACACATGCACAAACATCTATGCACATATATGTAAATGTCGATTTGAATAATGTCTGAATAAATATAAACGTTTGTTTCTTATATCTACTTTTTTTATGCATATATTTAAATTGGATGACATGATTGTTTTGAAAGTGGACGACTAGTATGAAAATTTACATATTTTTTATTTTTTTGTAATGTGTTTTCATCTTGAACAAATTGATAACTAGTTAAAAAAAAGTTACATAAATGTAAATGGTATATTTACTTGCATGTACAAAATCTCGATATATATGTGTAAAAATACGATATCATCAATCGGTTAACGTGAAAACAAAATGGAGAAAAGAGAAAGAGAGAGTTAATTAGTTATTGGAGAGAGAAATAATTGGAGTTTACCAATATGTCCTTCTCATTTAAATTTTAGTTTTAAGGTTAAAAACATTGAGTGGTTGAGATTAGTTCTTAGAGTTCTTAAACAATTTGGTGTTCTTAAAGGAAGCCTCAATATCATTTGAGAACTCTAATATACTTTGAGAACTTTGAGAACTCATCTAGACTATAGATAATTTAATCAATGGTTTAAAAGAATAATGGCATTTGTGCAATTAAATAAACGATTATGGACAGTAATTGTAACATCCTAAATATTCTAATAATAAATAAAGAAAGTTGCGTTAAATTATCGTGTGTTAAATAATATTAACTAGCATCTAATAAGGAAAAGATCATGGACTTGGACTATTTAAGATGGATTAAAGGGAATGGGCCTTAGGTCCTTGGGCTTTAAGGGATATAAATCCCCCCTTAAACCCATCTAAAACTCTACTCCTCATTCCATCTTTCCATATTGCCTTCACACTCAAAAACACACACACACCACTATACATATATACGGCCGAGAGAGTAGAGCGAGATTCGTGATCGAGTGGACGCTAGTTCGTGTAGATCCTTATTATACAAGCCTTGTACAAGATCTAGAGTTCATAAACAAGTTAAACGAGATCCAAACGAACGCGACAAGGTATGTTTTAATCCTAAAGTTTACGTTTTTATAAACGTTTAGCCTTGAAACTTAGAACGAGAATAGATCGAGTATAGACGAAACGTAAAGTTGTAAACTTGATGCTAAAACGAAACTAATGAACCCATAAACCTGTGCGGCTCGAGTAAATGAACCCTTAAACCTAGTATTGAACGTTTTAATCTTAAAGGTCCAAACTTTATGCTTTTCCGGGCCAAGTTTTACCCAAAATAAACCATGGGAATGATTGCGGGTTTGGTTAATATCATATACAAGGATTACATTTGAAACGGAGATGTTTTTGGGTCAAAAATCAAACCCGTAGCTGCTGCTGGGCAACTTCGCATGCTGACTAAGTTCGCTGGCTATAACTTCGCTGGTTGTTAAGTTCGCCTATCAATAATTTCGCCAGCTGACCAAGTTCGCTTGAAATAAGTTCGCCAGTCAAGTTCGCCCATTTGTAAACTTCGCTGAACGCTAAGTTCGCCATCAGCTAAGTTCACCCACTGATATGTTCGCTTAAGTCAAGTTCGCATAAGTTAAGTTCTCTTAACGTGTATGTTCGCTTACATTTATGTCCGCTCATACATAAAAGGTAACGAATCAGATAGCGAATCAGACTTAATTCGTTATGAAGAATGATTGAGCGAATTAGAAAATAAATTAAAATCCTAGTGAAAAATGTGTTAACACAGTTAATGAAAATAAATTTTTTCCAATCTGACCTGGCAGCTCGACCCCAGCCAGGGGCTCTGCCCCTTGGACCCCACTAAGGGCTGCCGCCCCTAGAACCCCGCTGCCAGGGGCGCTGCCTCCAGACCCCCGTTCGTTGTGGGTAATAACTAAGACTAGAAAGATGATATGAGTAGTGATAGTTAATTGATACGTGTAATTATTGTACAGTCAGCCGTGCACAACTGAAGAAAGGGATTACCATTAACAGTGAACGTAACCGCATTCAGGTGAGTTTCTAGCCCCATTTCCTTGTTATGTTTTCGGGGCTGTGTGCATACTCGATGTGAATGTTAATACACTTACCTTAAATGGTAAGTGTATGTCTTATTGACGATTGTTATAGTTATGTATGTATGCTTGACAGTACGTGAACTTCCTTCGGGTATTGCACGTATTGTTAAGGTAATTATAGTATAGTATGTATGAAATGTGTATGTGAATAAGGGAGTATGTACGATTATGTTGTGTATGGTATTAATTGTATGGATACGATAATGAAAGGTAAGGTAAGGTAAGGATAAAGGGTTGCATACCCTAATAATATATGCGAAGGATAAAGGGTTGCATACCCTAATAATATATGCGAAGGTTAAAGGGTTGCATACCCTAATAATATATGCGAAGTATATAAAGGGTTGCATACCCTAATAATATATGCGAAGGATAAAGGGTTGCATACCCTAATAATATATGCGAAGGTTATAGGGCGTAATGCTCTTCAAAACGTAAGGTGAGTATATGAAAGAAAGAAAGTGCGAAGGTAAGTACATATATTATAAACGAAAGTATGAAAGTACGTAGTTAGAAGTGTATTGTATGATATGTGATTAACTAGAACTCACTCAGCGTAGCTAACTTTTAGTATGCACGCAGGTGAGTAGAATGAGGCAGCTCGCTTGAGGGGACACGTGGCATTGAATAAGAGGCTGGCATTAGAAGGCTCAAGACGTGTTATGTTTTAATTACTTAGTTTTTGAAAGATAAGTTGTTGTTTAAGACAAGTTTTGGATTGTTATGAAATGTTTTATGAAAGTTTTTATGTTCCGCGAATGTTTTTAATTAACTCTGATATTTGAACTGTGTTTTTGAGTAAATCCAACATCCAATGTAAGGCACTGGTAACGGGGCCTTACAATAATTAAGTAAGAAAAGGGTATTATATTGATTACTTTTATTCTCTTTCTTGATGTTTCCTATAATTACTCTCTCTTTGTTTACTTAAATTAACTAACTCTTTTAAATTTGATTTTCTTTCACTCTAACCATCTACGTAACCAAGATTGTTGAGGCCATAGGATATAATTTAAACTGTGTGTATGGTTCATATTTCAAGTAATGTTAATATTATTTCGGTCTTCACATATATGAAAGTAATTAATTTGGATAATTAGGTCACTTGTTTTGTATTATATCATCTATGTTATGTAAGGCCCCGTTCCCAGTAGCCCTACTTTAGCGTCGGATTTACACATAAACACAGTTCTTATAAATCAGAGTTAATTAAAACTTTCGCGGAATATAAAACATTAATCATTCGTTACAAAACATTTAATCTTTTCTTTAAAACCTTAACATAAAACATCATAGTTAAAACATCGTTTCTTCTATCTTCAGATGCCAACCATTCAATCCATGCCATGTGCCATCCTCATGCCATCACGATAAACATATATACCTGCGTGCATACTAAAAGTCAGCTACGCTGAGTGAGTTCTAGTTAATCAGGTAACATACAATACATACACATATCATACATACTTATGTATCCGAAGATACATATTCATACTTAACCAGTTAATCTTCTATTCCACATACATACTTACTACTACCTACCTCAATCCACCGAGAGTATGTTCATAGTCCGCCGTCTATACCTATACTCAGGGTCGTGAACACGAAAAAGGTCCGCCGTCCTTACCTATGTTCACCGTTTATGGTACATACAAAGTCCGCAGTCCTTCCCTGTACCATCCTATATTAACAACACGTGCAAGGTCCATAGTCCTTCCCTGTGTTACAACCTATTTCTTAGCACGTAAGAGGTCCGCAGTCCTCCCCTATGCTATCACAACACAATTACAGCAAGTATAAGGCCCGCAGTCCTTTCCTATGCTGAATCCTATTTCATAAACATGTATAGGTCCACAGTCCTTAACTACGTTCTCATCTATCATATATAACTCGTATAAGGCCCGCCGTCCTTAACTACGCCATCACATGCCAAGTCTATGTCCAACGGAAGTTAGAGGGATTTGCCATCCTAACTTACTAAGTCAGATATAGAACTCATTTGCCATTCCTGTACATGCATACACTTATTTACATATACAATACTCACATCGTAGCGTAAGAACACTCTAGGCGTTCTACACATCATTCATTTAACAATCATACTCCTTGTCGATACGTGAAATATCCGAAGACCGTTCACGCCCCGACAAGCATTCATCTATCACGGTCGTACATCATCTATACGTTACATATAACATTCATATCTTTATTTATAACCTGACAGTACGCGCAATATCCGAAGATTGTTCACGTACCGACAAACAATCATTCATATCTATAACATATCTTATATAGCATACACTCACCACTTAAGGTAAGTGTATTAACTAATCACATCGAGGATGCACACAGCCCCAAAAACATAACAAGGAATGGGGCTAGAAACTCACCTGAACTCAGTTAAGTTCACTGTTAATGGCTGTCCTTCTCTTTAGCTGTGCGCGACTAACTGTATAACAATTATACGTATCAATTAACTATCACTACCCATAACGCGTTCCTGGTCTAATTATAACCCTCAACGAACGGGGGTTCGGGGGCAGCGCCCCTGGCAACGGGGTCTAGGGGCGGCAGCCCCTAGCAGGGTCCAAGGGGCAGAGCCCCTAGCTGGGGTCGAGCTGCCAGGTCAGGATGGAAAAATTTTATTTACATTAACTCTCTTAACACATTTTCCATTAGGATTTTAAATTATTATCCAATTTTCCATCTCATTTTCTATAACGAATTAAGACTAATTCGTTATCTTTTATCCAGATTCGTTATCCTTATTTGTCACCTTATCTTCTGATTCGTTCTCTGATTCGTTAACTTATCATAACGAATTGGGTAAGTAACGAATCACTTGATTCGTTATCTTTCCATAGCGAACTGGTGGATAACGAATCACTTGATTCGTTATCTTAACAGAACAAACTGGGTGAGCTACTTCGTTGTCTTGTCTTAACGAATGGTTAAACTAATTCGTTAACTGGACATAAAGAATGGATGGGCTAATTCGTTACCTTATCATAAGGAACCGAATCATCCTTATCCAAACTTTGACTCAGGGTCAAGGTCAAAATTGCCAAGAATAGCGAATAGTCAACATATCATAAATCTGCAATTAAACCCTCGTTTCTTGACCAAATATCACGATTTAGGTATCAATGGATTCGGAATTACAGCGCCTACAAACCCTAACCCATTAATCGGCCAAACATTCATATTTAAGGGGTGTGATTTGGTCATACATAAACGGGTTCCTTTAGGTTAACAGTTAACCCATCAAACTGTAATCAAATTCAGTAAGTTTAGCTTTGTCGGATTCGTTTTTGCCCCACTAGCACAGATCTATTATTTCTAGACTAATCCGAACCTAAACGAACAAGTTCTTTATATAAACGTACCGTAAACAAGTCGGACTAAGAAAACGAGCTGGTCTATGATGTTGTTGTGGTCCGTCACGACGTTCCAGCACCAACGAGCTCGGGTTTTCGCCTTCGGATCTTGGTTCGGGTTTGTGGATAATGTTTGTGTGTGTTTCTCAAGGTGTAGGCTATGGTGTAAAGATAGATAATAATGGAAAGGATTAGGGTTTAAGGGGTATATATACTCCCTTAAGCCCAAGGACCTAAGGCCCATCTTTGCTTCTTGGCCCATAATTAATTTCATCTAATTAGCCTACTTGAAACGTCTTATTATTACGTTATCATTTATCTACCAATTCTGGTAAACTGTTCCATCATTAACGAATAATACATTAAATATTATTCTTGGAAATTTCGGGATGTTACATGTTAATATTGATGGTGGTTCATACTAGTTAATTTCATTTGATTTCTTGATAGATAATGTTAATATTGTTGTTTTCTTGGTAATATAAAAGGGGATATATATATCACACATATAATTTACAGGTGTTGAAATTTACATATATGTAAATAGTTGGGTTACGTAATCGATTACATACATGTGCATTAAACAAACATATAAATTCATGGATTACATATATACATTTACTTGAGTTAAAAGAAAATACTTTTTTTATCTAAAAGTGATGGACTTGTACGTGAATGCATAGTAATTAATTTTTAAATAGTTTTAAAGGTGCACATATGTAAACATCTATGTTTTTGTTACCTACGCATGCACAAACATCTATGCACATATGTGTAAATGTTGATTTGAATAATGTCTGAATAAATATTGTAACATCCCGAAATTTTCAAGAATAATATTTAATGTATTATTCGTTAATGATGGAAAAGTTTACTAGAATTGGTAGATAAATGATGATGTAATAATAAGATGGTTCAAGTAGGCTAAGTAGATGGAATTAATTATGGACCAAAAAGGAAAGATGGGTCTTAGGTTCATGGGCTTAAGGGAGTATAAATTCCCCTTAAACCCTAATCCTTTCCATTATTATCTATCAGTACACCATAGCCTACACCTTGAGAAACACACACACACCATCCTTCAACCCGAGCCAATATTCAAAGGTGAAAACCCGAACTCGTTGATGCTAGATCATTGTGACGAACCAAAACAAGATAAAGACTAGACCGTGTTCGTTAAACCGACTCGTTTAAGGTACGCTTATGTTTAGAAATCGTTCATTTAGGCTCGAATTCGTTTGGAAATCTCATATCTGATTTAGTAAGATAAAAACGAATCCAACGAATCTAAACTTACTGAAATTGATTAACGTTTGATAGGTTAATTGTTAACCTAAATAAACCCGTACTATAGATGCTTAAATCGCACCCTAAAAACATAAATATTCGGATGATTGGACCCTTGGGGTTTGTAGGCGCTGCATAGACGATTCCAACAGTACCTAAATCATGCTATTTCGTTAAGAAACAAAGATTTAATTGAAGATCTGAGATAGATTGACTGTTTATGTTCTTATCAATTTTGACTTTGACCTCGGAGTCAAAGTCTGGATAAGAACATAGATGATTCGTTGTGACTAACCAATTTGTTACGCGTTCATAACGAATGGGACCCAATTCGCGAGACTTGATAAGGAATGAGCTCTTAGTTCGTTATCTATCCATTCGTTAGATAAGATAACAAATCTGGTAATTCGTTATATGCTCATTCGCTATGCTAAGGTAACGAATCAGATGATGTTCAGATAACGAATTAGCATAACGAATCAAGTAATGAATCAAGTAATGAATCAGGCGATTCGTTACTTGCTAATTCGTTATGTGAGGATAACGAACCAAAATAGCGAATTAGACCACGAATCAGGCTTAATTCGTTATAGAGATGAGTTAGCGAATTAGATAATAATTTGTAATCCTAATGGAAAATGTGTTAAGACAGTTAATGTAAATAAAATTTTTCAGGGGCTCTGCCCCTTTGACCCCAGCCAGGGGCTCTGCCCCTTGGACCCCGCTGCCAGGGGCGCTGCCCCCCGACCCCCGTTCGTTGTAGGTAATAATTGAGACTAGAATGGCGATATGATTAGTGATAGTTAATTGATACATGTAATTATTATACAGTTAGCCGTGCACAGCTCCAGAAAGAAATAACAATTAACGGTGAACGTAACCAAGTTCAGGTGAGTTTCTAGCCCCATTTTTTTGTTATGTTTTCGGGGCTGTGTGCATACTCGATGCGATAGTTAATACACTTACCTTAAGTGGTAAGTGTATGCGTTGTATAATTCATGTACGATGGTTGCTTGACGGTGCGTGAACGATCTTCGGATATGGCATGTACCGCCAGGTGGTAGTTAAAGATATGATTAATATATAGAGTGTTCCTTTGATGGAAATCATAGTGTTCCTTTAATGGAAAGCCCATTGTTCCTTTGATGGAAAGCATAGTGTTCCTTTAATGGAAAGCATAGTGTTCCTTTTATGGAAGTATATAGGATGTTCCTTCTATGGAGAATATATAGAGAGAGTTTCCTTTTATGGAGAGTACATATAGTATAGGTAATAATTATAGTTCTTTTAATAGATATTATGTGGCGTTCCTCATATGGATATATATACAGGGTTACAGTAATAATACGTGTCTTCAGATACGTGTAGAAATGTACGAGTATGAATTGTATGTTGCTTGATTAACTAAAACTCACTCAGTGTAGCTGACTTTTAGTATGCACACATGTATATATTTTTATCGAGACGGCATGAGGATGACACATGGCATGGAGTGAACGGCTGGCATATGAAGATAGAACAAATGATGTTTTAAATATGATGTTTTATGTTATGGTTATTAAATGAAAGATCGAATGCTTGTAATAAATTATTGATATTTATGTTCCGCGAAAGGTTTTAATTAACTCTGATTTGTAAGAACTGTGTTTACGAGTAAATCCAACGTCCAAATGTGAGGCACCAGTAACGGGGCTTTACAAATACAAACGTTTGTTTCTTATATCTACTTTTTTATGCATATATGTAAATTGGATGAAATGATTGTTTGAAAGTGGACAATTAGTATGAAGATTTACATATTTTAATTTTTCTGTAATGTATTTTCATCTTGAACAAATTGATAATTAGTTAAATAAAGTTACATAAATGTAAATGGTATATTTACTTGCATGTACAACATCTCGATATATATGTGTAAAAATATGATATCATCAATCGGTTAACGTGAAAACAAAATAGAGAAAAGAGAAAGAGAGAGTTAATTAGTTATTGGAGAGAGAAATAATTGGAGTTTAACAATATGTCCTTCTCATTTAAATTTTAGTTTTAAGGTTAAAAAGTAATGAGTGGTTGAGATTAGTTCTTAGAGTTCTTAAAAAATTTGGAGTTCTTAATAGAAGCCTTAGTATCATTTGAGAACTCAAATATACTTTGAGAACTTTGAAAACTTTGAGAACTCATCTAAACTATAGATAATTTAATCAATGTTTTAAAATAATAGTGACATTTGTGCAATTAAATAAAAGATTATGGACAATAATTAAGCAAGAAAAGTGTATTATAGTGATTACTATTATTCTTTTTCTTGATGTTTTCTATAATTACTCTCTCTTTCTTTACTTAAATTAACTAACTCTTTTGAATTTGATTTTCATTCACTCTAACCATCTACGTAACTAAGATTTTTGAGGCCATAGGATATAATTTAAATTATGAGTATGGTTCAGATTTCAAGTAATGTTAATATTATTTCGATCTTCACATATTTGAAGGTAATTTGGATAATTAGGTCACCTGTTTTGTATTATATCATCTATGTTAATATTGTTTGTGGTTCATACGAGTAAATTTCATTCGATTTCTTGATAGATGATGTTAGTATTGTTGTTTTCTTGGTAAATATAAAAGGGGATATATATATCACACATATAATTACAGGTGTTGAAATTTACATATATGTAAATTGTTGGGTTACGTAATCGATTACATAAATGTACATTACACAAACATATAAATTGATGGATTACATATATACATTTACTTAAGTTAAAAGAAAATACTTTTTTATCTAAAACTGATGGACTTGTACGTGAATGCATAGTAATTAATTTTTAAATAGTTTTAAAGGTGCACATATGTGTAAATGTCGATTTCAATAATGTCTGAATAAATATAAACGTTTGTTTCTTATATCTACTTTTTTATGCATATATGTAAATTGAATGTCATGATTGTTTTGAAAGTGGACGATTAGTATGAAAATTTACATATTTTTGATTTTTTTGTAATGTGTTTTCATCTTGATCAAATTGATAATTAGATAAAAAAAAGTTACATAAATTTAAATGGTATATTTACTTGCATGTACAACATCTCGATATATATGTGTAAAAATATGATAACATCAATCGGGTAATGTGAAAACAAAATAGAGAAAAGAGAAAGAGAGAGTTAATTAGTTATTGGAGAGAGAAATGATTGGAGTTTATTAATATGTCATTCTCATTTAAATTTTTTTTTAAGGTTAAAAAATAATGAGTGGTTAATATTATTTCTTAGAGTTCTTAAACAATTTGGATTTCTTAATAGAAGCATTAGTATCATTTGAGAACTCTAATATACTTTGAGAACTTTAAGAACTCATCTAAACTATAGATAATTTAATCAATGGTTTAAAGAATAGTGGCATTTGTGCAATTAAATAAAAGATTATGGACAATAATTAAGTAAGAAAAAGGTATTATGGTGATTACTTTTATTCTCTTTCTTGATGTTTTCTATAATTACTCTCTCTCTCTCTTTCTTTACTTCAATTAACTAACTCTTTTAAATTTGATTTTCTTTCACTCTAACCATCTACGTAACTAAGGTTGTTGAGTCCATAAGATATAATTTAAATTATGTGTATGGTTCAGATTTCAAATAATGTTAATATTATTTCGGTCTACACATATTTGAAGGTAATTAATTTGAATAATTAGGTCACCTATTTTGTATTATATTATCTATGTTAATATTGTTGGTGGTTCATACTAGTTAATTTCATTCGATTTCTTGATAGATAATGTTAATTTTGTTGTTTTCTTGCTAATATAAAAGGGGATATATATATCACACATATAATTTACAGGTGTTGAAATTTACATATATGTAAAAAGTTGGGTTACATAATTGATTACATACATATGCATTAAACAAACATATAAATTCATGAATTACATATATACATTTACTTGAGTTAAAAAGAAAATATTTTTTTATCTAAAAGTGATGGACTTGTACGTGTATGCATAGTAATTAATTTTTAAATAGTTTTAAAGATGCACATATGTAAACATCTATGTTTTTGTTACCTACACATGCACAAACATCTATGCACATATGTGTAAATGTGGATTTGAATAATGTCTGAATAAATATAAACGTTTGATTCTTATATCTACTTTTTTTATGCATATATGTAAATTGGATGACATGATTGTTTTGAAAGTGGACGAATAGTATGAAAATTTACATATTTTAATTTTTTTGTAATGTGTTTTCATCTTGAACAAACTGATAATTATGTAAAAAAATGTTACATAAATGTAAATGATATATTTACTTGCATGTATAACATCTCGATATATATGAGTAAAAACATAATATCATCAATCGGTTAACATGAAAACAAAATAAAAGAGAAAGAGAGAGTTAATTAGTTATTGGAGAGAGAAATAATTGGAGTTTACCAATACGTCATTCTTATTTAAATTTTAGTTTTAAAGTTAAAAAATAATGAGTGGTTGAGATTATTTCATAGAGTTCTTAAAAAATTTGAAATTCTTAAAAGAAGCCTTAGTATCATTTGAGAAAGTTGAGAACCCATCTAAACTATAGATAATTTAATCAATTGTTTAAAATAATAGTGATATTTGTGCAATTATATAAAAGATTATGACAATAATTAAGTAAGAAATGGGTATTATAGTGATTACCTTTATTCTTTTTCTTGATGTTTCCTTTAATTACTCTCTCTTTCTTGACTTAAATTAACTAACTCTTTTGAATTTGATTTTCTTTCACTCTAACCATCTACGTAACTAAGATTGTTCAGGTCATAAGATATAATTTAAATTATGTGTATGGTTCAGATTTCAAGTAATGTTAAGATTATTTAGGTCTTCACATATCTTAAGGTAATTAATTTGGATAATTAGGTCACATGTTTTGTATTATATCATCTATGTTAATATTGTTGGTGGATCATACTAGTTAATATCATTCGATTTCTTGATAGGTGATGTTACTATTGTTGTTTTCTTGGTAATATAAAATGGGATATATATCACATATATATTTTACAGGTGTTGAAATTTACATATATGTAAACAGTTGGGTTACGTAATCAATTACATACATGTGCATTAAACAAACATATAAATTGATGGATTACATATATACATTTACTTGAGTTAAAAGAAAATACTTTTTTATCTAAAAGTGATGGACTTGTACGTGAACGCATAGTAATTAATTTTTAAATAGTTTTAAAGATGCACATATGTAAACATCTATGTTTTTGTTACCTACACATGCACAAACATCTATGCACATATGTGTAAATGTCGAATTGAATAATGTCTGAATAAATATAAACGGTTGTTTCTTATATCTACTTTTTTTATGCATATATGTAAATTGGATGACATGATTGTTTTGAAAGTGGACGATTAATATGAAAATTTACATATTTTAATTTTTCTGTAATGTGTTTTCATCTTGAACAAACTGATAATTAGTTAAAAAAAAGTTACATAAATGTAAATGGTATATTTACTTGCATGTACAACATCTCAATATATATGTGTAAAAATATGATATCATCAATCGGTTAACGTGAAAACAAAATAAAAGAGAAAGAGAGAGTTAATTAGTTATTGGAGAGAGAAATAATCGGAGTTTACCAATACGTCATTCTTAATTAAATTTTAGTTTTAAAGTTAAAAAATAATGAGTGGTTGAGATTATTTCATAGATTTCTTAAAAAATTTGAAATTCTTAAAAGAAGCCTTAGTATCATTTGAGAAAGTTGAGAACTCATCTAAACTATAGATAATTTAATCAATTGTTTAAAATAATAGTGATATTTGTGCAATTATATAAAAGATTATGACAATAATTAAGTAAGAAATGGGTATTATAGTGATTACCTTTATTCTTTTTCTTGATGTTTCCTTTAATTACTCTCTCTTTCTTGACTTAAATTAACTAACTCTTTTGAATTTGATTTTCTTTCACTCTAACCATCTACGTAACTAAGATTGTTCAGGTCATAAGATATAACTTAAATTATGTGTATGGTTTAGATTTCAAGTAATGTTAATATTATTTCGGTCTTTACATATTTGAAGGTAATTAGTTTGGATAATTAGCTCACTTGTTTTGTATTATATCATCTATGTTAATATTGTTGGTGGTTCATACTAGTTAATTTCATTCGATTTCTTGATAGATGATGTTAATATTGTTGTTTTCTTGGTAATATAAAAGGGGATATATATATCACACATATAATTTACAGGTGTTGAAATTTACATATATGTAAACAGTTGGGTTACGTAATCAATTACATACATGTGCATTAAACAAACATATAAATTGATGGATTACATATATACATTTACTTGAGTTAAAAGAAAATACTTTTTTATCTAAAAGTGATGGACTTGTACGTGAACGCATAGTAATTAATTTTTAAATAGTTTTAAAGATGCACATATGTAAACATCTATGTTTTTGTTACCTACACATGCACAAACATCTATGCACATATGTGTAAATGTCGAATTGAATAATGTCTGAATAAATATAAACGGTTGTTTCTTATATCTACTTTTTTTATGCATATATGTAAATTGGATGACATGATTGTTTTGAAAGTGGACGATTAATATGAAAATTTACATATTTTAATTTTTCTGTAATGTGTTTTCATCTTGAACAAACTGATAATTAGTTAAAAAAAAGTTACATAAATGTAAATGGTATATTTACTTGCATGTACAACATCTCAATATATATGTGTAAAAATATGATATCATCAATCGGTTAACGTGAAAACAAAATAAAAGAGAAAGAGAGAGTTAATTAGTTATTGGAGAGAAAAATAATTGGAGTTTACCAATACGTCATTCTTATTTAAATTTTAGTTTTAAAGTTAAAAAATAATGAGTGGTTGAGATTATTTCATAGATTTCTTAAAAAATTTGAAATTCTTAAAAGAAGCCTTAGTATCATTTGAGAAAGTTGAGAACTCATCTAAACTATAGATAATTTAATCAATTGTTTAAAATAATAGTGATATTTGTGCAATTATATAAAAGATTATGACAATAATTAAGTAAGAAATGGGTATTATAGTGATTACTTTTATTCTTTTTCTTGATGTTTCCTTTAATTACTCTCTCTTTCTTGACTTAAATTAACTAACTCTTTTGAATTTGATTTTCTTTCACTCTAACCATCTACGTAACTAAGATTGTTCAGGTCATAAGATATAACTTAAATTATGTGTATGGTTTAGATTTCAAGTAATGTTAATATTATTTCGGTCTTTACATATTTGAAGGTAATTAGTTTGGATAATTAGCTCACTTGTTTTGTATTATATCATCTATGTTAATATTGTTGGTGGTTCATACTAGTTAATTTCATTCGATTTCTTGATAGATGATGTTAATATTGTTGTTTTCTTGGTAATATAAAAGGGGATATATATATCACACATATAATTTACAGGTGTTGAAATTTACATATATGTAAACAGTTGGGTTACGTAATCAATTACATACATGTGCATTAAACAAACATATAAATTGATGGATTACATATATACATTTACTTGAGTTAAAAGAAAATACTTTTTTATCTAAAAGTGATGGACTTGTACGTGAACGCATAGTAATTAATTTTTAAATAGTTTTAAAGATGCACATATGTAAACATCTATGTTTTTGTTACCTACACATGCACAAACATCTATGCACATATGTGTAAATGTCGAATTGAATAATGTCTGAATAAATATAAACGGTTGTTTCTTATATCTACTTTTTTTATGCATATATGTAAATTGGATGACATGATTGTTTTGAAAGTGGACGATTAATATGAAAATTTACATATTTTAATTTTTCTGTAATGTGTTTTCATCTTGAACAAACTGATAATTAGTTAAAAAAAAGTTACATAAATGTAAATGGTATATTTACTTGCATGTACAACATCTCAATATATATGTGTAAAAATATGATATCATCAATCGGTTAACGTGAAAACAAAATAAAAGAGAAAGAGAGAGTTAATTAGTTATTGGAGAGAGAAATAATTGGAGTTTACCAATACGTCATTCTTATTTAACTTTTAGTTTTAAAGTTAAAAAATAATGAGTGGTTGAGATTATTTCATAGATTTCTTAAAAAATTTGAAATTCTTAAAAGAAGCCTTAGTATCATTTGAGAAAGTTGAGAACTCATCTAAACTATAGATAATTTAATCAATTGTTTAAAATAATAGTGATATTTGTGCAATTATATAAAAGATTATGACAATAATTAAGTAAGAAATGGGTATTATAGTGATTACTTTTATTCTTTTTCTTGATGTTTCCTTTAATTACTCTCTCTTTCTTGACTTAAATTAACTAACTCTTTTGAATTTGATTTTCTTTCACTCTAACCATCTACGTAACTAAGATTGTTCAGGTCATAAGATATAACTTAAATTATGTGTATGGTTTAGATTTCAAGTAATGTTAATATTATTTCGGTCTTTACATATTTGAAGGTAATTAGTTTGGATAATTAGCTCACTTGTTTTGTATTATATCATCTATGTTAATATTGTTGGTGGTTCATACTAGTTAATTTCATTCGATTTCTTGATAGATGATGTTAATATTGTTGTTTTCTTGGTAATATAAAAGGGGATATATATATCACACATATAATTTACAGGTGTTGAAATTTACATATATGTAAACAGTTGGGTTACGTAATCAATTACATACATGTGCATTAAACAAACATATAAATTGATGGATTACATATATACATTTACTTGAGTTAAAAGAAAATACTTTTTTATCTAAAAGTGATGGACTTGTACGTGAACGCATAGTAATTAATTTTTAAATAGTTTTAAAGATGCACATATGTAAACATCTATGTTTTTGTTACCTACACATGCACAAACATCTATGCACATATGTGTAAATGTCGAATTGAATAATGTCTGAATAAATATAAACGGTTGTTTCTTATATCTACTTTTTTTATGCATATATGTAAATTGGATGACATGATTGTTTTGAAAGTGGACGATTAATATGAAAATTTACATATTTTAATTTTTCTGTAATGTGTTTTCATCTTGAACAAACTGATAATTAGTTAAAAAAAAGTTACATAAATGTAAATGGTATATTTACTTGCATGTACAACATCTCAATATATATGTGTAAAAATATGATATCATCAATCGGTTAACGTGAAAACAAAATAAAAGAGAAAGAGAGAGTTAATTAGTTATTGGAGAGAGAAATAATTGGAGTTTACCAATACGTCATTCTTATTTAAATTTTAGTTTTAAAGTTAAAAAATAATGAGTGGTTGAGATTATTTCATAGATTTCTTAAAAAATTTGAAATTCTTAAAAGAAGCCTTAGTATCATTTGAGAAAGTTGAGAACTCATCTAAACTATAGATAATTTAATCAATTGTTTAAAATAATAGTGATATTTGTGCAATTATATAAAAGATTATGACAATAATTAAGTAAGAAATGGGTATTATAGTGATTACTTTTATTCTTTTTCTTGATGTTTCCTTTAATTACTCTCTCTTTCTTGACTTAAATTAACTAACTCTTTTGAATTTGATTTTCTTTCACTCTAACCATCTACGTAACTAAGATTGTTCAGGTCATAAGATATAACTTAAATTATGTGTATGGTTTAGATTTCAAGTAATGTTAATATTATTTCGGTCTTTACATATTTGAAGGTAATTAGTTTGGATAATTAGCTCACTTGTTTTGTATTATATCATCTATGTTAATATTGTTGGTGGTTCATACTAGTTAATTTCATTCGATTTCTTGATAGATGATGTTAATATTGTTGTTTTCTTGGTAATATAAAAGGGGATATATATATCACACATATAATTTACAGGTGTTGAAATTTACATATATGTAAACAGTTGGGTTACGTAATCAATTACATACATGTGCATTAAACAAACATATAAATTGATGGATTACATATATACATTTACTTGAGTTAAAAGAAAATACTTTTTTATCTAAAAGTGATGGACTTGTACGTGAACGCATAGTAATTAATTTTTAAATAGTTTTAAAGATGCACATATGTAAACATCTATGTTTTTGTTACCTACACATGCACAAACATCTATGCACATATGTGTAAATGTCGAATTGAATAATGTCTGAATAAATATAAACGGTTGTTTCTTATATCTACTTTTTTTATGCATATATGTAAATTGGATGACATGATTGTTTTGAAAGTGGACGATTAATATGAAAATTTACATATTTTAATTTTTCTGTAATGTGTTTTCATCTTGAACAAACTGATAATTAGTTAAAAAAAAGTTACATAAATGTAAATGGTATATTTACTTGCATGTACAACATCTCAATATATATGTGTAAAAATATGATATCATCAATCGGTTAACGTGAAAATAAAATAAAAGAGAAAGAGAGAGTTAATTAGTTATTGGAGAGAGAAATAATTGGAGTTTACCAATACGTCATTCTTATTTAAATTTTAGTTTTAAAGTTAAAAAATAATGAGTGGTTGAGATTATTTCATAGATTTCTTAAAAAATTTGAAATTCTTAAAAGAAGCCTTAGTATCATTTGAGAAAGTTGAGAACTCATCTAAACTATAGATAATTTAATCAATTGTTTAAAATAATAGTGATATTTGTGCAATTATATAAAAGATTATGACAATAATTAAGTAAGAAATGGGTATTATAGTGATTACTTTTATTCTTTTTCTTGATGTTTACTTTAATTACTCTCTCTTTCTTGACTTAAATTAACTAACTCTTTTGAATTTGATTTTCTTTCACTCTAACCATCTACGTAACTAAGATTGTTCAGGTCATAAGATATAATTTAAATTATGTGTATGGTTTAGATTTCAAGTAATGTTAATATTATTTCGGTCTTTACATATTTGAAGGTAATTAGTTTGGATAATTAGCTCACTTGTTTTGTATTATATCATCTATGTTAATATTGTTGGTGGTTCATACTAGTTAATTTCATTCGATTTCTTGATAGATGATGTTAATATTGTTGTTTTCTTGGTAATATAAAAGGGGATATATATATCACACATATAATTTACAGGTGTTGAAATTTACATATATGTAAACAGTTGGGTTACGTAATCAATTACATACATGTGCATTAAACAAACATATAAATTGATGGATTACATATATACATTTACTTGAGTTAAAAGAAAATACTTTTTTATCTAAAAGTGATGGACTTGTACGTGAACGCATAGTAATTAATTTTTAAATAGTTTTAAAGATGCACATATGTAAACATCTATGTTTTTGTTACCTACACATGCACAAACATCTATGCACATATGTGTAAATGTCGAATTGAATAATGTCTGAATAAATATAAACGATTGTTTCTTATATCTACTTTTTTTATGCATATATGTAAATTGGATGACATGATTGTTTTGAAAGTGGACGATTAATATGAAAATTTACATATTTTAATTTTTCTGTAATGTGTTTTCATCTTGAACAAACTGATAATTAGTTAAAAAAAAGTTACATAAATGTAAATGGTATATTTACTTGCATGTACAACATCTCAATATATATGTGTAAAAATATGATATCATCAATCGGTTAACGTGAAAACAAAATAAAAGAGAAAGAGAGAGTTAATTAGTTATTGGAGAGAGAAATAATTGGAGTTTACCAATACGTCATTCTTATTTAACTTTTAGTTTTAAAGTTAAAAAATAATGAGTGGTTGAGATTATTTCATAGATTTCTTAAAAAATTTGAAATTCTTAAAAGAAGCCTTAGTATCATTTGAGAAAGTTGAGAACTCATCTAAACTATAGATAATTTAATCAATTGTTTAAAATAATAGTGATATTTGTGCAATTATATAAAAGATTATGACAATAATTAAGTAAGAAATGGGTATTATAGTGATTACTTTTATTCTTTTTCTTGATGTTTCCTTTAATTACTCTCTCTTTCTTGACTTAAATTAACTAACTCTTTTGAATTTGATTTTCTTTCACTCTAACCATCTACGTAACTAAGATTGTTCAGGTCATAAGATATAACTTAAATTATGTGTATGGTTTAGATTTCAAGTAATGTTAATATTATTTCGGTCTTTACATATTTGAAGGTAATTAGTTTGGATAATTAGCTCACTTGTTTTGTATTATATCATCTATGTTAATATTGTTGGTGGTTCATACTAGTTAATTTCATTCGATTTCTTGATAGATGATGTTAATATTGTTGTTTTCTTGGTAATATAAAAGGGGATATATATATCACACATATAATTTACAGGTGTTGAAATTTACATATATGTAAACAGTTGGGTTACGTAATCAATTACATACATGTGCATTAAACAAACATATAAATTGATGGATTACATATATACATTTACTTGAGTTAAAAGAAAATACTTTTTTATCTAAAAGTGATGGACTTGTACGTGAACGCATAGTAATTAATTTTTAAATAGTTTTAAAGATGCACATATGTAAACATCTATGTTTTTGTTACCTACACATGCACAAACATCTATGCACATATGTGTAAATGTCGAATTGAATAATGTCTGAATAAATATAAACGGTTGTTTCTTATATCTACTTTTTTTATGCATATATGTAAATTGGATGACATGATTGTTTTGAAAGTGGACGATTAATATGAAAATTTACATATTTTAATTTTTCTGTAATGTGTTTTCATCTTGAACAAACTGATAATTAGTTAAAAAAAAGTTACATAAATGTAAATGGTATATTTACTTGCATGTACAACATCTCAATATATATGTGTAAAAATATGATATCATCAATCGGTTAACGTGAAAATAAAATAAAAGAGAAAGAGAGAGTTAATTAGTTATTGGAGAGAGAAATAATTGGAGTTTACCAATACGTCATTCTTATTTAAATTTTAGTTTTAAAGTTAAAAAATAATGAGTGGTTGAGATTATTTCATAGATTTCTTAAAAAATTTGAAATTCTTAAAAGAAGCCTTAGTATCATTTGAGAAAGTTGAGAACTCATCTAAACTATAGATAATTTAATCAATTGTTTAAAATAATAGTGATATTTGTGCAATTATATAAAAGATTATGACAATAATTAAGTAAGAAATGGGTATTATAGTGATTACTTTTATTCTTTTTCTTGATGTTTACTTTAATTACTCTCTCTTTCTTGACTTAAATTAACTAACTCTTTTGAATTTGATTTTCTTTCACTCTAACCATCTACGTAACTAAGATTGTTCAGGTCATAAGATATAATTTAAATTATGTGTATGGTTTAGATTTCAAGTAATGTTAATATTATTTCGGTCTTTACATATTTGAAGGTAATTAGTTTGGATAATTAGCTCACTTGTTTTGTATTATATCATCTATGTTAATATTGTTGGTGGTTCATACTAGTTAATTTCATTCGATTTCTTGATAGATGATGTTAATATTGTTGTTTTCTTGGTAATATAAAAGGGGATATATATATCACACATATAATTTACAGGTGTTGAAATTTACATATATGTAAACAGTTGGGTTACGTAATCAATTACATACATGTGCATTAAACAAACATATAAATTGATGGATTACATATATACATTTACTTGAGTTAAAAGAAAATACTTTTTTATCTAAAAGTGATGGACTTGTACGTGAACGCATAGTAATTAATTTTTAAATAGTTTTAAAGATGCACATATGTAAACATCTATGTTTTTGTTACCTACACATGCACAAACATCTATGCACATATGTGTAAATGTCGAATTGAATAATGTCTGAATAAATATAAACGATTGTTTCTTATATCTACTTTTTTTATGCATATATGTAAATTGGATGACATGATTGTTTTGAAAGTGGACGATTAATATGAATATTTACATATTTTAATTTTTCTGTAATGTGTTTTCATCTTGAACAAACTGATAATTAGTTAAAAAAAAGTTACATAAATGTAAATGGTATATTTACTTGCATGTACAACATCTCAATATATATGTGTAAAAATATGATATCATCAATCGGTTAACGTGAAAACAAAATAAAAGAGAAAGAGAGAGTTAATTAGTTATTGGAGAGAGAAATAATTGGAGTTTACCAATACGTCATTCTTATTTAAATTTTAGTTTTAAAGTTAAAAAATAATGAGTGGTTGAGATTATTTCATAGATTTCTTAAAAAATTTGAAATTCTTAAAAGAAGCCTTAGTATCATTTGAGAAAGTTGAGAACTCATCTAAACTATAGATAATTTAATCAATTGTTTAAAATAATAGTGATATTTGTGCAATTATATAAAAGATTATGACAATAATTAAGTAAGAAATGGGTATTATAGTGATTACCTTTATTCTTTTTCTTGATGTTTCCTTTAATTACTCTCTCTTTCTTGACTTAAATTAACTAACTCTTTTGAATTTGATTTTCTTTCACTCTAACCATCTACGTAACTAAGATTGTTCAGATCATAAGATATAATTTAAATTATGTGTATGGTTTAGATTTCAAGTAATGTTAATATTATTTCGGTCTTTACATATTTGAAGGTAATTAGTTTGGATAATTAGCTCACTTGTTTTGTATTATATCATCTATGTTAATATTGTTGGTGGTTCATACTAGTTAATTTCATTCGATTTCTTGATAGATGATATTAACATTGTTGTTTTCTTGGTAATATAAAAGGGGATATATATATCACACATATAATTTACAGGTGTTGAAATTTACATATATGTAAACAGTTGGGTTACGTAATCAATTACATACATGTGCATTAAACAAACATATAAATTGATGGATTACATATATACATTTACTTGAGTTAAAAGAAAATACTTTTTTATCTAAAAGTGATGGACTTGTACGTGAACGCATAGTAATTAATTTTTAAATAGTTTTAAAGATGCACATATGTAAACATCTATGTTTTTGTTACCTACACATGCACAAACATCCATGCACATATGTGTAAATGTCGAATTGAATAATGTCTGAATAAATATAAACGGTTGTTTCTTATATATACTTTTTTATGCATATATGTAAATTGGATGACATGATTGTTTTGAAAGTGAACGATTAGTATGAAAATTTACATATTTTACTTTCTCTGTAATATGTTTTCATCTTGAACAAATTGATAATTAGTTAAAAAAAAGTTACATAAATGTAAATGGTATATTTACTTGCATGTACAACATATCAATATATATGTGTAAAAATATGATATCATCAATCGGTTAACGTGAAAACAAAATAGAGAAAGAGAGAGTTAATTAGTTATGTGACAATCGTCAATTTCAGGTTAACTCCGTTAACGCAACTCCGTCAATTCAAACTTTAGATTATTGAATCTAAACGCAAACCTCATTACATTTAAACTAGGGTTTGAATGACGCTTAACACTTACTACATGTGTAGTAGTCTTTCGGGATTTGCACCGAAACGCAAACGATTGATGAATAAACGAAAAACACTAAAACACTAATTATGTGATAATTATGTGTTAGGATTATGTGTTATGTGATAATATTATTGTCATGTTAATTTAATGTGCAAGTTATGATAGAATGTTCTAGAAAAAGTAATACTTAATGTTAACTTAATGTGCAAGTTATGATAGAATGTTCTAGAAAAAGTAATACTTAGGAGTTGAGGGGCCAAAGTGTAACATATTCCTTTATAAATACATGGTAAACCTAAACCCTAACCTCCTACCTATTCCCCTACAAAAATCGGCAGCCATCCCCTCCCTTTATTTCCTTGAGATCGATTAATATACACACACACACAATCAAGATCTTTCAAGTTTGATTGAAGATTAAGGTGCTAGGAAGGTATACACAACTATTCTATGTATCCTCTATGTTTAATTGTTAGTTTTATTGGGTTAATTGTAAACCTTTATGGCTGATTTCTTGGTATTATGATATTCATGTGATTCTTGATTTAATTGATGATGATTGATAACTAGATTGATATTGATACATGATTGATTGTTGTTCTTGATTTGAATTAAAACACAAACCCTAATCTTGTATGTATGGTGTGATTGATATGCATGGATAGTAGTTATAGTGTCTAGAGGGTTATATGGATGCATGATAGTTCATAGATTGTTATTATGATGAGTTTTGATGTGAACAGATTCTGGACAGAACGTATATACGATGTTTAACTGACTGTAACGAAGTGTAAACGTGAAAATTGATTGAGATTGTGGGTACTGCAGTAAACTAGGTTGAGTCTAGTTTCTATGAAGTATAAATTCGTAATTTTTGGATAAGTGGAAGTATACTTTTATGATTTTACAAAAACGTGATGCAAAGCTGAGCTGTTAGACCTGCTGTTAGGTTATGTTGTAAATGTTATATCTCATGAACTACGAGACCAATTGGGTTGGTTCCACTTCTGGAGGTTGACTCACTGAGTTAGGAACGAAACCCAAGTGGTCTTGCATTTATTGGATTTTTCGTTTAACGGGAATTGCAAATAACATTCTGATGTGCATGAATCTGACTGATATAAGTTAGCTGTAATGTTTTGATCATTATGAACAATCTATATGGAATAAAAATAAGATAAAAGATGTTCTGGAAACCTAAGATATGTATGCTCCTGTGGTAATTTTTGGTAAATTAATTGAGACGTTATAATCGGTAAACTAGTGCAATCTTTCAAGTAGAAATTCTGTCATAACGAAACTAGCTGCTGAGTTGTATAGGAATGCATGAAATATGATAGTTTTTATATAATTGTTGTATTTTGACCAAAATACCCTTGCGGGGAATAGTTGCTAGTTGATTGCCATGAATTGACCAAATTGCCCTTATGGGGAATAATGGTTAGTTAGTCTTTGTTTGTTGACCAAAATGCCCCTACGGGAATAATTGCTAATAAGTATGTTATTAATACGTGACACGAAAGTAATTGCTCACTCATGTATCGTATCACAATTTTACTTGTTTAAGTCACACACGATTCACAAACGAAACACGAAACATGTTACGTGCATAGGTATTATGTGCCGAGTCTAGAGACTCGTTAAACATTCCGATACTTAGAAAATCTCTTTGTTATTTTAGAACGCTAGAGAGTTTTCTACGACGCGCATCACTCGGTGATCTAGATCGGATATTCTTCGCAAACAGTGAGTTCACTTACCCCACTCTTAAACTGTTTTCAAACGTTTTTCACTTGGGGGAGATAACATACTCCGATAAACATATTTTCTGAGATAAACGCATATGAAAGATTTTGTTATAAATTATATATCACTTGTAAAGGCTAAGCGGCATACGTAACATTTGAAGTCCCACACATCGGACCGGTTAATATTTGGAATAGCGAGTCACTTTTGGGTAGTACTACTGGGTTTGACAAACCCCACCCGACGGTAAGCTCAACTGGAGGTTGAGTGGGTGTAAATTTTGGCTAACACTTACCATGGTCTGGAGGACCTGGTGACGGGCACTTGATAAACAGTCAGCTTCGGTCGCGAACCACTTAGCGATACTTGTTGTATAGATTAGCTACCTATCGATATATAATTTGACATAACACTATCTGGTAATGCAAAACACTTAAACGCTGTAACGTGGTTACACACTTAAACGCTGTAACGTGGTTACACACTCAAACGCTGTAACGTGGTTACACACTTAAACGCTGTAACGTGGTTACACACTTAAACGCTGTAACGTAGTTACACACTCAAACGCTGTAACGTGGTAACACACTCAAACGTCGTAACGGGGTTACGCAACATTTAAACGTCGTAACGAGGTTACGCAAAACGCTAAACGATTTATCTTATTTTACTTGTGAACTCACCAACCTTGTGTTGACACTTTTAGTATGTTATTCTCAGGTAGCCGAGGCGGGCGCGCGGTTTAGGAGCATGCATTAATGAAAACACTTTTATTCTGCAAACTTAATTTTAACAGTTACATTTGGTTTTAAGTCGTCCTGCGTGACGCAACTTTTGAATTAAGGTTTTACGCTTCCGCACTTACTTTCATTTAAACGTTTTTCTTTGGTTTGGTTATAACTAATGATTCCGATCCTGCCAGTTCACACCCTCTGACGGTAAAACTCCGTTAGTGGATTTTGAGGGTGTGACAGATTGGTATCAGAGCCATTGGTTATAGCGAACTAGAAACTGCATGCATACTAGACTATAACCGCGACGACCCATTAGTTATAATGATACGCACTGCATAGGTTTTTGTAGTCTTGAAATCTTATTTCCTTATCTCCTTCACTCATACGCGCGCATATACCCGGCTTACCTGTAGGAATGTCGACGCCACCCTCATCATCATCCGATTCGATGACGCATGCTCACGGGAAGGAACCGCAGTTACCTACTGCCTCGCCACCCCGTGTAGTCCCGGAACTCGAAGCTCCTGCACCAAAGAGGTACCGCCTATCCGGAGGCTTGTATGACAACAACGTTAGCTGGGAATGGTACCCCAACATGATCAGACGTATGGTCTACCGTGAACAAGTTCCCCCATTGCCTCACCCGAACCACCCTGCTTACCCTAACACTCTACCACCTATAACCGAACCTGTAGAGCGAGTTCTCGCAGCTGTCGTTTCTTGTTTGGAGCGTGATGTGGGTTACATGCGCTACACTAGAGAAAATGGCCGGAAGAAACGCTGGACGAGGACGAGGTAACATCAGCATGACTGCAGCTGAACTCCAAACCCTGCTGAATGACCATGTTGCTGCCGCTTTAGCTGCACACGTTCAAAATCAAACAGGAGGTCCGAATGGAGCATGTACCTTCAAGAACTACTTAGACTGCAAGCCCAGTACGTTTAAGGGCACTGAGGGAGCTATAGGCTTCCTGCGTTGGGCTGAGAAGGCCGAGTCGGCCTTTGAGATGTGTAATTGTCCCCCTGCCAGTAGGGTCAAATTCGCTGCTGGGACACTTGACGATTCCGCCCTCACTTGGTGGAATTCGAACGTCCAGATCCTTGGATTGGAACTGGCTAACGCGATGAACTGGGAGGAGTTCAAAAACATGATGCGAGAGGAGTACTGTCCGAGGGAAGAAATTTCGAAGTTAGAGTCGGAGTTTTGGTCGTTGAAAATGGTGGGTTCAGAGATTGAAAGCTACACTACTCGTTCGCACGAGTTGGCAGTGATGTGTCCGCGGATGGTGGATCCGCCGAGCAAGAGAATAGAGATGTACATTGATGGGTTAGCACCACAGATTCAGGGTATGGTGACGTCTTCCAGACCAGCCACGATCCAACAAGCGATCCGTTTGGCTCACAAACTGACGGATCAGGCTGTGACCCAGGGTGCGTTACCACCGAGGGGTTCGACTGTTAAAGCCCGTGACAACCCGAGTAATGACCACGTCAGCAACAGTAACAACAACAGCAACCCGAACAGCGGGAAGAGAAAGTTTGACAACACCAGATCCTCATCCTCGAACCTCCCACCGCAACAACACTACCGTAAGCCCGAATTCACTCGGAGCTTTAACAATCAAAGTCACAACAACAATAACAACGGTAGCGGGCAGGGTTCGAGCGGATATGCTGGGAGATATCCAAAGTGCAATAGGTGCAACTATCATCATGTTGGTCAGTGTGACCGTGTCAAGTGTCAAAGATGCGGAAAGATAGGTCACCAAGCGAAGGAATGTAGAGTTGACCTTGCGGCGAAGGGTGCTCCTAAGCCACCGATGACGACTAAGGGATGTTTTGAATGTGGACAGGAAGGTCATTTCCGGAAGGATTGCCCCAAGCTGAAACAGAATGACAATAATGGGGGTAATGGAAGTGGCAGTAATGGTGGAGGAAATGGCAAAGGAAGAGCGTTTGTGATTGGATCGGGTCAAGCCCGCAATGATCCGCATGTGGTGTCTGGTAAGTTCCCTGTAAACGATTGTTTTGCTTCTGTTTTGTTTGACACTGGAGCTGATAGGAGTTTTGTGTCGAAAGCCTTTAGTCAACTCTTAGACTTAACTCCAACTCCGTTAGATGCTAAGATTCATGTTGAATTAGCTGACGGTAAGGCTATAGTAACGACTCATGTACTTGCGGGATGTAAGTTAAAACTGTCAGGTCATATTGTTGATATCGACCTTATTCCTTTTACGCTTAGTAGTTTCGATGTCGTTGTCGGCATGGACTGGTTATCCGAGAACCGAGCGGAGATTATATGTCACGACAAGATAGTTCACATTTCTACCCCTTCCGGCGAGATCATTTCGGTCCGAGGCGAGAGAAGCGGCATGACCACCAGCGTCATTACCCTTTTGAAGGCACAGAAGTATCTACGAAAGGGTCATCCGGCAATTTTGGCACAGATTGTTGAGAACCCGCGGAGGAGAAACGAATTGAAGACATACCGGTTGTGCGAGACTTCCCGGAAGTTTTCCCGGAGGATTTGCCCGGACTCCCTCCTATTCGTCAAGTCGAATTCCAAATCGAGTTGACACCCGGTGCAGCACCCATAGCACGAGCCCCGTATCGGCTCGCACCGGCGGAACTTCAGGAGTTGTCCACTCAGTTGCAAGATTTGTTGGATAAGGGTTTTATCCGACCTAGCTCATCGCCATGGGGAGCCCCTGTCTTGTTTGTCCGAAAGAAAGACGGGACTTTCCGAATGTGCATCGACTACCGGGAGTTGAACAAGGTGACGGTCAAGAACCGTTATCCTTTACCCCGAATTGATGATTTGTTTGACCAGCTTCAAGGATCGAGTTACTACTCGAAGATTGATCTACGATCCGGTTACCACCAGCTGAGAGTGCGCGAAGAAGATATCTCAAAGACGGCTTTCAGAACACGGTATGGTCACTACGAGTTTTCGGTTATGCCTTTTGGCCTAACCAACGCGCCAGCCGTATTTATGGATCTCATGAATCGAGTATGCAAGGCGTACCTCGAAAAGTTCGTGATTGTTTTCATCGATGATATTCTCGTCTACTCCAAGAACGAGACTGACCACGAAGATCACTTAAGGGTAATTTTGGAACTATTGAATAAGGAACAACTGTATGCTAAACTCTCGAAATGTGAATTTTGGCTTCGCGAGGTTCACTTTTTAGGAAATGTGATCAACGAGAATGGTATCCATGTCGATCCCGGTAAGGTAGAGGCCATCAAAAACTGGGAAGCACCTAAGACTCCGACTGAGGTGCGGCAATTCCTAGGACTGGCCGGCTACTACCGGCGTTTCATCGAGGGATTTTCAAAGATTGCTCAACCCCTCACTGCTTTGACTCACAAAAAGCACTAAGTACAACTGGGGTGACGCGCAAGAATCCGCTTTTCAACTGTTGAAAACCAAGCTTTGTAGCGCCCCTATTTTAGCTCTCCCCGAGGGAACGGAAAACTTTGAGGTACACTGTGACGCATCTATACAAGGTCTCGGTTGTGTGCTGATGCAACTCGAGAAGGTTATAGCCTACGCCTCTAGACAACTACGGGTTCACGAGAAGAACTACACGACCCATGATTTGGAACTCGGAGCTGTAGTGTTTGCTCTTAAGATATGGAGGCATTACTTGTACGGTACCAAGTTTACCATTTACACCGACCACAAGAGTCTCCAACATATCTACGATCAGAAGGAGCTGAACATGCGACAGCGTCGTTGGGTCGAGCTGCTTAAAGATTACGATTGTGCCATCAAGTACCACCCTGGCAAGGCCAATGTGGTGGCCGACGCCCTCAGCAGAAAAGAAACAGATAAACCCAGACGGGTGAGAGCATTGCAACTTACGATTCATGCCAGCTTACCCGAACAGATTCGCGATGCGCAACTGGAAGCGTTGAAAGATGATAATCTTCCATCGGAACTCATGCGGGGCATGAGCAAGCAACTTGAAACCAGATCGGACGGGGTCCGATATTTTGAGAACCGGATTTGGGTTCCACGATACGGAGAATTGAGAACTCTAGTGATGGACGAAGCTCACAAGTCCCGATATTCTATCCACCCTAGCTCAGATAAAATGTATCATGATTTAAAGGAACTTTACTGGTGGCCGAACATGAAAGCCGACATTGCCACCTACGTGAGCAAATGCTTGACTTGTGCCAGAGTCAAGATAGAATACCAGAAACCATCTGGTCTACTGCAACAACCGGAACTCCCAATGTGGAAATGGGAACACATCTCAATGGACTTTATTACGGGTTTGCCTAAAACACCGACGGGATGCGATACCATCTGGGTGATCGTTGACCGGTTGACTAAATCGGCGCACTTCCTAGCGATTAAGGAAACAGACAAAATGGAAAGACTGACTCGTGTCTACATGAAGGAAGTAGTGTCGAGACACGGAGTGCCTGTCTCGATCATTTCCGATCGAGATTCTCGTTTTACCTCACACTTTTGGAAGTCGCTGCAAAGCGCACTGGGCACACGTCTCGATATGAGTACCGCATACCATCCTCAGACGGATGGGCAAAGTGAACGGACTATTCAGACCCTGGAGGATATGTTGCGTGCATGCGTCTTAGATTTCGGAAAAAGTTGGGAACCCCACTTACCCTTGGTAGAGTTTTCGTATAATAACAGCTACCACGCAAGTATTAAGGTAGCGCCGTTTGAAGCGCTGTACGGACGGAAGTGTCGATCACCACTCTGCTGGGCAGAGGTGGGTGATAGCCAAATCACTGGTCCGGAACTGGTACTCGAAACCTCGGAAAAGATTGTTCAAATCCGAAATCGCATGGCAGCAGCACGAGATCGCCAAAAGAGTTACGCCGACAAGCGCCGAAAACCTCTCGAATTTCAAGTAAACGATCGAGTGTTACTCAAAGTCTCACCCTGGAAAGGTGTGGTTCGCTTTGGTAAGCGAAACAAACTCAACCCACGATATGTTGGTCCTTATCGGATAACGGAACGCGTTGGTCCAGTGGCGTACCGACTGGACTTACCAGCAGAACTCAGTAGTGTACACAATGTTTTTCACATGCCTATCCGATGAAACTCAAGTAGTCCCTTTGGAGGAACTACAAGTTGATGAACAGTTACGCTTCGTTGAAGAACCAGTTGAGGTTTTGGATTGGGAAACCAAAACGCTCAAGCACAGCAAAATTCCAATTGTTAAAGTTCATTGGAACTCGAGACGTGGACCGGAGTTCACGTGGGAACGCGAGAATCAAATGATGAAAAAGTATCCTCACCTTTTTGAAGGGCTGACCAAACATAGAAAACCGCGAAACCCGGCAAACCGTCAGAAATCACCGGAGGTATGAATTAAATTTCGGGACGAAATTTCTTTCTACTAGGGGATGATATGACAAACTGAAAATTTTTCTTACTTTTTCAGACACTCATCACGACCTGACTCAAATTTTCGGGACGAAAATTCTTTAACATGAGAATGATGTGACAATCGTCAATTTCAGGTTAACTCCGTTAACGCAACTCCGTCAATTCAAACTTTAGATTATTGAATCTAAACGCAAACCTCATTACATTTAAACTAGGGTTTGAATGACGCTTAACACTTACTACATGTGTAGTAGTCTTTCGGGATTTGCACCGAAACGCAAACGATTGATGAATAAACGAAAAACACTAAAACACTAATTATGTGATAATTATGTGTTAGGATTATGTGTTATGTGATAATATTATTGTCATGTTAATTTAATGTGCAAGTTATGATAGAATGTTCTAGAAAAAGTAATACTTAATGTTAACTTAATGTGCAAGTTATGATAGAATGTTCTAGAAAAAGTAATACTTAGGAGTTGAGGGGCCAAAGTGTAACATATTCCTTTATAAATACATGGTAAACCTAAACCCTAACCTCCTACCTATTCCCCTACAAAAATCGGCAGCCATCCCCTCCCTTTATTTCCTTGAGATCGATTAATATACACACACACACAATCAAGATCTTTCAAGTTTGATTGAAGATTAAGGTGCTAGGAAGGTATACACAACTATTCTATGTATCCTCTATGTTTAATTGTTAGTTTTATTGGGTTAATTGTAAACCTTTATGGCTGATTTCTTGGTATTATGATATTCATGTGATTCTTGATTTAATTGATGATGATTGATAACTAGATTGATATTGATACATGATTGATTGTTGTTCTTGATTTGAATTAAAACACAAACCCTAATCTTGTATGTATGGTGTGATTGATATGCATGGATAGTAGTTATAGTGTCTAGAGGGTTATATGGATGCATGATAGTTCATAGATTGTTATTATGATGAGTTTTGATGTGAACAGATTCTGGACAGAACGTATATACGATGTTTAACTGACTGTAACGAAGTGTAAACGTGAAAATTGATTGAGATTGTGGGTACTGCAGTAAACTAGGTTGAGTCTAGTTTCTATGAAGTATAAATTCGTAATTTTTGGATAAGTGGAAGTATACTTTTATGATTTTACAAAAACGTGATGCAAAGCTGAGCTGTTAGACCTGCTGTTAGGTTATGTTGTAAATGTTATATCTCATGAACTACGAGACCAATTGGGTTGGTTCCACTTCTGGAGGTTGACTCACTGAGTTAGGAACGAAACCCAAGTGGTCTTGCATTTATTGGATTTTTCGTTTAACGGGAATTGCAAATAACATTCTGATGTGCATGAATCTGACTGATATAAGTTAGCTGTAATGTTTTGATCATTATGAACAATCTATATGGAATAAAAATAAGATAAAAGATGTTCTGGAAACCTAAGATATGTATGCTCCTGTGGTAATTTTTGGTAAATTAATTGAGACGTTATAATCGGTAAACTAGTGCAATCTTTCAAGTAGAAATTCTGTCATAACGAAACTAGCTGCTGAGTTGTATAGGAATGCATGAAATATGATAGTTTTTATATAATTGTTGTATTTTGACCAAAATACCCTTGCGGGGAATAGTTGCTAGTTGATTGCCATGAATTGACCAAATTGCCCTTATGGGGAATAATGGTTAGTTAGTCTTTGTTTGTTGACCAAAATGCCCCTACGGGAATAATTGCTAATAAGTATGTTATTAATACGTGACACGAAAGTAATTGCTCACTCATGTATCGTATCACAATTTTACTTGTTTAAGTCACACACGATTCACAAACGAAACACGAAACATGTTACGTGCATAGGTATTATGTGCCGAGTCTAGAGACTCGTTAAACATTCCGATACTTAGAAAATCTCTTTGTTATTTTAGAACGCTAGAGAGTTTTCTACGACGCGCATCACTCGGTGATCTAGATCGGATATTCTTCGCAAACAGTGAGTTCACTTACCCCACTCTTAAACTGTTTTCAAACGTTTTTCACTTGGGGGAGATAACATACTCCGATAAACATATTTTCTGAGATAAACGCATATGAAAGATTTTGTTATAAATTATATATCACTTGTAAAGGCTAAGCGGCATACGTAACATTTGAAGTCCCACACATCGGACCGGTTAATATTTGGAATAGCGAGTCACTTTTGGGTAGTACTACTGGGTTTGACAAACCCCACCCGACGCTAAGCTCAACTGGAGGTTGAGTGGGTGTAAATTTTGGCTAACACTTACCATGGTCTGGAGGACCTGGTGACGGGCACTTGATAAACAGTCAGCTTCGGTCGCGAACCACTTAGCGATACTTGTTGTATAGATTAGCTACCTATCGATATATAATTTGACATAACACTATCTGGTAATGCAAAACACTTAAACGCTGTAACGTGGTTACACACTTAAACGCTGTAACGTGGTTACACACTTAAACGCTGTAACGTAGTTACACACTCAAACGCTGTAACGTGGTTACACACTTAAACGCTGTAACGTGGTTACACACTTAAACGCTGTAACGTAGTTACACACTCAAACGCTGTAACGTGGTAACACACTCAAACGTCGTAACGGGGTTACGCAACATTTAAACGTCGTAACGAGGTTACGCAAAACGCTAAACGATTTATCTTATTTTACTTGTGAACTCACCAACCTTGTGTTGACACTTTTAGTATGTTATTCTCAGGTAGCCGAGGCGGGCGCGCGGTTTAGGAGCATGCATTAATGAAAACACTTTTATTCTGCAAACTTAATTTTAACAGTTACATTTGGTTTTAAGTCGTCCTGCGTGACGCAACTTTTGAATTAAGGTTTTACGCTTCCGCACTTACTTTCATTTAAACGTTTTTCTTTGGTTTGGTTATAACTAATGATTCCGATCCTGCCAGTTCACACCCTCTGACGGTAAAACTCCGTTAGTGGATTTTGAGGGTGTGACAAGTTATCGGAGAGAAAAACAATTAGAGTTTACCAATATGTCCTTCTCATTTAAATTTTAGTTTTAAAGTTAAAAAATAATGAGTGGTTGACTTTTAGTTCTTAGAGTTCTTAAACAATTTGGAGTTCTTAAAGGAAGACTCAGTATCATTTGAGAACTTTAATATACTTTGAGAACCCATCTAGACTATAGATAATTTAATCAATGGTTTAAAAGAATAGTGGCATTTTTGCAATTAAATAAAAGATTATGGACAATACTTAAGTAAGAAAAGGGTATTATAGTGATTACTTTTATTCTCTTTCTTGATGTTTCCTATAATTACTATCTCTTTCTTTACTTAAATTAACTAACTCTTTTAAATTTGATTTTCTTTCACTCTAACCATCTACGTAACTAAGATTGTTGAGGCCATAGGATATAATTTAAATTATGTGTATGGTTCAGATTTCAAGTAATGTTAAGATTATTTAGGTCTTCACATATCTTAAGGTAATTAATTTGGATAATTAGGTCACATGTTTTGTATTATATCATCTATGTTAATATTGTTGGTGGTTCATACTAGTTAATTTCATTCGATTTCTTGATAGATGATGTTAATATTGTTGTTTTCTTGGTAATATAAAAGGGGATATATATATCACACATATAATTTACAGGTGTTGAAATTTACATATATGTAAACAGTTGGGTTACGTAATCAATTACATACATGTGCATTAAACAAACATATAAATTGATGGATTACATATATACATTTACTTGAGTTAAAAGAAAATACTTTTTTATCTAAAAGTGATGGACTTGTACGTGAACGCATAGTAATTAATTTTTAAATAGTTTTAAAGATGCACATATGTAAACATCTATGTTTTTGTTACCTACACATGCACAAACATCTATGCACATATGTGTAAATGTCGAATTGAATAATGTCTGAATAAATATAAACGGTTGTTTCTTATATCTACTTTTTTTATGCATATATGTAAATTGGATGACATGATTGTTTTGAAAGTGGACGATTAATATGAAAATTTACATATTTTAATTTTTCTGTAATGTGTTTTCATCTTGAACAAACTGATAATTAGTTAAAAAAAAGTTACATAAATGTAAATGGTATATTTACTTGCATGTACAACATCTCAATATATATGTGTAAAAATATGATATCATCAATCGGTTAACGTGAAAACAAAATAAAAGAGAAAGAGAGAGTTAATTAGTTATTGGAGAGAGAAATAATTGGAGTTTACCAATACATCATTCTTATTTAAATTTTAGTTTTAAAGTTAAAAAATAATGAGTGGTTGAGATTATTTCATAGATTTCTTAAAAAATTTGAAATTCTTAAAAGAAGCCTTAGTATCATTTGAGAAAGTTGAGAACTCATCTAAACTATAGATAATTTAATCAATTGTTTAAAATAATAGTGATATTTGTGCAATTATATAAAAGATTATGACAATAATTAAGTAAGAAATGGGTATTATAGTGATTACCTTTATTCTTTTTCTTGATGTTTCCTTTAATTACTCTCTCTTTCTTGACTTAAATTAACTAACTCTTTTGAATTTGATTTTCTTTCACTCTAACCATCTACGTAACTAAGATTGTTCAGGTCATAAGATATAATTTAAATTATGTGTATGGTTCAGATTTCAAGTAATGTTAATATTATTTCGGTCTTTACATATTTGAAGGTAATTAATTTGGATAATTAGCTCACTTGTTTTGTATTATATCATCTATGTTAATATTGTTGGTGGTTCATACTAGTTAATTTCATTCGATTTCTTGATAGATGATGTTAATATTGTTGTTTTCTTGGTAATATAAAAGGGGATATATATATCACACATATAATTTACAGGTGTTGAAATTTACATATATGTAAACAGTTGGGTTACGTAATCAATTACATACATGTGCATTAAACAAACATATAAATTGATGGATTACATATATACATTTACTTGAGTTAAAAGAAAATACTTTTTTATCTAAAAGTGATGGACTTGTACGTGAATGCATAGTAATTAATTTTAAAATAGTTTTAAAGTGCACATATGTAAACATCTATGTTTTTGTTACCTACACATGCATAAACATCCATGCACATATGTGTAAATGTCGAATTGAATAATGTCTGAATAAATATAAACGGTTGTTTCTTAGATCCACTTTTTTATGCATATATGTAAATTGGATGACATGATTGTTTTGAAAGTGGACGATTAGTATGAAAATTTACATATTTTAATTTTTCGGTAATGTGTTTTCATCTTGAACAAATTGATAATTAGTTAAAAAACAAGTTACATAAATGTAAATGGTATATTTACTTGCATGTACAACATCTCAATATATATGTGTAAAAATATGATATCATCAATCGGTTAACGTGAAAACAAAATAGAGGAACGAGAAAGAGAAAAAGAGAGTTAATTAGTTATTGGAGAGAGAAATAATTGGAGTTTACCAATATGTCATTCTCATTTAAATTTTAGTTTTAAGGTTAAAAAATAATAAGTGGTTGAGATTATTTCTTAGAGTTTTTAAAAAATTTGAAGTTCTTAAAGGAAGCCTTAGTATAATTTGATAACTCTAATATACTTTGAGAACTTTGAGAACTCATCTAAACTATAGATAATTTAATCAATGGTTTAAATGAATAGTGGCATTTGTGCAATTAAATTAAAGATTATGAACTATAATTAAGTAAGAAAACGGTATTATAGTGATTACTTTTATTCTCTTTCTTGATGTTTTCTATAATTACTCTCTCTTTCTTTACTTAAATTAACTAACACTTTTAAATTTAATTTTCTTTCACTCTAACCATCTACGCAACTAAGATTATTGAAGCCCTAGGATATAATTTAAATTGTGTGTATGGTTCAGATTTCAAGTAATGTTAATATTATTTCCGTCTTCACGTATTTGAAAGTAATTAATTTGGATAATTAGGTCACCAGTTTTGTATTATATCATCTATGTTAATATTGTTGGCGGTTCATACTAGTTAATTTCATTTGGTTTCTTGATAGATAATGTTAATATTGTAGTTTTCTTGGTAATATAAAAGGGGATATATATAAATCACACATATAATTTACAGGTGTTGAAATTTACATATATGTAAACAGTTGGGTTACGTAATCGATTACATACATGTGCGTTAAAAAAACATATAAATTCATGAATTACGTATATACATTTACTTGAGTTAAAAGAAAATACTTTTTTTATCTAAAAGTGATGGACTTGTACGTAAATGCATAGTAATTAATTTTTAAATAGTTTTAAAGTGCACATATGTAAACATCTATGTTTTTGTTACCTACACATGCACAAACATCCATGCACATATGTGTAAATGTCGAATTGAATAATGTCTGAATAAATATAAACGGTTGTTTCTTATATATACTTTTTTATGCATATATGTAAATTGGATGACATGATTGTTTTGAAAGTGAACGATTAGTATGAAAATTTACATATTTTAATTTTTCTGTAATGTGTTTTCATCTTGAACAAATTGATAATTAGTTAAAAAAAAGTTACATAAATGTAAATGGTATATTTACTTGCATGTACAACATCTCAATATACATGTGTAAAAATATGATATCATCAATCGGTTAACGTGAAAACAAAATAGAGAAAGAGAGAGTTAATTAGTTATCGGAGAGAGAAACAATTGGAGTTTACCAATATGTCCTTCTCATTTAAATTTTAGTTTTAAAGTTAAAAAATAATGAGTGGTTGATTTTTAGTTCTTAGAGTTCTTAAACAATTTGGAGTTCTTAAAGGAAGACTCAGTATCATTTGAGAACTTTAATATACTTTGAGAACCCATCTTGACTATAGATAATTTAATCAATGGTTTAAAAGAATAGTGGCATTTGTGCAATTAAATAAAAGATTATGGACAATACTTAAGTAAGAAAAGGGTATTATAGTGATTACTTTTATTCTCTTTCTTGATGTTTCCTATAATTACTATCTCTTTCTTTACTTAAATTAACTAACTCTTTTAAATTTGATTTTCTTTCACTCTAACCATCTACGTAACTAAGATTGTTGAGGCCATAGGATATAATTTAAATTATGTGTATGGTTCAGATTACAAGTAATGTTAAGATTATTTAGGTCTTCACATATCTTAAGGTAATTAATTTGGATAATTAGGTCACATGTTTTGTATTATATCATCTATGTTAATATTGTTGGTGGATCATACTAGTTAATATCATTCGATTTCTTGATAGGTGATGTTAATATTGTTGTTTTCTTGGTAATATAAAATGGGATATATATCACATATATAATTTACTGGTGTCTAAATTTACATATATGTAAATAGTTGGGTTACGTAATCGATTACATACATGTGCATTAAACAAACATAAAAATTGATGGATTACATATATACATTTACTTGAGTTAAAAGAAAATACTTTTTTATCTAAAAGTGATGGACTTGTACGTGAACGCATAGTAATTAATTTTTAAATAGTTTTAAAGATGCACATATGTAAACATCTATGTTTTTGTTACCTACACATGCACAAACATCTATACACATATGTGTAAATGACGAATTGAATAATGTCTGAATAAATATAAACGGTTGTTTCTTATATCTACTTTTTTTATGCATATATGTAAATTGGATGACATGATTGTTTTGAAAGTGGACGATTAATATGAAAATTTACATATTTTAATTTTTCTGTAATGTGTTTTCATCTTGAACAAATTGATAATTAGTTAAAAAAAAGTTACATAAATGTAAATGGTATATTTACTTGCATGTACAACATCTCAATATATATGTGTAAAAATATGATATCATCAATCGGTTAACGTGAAAACAAAATAGAGAAAAGAGAAAGAGAGAGTTAATTAGTTATTGGAGAGAGAAATAGTTGGAGTTTACCAATATGTCATTCTCTTTTAAATTTTAGTTTTAAGGTTAAAAAATAATGAGTGGTTGAGATTAGTTCTTAGAGTTCTTAAAAAATTTGGAGTTCTTAAAGAAGCCTTCCCTGTATATATATATATATATATATAGGGGTAGGTTAAATTAAAAAGAGATAGTTTTCTAGGAAGAGTAAGAATAAATCTTAGCCATTAGATCAAGTTAGTCAATGGTTGAGATTTAAAATTACCAAAAACCGTCATAGTTTCCTAGAATTACTCTTTCACCTCTATAACCGACATAGTTTCCTAGAATTGTTCTTTCACCATAAGTTATAGTGCCACATGTCAAAAATCTATTGGTTCTTATCATTCTTAGGAAACTCTTTATTTTTATTTGAACCCTTTTCTATATATATATATATATATATATATATATATATATATATATATATCACACAACTTATTATAATAATAAATCCCAAAACACAACCCTGGACAAGAATTTGTCGTCCACCCGGCCACCCCCGCCCCCACACATGTCGCCCCTTTTGTAGCCCAAGGGAGCGGTGTTCGCGCCCCTTTTCGTCTAGAATTGTAGCCCACTACACATACCCTTATATTGCGAAAAAAGAAATGATTTGAATTGATGGTGATTGGTGGCTTACTGAATTCTCTTAACTTTTGAAGATGTGCTATTAGATCAAAGCAAGAGGTTGATGCAAGGAATGCCAATTTATTTAATGAAAAAAGTTTGAAGATGCTGATTGTAAGGCCCCGTTACCGGTGCCCTACATTTGGTGTTGGATTTACTCATAAACGCAGTTTTAAATATCAGAGTTAACTAAAGCATTTGCGGAATATAAAAACTTTCATAAAACATTTCATATCAAACCATAACTTGTCTTAAAACAACATCTCGTCTTTCAAAATAACAAAACATTAAACTTAAACGTCTTGAGTCTTCCGATGCCAGCCTCTTATTCAATGTCACGTGTCCCCTCAAGCGAGCTGCCTCATTCTACTCACATGCGTGCATACTAAAAGTCAGCTACGCTGAGTGAGTTCTAGTTAATCACATAACATACAATACATTCATAACTACATACTTTCATACTTTCGTTTATAATATACTTACTTACCTTCACAATACTACCTTACGTTTTATAGAGCATTACGCCCTATAACCTTCGCATATATTATTAGCGTATGCAACCCTTTAACATTCACATATATTATTAGGGTATGCAACCCTTTATCCTTCGCATATATTATTAGGGTATGCAACCCTTTAGCCTTCGCATATATTATTAGGGTATGCAACCCTCTAACCTTCGCATATATTATTAGGGTATGCAACCTTTTAACCTTACCTTACCTTTCATTATCATATCCATACCATTAATACCATACACAACATAATCGTACATACTCCCTTATTCACATACACATATCATACATACTACACTATACTTACCTTAACAATATGTGCAATACCCGAAGGTCATTCACGTATTGTCAAGCATACATACATAACTATCACAATCGTCAATAAGACATACACTTACCATTTAAGATAAGTGTATTAACATTCACATCGAGTCTGCACACAGCCCCGAAAACATAACAAGGAAATGGGGCTAGAAACTCACCTGAACATGGTTACGTTCACCGTTAATTGTTATTCCCTTCTTGAGCTGTGCACGGCTAACTATATAACAATTACACGTATCAATCATCTATCGCTATCTATATTGTGTTTCTAGTTCAATTATAACCCACAACAAACGGGGGTCCGGGGACAGCGCCCCTGGCAGCGGGGTTCTAGGGGCGGCAGCCCTTAGCGGGGTCCAAGGGGCTCTTGGACAGAGCCCCTGGCTGGGGTTAAGCTGCCAGGTCAGCTTGGAAAAATTTTATTTTCATTAACTGTCATAACACATTTTCCATTAGGATTTTAATTTATTTTCTAATTCGTTAACTCATTCCTCATAACGAATTAAGTCGGATTCGTTAAGCGAACATGTCAGTGGCGAACTTATTTCAAGCGAACTTGGTCAGCTGGCGAACTTGTTGATAGGCGAACTTAACAACAAGCGAAGTTATAGCCAGCGAACTTAGTTATTAAGCGAACTTATAAACGAACTTATAACAGCGAACTTGTTTAGCGAAGTTAGTTAGCGGGCGAACTTATACGTCAAGCGAAGTTATTCGGCACGCGAACTTATTCAGCCTGCGAAGTTATACAGCAAGTTTGCTGTAGCGAGCCGCTGCTGCCAGGGTTCGTTTCATCAATCCAAAGCACGCGTTTTTCGACCCTGGTTCGCTTATTATGGTTCGGCCTTAGCCCCAACCGTTCCCTAGTCCGATTGCGGCCTAAGCTTGACCCGAACGAATCATAAAGTTCGATCTTTTAAGCTAAAACATTCCAACTAGATTTAAGGGTTCATTAGGTTCGTTTTGGCATCAAGTTTACAACTTTACGTTTCGTTTATACCCGTACTATCCTCGTTCTAAGTTTCAAGGCTATCCATTCATAAAAACGTAAACTTTAAAGATAAAAGACATACTTTTACGTGTTTTAAAGTTACAGTTTAGCTTGGTTATGAACTTTAGGTCTTGTATCTATCAAGAATCGACTTTCATTTGGCTCGGATCTCGCTTCTCCCTCTCGGCCGTATATAGTGGTGTAGGATGTGTGTGTGTTTTGAGTGTTTAGAGAATAAGATGGAAAGAATAAGGATTTAGGGTTTTAGGATGGTTTAAGGGGTTTTATATCTCTTAAAGCCCATGGACCTAAGGCCCATCACCCTTTAATCCTTTTTAATTATCCAAGTCCATCATTCTTCTTTATTTAACACTAATTAATTATTTAACACACGACAATTTAACACAACTCTCTTTATTTAATATTCGAATATTTAGGATGCTACACTGATGAGAAAAGATATATATGTATATATATATATATAAGATTGGTGTAGAAAATAATTTGAATGAGTTTAATGGAATATTTGAAACACTTTATTACAATTAGTTGGAGTTTCCATTATTTATTAACAAAATTTTTAGAAAAGATTATGTTTTTAAACTTGTAAAAACCGTTATTTTATATTTTCCTTTCTGATATTTATCTTGGTATGTTATAATCTAGTCATTGCTCATGGTGTGACCCAATGGATCTTATCGTAGTAGAAGTGTTGTCAAATGTCGTTATTTATGCATAGAGGTCCAACACGTTCTTGGCAAACAAAACCACAAAACCTCAAAACATATTATCTTTATCTGATCATGATATATTATCTTCTATCTTGAATTCTCAAAACCAATGCCAACATGGGCGGCCCTTTGCCTCTCTCCCCCTCTCGATCAGCATTTTCTCTTTTTTTTTTTATAAAAAGAAAATTTATTTTACTTCCTACGTACAACTCGAACATAAAATCTTTAATATTTAAGAGACATTACCTCTTATTTATCCAAACAAGTAATCGTACCCGCGCGCTGCGACGGGCCGAGTTGATAACATATATTTTGCATGTTAAAGACCATCTTTGCTTGTTATGGCGGTATATTCCGTTGGCTTCATTTTGCACATTACGTCTTAGCTTAAATTCATAATTTATGAACACCAAAAAGGAACAAATATATATTTAAATGCAGCGCATTAAAGCATGAATAACATTGGTGTATCAGTGTATGTACAAAGGTTTTTTTATGTATCAAACTACAAAGGTGTTCCGCGTTCATGCCAAACCCAACTAAGACCCGTAATACCTGAAGGAACTTGGGTTACTTTGATATGCTGGATTAACGGCAACGCAAGATAATTGATTTCCTTATTGTTGGTGTTTTTGTTTGATTTTGCAAGTGATAACTTTAAAAAGAATAAGTAACAGAAGTATAAAAAAAACTTTAAAAACAAAACATGTCATTTATCTTAGTAAATTAAATGAGAAATGTTGGAAAATGTTAATTCTTACGTTTTGTAATGAGGGTAAGTATGCCACAAATATCCCACCACCTACACTCCCGAAGGCTGCTCCACAATATCCAATAAAGGTCTTAAATCTGATCTCCTGTATATGATATTGTATGAGTATTCATATCAATTTTTCAATTTTGAATTATTAACATTCATTGGAGTGTTTGGTACAGTAAAGATCTGCCACACCAATAAAAAATGAAAAACCATGACTCATGTAAATAAAATTATGGAAACTTGCTAATTACAAAAAAGAAAAACTTAAAACATAAGCAAAGCAGCATACCTTAGCAAGTAAATCTGCAAATTGACATGTAAAGAAATCCAGTATGATCAATGAACTCTGGCTCAGGTATCTTTAGTGCATCAAACATCGAATCGAGAAACTCTGTATATATCACCAATAATCAAAATTAATAATCTTAGTTACAAATTTGGAAGACGTACACATGCCTACGCATCATTCAAAACTCTCTGTGAATGCAGAATATGTCTATGCTTTTATCTTAAGAAATCATATCTTAGTTAGAAGTCTTTTATGTCTGAAGAAACGTGGATCGGCTCACTGGTAGACGATCAACTTTCCTAGGGTATGAGTATGCTATATCACCGATGGTTCTCCGGAGTATGAATTCTTCCACCTACAAAACGAGCAGCACCGTGAACTTACCCCTCAGAAAGGGACAGAGGGGTCCTCTTTGGGGTAACCCTCCGGTGTGAGAATAAGAGATTGTAGGAGAAGATAATAATAATCTGAGAGTGAGTAAGGATTTAGAGTGTATTTTCTTGCTTACCTCCCCTTGTGGAGGTGGTGTGGTATTTATAGTGTTAGGGTTTCCAATGATTGGACTCAGATCCCATTAGGGCCTTTTTGGCCTCCTCCTATTGCTTCGCGCCACGTGTCCTTAGGACACCTGGTGCTTTTTCATTGATTATTCTCTGACCAAGGTATTTCACCTGACCCATGTGCAATCACGTGGTAGCACATGGGTTTTGTTGAGTTGTCCACCTTTCATTGGCAGCTGTCAACATCAGCATATTCTTTATTCCTTAAAGGATACCTTCTGGAAGGTTGTCTGATGAGCACAATCAGGGTTGTCCTTATCCTGATTTGGATAAGGACGAGGTTGATTATGTGCATGTGTGATATGCGCCTATCCTGAGGATGCGCGAGGTCTTCTCTTTATTCTCACGCGCAGATGTTTCATGCGCAGATGTTTCATGCGCAAGCATATGTAATATGCGTGAGCATATGTGATATGCGCCACGCGCAGATGTGATATGCGTGAGCATATATGATGCGTGAGCATATGTGATATGCACCACGCGCAGATGCGCCACGCGCAGATGTGATATGCGTGAGCATATATGGTGCGTGAGCATGTGATACGCGTGAGCATATGTGATGTGTGAGCATATGTGATATGCGTGAAGCATATGTGATATGCGCCATGCGCATAGGTTTTGGCTTTGTGCCTTCATGACATCTTGATTTCAAGCCTCTTGTCTATATCTTGTGGGTTGACCCGCCCCACTCGATGTTAAGGCGGGTGCATACCTCTTCAAGCCCCCCCAGTCTAATGTGTGTCTTGTCTCGCGCGAGCGAGGTAAGATAGATATTAGACTTAATAGTTTGCTCTTTTAATAGGGTTTGTCTTTTCTTTTTTATTTCTCATCGTTGCGCGAAATTCTATCCTTTTGGTTGAAATGAATCGTCCATGTACGTGGTTGGTTGGTGCTGACATGCGTCAGAGATGGAGACATGTGTCAGACTTTTCGTGTGCTCGAGGTGCTACAGTTGCCTTTCATGTCTCCTCACACAGTGTCAGGAACACGTGTCGCGCTCGTGTTGGCCTGCACCTGCAAGTGGGGGCGCGTGAACTCTGATCAGTACCTGTTTCTTTCTCTCTACTGGGCCTATAAAAGCAAGCCTTTTGAGTTGCTATTCTTCATCTTCATTGTTATTTCAGAGCTTTTTCTTTCCTTCCATTTTCATTCCGATTAAGAGCCTGTTTTTGCTTCCAGATTTCCATTCTTGAAGTAACCGCTGTTTGATTCACAGTTGTATGTCTGATAACCCAGACACCACAATCTCCCCCAGCAAACGCCGTGTAAAATCATTAGTCATGTCCACTTTGAAGAAGACCGGCAAGGGAAAACGGGCTGCCGAGGCCTCGTCGGAGGAGGTGGGGAAGGGCAAAACAGTGAAGAGATGGGATGAGATTCCCTGCAAACTGAAACAGTCTGATTTCGACAGTCTCATCGCCTCTCAGGGTTTTCTCCCTGAGTACGGCTGTCTGCTCCAGGCGGCCGGGCAAACGGCGGCAGATCCGCCCACCGGCTATATCTCCTTATACTGTCACTTTTTCACTCACTGTAACCTTCGTCTCCCAATGACAAGGTTCATGGGTGCGCTGCTTCAGTTTTATGGGATTCACATATCCCAAGTCCATCCTTGTGGACTAGTGCGCATGACTCATTTTGAGTTCATGTGCAAAGCTCAGCGCGAGGAGCCCACCCCTCGGCGCTTTCAATATTTTTACAAGCCAAAAATCCAAGATTCTTGGTTCTCATTCATACCTCGCAGTCAGAAGGTTAAGTGCTGCACTGTTTCCTTCAAAAGCCTTCATGACTGGTCTGAGAAATTTTTTTATATTAAGGCTGGTGTGATTCACATCCGTATGACCATGCGTGCGATCACTTCTGCGCCCGCGGATGAGAATGTTCTTAAGAACCCCACGGGCACGTGGGTTAACAAGTTAATTGCTGAACCATCCCCCGCCAAGAATATTTGCGAGGAGGCGCTGGTGGGGGTTGGTATGAGCAAGAGGTGGACCGACAGCGCGACTGAGCCTGTCATTCAGGTTGATGGCTTAGATGAGTTATTAGCTCATTGCATTATTTCTGCGCGAATATAATTCGTTTTACTGATATCATTTGTCTTGTATTATGCAGTCAGCAAGGAATACGTCCACGTCGCCTATGATGAGCATATGGAGGGTGGCTCTGTCGCGCTGGGCGCTGGGAAAGTTGCTTTCCCCGATCGCTTCGCTGATATGTTCATCCCTGTTGATTTGGGATTTTGCTTTGACAGCGATGCGCCTGGTAAGCCTTTGTACTTATGCTTATGCCTTTAGAATACCAAATTTGGTTAACATTTCTGTTGCACGTATTGTAGATGCGCTCGAGAACTATGAGCTGGAGCTCGCAGAAGAGGAGGTGGAGGAAGAAGCTGAGGCGCCACAACTCAAGCGCAAAGCTAAAGGCAAAACTGGCGCAGGGGCCAGTAAAAAACAGAAGAAAAATGATGCCCCTGTTGCTCAGGATCCTCCTACTCAAGCGAAGGGACTTGAGAAAACCAAGGGGTTTACCTTCAAGTTTTCCTCGTCTTCCTTGCCTCGAGGTGTGGGCAGTCCTCCTGTCCACACGAGGTACGGTGCCGCCACCTCATCTCTTCGCGCGGCGGACAAGGGAAGCGGCGCTGCGCCTGCTGTTTCCTCTTCTCCAACAGGTATACTTTGTTTATATTTTGTGGTTTTATGAGCGTGATTCCGATAGATTTATTAATGAATCTTTGCTCACTCAAATGTTTGTAGAGCCGGCGACCTTGGTGGCTCAACCTCAGGCGCAGCAAGGTACCGAGGCTGCACCGAAGGTTGCTTTGAAGTCCCATGTTTTACCCTCGAAGAGGGGGAAAATGGACTTCATGGCGATGCTCAATTCGCGGACGGCGGTGCGCCAAGGTATTCATTGCGCTTTGATTTTCTGATTTTTTCCTTTGGATCAAGTCATGAATCATTTCTCCTTGTTGGTTTTTTCATAGGAATTATAGCTGGCACGCAAGCTGCTGGCGGCACTGCTGGCGCCGGCGCCGGCGCCGGCGCCGTTAGTTCTGCTCCTGCTCCGACAAGCACTGAATCACCTCTCATTGGGATTACTAAGGAGCAGGAGACTATTTTACGCGCTGATCTAGCGGCGTCGAGACCTCCCTCACCTCCTCCTGCGCGCAGCCCTCCTCGCGAGACTGGTTTTGATTTTTCCAAGTCGCAGGAGAAAAGACCTGTTACAGAGGATGATGAGGAGGTCAATTTTGAAGACTCCGATGGCGGCCGCGCAAGCCCTGTAGCGCCACGAGATTTCGTGGCGCAGCCTTCTCGTGGGGCTGGGGCTGACTTTTCTGCTTGCTCTCCGCAGGTATAAGTTCGTTTTGCTCCGCTGTGCGGACTTCCATATTAGTGTTTAGATGACTAGAACGTTGCTTTGTGTTTGCAGGAAGCCGATCACATATACCACCCGAGATGGAATATTACTGAGGATAGCTCATTTCAGTCCATGGGTGTGTGTGAAGACTTCTGGGCTCACTCTGTGCCTCCGGCTGAAAGGAGGTTTCAGGAGGACCGCGCCCGCGTGGACTTGCTCAACGACCATCTTTTTGCTGGGTCTGCGTTCTTTGCTGCCTCCCAAGAGCTTCGCAATGATTATAAAAAAGTACGTGATGCTCTTGTGGAGGCCAAGCAAGAGGCTAAGGTTTCTGCTTGGAATCTTTCTGACGCTCGAGAGAGAGCTGAGAAACTCCAAGCAGAACTTAGCGAGAACCGAGCAAGTGCCAACGCTGCCTTTGTGAAGCGCGGGCATGAGCTGCAGGCTGCGCGGGAGAAGCTGCAGGCGGCAGAGGCGGATGCGGCCAGGTACGCGCGGCGAGCGCGTGATTTGGAGTTAGAGGCAGAGGCGCGTGATCAAGCTCTTGTGCAGGCTATCACTGACAAATCTTTATTAGAGAGTGAGGTTGTGCGCCTGAAGAAAGAGCTCGAAGCTGCGCGGGCAGAAAAGGATGAAGCCCTGGCGGCAGCAGCGTCTAACAGCGAAGAGCTCGATGCTGCGCGAGCGGAGAGGAATGAGGCCTTGGCGGCAGCAGCGTCCGACAGAGAAGAGCTAAAACAGACCAAGGAAACTGTTGAGTTGTTAAACTCTCAGATTCCTGCTCTTGAGACGTCTATTTCTTCCCTCGCGCAGGATCGCCAATGGCTAGTTTCACAGGGTGTGACTCGTTGCGCTTACGCGATGAAATACTCAGACGAGTTTCAGACCCTTGTGATGGATTGCAACGCTGCGTCGCGCTTGGTGGGTCGGGCTGAAGGGTTTAAGGATGGCTATGAATATAGCATGCTGAAGAAGAACCCATCCGACTACCCTTATCAGCTCGACGTTGTCTGCGCTGACATGGCCGAGGTGGGGGAGAAGTATTTGAATACTCCGATTCCCATCCTTGAGCAGGTATTTTAACCTTAATGAGTTTACCTTGACTTATTTTCCTAGTCTTTTGTACTCATACTTTTCCTTGTGACTTGCAGATAGCCGCGCTTGCTGACCAGCCCGATCTCGGCGCGTTAAAGAAATTACTTGACGAATGTGAAGGGGCTGGTGGCAGCGATGATGGCACGGGCAATGCTGCCTCTGCTAGCGGCTCTGGCGTGACCAAAGGACCCGCTCCTGACACTATCGTGATAGAAGACGACTCCATTCAAGACGAACAGCTTGACTATGGTAAGTTTGGAGATGACGAGGAGCGGGCTGCGCCAGATGCTGAGGGAGGTAATGATGAGGGCGATGAAGAGGCTGATGTTGATATAGAGACTTGAGAAGCCCTTCATGTTTTTTTTTTATTTGTAGTTTGTATCTCATCATTTTGTAAATTTGTAAACTTCTATGTTTTGGAATGAAATTTTGTTTTTCCCTTATTCGCATCTTGCGCATTCCCAATTCATCTCTTTATGTTGCATGTGTATGCTTGTTGAATATAAGATATGCTTGCACATTGAAACTTGAACAAGGTTGTGAGGAAATTATTTTACTTAATCCCTGTCATATTTCAAGTTATTCTGCAATATTCTGAATATGCTGACACGTGCCTTGGCATTTCATTATTCCTCTTTTGCGCGACGTTATCGCGCATTTATTATAGGGAATTATGAATTGAGTTTTTTAGCCTTTACGTGTCAGTATGTGCTACTCTGATATCCATTACAATCCCATGCGCGACCTCGACCTGAGACCTTAACAACTATGTTTTGGCATGTGCTTTGCCTTAGCTGTGCTTAGGTATTTTTATGGTCTAGCTGCGCAGCATGTAGGATGGATGTGAGTAATTTGAGCTAAGGCTCGTATTATTGGGCTAAGGCTCTGAGCTAAGGCTCTTATTATTGGGCTAAGGCCCTGACGTTTTAGAGCTAAAACTCGTTAACGCGTTTGAGCTTGAAGCTCGCACATGTATGTTTTACTTCGTTTTATTTTTAGTTTTGATGTCAATACAATGTTGTCATATTGCTCAAAATTAATAAAGGGAAGTGTGAAACATGTATGCAAAAGGTAATAGAACACATATTAAGAGATGATAGCGCGTATCATTATTCATAATGGCTTAAAAAGTCTTGATTACATACTTGACAATTTTTACATGAAACATTTTCTAAGCTGCGCTGCGTTCCATGTGCGCGGGATCTTCTTTCCATTCAAATCTTTTAAAGCGTATGCGCCTTTTCCCAATTCTTCCGAGACTTGATAAGGTCCCTCCCAGTTGGGGGACATTTTTCCCGGAGGTATTGCGCGGCTAGCTTCATTGTTCCGAAGGACAAAATCATCCTTCTTGAAGTGGCATTCTTTCACGCGCTGATTGTAATATTTTTCTAGTTTTTTCTTGTATTTGGCTTCACTGATGATAGCCGCCTCTCTGCGCCCTTCAAGTAAGTTGAGATCCAACCTCCTTTCGCGCTCGTTATCCATCTTATTCATCATGAGCACTCTATGGGATGGGCATCCAATCTCTGCTGGAATCATAGCCTCCGTTCCATAGGTTAGGCTGAACGGGGATTCGCCATTGCTGGTTTTGCTTAATGTCCTGTGCGCCCACAGGACATTAGGTAGCTCCTCGACCCATGAATGGGATTCTCCCTCCAACCTTTTCTTCAGCCCATTCAGCAAGCTTTGGTTCGCGCGCTCCACTTGGCTATTCCCCTGAGGGTGGTATACTGAAGTGAAGATTTGGTTGATGCGCAATTCCTTGAGCCAGCTGGATATCTTCCTGTCAGTGAATTGTTTGCCATTGTCACTCACAATTTCCATTGGCAGGCCAAAACGGCATATGATGTGGCTCCAAATAAATTGCTTCATTGCCTCGGGCTTGATTTTTGCTAGTGGCTTGGCTTCAACCCATTTTGTGAAATAGTCTACTGCCACTACCAAAAACTTTACTCGCCCTTGCGCTTGTGGTAAGGGACCCACAATATCGACTGCCCATTTGTGGAAAGGCCATGCGGAGGTCACTGGAATCAGGTTGTTCTTTGGCCGCATGGTGTTTGGCGCATAGCTCTGACACGCTTTGCATTTTTGGATCTCTTTTAACGCGTCCAAGTACATGCCTGGCCAATAGTAACCTGCGTTCATTGCCTTGGCAACCACCATGCGCGGGCCAGCATGTATTCCACAGATTCCTTCGTGTGTCTCTCTGATCACATAGCTTGCTTCCTCGGCATCCAGGCATTTCATGAGCAGTCCAAGATAAGAGCGTCGATATAACGTACCATCAAGCAGTTCGTAGTTCTGCGACTTGTGTCTTATCTTCCTCGCCTGTGCGCGATCGTCCGGTACCTTTCCCTCCTTCAAGAATTCCATTAATGGAGTTATCCATGATGAAGGTGTTGTATGAATTACAAGGACAGACTTCGCTCCCACCGACGGATTGCTCATTACTTCCACCCTGACATCTTTGCCAAAGTGATCGAAGCTGGTTGATGCCATCTTGCTCAGCGCGTCGGCAGACTTGTTTTCACTGCGCGGAATATGTATGATTCTGAAGAATTCAAATTGCTCGGTGAGTTTCTTCGCCTGCTCTAAATACAGAGGCATAGTGTTCTCCTTGGCATCATAAAGGCCATTGACCTGTGCTGCTACCAAGTATGAATCGACATGAGCCTGTAGCTTTTTAACTCCGAACTTGTGCGCGATGCGCAGACCAGCCAGCAGGGCTTCATACTCAGCTTCATTGTTGGTGCTCTTGAAATCCAACCTGATTGCGTAAATATACTCATGACTTTCTGGATCCACCAGTTTGAGGCCTGCGCCGGACCCTTCGTTGTTTGAAGCTCCATCAGTGAATAATCTCCAAACATTTTCTTCATTATTGGCTTGCGGAGGGTCTACCTCGCGCTGAGCCTCTTCAATTTTTCCTTCAGGGATTTCTGCGATGAAATCAGCTAAGACTTGTCCCTTTATTGCTGGACGGGGCTTATAGGCGATCGTGTGCTCTCCTAATTCCAGCGCCCATTTTGTCAGCCTTCCTGAGAGCGCGGGACGCCGCAAGACTTGCTGGATGTTGTAACCAGTCAAGACTTCAATAGGATGACCATTGAAATATCTGTGAAGCTTGCGTGACGCATGCGTTAGTGATAAAACTAACTTTTCCATGATGGAGTAGCGCGTCTCCGGATCTGTCAGCACCCGACTTACATAATAGATTGGTGTTTGGATTCCCTTGCGATCCACCAACAACACTGCGCCGATGGCGCGCTCTCCTGCTGACAGGTACAACGTTAGAGTTTCGCCAGGTAGTGGAGCTGTGAGCAGGCAGATTTATCAGACATTCTTTTATCTCATTGAAAGCTTGCTCGGCCTCAGGCGTCCACTTGAATTGGCTTTTCTTTAAGCAATTTCTCAATGTGTTAACGAATGGGGTAGATTTGCTTGCATGGTTCGCTAGGAACCTGTTAATTGATACCAATCTACCATTCAAATTTTGAACTTCCTTCATGGTGGATGGTGAGGGCATGTCAAGGATAGCCTCCACCTTCTCTGGGTTCACCTTGAAACCATCCTTGGTGACCATTACACCTAGAAATTTCCTTTCTTCTACGCCGAATGTGCATTTGCTCGGGTTGAGCTTCATGTTTACTTCCTTTAGGCGCCAAAGGGTTTCTTCGATGTCTTTGAGCATTTGTTTTTCCTCCCTGCTTTTAATCACCAAATCATCCACGTAGACTTCTAAGTTTCTTCCAATTTGCTCGTTAAAAACCGCATCCATGAGTCTTTGGTAAGTGGCTCCTGTATTCTTCAAACCAAAGGGCATTTTTGTGTAACAGAAAACACCCTTGTCAGTTCTGAAGGCAGTCTTGTCCTCATCTTGTGGTGCCATTTGAATTTGGTGATAGCCCTTATAGGCGTCCAGGAAACATTTGAGCTTAAATGGCGCCACAGAGTCCACCTTCGCGTCAATGTTTGGGAGGGGGTAACAATCTTTTGGACATGCTTTGTTGAGGTCCTTGAAATCAATGCACATCCTCCATGACCCGTTGCTCTTCTTTACCATCACAGGATTGGCTACCCATGTTTGGTATCGTATTGGGCGGATGATATTTGCGCGCAGTAGATCTTCTACTTGCTCATTCATGGCCTTTGCCTTCTCATCCCCCATGACTCTCTTCTTTTGAGCAATTGGCTCTACAGACTTGAACGTGTTGAGAGAATGTTGCGCCAGGTGTCGCGGAACCCCAGTCATATCAGAATGTTGCCACGCGAAGACCGACATATACGTTGTGAGCAATCTTTTCATTCTCAACCTTGTGTCGTCTGATATCGTAGCTCCAATTGTGATTGTTTGCTCTGGGAATTTTGGGTTGAGAATCCATTCCTCTGGCGCGTTGTTTGCCATTGGAAGTTTCATTCTCCCTTCCCGCGGTATACTTGTCACTGCGCACAAATGATCTCGGTATACAAATGTTACACCTGTTGGTGTTGGGAATCCCAACGCGCCGTGCGCTGGTGACGGTATGGCGTTGAATTGGGCAATCGTTCCTCTACCCAAGATCATATTATGGCATGAAGTGGTGGGCAAGACCAAGAAGTTGACAATTTCAGCTCGCTTGTGTTTCTCATCCCCCATAGTTAGTTCAAATTGTATCTGACCTAGGGGGTGAATAATTTCATTTGAGACACCCGAGATTGGTGCATTCACAATTTCGAGCCTTGCTTGGTCTGCTGGATCCAACTTCCTGAAACATTGCTCATACATGATGTCTGATTCACTGCCGGTGTCCACCAGGACTTTTGACACCTCATAATGAGCAATGTGTGTAGTGATGACTAGAGGACTGCTGATAGACGGGCCTCCTCTGATTCTTGGGAAGATTACTTGTTGCTCGCGCCAATCTCCTTGGACTTGCGCGCTTCTCTTTCTCGATCTTTGCCCTTGCCTTCCTCCCTCGGCTACACAGATTCTTTTGAATTTTTTACTGGCTGAGGCTCCATCTGGTTGTTCATTCTCTGGTCTTGGGTTTTTCACCAGGTGAGCCAACTTGCCTGATTTCACATCTCTTTCAATCGCATCCTTCAAATGGTGGCATGCATCGGTGTTGTGCCCTGTGGACTTGTGAAACTCACAATACTTGCCACTGTTTGGTGGTCCCTTATGGAGTAATGGCTTGGGGCTTTTAAACTGGACATTCTCTGTGCTTAACACTTGTGAAGGCGTTTTAGTGAGGGGAGTCCATATTCTTGGTAGAGGTTTGTTAGGCTCTCTGCCGCCTTCCCTCTTGTCACCCTCTCCGCGATTACGAATGTCTTTTTGGGGCTGGGGTGAACTTGGTTGCGCTTGCTTTTCTGCGGGAGAATAGCTGGTTTGTTGCAACCTGGACCATACGGAGTTTTGTTTGCCCCTCCTTTCATTGTTGCGTGGTGCTTCTGTTTGATGCCCTCTGTCTCTTGCTCTATCTTGGGCAATTTGTTTTTCATTTCGCGCGAAGACTCGCGATGCTTCCATAAGCTTAGCCCAAGTGGTTGGCATGCCATCTCTGCTCACGAGAGCTCTACGGAGTTGATCACTGCGCGCACCTTGTATAAAGGCCACGCGCAAGAGTTGCTCAGTGATACCTCCAATTGCAAGAGATTCCTGATTGAAACGGGTTATGTAGTCTTCAATGGTTTCATCATTCCTGCGCACGCAGTGCATGATGTCATCAGGGTCGCGCGTGTGTCTGCGCTGCTGTACAAAGTGAGCCTGGAACTTCTCCAATAGCTCTTCGAACCCATCGATTTGTCCAGTCGGCAAGCTTTCGAACTAGACACGCGCTGCGCCCGTGAGGCAGCGAGCAAACATGTGACACCATGTTGGCATCGTCCAGCTTTCTAGGTTTCCAGTGTTGTAAAAACCTTGTAAGAAATCGTCTGGATCTGTTGTGCCATCGTACTTGCCCAAACCACTTGGCATCTTGGTTTTGTGTTGAATGGGGGCCTTCGCGATGCGCTCAGTGAATTTTGAATGCTTCACCAAGATGGCTGGCCTATATGGTGTGGTTACGTCCACTTGCCCTCTCGCTGGTGGGTTGTACGGTGTGTATAGATCCATATCGGCTTTGGCTCCAGGCGCTATGTTCATGTGCGCGCGGAGCTGTGAGCCTCCTGCATGAGTATCTCGCGTCTTCCTCATGCTGTGCACTTCTTCATCACTAAAATCAGCGTGTTCGGTGTGAACAGAGTGACCATCTTCCGGCGCGCGCGCCCTTTTTGTTGTTCCCTGAATGGTTTGCTTATCAAATGCGAGCCTTTGTGTTAAGTCGGCTAACTTTTTGTGTTTGACCAGCTCATTGTATTTGTCCATTAAACGCCGTTGTTCGTTTATGAGCCATTCTTTAGGGTCATTGGTTTCAACTTCTGGACCCATTGGTCCTTTTTGTTTTGCACCCATCAGATTTTGGAACGTGAGATCGTCTGGAGGAGTTTCAGTCTGGCTATGAGGAGTTGTGATGAAGGGATGGTTACTGGTGGTGCGCGCAGAATCACGCGGCGCCCTCAGAAACTGTTGTCCCTCATTAACATCCTCAAGCTCATTATCCTCCAGAACTTGATCGCTGTTTCGAACACCGGAAACCATGGTGAAGATTTTTAGAGAGAACTGATGAGATAGTGGTTTTGTTGCCGTTGTAACAGGTGATGGCGCCAATGAAGAAATGTGGATCGGCTCACTGGTAGACGATCAACTTTCCTCGGGTATGAGTATGCTATATCACCGATGGTTCTCCGGAGTATGAATTCTTCCACCTACAAAACGAGCAGCACCGTGAACTTACCCCTACAAAACGGGTGCATATCTCTTCAATGTCCAACATTAACAGCCCATAAAAATATATTACAAAAGCATTATTGTATGTGATATTGACTTGCAAATATATATGTGGATGTTTATATGTACCATGGTCCATGAAAAAGCATAGTAAATCCTCATTCGCATAATCTTTCTAATAGTTCACAACACTCCCATCTTCAGTTTATCCAGTTCATTATAGTCATCTTTCATTAATTATATCTACACACAAATTTTATTATTTACCATAAACACACACAACAACAACAAACATGAAATACAACATAAGTAATTCGAACATGTTGATTGCATAAAGTATCAAACAATGGCCAAAACTTACTATACAAATCCTACCTCAACAAATTGACTAAATATCAATCACAAATTGTAAGAAGTAAAATTAAACAATGATTAGATAGGAATAAATGTTTAATTGAAAGATCCATTAAAACTATACATAATATTATTACCTTAATCGTGTCACAACATATCGAGTTGAGCGATTGAAGTATACTAATAACAGTAGATCTGAAGGAGATTGCAAGAGAATAAAAAGGAATTAGACCATACGCTACAAAAATTAAACTTGCGAGAATAATGTTATTTAAAGGCAATTTCAATAACGCATTCTACATGCTTAATTGGGGTTCTCTTGACTCAAATATGATTTAGATGGGCTTTCTCCTTAGTTGGATCAAAGGGTGTTTAAAATCAACATGAACTTCAATCATAATAAACGAAACTGGCGTTGTTGCCGCGTTTTGGACGAGAACGCCGCCCCCCCCCCCCAACGTTTTTGGTCGACGTTTTTAAACAGCGTTTTCTACAAAACGCTTAAAATGCACACATATTCACACAACTTTGACCGTTATAGGGTTGAGATGACGGTGGATTGGAGGTAGGGTTTTGAGAGTTAAGGGGGTGAGTGAGGTTGTTTTGAGGTATGGTGAAATGGTTGAGAATGATATTATGGTGTTTGTGAAGGCCATGAGTTTATGTTTATGTTATTGTTATGGTAATGGTGGTGGGTGAGTTACATGGTTGAGAAGGAGGTAATGAGTAAGGTTATTATTTATGTTATTTTAATTTAATGTATTTTTTTAATGTAGTTTTTATTTATGAGTTTGATGTATTTATTTTATTTTAATGTAGTTTTTATAATTTTATGTTTAAATATGTAATGAATTATTATTTAAAAAAACAAAAAAATGTAAAAGTGACTAGGCGCCACGTGGCGCATAATGCCCAGGGGTGGGGCATTATGACTGCACCATCTTTTTGTAAAAAACCATAACTCTGACTGGACGCCATAATGCCTAGGGGTGAAACATTACGACTACACATGGTCTTAGCATGTAATTTATTCAAAATCTAGTAAGGTGTAAGATAATGTGACTCCGTCAACTTGTTTTTTTAATCGTTATGGAAGCCCTAACCGTGTTCCATTTTGTACTCTCACTTATATTATAGAAACCCTAAAATCCAAATCCGAATTCGTATCCAAATTATCCGAAAAGTTAATTATTTTAGTTATTATTAATTAATTAACTAGACGGGTGCCCGCACGATGCAGCGGTGTTTGAATCTGTTAATTACGTACAAATATAAGTGTTTATGGTTCGGTTAAAACCTTGAAATCATTTAAATCGGTCATTGGTTTGACTTCTTTTTTCTTTTTCTTTTTTTACTTTCGGTTTGTTGGTCGGTTTCAAAAATTTCAAAACGTAATGAACGGTTGGTTCACGGTTTATATCGGCAACCGGCCATATGAAACCAGAAAAAGACTGCAAATTAACCTAATTGCAATATGATTCCTTTTGTAATCTTTGTTGTTATTATTTCGCGTCCTAGATCTTCCATTAATATTTACCATTTATGTGACTAAAATTATCATTTTTTATTAATGATCATCTCAAGTATCATATTATGTTGGTTTTTAGTTAAATGTTATTAAATTATCAATTTTTATTTATGATCATCTCAAGTATCATATTATGTTGGTTTTTAGTTAAAATTGATGGTACATTTAAATTATTAATTATTTTAAACTAAATTTATTATTGAAGTTTAAACTGTGAAACCAAACTGGAACCAGGTCATTAGTATCAATTCGCTTTCAACTTTCTATGGTTGAGTTTGGTTTTGGACGAAAAAAAATCAGTATTAACGTTGGACTCACAAGTTTAACTTAAAAATCATCAAAACCGACAGTGAACACCCTATGTAACATATTAATTTATTAAAAATGAAAAAAAATTACAACAATATTATATCCAAATTAAAGAGAATAAAATGCTCGTTTTTATGGTGCAATTTGTTTATAAAAATATTAACGTATGAAAAGTCTATAGTCGTTTAAAAATCATGGGTGAGAAGTTAGTTTACAAGTTAAATTAAAAACATAATATGGTTAAAGATGAGGGACCAAACTTGTATGTTTAAAGGATTGTGTTTAAAAGACATGTTTACCCTTACTAACACATGTACCTCATGCTTTAAGTGTTGTAAATTACTTAAAAATGGGTGTCTTAATTTGCCCGTGTTTGGTGTATTATATATAGTATAGATTATATTCAAAGATAAAAACATTTAAAAACCTTTGACCTTGGACATTGCCCGCCTTCGTTTATTCACTCTGATCTGGCCGGTGGTACTATCTTCGACTTCGTTTATTCACTCAAGTTTAAGTATCCGATTTCTTTATTTTGATAGAGCAGTAGTTATCTGTGAATTGTAATGCCAACACATGAAACTGTTTGATGAAATGCCTCCTGAGCCTGATATAATTATTATTTTCATCTACCACAATTTTATTATTAGGTGTTATAAAACTCGTTAGGCGCTAGTTGGGTACATTAATTAATAGGATTGGAATTTCATATCTAGTTTTTCAACCTTGTACATTAATTTTAAAATATTTGTATATAATCTTTTATAATTATTAATCGAATTGGATTAATAACTATGAGTTCTCAAATACATTAGTTGAAATTGCATCAGCCGATTAGTGAGAAGATATTTATCTGGTACTTAAGATATCGTGATCTGAAAATTTGGTTTAGTTTAAACAGATGCAGAAAACACGTTTATTAAATTATTAAGCTGACTTCTTTACACGTTAGGTATTTACCTGTTAGCAGAATGAGCGAAAGTCACACGTACTAATGTGTAATGTCACTGATACGTACCTTGTCCCTTAGAATCTATTCCCGCCTAAACCCATGTTACCAAACAAGCGGGAACAGTTTAAGCAGAAATTAGTGGGGCAGTTATGTTCTAGAACTGTCAATTAGGTTTAGTATTAATAGGGTTATCTTTGTTTTATTAGTTATGGATGTTTATGTTTATCAGAATTAGGGTTCTTTAACCTTGTAATTGGAGATCAAGCCTATCTCGAATGTGGCTATTATCTTAATTTCAGTACTTTAGTTTTCGGTTTCTATCAGTCACTTTTGTGGAGTTGGAGATGTTAAACTCTGGAAACTGTTTGATGAAATTTCTAATCTATTTTTTATTTACCATGTGATTGTTCTTAAATTTCTAGGTATTATTTAAGTAAATAAAACTTGTTTTGTTTGGAAAATGGAACTGTAAAATATTTTGTTTGTTGCTAGACTTTACAATAATCTCTAATGCTTATTAATGCTGATTTAGTTTTGACACTCTAATTATACTAATGGCTGCATTTGAGTTCAGCTAAGCTGTTTTGTGAGCAACTTTTATGCATTTCTGATGCCTAAACGCAAGGCGAGAAGGTTACTATACAGGCTGCATCGTCTCACTTGAATAATAATTCAAAGCCAGAAGATTATACATTCCCTGACCAAGAAGGTATCTTCTTTTGATATATATAATAATTTTTATTATAATCTAGTTTTGGGTTATTACGTAGCAGCCTCTCTATCCCTATGGGGTAGAGGTAAGGCTGCCTACATCTTACCCTCCTCAGACCCTACCATAGCTTTGCTATTGGTGGGATATACTGAGTACGATGATGATGATGATGATGATATATATAATAATTTTTATTATAATCTAGTTTTGGGTTATTACGTAAATGTAGAAAGAATTAATTGGTTGTTAGTTAACTCGTTACCAGTTGAGCGCCAGAGTGTTGCACTCAGGACGATTCGCGATGTGGAAATTGAAAGGTTACAATCTGATATACGCTTGCTAAAATTCAGTATAAGCAAGGAAAAAAGACATACCCTGTTACTTAAATTCTTTGAGGAAAATATTCCAAACCTAACGCTTTCAAGAACCGATATAAGTCAACCAGTTGAAGTTAAATGGAAAGATAAGGGTGACAACGACATATCTATGACCGGAGGAGACATGATACCTTATTATCTACAACACATGGCCTTGGCAAATCCTGCAAATTTATCTCTTGGTGCCTTTGACTTTTCAAGTCAAACCGGTAAATTCGTATTCAAATAACGATTTGAGTTTTTATCTGATTCATAATGGTTTTACTTGTATGTGGTTTGTTGGCAGGAAGAACGAGCTTCATTGACGCTGATAATCTTCAGATGAAGGATTTTGTATGTATTTATTCACTTTAATATGTGTTTCTGTATTTACCGTCGTTTTTCTAATACAAAGAATTTATTGGGTGTTTTTTTTCGGTTCATGCTTTAGGTTCTAGGGGAGCCATCGGATACTAGCATTCTTGGCATTGATGATTCTATGCATACTCCTGGGGTATATGTTTAATACTTCAGTTTTCATTAAATAATGAGAGTTACTATTATTCAGAATAATTTTTATTTTGATTATTAGTCATTTAATATCAGGAGTTGTTATAATTGCGGGTAAGTCGCGGGAGGATGTCGTTTGGTATGACGCCTAAAACTTTAAGGCTTCCAAAACAGGGTGAGATGCTTCTGTCTGTTCACGGTTCACCCCTTGGTGCTTACAAGGAAAACAACATGGATGCAATACACGGTAAACTTGATTAATTGGTTTGTGTTTTGAAGTCAACTTATAAGTTAATGTAAAGATTATTTATCATCATTTGATAATCTCATCTGCAGAGACAGAGGAAGAATGAGCTGTTTCTTGCAGATTATTTCTTATAGCGTGAGTCATTGTATCTAAAGTGCATGTTGAGTTTTGTTTTGTCGTGATTGAGCTTTCTGCTTCATGTTACCAATTTATCATGTAATTTGCTTGCTCTTTTTTTATTTAATCTTGCCATATAATGAAAAATGGTTTGATTCATGTACTTGTGAACAGTCCATTTCAGTGTGTTTGTTTTTGTATAATGGGTCAAATGGATAAACTCAAAGGAAATAAACCTGAAATGAAATATCAAACTGGATGTATAGAGGTAGGGTACCAAAAACTCTTAAGTACTACCCGCGGGTCAACTAAGAGCTCCTCACAAGTTACCCGCGGGACATACAGATCATCCGCTTAACCGTCTAAGGAAGAAACACCCACATGACGCATGCGGAAGCGTCCTGGCACCCTCAAAAGTCATCCGCGGGACGGTGTACCTGTCCGCACAAAGTAACCGGAAGGCAGTGCCTCAGGACAGCTGTCATTAACTAATTACTTTCTAGAAGATATACCAAGATGCTTTCTTGGGCAATACGTGATCTCTCGGCCAATTAATAAAGGACACCTGGCAAGGCCGTTATAACCGTGCACATGGCTAGGTTATTTGTCATCCTATCTCATAAGGACGTGTGGTTAGGGTGTTATACATGCACATGTAACGTATAGCTGAAACTATCATATGAGGACACGTGTCCAGGTGGTTACAAGACCATCTTCTAAAAAGGACAGCTGGCCCAATCATCTTCCTACATCCTTCGGCTATAAATACTCTCTTAACCTTCATGAGGTATTCATTCACTCTCACTGTACTCTCGCTTTATACTTAAGTACTTATCTTCGTCAAGATTGTACTTATTCTCACGCCGAAGGGTGGTTACGGGAAGACCCTCCCTCTTGTCCTTCCCGTAACGAGCTCATGGTGTCTATTTTGCAGGTTCCGGTCACTGGACTTCGGGGAATTAGGCTTGTATCGTACTGTTGGTTATCCGTATCCTACCCTGTGAACTCATTGGATCTAAGACCCGTCTATGGGAGTAGATCCGTGTTTCTTCAAGATGAATGCAAATTGTTATGACACTATTATTTATTTTGATGCTTAACCTTAACTGTCTTGCACAATACGCTTTGTGGTTTAAACGTCCGTTACTGACGTTCAGGAAGACCTGCAATCGGTGTGGCTATAACCATCTCTGTAGCAATTGGTGCACACACTATTGCTGGTGTATATACTGTTGCTATCCCAATCGGGAAAGAATACGATACCCCTACCGATGATGAATCACAACTTAACAAGACAGTGTTGATAAAAGCGGCCAAAGAACATTCTCAATTCTCATTCATCCCACGAGACAAACAAGCAAACGAAATTACTCCAAAATGGAGTGGGGGTATTTTCTACTTTTGGGAAAACATCTCGTTAGCATACCTCTCGTTATTTTGTAGCTTTTGTGTTTTCGGGTGCAATATGTAGCGGCTCGGTTTTGAAAACATGTACGTGCACATAGGAACGCTTCTTTTATTCTGTTTGGCGCCTTTTTGGATATTTAATCTAAAACCGAGACAATAACCAACTTTTATGTTACAGATTTTCATAGCAGGTCGATTTTGGTATGATTGATAACAAATATATTTATAAGAAATAAAATTGAGATTAGCCAAAAATGTAACTTTTAATGGGACTAAGAAACCAATTCTTCAAAGTTAAATCCAGTTACATTTGGCAGATGAATACATAACATCAAACAACTTAACATAACACCAAATCAAGCTCTCCTTGTTAACTGATCTTTTGAAGTGCTCTCAAATATTTTTTCAGCATTGCCCACCTCAAAACCGTCTCTTCTATGAGCCTCCTCAACCTACACAACACAATACGAATTCTCTTAGCATGCAGAAAGACAGACAGACATACAGACAGAAAGAGCGTATCCGACCCGACCCTACCTTATCTTGGGACAAGTCCTTGTACTGTGGCAACACAAGGCGATGAGCAAACTCTATGTACGAACACGGGACTTGTTCCTTGAACCCATCTGAAAATTCAAACGGTACAGAGTCTGCAACCGTTGAACTTTGAAGCAGCAGACCATCTGGACTCACTGTCACAGTCACATCCAATTGTTTTAGAATTCATTGTTTTACTATTTTACAAAAGATAACGAAAACTGAAAACTAAACAAACCTTTGAGAACACCCCCTTCAGAGTTCAACTTAAAGCCCTTGTCCTCAATGAAGCGATTAAGGTTGTTGATGTCGTTCAAGGGGGGTTTAAGCCTATGAGTGGATACGGTTACATGATTCAACATGTATCCATTCACCAGAGTCCATGCAGCATACTCGCTTTCTCTACATGGATTGGAACAATTTAATTAAGAACAATATAAAATATATATAGGATGAGTATCATTATAAAACTCTTAAATTATTTATATATACATATAGCAAACAACCCAACCTGGCTAACTGCTGGAATTCCAAATGTGACGGCTTCGGCCATGTCAAACAACCTAGAGCACTTGAAAGGGCACTGTGTTTATGTCCAGCACCCGATAGCCCCGTGTATTTTCTTATTATTTCCTATCAACACAATGATCAAGTCACCATAATCAAAATAAATTCCATGGTTGTAAAAATCGCCCCTACTAGTTGTCTATCAATCGTTATTTGGTCAAAATCGGTTACAATTTTAAAAAATTTTAAATGAACCACACGTTCAGCGAACAGTTTGTGAACTGTTCGGTGGGTAGTTCATTTACGTTCATTCGTTTAATAAATGAACGAACACAAACACAGAATTTTGTTCGGTTAGTTAAATGAACGAACATGAATGAACATGAACAAAGGTTGCGTTCGTTCATTTGTGTTCGTGAACGTTCAGTAAAGTGTTCATTTATGTTCGTTTACGTTTGTTTGTTTGTGTTCGTTAGTTAAAGGTTTGTTTTATGTTTTTATAATATTTAATTTGTAATAACCAGCCTAACATTTATATTTTATAATTTTATTGTTTATGTTTAGTTTGTTTCGTTAATGGTCTGTTTTATAAAGTCTTAACTAACAACAAATTTAACTTGTGCTTAGTTGACATCATCAGAATAAAACCACTGATTAGGGGGATGATTATGTTTATGATTATTCTAATCTCAAGTGCTTAACTAGTTAACTTTACATCTAATTAAGGTGATTATATCTAATGTTTTGGACTAAGGATGTTGTTTTTTTTCTTAAACAATACATGTTCTTTTGCGTTCGTGAACAAATTAAATTTCTTAACGAACGAACACGAACAGGATTTTCCATTCGGTTAGCGTTCGTGAACAAGTTTAATGCTAAACAAACAAATATGAACAAGGCTTCATTCGGTTCATTTACAGCCCTAGAAAATTTTACATAAAACTTGGTATATATGTATATTTAATAATTTACATATAAATTCTTATCCCACCACCTGATTAGCGCCTAGCGACTAGCGTTCTACAACTCTGATAAACTCATTATTAACCAATTCAACAACACACACAAACCGGAGCTTCTGGACTCAGTTGATCTACAAGGAGCTCTGAGATGAAGACTCTAGGCAGCGATCCATCCACACCATTGCCACTTGATCCACCATGATCAGGAGGAGAAGACCAGAGTGCTTTTAGCTTCTTTTTCGGAAACCTTAACTCTTCCCGTTCAGTGTACCCGAAATCTAGGAACAGCTTTGACATAGACTCAATCCCATGACCATTCACCTGTGTATATTATTAATGAAACACAAGTTATATATAACATGTCACACTAAGCATATTTCAATATAAAATATATACGTACAGCGAATGTACGATATGCAAGATGATCATAGTATATTTGGTTAGCATCCGTGGACTGGACAAGCTCCAAGATTGCACTAGCGGTTGGGTTTCGATTTAGATATACTTGTTCCATACTTGAAAGCACGCTCCTAAAGAACGAGTCACCCTCCTCCTGTCATCATATTTCAATACCGATATATTGTGTCAAAAAAATTCCAAATACTAAACACAAATTGTATGTGATGAGATATAATTAGGCCTGTAAATGATCTGAACGAACACGAAAAAGGGCATGTTCGCGTTCGTTCATATAACTTTAAATGAGCACGAACGCTTATTCGAACAAATATTTGTGTTCATGTTCGTTTATTTATAAATGAACATGTTTGTGTTCGTTTGTTTAAAATCTTCACGAACACTTCACGAACATAAATAAGCATAACTAAGCAAAGATAATTAGATAAACGAACATATATGAACAAATGTAAATGAACACAAACAAACATAGATGAGCACACTTAAATAAACACAAACGAACAAATATAAAACCATTCAGTAGATCAATGATCCAGACATAAATTTAATTATTGTTTATTAATAGGAACATAAACGAACTTAAATAAATGGACACAAAACAAACGTTCACGAGTATAAATGAACGAACGAAACAAGTTATATGTCCATTTATTAAATAAACAAACATAAACAAAACGGTTCATGAACTGTTCACTAAACATTCAGTTTGTTTACAAGCCTAGATATAATTATACTATACCTGCATGGATGATGCATGTTGAGATCCACGAGAAGCCGGAACAATGGAAAGTTTGGAATGATTGTATGTTGATGGCATTGGGAGAGACATGAAGCTTGTGGATGACCGATTATTATTATTTGTTGATCGAAAAGAAGCTGAAGAGAAGAGTGGGGATGTTGAGACTGATGATATCTTCATCATCTTGTATATGCAACCTTTGCTATTATTGTTTGGGAATTAAAGCCAATATATATATATATTGATAATCAGAGATGTTAAATGATGGAGATTTTTATTGAATTACTTGTAATTAAGTAATTACTACAATAGAAGATAAAGCAATTCTCTAAAATAGGAAAAATAATAATAATAACAAACGGCTAATTAATATTAATAATTAGCACTAGACTAGGACTTGAACTAACAACCAACCTGGAATGAGTCTTATTATTTCATAGTTTTTTAGTCTTTTTAGTTGACACTTTACACTAGTGTGGTAAAAATCGGTTGGTTGAACCGGTAATACCGGGTTTCGCATATCAATCAGGTATATTCGGACGGTTTGCTAGAATATTGAACCGGCAAACCGTTTCAAGCCCATGAGATTTTTGATATTTTTTGAGCCATATTTTTTTAAAAGTTACATTTAACATAACGACTAACATTCAAACGAGTAAACTTTTGGATTATTTTTGGAAATTCGAGTGATTTTGTATTGTTTTATTTTTATTATAGATTAAGTGGTTGTTTGGTTCATTCAGATCTGAATGAGTCAGATCTGAATGAGCCTCTGTCCCATTCAGCAGCAACAACAAGTCTGAATGATTCAGACCTAATTTTAACCATTCAGATATTTTTTTATTTGGAACCAAACAGTCTGAAGTCTGAATGAATCGGATGTTTACATCTGAATGATTCCATTCAGATGTAAATAAACAGCTCCTTAGTTTTGGATTATATTCTATTATTGAATCATATACTTTTGAGTTGAAGTTGCATTTATATCAAATTACAAGATAAACTTATTCAACTCAATTGTATCATATTCAGCCCAATTCGACATGAGTTAAAAACTGGTTTTTAAAACATTGGATAACATTTGAAGGGGATATAGATGCCACGCATGCATGCATGTCCTTAAACAGTCAATCATTGTTACGTTTTAAATCGGTCTTCTTAATCTTAATTCTCAAATATCCAAACTTATCTTCGTGTCACATGAAACTTAATTACACGCATCTTTCACATCACACTTTTGCTTTCTTTCTTAGTATTATTCACAAATACGGGAAAAAAAAATCCAAAAGTACAACAAGGTCCCCCAGAAACAAGATACAGGGACAAAACTTAAATAAAAAAATAACAAACAAACAAACAAGGGATGTTAAAACTTTTCCAGCCATGCCACTCCAGTGAAGCGATTCCGAGTCCACAAGAAACCGAGGAGCTTGATTCCGAGAGCCAGTGAATTTGGTCGAACATTAGATTATTTCTCGTCTTCCACAAACTCTTAACAAAATTATTGTTGAAAGTAGTTAAAAGAAAAGGTTGAAGGGGTTAAGTGAAAGAGTTAAATTAGTTAGTAAAAAAATTAATAATTTGAATATGATTCATAGTATGTTTAGAAAGATAGTTACTGAAAATAGATGCTTAGGGATATGTAATAAGTGCATGAAGAATTAGTTGAGTCAAATTCTGTGTTTGTGTTTTTGGGCCTGAATTCCAACAACTATCGCGTGGAACCGGGTAGTGGCCATCAGATTTTATAAGTCATGAATCGGGTACCCATTGGACAAGGCCATGAATCGGTACCGGATTTTATGCTCATCCCATACCCTTCAAGTACATCATCAAAACATTAAGTGATTTTCTAATTTTCAAAACACAAATCGTCACCATTTATTTACTTAAAATAGTCTATTATTAATCGTTAATTCCTTGTTTTTATTTTTTCTATTTATTTCCTAAATGACACATGTAAGCTTTATTGATAGTATCGTTAACGTGTACAGGTTTTTACAGAGGTATAAAAAATCAAGTTATGAATCAATCGGTTTTGAACCTAGTCTGGTGGAACCCAGCTTTGAACTTGAATTGAACCCGATTTTGAACTTGGTAGGGTTGAAATTGCTTTGTAACTCTATTCTACTTGAAACTGGTAACAACCAAACCTGTTAAGACCCGGTTTAAACCAATCCAATCATTTTCCTCTCAGAAGCTAGGTTCATTCCACCAAAATCCGTGTTTGACTTTCATTGACCCAACCCCATCATGGCTTCAACATGAACCATGTTAGGCCATAAACCCAATTTGTACACTACTGCCCTAGTTTTATGGTTTGATCTTAGAGTTTGTAGAGGGTGAAAAGATTCGAGGTGTCAAGCTAATTGTAAACTATCGAAGATCAAGTACCTAAAATCTTGAATCAAGCAAAACGTAAACGAGCTTAGATCAAATCTTGAGCTTAAAAAAAACTCATTGTATATATTTTAAATAGAGGATCTTTCTCTCCTCAGTAACCTACTATTCCATTTATTGTTGCTTACTTTATAATTTTCTTGAATCATAGATATACGTGTGCTTTATGTTGACCTCTCAATTCCATCGCATCTACTTCCCAGCTTTATTAATTTCTTCTACTTTCATTTTAACTTTTGTTGGATCACCATAACTCATCATCTTCATACAACTTGCCTTTTAATTCTACCTGGTAAGTGGTTACATGATTCATGTTTTAATTTTAATAGTTGTGATGTTAATCATCTATGATCTATTTGCTTAATCAAACTTAATTTCGGCCGGGGTATCTTTGGTCGTGTAGTTTAGTTTGCTATTTTTTTGGTTTATTAACAATGTTTAATTGATGCCCATCTCAGTCATCATCGCCATCATATGCGGTTAACAGATTATGGAAATACCTTTTAATAACTTAATTTGATGAATACCCAATGTGTTAATTAGACCCAACAATTTATGATTGATAATACTTGACATTTTAGACTTTTCAAAGGTTTCTTGCTTAGAGTTTGTTACTCATAACTCATAAAAACTAATTACAAAAGGCTAAGGTTTGGACTAGACGTGCACAAAAAAAAACGGTTCCGGAACCGAACCGGTGTATCTGACCCGGAACCGGTTCCAGGTTGTACCCGGTTGACCTAATACCCGGTTTGGGTATTTTTATACTCGAAATCCGTACCCGGTTCCACATATTATATTCTCAATCAGTTCCTACCCGGTTCCAAATTGTACCCGGTTTCGGTTCCTACCCGGAATAACCGGTTCCGGCGAGTTTTTTTTAAATAAGTCAGCTGCAGGTCAAACTAGCCGTTGGAACCGGTTCCAACGGTAATATAGCCGTTGGAACCAGTTTTTGAAATAACTATAGCCGTTGTAACCGGTTCCAACGGTAATATAGCCGTTGGAACCGGTTTTTGAGAAAATTATAGCCGTTGTAACCGGTTCCAACGGTTACATAGCCGTTGGAACCAGTTTTTGATGCCCGAAACCTCTATATAAATTGTTTTCCACCCCTTGTTTCACCACCAAACTCAAAAACAAACTAAAATACTTCTCGTTTAGCAAACCCGACCATCCGACTCAATAATATTATGGCACCCACAAAAAAACTAACAACAAGGCTAAGAAGAGCGTTTTTATTGAACCGGTTCGTGCTATAGATGACCCACAAGTTCTTGCGGTCGTCGACCATAACCGCAACCAAGACGTATGGAAGAATTGGGATTTGGCTGCCAATATCGAAGGTGATTAAAAGGCTCGTTGCAAACTATGTGGAACATAATTAAAGCACGATTCCAACTCGACTTTGAGAAAGCACATCGAGAAGCCATATTGCAAGGCCTTGAAAGGCATTGGCGCAACCGACCAAGTTGACTTGGGTAAAGATGGTACACTATTTCGTTACAACACGAATCAAGTTCAAGATAGAATGGCAAAGTTCGTTATTCAACGAGGTTTACCGTTTAACCACTTTGACGACTCGGATTTGACGTCGTTGATTCGAGAAACTCTACAACCACGATACACACATGTAAGTCGTACTACCTTAAGACGTCATTGTATCAAGTTGTGGGAGTGTTCTAAAAAAGAGTTAATCGAGTTTTTTCATTCTTTACAAGCGATGGTTAGTTTAACTACCGGTGTTTGGTCGGCACCACACGGGTTACCCGAATCATACATATGTGTCACCGCTCATTGGGTTGATCCGGTGACATGGCAATTGATGAAACGCACCATCGCTTTTGAAAACTTCCCGTTCCCACATACCGCCGAAAAATTGTTTGAATTGGTTGATGAAGTTATAACGACTTACAACTTGAAAAATAAAATATTTTCGATTTCGTTTGACAACGCATCAAACAATACTAAGGCGGCAGAAAAATTTATCATTAAATATTCACCACCTTGTTACGGGGATTTTTTTCATGTTCGATGTGTTGCACATATCATCAACTTGGTTGTTCAAAAAGGTCTCGACAATGAAAACATTTGTGAAGATTTAAAATTCTTTAGACTTATGTTACAAGATGTTTTCAAAAGTGGTAAAAGACGACATATTGAATATAAGAACTATTGCAAGTTGGTTGAAAGAAAGTATTTGGGGCCGAATTGGGACGTTCCAACCCGTTGGAACTCAACTTGTCATATGCTCAAGTGTGCTTTTGCCCAACGCCAAACTCTACAAAGTTTTCGTAACAATATTGTTGATGTACGCGGAGCCGATATGGTTCCCGAAAGTGTTTGGGTCAATATCGGTTTTTTGTTGGAGTATCTTGACGTGTTCAAAACCTCAACAACAAAGTTATCGGGAGTCTATTATCCTACTAGTTGTTGGGTTTTGCAAGAATTGTACTACATGTCTTGTACTTTTAAAGAGTTTGAGGAGAAGAACAAACTCTTCAAGAATATTGTGGCGGTAATGAAGGAAAAGTTCTTAAAATATTTTGAAAACATACAGCCGGTCTTTACTTGTGCCGCCGCTTTAAACCCCTATTGGAATGTTCATGGGGTTGAGACAACGATCGAGGAAATATTCGACAACATGGGTATGCACGAGATCGACTCGAAGTTGTCGACGGAAGCGAAGGAAAAGTTTAACAAAAACCTTCAAGACCTTTATGAGCATTATTTTCAAATTTATGGTCCAAGCACGAGATCGTCTTCTGTGAAAAAAACAACGACTATTAGGCCGTGCAAGGACCGACTTATAAACTTGATGAATGTGGTTCGTGAATCGGCATCTAAGAGGCAAAGAGGAAACACACCAACTAGCGAACTTGGTCGATATATTGGAGCAAACTATGTTGAGGGCGCAATGGTCGACGAAATTCGCAATATTGATTTGTTGGCTTGGTGGAAAGGAAAACAAAACGAATTTCCTATTCTATCCGCCATGGCTCGTGATTTGCTTGCAGTACAAACCTCAACGGTTGCTTCCGAATCGGTTTTTTCTCTTAGTAGGAGGGTATTATCAATGCGAAGAACAAAATTAACTCCCGAGTCTCTAGAGGTTTGCATTTGCCTAAAGGACCATTTGGATGCGGTGGATCGTGTACAACACAAGGCAAACTTTGAAGACGAAATACCAATAGAGCGTCCTATTCATGATGAGGAGGCGGAGGACGGGCTTTCTTCCGATAATTCGGGTGGTGAAGAAGACGAGGGCATAGACGAAGAAGAGTTGTAATTTTTATTTGTTTTAGTAAAATCATTTGTAACACGATCAAAGTTCAACTAATATTTAGTTTTGATTTATTTAATAACTACTTTTGTTTTGTTTATTACTAGTAAATGTTTATTTCTTGTTAGTCATGATTAATTTTTTGTTACTTTTTTAATAACGACGAACATTTTATTTATTTAAACAATAAATATTACAAACATTATTAAAACATGACGATACTAGACATAACAACTTAAACTAAAAAACAACGTCCGTCGTTTTAATCCGGTGTTCTACAACGACTAAGCGTTGTTACCGCGGTTGATGCTTGAGTTGTAGAGCCGGACGACTCTCCAGCTTCCGCTTTCTTGGCATCCAAACTTTTTTTCTCACGACAATACTTATTCGTATGCTTGCGTAAGGTGGAGTTCGACCCCGCTTTCAAAAACTTCGAGCAGTACTTACACCGATCCATCTCTTGTGATTTATAGTGTGTTTTATAGTTTTGAAAGTGGTTTAACTAAGAACACACAACACCTTGCTATTTATAGTATGTTGGTAAGCTTTATATAGTAAAAAAAACCGGTTCCAAAGGTCAAAAACGGCTATATAGCCGTTGGAACCGGTTTCTAACGGCTATATTATTTAAATTTAAAAAAAAACGGTAAACCCGGTCCCAGTTCCTACCCTAACCGGTTCCACTAAGTTGACATTTCAGGCCATCGGGTCGGGTCCGGAACCGACCCGGTTACTGACTAGAACCGGTCTCATTTTCTACCTGGTGTGAAAAAAACCGGTTCCGGGTTTTAACAATACCCGATATTGTGCAGCTCTAGTTTGGACACTTATAATGTTTGTTGAATTTGCAGTCAACGGAAAGCATTTTGAAAGTTTGAACTATTATATAAAACCATTGAAACTTTAACTGCAGTTTGAACTCAAAATAAAACCCAATTTTTCTTCATCAAGAAGCCATTCATTGTATTGATGCATATAGAACTAATGTGCTACTGCAGGAGAGGTTGTAAAGTTAGATGCTAGATCATACACATATACACATAACAGGGGGCATGATTTCTATGTTAGGTTATTGTATTTTAACATGTTGGCTTCTATTCCTAAATTTTAATGTATACAGAAAACACATTGTCCTAAAGACGAAACAAAACTGTAAAACATTGAACTTATAAATGAGTACAAAACTGTAATGTTTGTTTGCATCTTATTAACCAAGCTCGGTATTAAAACTTTAACACCTAATCTCCTATGAAGAAACAATAATAACATAACATTGATTAAGCCAAGCCAAGGGCAAAATCGTAATTGTGATCACCACTTCAAAACTTTTTTGTCACCGCACCAAATGATCTTTAAACTTTAAAGTCTGCAACATCTAGATTGTCTAACATGAAAGAACATCCGCACGTGTAATACGCAAGGCTTTTTGTATCTCCTAAAAGGCGGATGATTGACTACAATAGGCAGTAAAAAATGCAGCTTCTTTTGTATGAATCAAGAAGTCTACATGGCTAAATATTAGCAAGTACTGCTGTATTAGCAACTACTGCTGTATATATTAACCAGCTCCTAACTCCTATGACTGCCAACTCATGTAATTTCTATATATAACTTCATATTAGATGACTAATATATTGTCTAATCCAAATTCAAATAATTAACAACCAAATTATATTCTCTAAGCAAGATCCAAATAACTAACAACTAAAATATCATCATCGGGTCAAAAGTTTAATACTAAAAAGGGGGCAATTACATATATACCCGTATATTACTCAACAAACATCGTCACTATCGTTCATTTAAAACTTTCTTACACATGACATAGAACGATAATGTTCAACACTACACCGCATATAATAAAACAGCGTTGGTCAGACCAAAGACACAGTGATACACAACAAGGTCATAAAAGAATCTTGTATAATGAAGTTAAGATATCGCGAGGTACTAATCAATCAATGGCAATGATAAGAAACCCGACAGATACATACATTAGTAGGACCGGATAAAGGGCCAGGGCTTTTCTTCTTGGGTTAACCGCCATGCTTATGAATGGATACGCAGCCCACGAGCTCCATGCCAATGTCACACAAACCACCCAAAATTTTAAAATCACATTGTCTTTCAACATGCAGATTAAGGCTCCGATGTCTAAGGGGAATAGACAATAGCCTAATAGGCTAAGGCTTTGGAAAAAGATTATATGGCCACCCTACAAACAACCACATCATAAGAAGCTTCGTTAATTATAGTCAAATGTATAATATAAGATTTTTTTGACGGGATTGCGTTAAAAATAATATTGCTAGAAACTTGAAATTATTAAAAACGGACATGGCTAAAATGTAGTAGAATATTTTGAAACTTTGAAGTCGGTTTTTAAGTTAATTTAAATTTAAGATCGGCTTTCAATTTTTAAAGTTAGTTTAAGCCAAATATTGTGACTTCAACGTTCTAGCGTTTGGATAAATGAATAGCATGATTATTATTTAACTACTTAACGGTAAATAATCAGTTTTTTACTGATTACAACAAAACTATAGTTACTCTAATTCCTATAAGTATATGTTATATTATATTCTTTCCAGCACGTGTTATTAAATATGCTATTACAAATAAATTAATTATTAAAAAATTATGAAAATTTAGAACAAAATTCTTAGTAAACATTTAATATAAAGTACTTAATAGGGAAAATGGACTTCCATAGTTAAAATTTTAATATTTTTAACAATAATAAGAAATCATTATTTTTGACATTTTACCTATTCATATATTAAATAATAAGGATTTTTTAAACATTTGATAATTTGACTATCACAACTTCAAAAGACATAGCAACATTTAAAGCAAAGTTGCAAGTGTTTATGCAGTTTGTGGTTCACTACTTATAATTGATTTTGTAATGAAGATACCATGTATATTATGTGTGTGCGTGTGTATACAGAGAGAGAGAATAGAGTACCAGCAGTAGCACATTCAATGTCAAGATGACAGCACCAGTTGCAAGTAGTGCAAAAGCAACAGCAAAAACTTCAGACTGAAAGAAAACAAATACACAAATTACAAACTGTTTTAAATCAAATTCAAAGCTTCATGTTTGTACTTTTGGACGTCATCGATATACTTTTCATACAAAATTTCATGAATCCATCATAGAAATTTTTTATGTCATCATCATAATCACAACATGCATGAATCCATCTGGTTTATTATCAGCCTTTCTAGATCAAGATCAGTTATTCAGTCACATACTAGCATCAAAAGCATTTCTCGCTTTTAAGAAACAAGAATCTATCTATTTATTATTCAATATGCTTTATATTTCTCTGTTTGAATATAATTTAACAAACCAAAAAGATTCATACTCCCCGGTCTGGTTGTTCTTATACCACTTTTTTGGACATAATCTACCATAGATGGGTACATACTTATACTAAAATATGTATAGTACCATATCAAGAGATGCTAGTGAATTCCCATATCAATAAGATTACATCAATGATTAATGAAATTAAATGTTGTAAAAATCAGGACTAGTCGGCGACTAGTAAGCGCTTAATCATTAATCGGCTGGTACTAATTAATTATTGGGTAATTGGGCAGAAAATCGATAGTCATACTAGTCGGTCCTAAATGGACCTAGTTAAACCTCAACTCCAGTCCTTATACCGGCAACTTGCCGCAGTACTGATTTTTACATATAAAAATGTGTTTATGTATATATAAAAAAATACATACGTGTACATATATATAAAATTAAAAATTACATATAAAAATTCCAATATGGTAATCTCGATTAATCACCGGTCCCCACCCCACCGCCCGACCAGCAAGTTCTACAACACTAATGAAATACAACATCTATCTTAATACATGTTGATAGCATTATCATCCACAGATTAACAAAATATGCAAACCAAAACTACCCGCAACAACAAACTACATTTAAAAACAACCCGACTGACGGTGTCGATTTCATCGATGGTTGAGTGGGACGGTGTCGCGTTCGTTGAATTGTGACATTTTGCGGTTGTGGTGGTGGGTTTAGACTAGAGCATGGTGGTGGAGAGTTTACGGAAAGAAAGACTCTAACACTCTTTTGACTTCAATAACCATTTTGTTATGTAATTAACTTTAAACAAAAAAACACATTTGAATTGAAATGTATCATCACGATGCGGGGGCGACGGGGAAGACTACAGTGTTATTTATGTCCGTTTGAGGTTTGGTCACTTTTACGAGTGTTATTCAAAACCTTCGGGTTTTGTATATGAAATATTGGGGTTTCACGTTTCTCATTAACTAGCAATTGACTCGCGCGTTGCGTGACAATTTCGGTCGCTAAAATCTGGGCGTTGAAATACGGGTGTTAAGATGACGAGGCGACGCAATTTCGGTCAGTATTGGTTACGTTCTTTACGGTATAAACAACATTTGTAAAACCCGAGTGTTAAAATCCCAAAAATAAAATATTTAAAACGTTGTTTATATAACCCGAGCGTCCCAAGCGTTGAGGTGATGAGAAGATGTGAGTTCGGTCGGTTTTGTTTACGTTTGTTACGGTACCGAAACGAAAAAAAAAGATATAAAAAGTTGAAGTGGACCAACAGGGTGGCGTCAGTAACTAAAACCCGAGCGTTGTCGTTCACGGTCGTTGAGGCGGCGAGTCTGTGCGAATTTGGTCGATTTTCAACGTTCGCTACGAACTAAAAGTAAAAAAAAAGAACAAATGACAAGGACCAATGTTGGTCCGTCACTTGGCCAATGAGAGGCTTGCGGCACCAACATTGGCTTTTACTATATATAGATAATTTCGTTCAAATCGGTAATTCTATCCCTTTTTTTAATGTTAAATAAGATGTAATTACTAAACTATTCTTTATATTAAAATAGAAACAACTGACTACTAATCTTTAAGCCCCTTTTATTTTTAGTCATCTTCAACAACTTAAAACCCTAGGATTGACAAATAGAAACAACTAATTACTAATTTTTAGTATTATGCGTCATATATTTCATGTTTTATACCTTTATTTTATGTATTTATATATCCAATTAATATATTTATATATTTATTTCGTGTATTTATGCATTTATTAATGTATTTTTATGAGGCTAATAACTAAACCAAACCGAACAGAAAATTGAAAGTTTAACCAATTAACCAAAACCCGATTAGACTATTTTTATGAGGCTAATAATTAAACCAAACCAAACCAAACCAAACCGTGCACATCCCACACAGAGTTATGAATGTAATATAAAATACCTAATAACCATTATTTTGTGTAATAACTTAAAAACATATCATGTTATAACTTGGCTTCTTTACAAACCGGGGTGAGATGATTTGTCAGGTTTACAACCGAGTCTATTTTGAGTAAGAAATGTTTAGAGCAAACTTTGATCTATATGGACAACTCTAACTCAGCATGATCATTACTATGAATCTCGGTGGGTTCTACCGATGTATTAATTTGTTGTAATATATTTTACAATATCATTATAGAAGTGCAAGTTTTGATAACATCTTAATTCCTACATAAAAACTTGATTAACGTTTTAAAATTAAAACAAAATACAATACCTCAAATGAAGTCTCCGTTTTTAAATTTCATCTATATGGTTATCCAATAAAATTTCTAGTTCCAAATTCTTTATATGCATCATGGACACTCATTATTCGCATTTTCAAAATTTAAAAATTGTATCTCAAGCATTTCGATTTAATACATCAAACATGTCGATTTGTACCTCAAGCATGATTTAAAATAAATTATCTATATAGAGTAAAGTTGATAGTTTGTGTCATAGACTTTCTTTTTACTTTAGGGCTTTGTTTAATTTAAATTAGTTTGGTTTAATAAACAACTTCTTTCTTTGGTTTGGTGGTTATTCTGTGTAGGTATTAGGGTGGGTTGGGAATAGTTGTATCGGTTGGTTGCTCAGTTTCGACTTCACCTTTTTTAATAGTATTTGTTTTTTTTATCTGACTCTGGCTTTGAAAGAAAGAAAGAAAGAAGAGATGTATGTTTGTTAAACAGAAGAGACACGTAGATCATCTAAGTTAATGGTGAATGAAAAGCTAACATCATTTCCATTGGAGTGAAAGTATGTCGTCTCTAGTTTAGTGCCGTTGTTAGCAGCATCTTCAGATCCTTGTGCGTTTTCAAGAGCAGTTGCGCTTGTAATTGGAGACTTATGGCATTTTTTTAGTTCCGGTACCGTAACGAGCATGACAGAAACCGACCGAATTCACACAGACTCACTGACTCAACACTCGGGACCGTCAACGCTCGGGTTTGATAAACACACACGTTTTTATCGACTGAAGCCACCCCATTGGTCCACCTCAATATATATACATATATATATATATGTGTGTTTTTGTTTTAGTTATGTTACCATAACAAACGTAACCGAACAATTTTTTTGCTTTAGTTTTGGTCCTGTTACTAAATTAGCCAATACCACATCTGGGTTTAATCAATTGATTTCGCCACGAAATGTGCGCGTAAGTCACTGTTGGTGCACGAATAATTTGTACCAAGAATATGGTATCTTTGTGGCGCGTTTGGATCAGTTATCCTTGATAAGAGTTCCAGAACTAAGTCAGGATCAAGGATCCTCGGTATTTGTTTTACTAACAATTATTTCCTTTGTGTAGGTTTAAATTTGATAGGTATACGGCTGGAAGATCTAGTCTATCTATTATTTCGCTATGAGACTCATTCAGCACGTGGTCAAAAGACTTCGACGCAACTAGTGGGAGAGTGGCGCAAAGATAGGATTAGTTGTTGGACGATTTGTATTAATGATCATAACCTCCAACCCCTTGTAACACCCTTTTTGATTAATAAAGAGGTGATAGACGATTTGTCATCACCAGGGGTTTTTGTGTCAGCGATCCGACCAAGATCAAGGGCTTTTTCTCGCAACAAATCTCTGTATTATTGTTTACAATCATTTCATAATCGTTATTATCATTCAAGCACTAAACCTCACTTTACAAATTTGGTTACATTATCCTTAATCGATTTTTGACCAAAACAGTCACTAGTTATTAATAGAAAAGAAAAACAATATAGAAATAGAGTTGGATAATGCGATGTGAACGGTTTTGGATTATAAAACAAGGGTGTATCAAGATGATGGAGAATTATAATTTTTTATTTAATATAAAACATCAAGTTTTAACTAATCACAACACACAAATCATTTCATGGTCCTCAACTTTTTCTCTATTCTTTCGGTTCGTAGAACCCAAATTGCCATGATAACGAGTATGGATTTTAGTGTTTGGTCGGGCTAACCTAGGAGAGGACCGGATCAACAACTCATTCTTCTTGTTTTTAATACGTTTTAAAGTTTCAAACCATTGAAGCTAAATAGGTAATTTCACACGGCTAATGTAATATTTAGTCTAATTTCAAATTTTAATAATAAAAAACATTAGACTTTCTAGTCATTTGATTACTTAAACCACTTTACAAACGTGCATACACCGCGTCCCTTGCAGCACAAGCTGGCACACGTCACCTAGTTCCTTTTCTTGACGTTATTTTCCATGTACCAAGTTTGTAAATTTCCACGTATCATCCATCATCTTACATATATATTATCCGGCACTCAACAACACGACCATCAACATCCTATATATTAATATTAATATTATCCATCAAACCCATTTCATATTACCTCCTATTCTTCCGCAAATCACCCCCAAATGGCAGAAAACAACAACCGAAATTGGTACTTACTAAACAAGCTAAAAACCATGGTTAAAAAGGTCACATTCCTCATGAACTCAAACATAAACAGGTGGTGGCTTGTCTCGGCTTTCACGGGTGGTGGGGGCCTCCGTCGCAGGCGCTTGAGCTTCCGAGAACAATTTGGGCTGACCATAATCGTGTCGTCCTCGGATGATGAGGAAGAGAATAGAGAGTTTGGTCCGGGTTTGTCGGTTAAGGAGTTGAACAAGTCGAGAAGCTTTCATATGCAAAGGACAATGAGTTTTCGTGACGAAGAAGATATCGATAAGAGAGCGGAGATGTTTATTGGGAATTTTTATCGACAGTTACTGTATCAGAGACAGGTTTCGTTAGAATTAAGTTATACGAGAAACCCTAGTTTCGAATCTTCTGAAAGTTCTAAATCTTTTTCGCCGTGAATTTGTTCGTGAATATGACGATTTATGTTTGATAATGACGATTACGAAGAAGATGAACTGAAGAAGACAAACATTTTTTTTCTAAGAAGACCGATAATTTTATTAGCTATTTGATATATTATGAAAATAATTTAAGTGACATTTGCATGTTAGAACACATGGGAAAAGTCAACGGTCTTAATCATTTTGATTTCTTTTGTCAATGTATTTAGTGACTCATTGTACATATTTCTTTTTGTCAATTTCCTTGATTATATAAATGAGGTCAGAGGTTAGGGATGTCAGAAAATATTGTCTTGAAAAATAGTTTGAAAAGAGCTCGAATTTGAACAAGTCGGCTTTGCTTGATTCGTTACTAAATGAAAAAAAAAATAAAAAAAAAATAAAGATTATAAAAAAGGAACAAAAATAAAACATATATAAATGATGTTAAAACTTATATTTTTGTTGTTTATATAACAATATTAGATAAAGAAAAATTAACGAGCTGAGTTCGAGCTTGATTTTTCAACTCAGTAAAGTTAACGAACCGAGCCCGAGCCAACTTTTTTAAGTTCGAGCTTATTCTGACTCGGCTCGATTACAGCAGTGGAGGTGTTAGTTTATGTTTAAGGGATATATGTTGATTCAAGAAGTGGTTTCCACTTGGTTAAATTGCTGTAAATTTATTTGCTATGTATGAGGAGTAGGAATGAGTTTTTTTTCCAAATACTTGTACTAGTATCCGTTCATTATTCGTACTAGTACTTGTATTTGTCTATTTGGTACGTGCATCCATATTTACTGATTTTTTGGTACGAGTACTTCCTATAGAAATTAACATTAAAAGGCTTGTTTTCATTCAATTGAGAAAAGGGTACATATAGGAAAAGATATGACAATAAAAGGAAACGAGATATATAGCCTAAACAATAGTATCCTATATATCAATTATATTTGATTTCCAATACTCCCCCTCAAGTTGGCGCATGTAGGTTACGAATACCCAACTTGTCCAGTAATGCTCGTGGAGAAGGGGAACCGAGCGGCTTGGTCAATAAATCAGCAACCTGATGCTTTGGGTTAACTGATACAGGAGTTATCACCTTTTCATCAACGCGTTCACGAACGAAATAACAATCCATCTCCACATGTTTAGTACGTTCGTGGAAAACCGGATTGTTTGCAATGTGTCTAGCAGCTTGGTTATCACAGAATAACGGTGTGGGACCATCTTGGGGAACATCTAACTCCTATAATAACCAACGAATCCATAATACTTCACTCACACATGTGCCCATCGCACGGTATTCGGATTCTGCAGAAGAGCGAGATACAAGCGACTATTTCTTGGATTTCCAAGAAATTGGTGCCCCTCCGAGAAGAAGCAGATATCCCGTTCTTGATCGTCTACTAAAAGGGCAGCCAAGCCAATCAAAATCACTATAGGCAACCAGTTTGACACCTCCGTCTTTAGGCAAAAGAATGCCTTGCCCAACCGTGGTCTTTAGGTACCGCAGTACCCTGATGGCAGCATCCATGTGTGTCTTTCTTGGATCTGCAACGAATTGGCTAAGGACATTTACAGAGTGCGCAATGTCCGGTCGAGTGGCTTGTAAGTAAAGCATACGCCCCACAAGGCGTCGGTACTGATGTGCATCAACTTTCTCATCTTCTTCACATTTATCAAGCTTTAGTTGTGGCTCCATAGGGAACGGACTGGGTGGGCATCCTAGAAGCCCGCTATATTCAAGGATGTCTAAGGTATACTTTCTCTGACGAAGTACAAACCCCTCTGATGTTCTTGCAACTTCAATGCCCAAAAAAATATTTCAAACAAACAAGGTCTTTTATGCTAAATTCTTTATCAAGGTGTGACTTCGTTTGCTTTATCCTTTTCTCATCATTTCCCACAATTATTACATCATCTACATATATGAGAACAACCACTAAGGTATCACCATCCTTGTAAATGAATAAGGAGTGGTCAGGCTTCGATTGTTTGTATCCAAGCTTGATTAACGTACCGGTGAATTTGTGATACCAATTGCGCGACGCCTGTTTTAAGCCATAGATCGACTTCTTAAGCTTGCAAACTCGTGTTTCATCTTTCTTTGCAAATCCATGAGGTATTTTCATATAAACTTCCTCTTCCAAATCGCCGTGTAGGAACGCATTATTGACATCAAGTTCTTGGATTTGCCACCCTCGCTTAACGGCAATAGCAAGGAGAGTCCTTACGGTTACCAATTTAGCAACTGGTGCAAAAGTGTCATGATAGTCCACACCCTCCAGTTGCGTGTAACCCTACAAGCCTCGCTTTGTATCTTTCGACTTCTCCGTTGGGTTTGAACTTAACTTTGTACACCCATTTCGAATCGATTGCTTTCTTTCCCTTTGGTAAATTCTCAAGAATCCATGTTCCATTTTGTTCGAGTGCTTGAATTTCCTTTTGCATAGCTTTTCTCAAATTCTCATTTTGTGAAGCCTGGTAGAAATTCTTCGGCTCATCATGAATTTTGATGGCCGATAAGAATGCCTTGTGATTGTTAGAAAACTTTTCATATGAAATATAATTGGATAAAGGATGTACCGTGGAGGAATCTTGATTGGAATCGGGTTGCGTCGGGTCAACCGAAGGGGGGAGCTGAACTTGATAGTCACTCAAATATTTTGGTGCAGTTCGTTGTCTCTTCTCTCTTCTTTCTTCAGGTTGAACCTGAATCTCAGGCTGTTCGACAACATCGCCATTGAGTTGTTGAGTTTCTTTATCACTCCCTTGCATGTCTATATTACTTTGCATGTTTTTGTCAATTTCAAGAGAGGTGTTAGTGGTAGTAGCATTATCTTCAAAAGCGTTTTCTTCAAGTGGGTCTTCTTCTATTTCATCAATCGGAATTCCCCCTTGCGCTGCATTGTCAAATTCATGGCAATTGTGTTGACAATCATGGCATTGAGTGATGGGATCCATGTGCTCGAAAATTTCGGGTTCATTTCCTATGACTTTCGGTTCAACTTTAGAAAAGGGAAATGTGTTTTCGTAAAATCTCACATCCCGAGTAACTACTATTTTCTTTTGTTCGAGATCATAGATTTTATAACCTCGTTTTCCATGTGGGTATCCAGGAAAGACTCCTGCTCTACCTCTTGGTTCGAACTTGTCCCCATTCGTGTCCATGTTCCTATAATATGCCAAACAACCAAATACTCGCATGTGGTCGTATTCGGGAATCCGATTCAATAAGATTTCATACGGGGTCTTGTTATCTATGGTCTTTGATGGTAAACGATTCACAATGTATGTTGCGGTTAAGACACACTCTCCCCAAAAACTCGTGGGAATGCTAGCTTCAAACCTTAAAGCTCTAGCAATCTCTAAGAGATGTCTATGTTTACGTTCTACAACCCCATTTTGTTGTGGGGTGTGCGGACAAGTGGTCTCCAATTCAATGCCATGCTCCAGATAAAACCGTTGCATGTAATTAGACACAAACTCACCACCATTATCGCATCTAATTCTTTTGATACATTTTCCAAATCGAGTCTTGACCATTTTGTAAAAATAAATTAAACAGGTACTAGCTTCATATTTGTGTTTAAGCAAATATATCCACACCACCCTACTATAGTCATCGACTATGGTAAGAAAATAATTGGCCCCCGTGAGTGATGGTCTCATGTACTTCCCCCATATATCACAATGTATTAAATCAAAACACTCATTTGTTTAATAAAACTAACCGGAAAAGGCAAACAAGTAAGTTTTGCTTTATTACAAGAATCACAAACTTTGTCCTTAAAATTCAAAGAAACACCCTTGAGAAAGTTAACACGAGACAACTTAACATTTGAAGCATGTCCCAATCTCTTGTGCCATGATTCAACTGTTACCTTCATTACTTTTCTTTCTTCCTTTATTCCCCCCATTCGATAGAGACCTCCGCGACAGTCACCCGTTCCAATCAAGTTCCCCATCTTCAAGTCTTGTAAGACAAAGAAATCAGGGAAAAACGTTACTGCACAATGGAAATCTCTAGTTAACTTCTGAACGGACAAGAGATTGCATGTAAAATTCGACACAAAAAGGACTCCTCCAATTTTTAATCCTCCTTCAAATATAAAATCGCCTTTCCCTTTAACGGGAATGGCATCACCATTTGGAATGGTCACAGGCCTCTCGGGTGTATCAACAGTTAAGTTTTCGAGCACATCGCCTTGACATGTGATATGCTCGGTTGCACCCGAGTCAACAATCCATTCTAAACTTTTATTTATTCTACCTGCCATATTTGCCATGTTTGGTTCTTCCCTACCTGCCATGTTAGCAACAGTGGCTGGGTTTTTGTTCCCGCCAAACAGCTTCAAGAAGCTTTTGTATTGCTCCTCTGATAAGCCCGGTATGGGACTCTCAGCATCGACGTGCTCTTTCTCGACCAAGGCGGCCTTCGTCTTGGGCTTGTCCCTTTCTTGATTAACCTTTCCTGGCCACTAATCTGGATATCCAATCAGCTTAAAGCATCCATCTCGGTTATGACCGTCCCTTCTACATAAGGTACAATGTTGATCCTTATTGTTTGGAACACTCTTTTCATTCTTTTGCTATCCTTTTTCTTGCTGATTTCGGTTTGCTTCACGCTTTCCTTTGTAAGAGGCTTGAAAAGCGGCTGCATCTTGAGCGGATCTCTTGGCGGTGTTGATAGAGCGTTGTTGTTCATCATCAAGAACAAGGTGAAAAACAGTATGAAGCCCGGGTGTAGGCCTCACGGCAAGAATCTGGGTTTTAATCACTCCAAACTGTTCATCAAGTCCCAACAGAAAGTCATACATCCTTTCCTTCTCTTTTAGATCTTCAAACCTCTTTCCAAGACCACAAGTACAACCATCGCAGGAGCAAGATGGTACCGATAAAACGGATTCCATCTCATCCCACAACCCCCGCAACCTGGTGAAGTAAGCCGAAACAGTCAATCCATTTTGCCGAGTGGCGGCTAAGGACTGTTTCAATTCATATGCCTTGGTAGCACTCTCCTTCCCAAAGCGTTCTTGCAAGTCATCCCATATCTCCGCTGCAGTCTTGGCATACATGATACTGCCACGAATCTCCTTTTCCATGGCACTCGTTAACCATCCCTTTATCATTGCATCGCAACGCATCCAGGGCATGTATTGAACAGAATCCTTTTCAGGTTTCTTAATTGAGTCATCAATGAATCCAATCTTGTTTTTCGCGAACAAGAAATTCATCATCTCTGAAGCCCAATCATTGTAGTTTTTGTCTGTGAGAAGGTCGTTTACGTGTAATTGTTTAGGGTAGTCGGAAGCGTGTAGGTAGAGGGGAGAGGTTTGATCAATGGTTGAGACTTCATTTTTTTTCGTTTTCGAGGTTTCTTCTCCAGCCATGGTTATAGCCGGCTAGGGTTTTAGATCTTAGAATCGATATAGCTCTGATGCCATATAGAAATTAACATTAAAAGGCTTGTTTTCATTCAATTGAGAAAATGGTACATATAGGAAAAGATATGACAATAAAAGGAAACGAGATAAATAGCCTAAACAATAGTATCCTATATATCAATTATATTTGATTTCCAATACTTCCGGGTATAAGTATGATACAAGTAGCATGGGTACTTTGGAATGGGCCTAAATTATGAGTTTAGTTTTTACCCTAGTGAGTTTAATTTTATGAATGAGCCTAAATTATAGATAAGATCGAAAGAAAGGTATAGCCTCTTCAATATCGGTTATAGATAGCTAACTTAAGGAAGAATGCTCTTTATTCTTATAGAAGTCTTCCCAGTTGACCATGGGGGCTCCACTTTTCGTTGCCGAATTTATTGTATGCGAAGTCTTGCTTTAAATTGGGTTCAAGCAAAAAAATGGTTCTTGATTAGTAGAATTTATATACGGAGAAAGTGAATACGGTGTTGTTAGCCGTGTAACCTTACACGGAAAACTAATCAATGCTACGCAGTTTTGATTTAAAAACCCCTATTCAGTTAAACTCCTTTCCATACTTACACTAATTCCATAGCTACACCAATAGCTCGAATATAACCATAAGTGATAAAATGTCCTCTCTTTTAATTATAATGTTTATTTACGAGGAATTAAATCATTAATTTGGCTATTACAATTTAAAAACAAAAGTTTTGCAAGTTTTAAAAGATGGAGTTTTCTTTTTGGATGAATTTGTTTTTCATTATATTTATTATAATTGAAGCATTATGTGTGATAACATTGAGAAAAATACGATACCTAAAATTAAAAAGAAAAGAAAACTTAAATAATTCATGGAATCTTAACGCACATATGTAATGAGAAAAGTCTTTAGGTTTTCATGAGGTTTTCATGTTTCTACCCTTCTTTTACATTTATTTATTAAATAACTATTATATATAACTGATGTGGTTTCAACCGATACTCGATTGGCCAAAGAAACAAAAGAGAAACCAGATTAAAAAATAGAGAGATAACAAGACTTAATTCATAATTTCATTCACAATCATTTTCAATACCATCGGTTGTTGTTATATAGCCTTACATGAACAGTTAAATTGAAATGAACAAATGCACTAAGCCACTAACCTACTATTTAGGGATAATGTGCATGAACTAATATAACAAACTTGCATAAAATAAATTGCAAGAAATAACAAATAAACAACTAATTGATATCATGGTGCTTGGTTACGTGGACAGTTTAGGCACATAACAATAACACCTCACTAGTTTAAGGCCCATGTTACACGAGTAGTTCTTGATATATTTAATAAATAATCAGTATAACAAAATAAACCTGTTAAAAACTATTAATACAGTCGTTGTACAATATTCTTTAAAACAATTTTAAAGTAAAAGATAATTATAAATATCAAATGTTTTTTATAAATATCAAATGTTTGAAAAAAAAAATAGGAAGTAAATATTAAACTAACAAATTTTGAAGCATAAACTTTAAAAATGGTAACTATTATAAATTTGTTAAAAAAGTGAGTTTTAATGTAGGTGTGACAAGTGGCAAAACTTGTAAACTTTTATTATAGAATATAGATTTTAATTAATACATAACTTAAAATTCAAAAGAAAAAAATCAATTAATTAACGAGTACGAGCTAGATTCAAAAGAATAAGAACTAGGGAGTTCTTAAAAGATTGCAGGCAATTGATTTCCAAATTCAAGATTAGTAATAAAGATTTTTATAAAAGGGGAAGGTATTTTCGTTAAATGTGAGAGGTTTTAATCAAAACTACGTAGTTTGTTTGGTTTTTCGTGTAAGGTTATATGGCTAGCAGCACCGTATTAACTTTCCTACTATTTAAAATCATTATTTCTTAAGAACACTTTTTATTTCCACCACATAACTTTAACAAGTCGGGCCGACTCTAAGGGAGGGCCGGGTGGTCGACGGACCCCGACCAGACACCCCGATAGGCCCGAGTTTGAAAAAACGAAAACTATATATATATTTTTATGAAAATCAATATGTATATATAGTGTTTAAGCCATATGGCACAACCACTAGCATGGTTTAGTGGCAAAGGATATGGCTTTCAACTAAAAGGTTGTGGGTTCTAACCTCATTTAAGACATTTTATCCTTGTTTTTATAAAAAAAAAAAAAAGTTTTTTGCACAACCAAATCATAAGGCCCAAAAAATTAAGGCTCATGTAAAAATTAATTTGTTTAAACCCAATAAGATACCCATTTTTATTAAGGCCAAAAAATTATTTCGCCTTCGGCCCAAAAAAATTTAACCGTTCTCGAAGCCGAACCTGTTAACAAGCATGTTCGTAATTCAAGTTTATAAATTTTACAAGCTAGTTACGACAAAGCATCTTCATCATTCATCTTCGTCATAGTTAACAGAAGTAACAACATAATCGTAAACAACATTTAAAAATCAATAAGTACGCATGCTTTACTGTTACTAACCACTCTTCTGGTTAGAACTATCACTTTTACCCGAAACCCGAAACCCAACCCGAGAAAACCCGCACCGAACTAACCAGACCCGAAAAACTCGAACCCGAACTAACCCGACCCGAGAAACCCGAACCCGAGAAATGTCAAAGCTGAACACCAAACCATAAACAAATTCTTACCATAATTTGATACATGATCGGAACAAAATCAGATTGATAATAAACATATTAAAACATATCAAAACTATAACAAAAACATATACATATACTAAACTATACGAATGTGATGTAATAATAATAATATAGGTCGTATAACACAGAAGCATCCACAGCCAGAAACAAAAGGGTACACAGTTAGCTAATCCATGCACCAATGAGATGGTACTTGTGGCGTACACGCATTGTCACGACAAGTGCCATGTCGTTGACGCCCCAACGACAAGTCAGTAATGCGCGGGTAACAAAGTACTGAAGCTAAAGTCATATAACTAAACATATTCAAACAGGAACATGCAACAATGATTACCAAATATATATAACCTATTGCATGCTATAAAATTAATATAAACATATCATACGGATATAATGAACTCGATCTGTAACTGAAAGATAACAAAAATCCGCACTACGAAGTGACGGACATCGAATATAAAATGGAATAGAACCAATACTATGAGCGAAGAAAAACCAGAAACCGTACTACAAAGTAACGGAATATAATTAATACTATGAGTGAAAGAAACCAGAACCGTACATTAGATGATGAGCGAGAAAAGACGAGTTGTCTTAAGTTGTACTAACACCTACATTTTATTTATCTCACATTAGAATGTTAGCAAACTTTAGTTTTTAGGTTCTCTTGTTTGTTGACTCTCATTTTGATATTCCTACGATCGAAACGTTGTGGATTCTTAATTTCTCATGTTCTAAAAAAACAATGGACTAGTAGAACACTTTAATAATTATTCTGACAGTAAGGAATTTAGTCTTAATGTAATAATATAAGAATGAATTATCTGCCAATTAGACACATTACAACTCATTTGATAAATAGTCGGTAGGGGTGAAAACGTTTTATTTAACTATTATGTTTTATAAAACAATGAGTGTTCACCAATTTACCATATTAAAAGTTACATGTAACCAAAACAGCATATCATCTTATTTACCGTGTTAAACTTCTATATGGGATTAGAACTTTATTTAGTTAACTAGCTCCAATTGTATCACAGTTTAGTTTTGAGATATTAAAATGATGTCAAAAACAAACTGAAAACATGTAATATTCTATACACTAGATCGAGCCAGCACCATCCGCAGCAGCAAGTGACATCCCCCACTCCCCTTCCAACTCAGCGGGCTCCATCACACACACACCACCGTCCGTAAGCCCAAAAGCAAACTGATTTGGTTCGGACGGATGTGCAGCAACCACAAGTGGATACACCCCTGATCTGCAAAATAACAACATATACATACTATACACAAGCACATATCCAGTTATATGTACTATAAACAAGTTCGTCGAGTATGCTTGTTCATAGTTATCAAATGCATTAGGCGCACTTAAGACACATAGCCCTCTAGAGGGCCTAGGAACAAAAAAAGGCCGGGCCCAAAAAAAAACGCACTTAAATAAAAAATAATATTCTAAAAAATAATTTGTAATGGAAAATATCACTTTTTTCAAATACCGAAATATATTTCAAAACAATAATCCTCAACTTTAACAGAAGTAGTTTAAAAACACACAAATTGGCAGCTATCAGTTGATTCAAGAGGTGCTTATGTATAGTATTTCAATTTCACAAAGAAATTAACCAAAATCATCCAAAAGTTTAAAATGAATGTGAAAATGAGAAAATCAGTTTATGTTCTCAAAACTTTTATCAAACAAACAGTCATACTTCAATCAGAGCAATGGAAATATCGAAAATGCGAAAATCTATCATATAATTAAACAACTGAGAATTAAAAAAAAACTTCAAAATCTGACATCACAAAAACTTAACATATCCTAATTGTTCTATTCAAAATCATTATTTCTTACGAACAGCTCTTATTTCCACTAGATAACTTTAACAAGCAGGTTCATGATTCAAGTTCATAACTTTAACAAGCTGGTTAAAACAAAGCATCTTAATCATTCATCTTCATCATAGTTAACAGAAGTAACAGCATAATCGTAAACATGTAAAAAATCAATAAGTATGCATGTTTTACTGTTACTAACCACTTTTCTGGTTAGAGCTGTCACTTTTACCCGAAACCCAACCCGAGAAAACCCGCAGACGAACACGAACCCGAGGAAAGACAAACCTGAACCCGAACCGAAGTAATTTGGGTTAGTTCGTGGGTCTAACTTTTGGGTTTTGGGTCAACCCGAATAAATCTAAGTTACTTTCTGTTAACTGATTTTTTGTTTCTTAGATACTCGAAACCCGATTAACCCAACCCGAATAAAGTTTTTTTATTAAAAAAACCCATTACATTATTAGTAGGTTCACTCGAGTTCAGTTTTGGTATATTTTGTTTAATCGATCATGATTTCTTAGGCTGATTTAATAACAAGTTCTATTATGATATATTATATTTGATCGCAATCGAGTTCAAGTCCGGGTTCGATTATGGTAATAAAAGACAATTTTTTTGCATTTTAAATTACAAAAGGTTATCATAAAAATTCTTCATAACTAAATGATCATAAGACTTTAGGAAAATATAATCACGAAAAGAATTTGGGAACATAAAACCTAAGTAATCTGATCGTACACACGCAAAATCATAAAAACCTAAGTAATCTGATCGTACACACAAAATCATAAAAATGTAGGATACGATGATTTTCAGTTATGTCCACACCTAAATATTATGTTGGACTTAACAGTTTAGTAGAGTGTGATTTATTTGAGATTATGTGTATTGAACTTAATCAAGTATAGTTTAAACAATTTTTGACACTCTTGAATCGATTAGTAGGTTCATATCAAGTTTGATTATGTATATCATGTTAGACTTAATTGTTTAATTGAGTATGGTTTAATCGATTATGGTATATTTTGTTTAATCAATTACGATATTCTAGCTATAAATCTAAGTTACTTTTCTGTTAACTGACTTTTTGTTTCTTAGATACTCGAAACCCGATTAGCCCAACCCGAAAAAACTGTGAGAGATTTGGGTTGGGTTTCGGGTCTAGATTTAAAACTTTGAAGCCCGAATAACCCGACACGAAAAACCCGAAGAACACCCCTACTTCTGGTAGCCTCTGTAAACCATGTTAAAGATTAGAGTTAATTTAGTTAATCTTGAATTTTAGGTAAGTTATTTAAGAGTTAAATCAAAGAAAATAAAGAAGTAGAAAAAAATAGCGAATTGCTGAATTTTCTTCTAAAATAAGACTTCAGTCATGACAGTAGATGGACTACCGACTCGCCCTAAACAATCTCCTAGGCGCCAAAGCGCCAGCTTGATAAGTCCTTTTTATGCAGGGGCAATTTCGTAAATAACGTAAAAAACATATCAAATAGGGAAAGATAAATACTCACTTTGGATTTGAGGACAGATACGAAGTTGCACTGATCCGACAGCGCAATCTGAGTGTTGATGATGTCAGAACCCTAATGCTTCCATCCACAAGAGATACATATAATGTTTGGCTATCGCATGAGTAGGCAGCATGTGTAATTGCATCTCTTTCTTTTCGCGGGCACCACTAAACACGTACAGTATAGCTAAATAATTAATGAACTAAAAAAATGGCTGCTAGATCATTTAAGATAAAGGAAACAGACCTGCTTCAAGTATTTAAATGAAGGAAATTCAAAGATGGCTAGCTGAGTTTCATGAACCACCAACAAGTGTTTTTGATCTTGGTGAAACTGCAAGTGAGTATCAGCAAATGGAGCAGCATCGTCTCCCCCGGGAGTTTTCAATTGTTCGCATGTTTTCTTTATCCATCTATCTGTGCTCCACACACACAACTGCAAATACAGCAAACATAAAGAAGTAACCTTTTTAATTTGTAAAAAGACAACGGACTGGAGATATTACCTGAGAATCAGCGCCAGAAGATACTAAAATATCACAGGCATTAGAGAACGCTAGGCCCGTTACTCTTTTATGATGGCCCTTTAGCTTCTTTATGAGCTGGTCAAATGAACAGTTACTCCATTTTATCAACATTCTAAAAGATCATCATCATCATCATCATCGTACTCAGTATATCCCACCAATAGCAAAGCTATGGTAGGGTCTGAGGAGGGTAAGACCCTCAACATTCTAAAAGATATATAATAAAAATAAAAAAAAAACTAAAACCACCTCCTTTGTCTGGAGATTGTATATTAGGATATAAGAATCATCCATGCCTATAACAATAATATTGTTATCTCGTGGATCAAAGAGTAGAACGGTTGCTGCGGGTGGAGGTGGCATAAGTGTAAGTAAATTCTGCATATAAATAAAGTATATTAATAGACAGATGCAATAAAAACTTAAAAAATATGGAAGGTATAAATATTATTACCTTAGATAACCAAATCTTAAAAATAGAAATCTTTCCACCTGAAGCAGACGCAACATAAGAGTCATTTTTCGACAGTGCAAAGCATGCAATGGAATCTTTGGGGTTTGTATCACTGATTTCATTCGTCATCAATACAGTTGGTTTCAGCATCCGGGGTACCTCACTGGCAGTTGCCTGAAACAACCAAATATGCTTCTTAATCACCAAACAATTACAATAATAATGGGATTAACAAGCTAAAAGAAAAAGATACCTTCCCAGTAGAATTATTTACGGTTTCCTGCCATTTCCATAGTTTATGGATGCCATTGGCTGCAAGAGCTAAAACTGCAACTCCTGAATTCGTATACGTCAATCTTCGGACCTGAATGCAGACAACATTTTGTGAGGGGTAAAATGTTTGAAAAAATCAGGTCTACTCCGAAAAAAATAAAGCGTACCATCTGTGCTGAAGATGTATTATCTGGAAGCCTTAAACAACGACACTGTGATGCTTCTGATATTTCTTTCACTTTCCAGTTTCTAGAATTGCCTGTAGCACCATCTCCAGTTTTGTCTACCAAATTCTGATTCTGAATATTCTATAATCACACCCAGTGATTATTTAATTAATATAACACGCACCAAGTAGAAAACGAGTAATTAATTAACCATCCTTATCAACAAGTAAAAACGATTATATTTTAATAAACATATATGATGATAGATCATTACCAGCAAACCACTCTCAGCATCAAACTGATTCTGTTGTTTCCCTGTTACTGCATCCCATACCTGTATAGAACTTTATATTATACAAGATAGATTTCATATATTTTACAACCTTCAAATGAAGCACACGTAATGAGATACAAACCTTTATCAACCCATCATCTCCACACGTTATAATGCTGAGTGTTTTATTAAGGTAAGAGAAAGCAAGATCATTAACACAGCCACTGTGGGCCTCAATCTGTATTAAACCAAGTCAGTAAATTTAAAGAAATTAAACAAACTATATCCATAATTATGTAATTTTATGATGAAGTGAAGTAGCTCCAAGTGATTTCTTATATCATCACCACCATGATACGAGTATATCTGCACAATGCTCTTTGAGTATGCGACACCTATACGAAAGTTCATGATATTCGAATATCTATAGAAGTCAACTGATGTTTCTATTCATTCTCTATGAAAGATTGCAATATTTATAAGGTTACCAAAAAAGGCTCCGTCAGGGCTCCAAGTTACATGATTAACTGATGCATTACTGTCATTGGTCAAAGCTGTCTGAAGGGGCATTGACCAAGCATCAAGATCCCAAACCTTGAAATTATTCTGAGCAAGCCACTTCTGGCTATCCATGTCCCATAGCATGAATTCTCCACTTCTCTTTCCGACTTTTACAATTTCCCAACACAAAACAAAACAAGTGGTCCCATTAAGTATATACCAGAATAACACAAAATGTTTCTTTTAATATATATATATATATATGAACTAACCAAGAAGGATTTGTTGTGTGGGGTGAGAATCAATGGTCGTGACATCTGAACCCTGATTAACCTGTACCAATATTCTAAGACAGTTAGTATTTAAAAATGGAAAACGATTGTACACGGAATGTAGTAAACTCCAACAACTAAACTTTAAATAGCCAAATGTGAAGTTATGCAAAGAGTAGTAAATTTCCCAGATACCCTTGTTCTCTTGGGTAGATGCTCAGAGTCATCCACAGGAGAAGGAATCCTGGGCCGCTTTGATACACCCGATAGTGAATTGGTAACAGGAGATTTAAAGTCTGGTAAGCAGCTCAAACTGCATTCCAAAAAACGATTTAGGTAAAAACAACTCCTAAAAGGGTAAGAGTAAGACTGATCAACAAAAGTATTCACAACTACATACCAATGATCAAAGAGTGTGAGCCTACTTCCGGCCGCATAACTTGGAGAAGTAAGCTTATCATGGAAAACGGGATTCTTTTCAATCAACTTTACAAGTTTATCCATCAATGTAACTCTAGCGGACCTGGAATCTTTATATGCAGAAAACTGTTCGATGTCTCTGAAAAGTGTTTAGTTTTGTTTTTCATTAGCATTAAATAAATCTTAAATGTATCTAATAAAATTCGGTATTTCTTTACGCACGTAAACGGTGAATGTGTTTGTTACCTGAAACTATCTGAAGTCAACAGCAGAGTTATTTGTTTATACTGTTCTTCATTAAAAGCCGCACAAATATTAAAGTCATGCAGTGGAATGCCAAGAGGTTTAGCACTTCCGTTCCTGCAAAAAACAAAGGCGCGTTAATTATTAGAATTAAAAAGTGTTAGAAATAATGTTGTGGAAATTAAATGCATATATGCACATGCTTACCTATCTAATGCTTCCAAGTATTTCTGTTTTATGATCTCGAAGAAGATCTGCGTGGAAAGCTGGTTATCTTGGACCTTGGTATATCCAGATACATAGTTTTCTGCCTCATCCCAACGGCCACTCGTCACCATTTCCTTAAAATACTGCATGTTGAAAAAGAGTCCCGACTCTTGCTCCAACCTTGACAATTGATTAAGAAAGAGAGCGATTGATTGAGCATATACAATAACCAACCACAATCACATACATGCATTCAAGCATTTGAGAAGCAATATATGTATGCATATACCTGTGAAGAGTCTCCTTAAAATTTGTTTCAGCAAGAAAGCGGAGCATTGAAAACGTCAACTCCGTGCCGCTAAAAGGTGGGGCAGAAGACATGACTTGACACTTTTTCTCGAAAACAAAACTGCAGCAGAAAATGTGTACGTACATGAGCAATTAATATAGGCATATATAACAGATACATGCACATGAATCAGTGATCATGTATGTAACGTACATAGAGCAATCGAACAAAAGAAAGCATCGAATAATTATAAGTTAAAAACACGAAGAGAAAAGTACATATAACCGGCCTCAATCTCAATACAATCAATAAAAACATTTTTGTCGAAAACAAAAGTGCAGCAGAAAATGTGTACATGAGCAATTTACAACTTCAAAACAAACAGTATAGTATATTTATAATTATTCAATAATGTATAAATACAGAGCAATTGAACAAATACAATCAGTAGATAGATGCATCCAGTTTTAGGTTAAAATCGGAAACACAACGAAGAGCAATTGCCAACTACAACACTCTAAATCAAACGAGATCGAGGAGCTTACAATTTCAACATGATTAATTAAGCCCTAAAGACCTACACATACATACATACATACATGTATATGTAAATACAGAACATCCGGTTCGGAAATGTATACACACAACGAAGAGCAATTGACAAATACAACACTCTAAATCAATCAATCAAAGTGTCCAATTTCTTTCAACATGATTAATTAATTAAGCCCTAAAACTCCAAAAACCTACATGTACGTACATAACGCAAAACACATACATACATACATACATACATGTGTATGTAAATACAGAAGAATAATACGTACATCAATGTATAGTGCATTCGGTTCGTTACCTTGGAATTTGTTGATTGCAGAGTTGAATTGAACTAAAATTAACTGTATCTGTATGTATTTGTATTTGTATTTGTATTTGTAGAGAGACAAAGTAGCTTGCGTTGGAGTAATTTTTATTTTTATTTTTATTTTTATTTTTTAAACAAACACACCGCCAACAAATATAATAACCAGATCCTACTTATCACTACTCACCATGTCTAATTCAAAATATTTTATTTATCTGTTGTTTTCTTATTACCAACTAGTTTTCGTAACCAGTTGTGTTACGATAGTGAGCAACGCGAATTCGGCCAATATCAATTACGTTCACTACGATATAAGCGATGTTAATAGCACCCATGTGTTAAAACCTAAGAAAAAAGTTCTTTAAACTAGTAAACAAATAAAATATTTAAAACGACGTTTATTCGGTCGGTAAAACACGGACGTTGGTAAAACTCCGTTGTCGGTGTCGGACGTTGGGGTGGTGAATCGATAAAACCCATACATTGGTGAAACCCGAACGTTGTCGGTCGTGGCCGTTGCGACGGTGAGTTGACGCGAATTTGGTCGGTTTTAGTTACGTTCATTACGGCACCCGAACTAAAACAAACATGTCAGTAAAACCCAAGCGTTGTCAGTCCCAGATAGTGAGAGGACGCGAATAACCATTTAATTATCAATATAAAACAAAAGGACAAAAATAAACAATAAACAATAAAAATAAAAATTATGTAGCCCAACTAGAGCATGCCAAATGGTCCAATCCACGTCGCCAAAATTATAATTTATTATATATATTAATAGAAGAGTCTGTGCGTTCCGGCAACGGTTCGTAGCGATTTCCTTATGTGACCGGAATTTGCTATAGCAAAATTAGTATTCGTTATAGTTTACGATACCAAGAAGGTAATCTTAAAAAAATTATATATCATTAGCAAGAAAAAAATAAATAATAGATTATCCACAATTTGCTATAGAAAATAATAGTCGTATCCAGCTTTATACGCACACGATTACGTTACGTTCATGGATGACAGCATCGCCTTCACACCACCCTGGCTGTTGATTTTGCGTAATTGTATATGCTTTCAATTAATTTCTAACATGTTTGGGTTCTAATAGTAACTTTCATTAAAAAGCTTATTAAATTTGTATAAAATAACAGTTTTACTCGTTTTACAAATCATGGTATGGTGACTATATATGTTGCGTTTATGATATGTGGAACTATTGATACAAACTCTAAGTCATTGCTTTGATTAGAGTTAATGCCAGCGGTGATGGATTTTGGAAGTTACTAATTAAGAAGCACGATGTCGACAGTATTAAGAGTTGCAACTAACGTTGATAAAGTAAAGTAGCTTCTTCTGAGGAAAGTTACTACCGATTACCAAATAAACAAGTTGTTACATGTTAGACCATGCATAGTCATGCGTTTTGGGGAGAATTTTGACCCCCAAAACGCTGGTACCCCCCCCCCCCCCCCCAAGTTTTGAAACCAACGTTTCCTACAAAACACCACACTCTTTATACCTCCAACCAATCATTTATCTCCCCACAAACTCCAACCAATCGCCTATTTATCTTATTTGTATATAATTTAAAATATTATAATTAATTAATAATTGAGTAATGATTATTGAAAATTTTTGGGTAGAGTTTTGACTACATCACATTTTTTGCAAAACGCTGAAAATGCTTGTAGTTTAGCATTATTTTTTGATTTAGTAATTACTTTTATTGTAGCTTTATATATAATATATATTTAAGGCTCGTTAAGACTACTCCAGCTCGATAGGTGAAGCTTGGGCTCAGCTCGTTTAAGCTTGGCCTGATTTGAGTTTTTAGCGAGCCGGTCTGAAGTAAGTTTACACCCCTAGTCTAATGCGCATACACATGCATATAACATCCTAAATCGGTTTAATAGTGATAGGGTTTGGTATGTGATGATTGTGATATATAGAGTGAAGATCGGATAATCGGGTTAAAAAGGACGAACGATTGTATTAACAAAAACGTAAAGGTTACAAGTTCCGGGCATAGCCCTATCTCACTGTATAAGCAGGAGCCATGGTAATGCCATATTCAACATAAACATACTCTCCTATCCCAATTAGCTATCAATACTTTTTTATAGAAATATAAGTTGCACTTAACCCCTCCTAAAACAGAAAAATGATATTTAGACTAATACTACATCATAATTCCTATCAAATAGTAACTACGTTTCAATAATATAGCTATATAGGGGAAAGTGAATATGGGGTTGTCACACATCTAAGCTTAGATGCGAAACCTTCAAAACTACGTCGTTTTGATTATTTTACATTAAAGCTATCCATTTTAGGTCAAGTTTTCTTTAAATAGATTCAATTAAAACCTGCATAAAATATAATATATTTTATATAATTAATTCCGTTTTCCTTCTGCACATCTCGTATATTTTCTTTCATAATTTCTTTATAATTTCATCCATTATAGATTTGTATATATAATTTAGAAAACCATGAAAATTCTCAGTCATTGTTTTTTTAGCTGTGATATTTAATGCGTAAATTCTTTAATCTAACTATACTAATAAAAGAAAATAATGAGAATGATATGGCAATCCTACATTCATTCTTGGCCTAATCTCTCCTTTCATTCATCATAATTATACATGGGTTATGGAACAAAATCATCTTGACAAATGGGTTATAATTTCTTTTCTAATTCTCTAATCTCTCATTTAATTCTTCATAACAATCCATGGGTCATGGGTCATATTTAATTTTGACAAATGGTTTACAATTCCATTTTTAATTTTCTAAGTTCTCATCTTACTCATCCTAACAATCCATGGGTCATGAGACAAAACAATTTTGAGAAATGGGTTATAATTTTCATTCTAATTCTCTAATCTCTCATCTCATTCATCATATTTATCCACGGGTAATTGGTCAAAACAATTTATGCAATATTGTAAATAAAAAAATCGATTTTGTAAATTTGATATTCTAGACTTCTTATTGTTTGTACCTTATATTTTATTTTTACCTTTAATTTTGTTCATTTCTTTCAAATAATGAATCTTTTTATTTTTATTATTTGATAAATCACGTGTAATACACAGGTTCAAAAGCTAGTGTATTATATTATGAAACTTGAAACTTGAATTCCCACTCAGTTTTATTTTAGCATGTAACCTATAATCGTCTTCAACATATAAGAATAAAAACTAAAAACAATTTCACTGTACATTATTATATTTCATAAAGATGTACAAATTAATTTTAAATCTCTCTCTGGGTGGTTTCATAAAGATCTTGAAGAGAAAAAAGGGAAGAGTAAAATTATGCAGTAAGATATTCCGATCATCGTCCGATAATTCTTTCGTGTGTGGATATCAAGTTCGGCCCGAAGCCTTTTAGGTTTTTTAACTCTTGGCTGAGGAACAATGAGCTTGAGGAGGTGGTTAAGGCGGCCTTCGGACGTGCAATTGGCTAACAAAGTTCATAACTGTAAAATGGCTATTAAAGAATGGAGAAGAAAGGTTATGCATGATGAACATGGGGAAGTCAAAGCATTGTATTGTAGGCTGTATGAATTGGATATTATTGCTGAAACAACAAATTTATCTGAACAAGAAGAAGAGGAAAGAGTGTGTTGCAAAACAAAAATTGGTGAACTAGAAAGATGTTATCTGTTGAATCTTAAACAAAGGGCTAGGATTAGATGGGCTATTGAAGGTGATGAAAATTCGGCATTCTTTCATGGAATTATAAACTGTAGGGGTATGGTACTAAACCCGGTTTTACGACCCTAAATTTATTATGTTTGGCTTATTTTATTATATGGACTAATACAATGTTATTGGGCTGAGGGGGTTTTGTGGAGGTAACCCTAACTGGGCTAGGCCTATTAGGGTACCATGATGGTGGCCATGAGGCTCCCTATATAAGGAGGTCTCCATCTCCTTATTAGGAGTTGGTCATTCTCAATAAGAGCCACCACCATATTTTTGTGTCTGTGAACAAGAGATCCTGGAGATTTCTAAGCGGTCACCTCCACACCCCCAAAAAGTCATTGCAGATCCCAACCAGCCGGAGAAGAAGATCAAGACGTGGTTCGTTCATCTTAAAATCCGTGGAAACATCGTCATGGATCAGGTCAGATTCATCTCGTGCTTCGACATTGGCGCCATCCGTGGGACGGCAATGAACCACGCTTCGCTTCTCGTCTCGGCCCTCCGATCTGTTCATCAATATCTCGGGTCTACGGTTTCTTCTTTCAGATATGTTCTATGGAAATCCAAAAATCCGTAGATCTAAAAAATACTTCCAGATCTGGAAATACACAGGAAGAAATACCACCGAACTTTTGGGGAAAACCCTTAAATCTGTGTTTTTTCTAAGTGAAATATACCAAATCTAGTTATGATTTTTTCAGATCTGGGTTCGTTTGAGCAACAGTCACACTTCATATTCATAGATCTATAAATCCTATTAGATCTGTTGGTTTTACATAAAACCTACCTGATGTGGATATTCAAAATCTCTAGATCGTGCGCGCCACCGCGGATCAAAATCGCTCCCTGTGGATCAACTTCGGATTCCGCATGCGCGCTCCCGGCGATCACTCTACGCCACAGCGGGTCGCATGCGCGCTCCCGGCGATCACTACACGCCACAGCGGGCCGCATGCGCACTCCCGGTGATTACTCTACGCCACAGCGGATCGCATGCGCGCTCCCGGCGATTACTCTACGCCACAGCTCACGCATATCACATGCTCATGAGGACAGCCAAAACCTATGCTCGTGGCGCATATCACATGCTCACGCATCACGCATGCTCACGCGTATCACGTATGCTCACGCATACCACATATGCTCACGCATCACGTATGCTCACGCATCACGTATGCTCACGCATATCACATGCTCACGCATCTCATATGCTCACGCATCACATATGTTATTGGGCTTCACGTACGCTCATGCATATTAGATGCTCACGCATCATGCACGCTCACGCACCACATCTGCGCGTGAGAATAAAGGAGACATTGCGCAGGCCGCGCGTAAGCGACATAACAAATGAACAGTCTAATCCAAATCAGGATAAGAACAACCATGATTGTACTCATATGGCTACGCGCCATACTTAAAGGTTGGGAATCCTCATAATATCCCATATGGCTACGCGCCATACTTAAAGGTTGGGAATCCTCATAATATCCCATATGGCTACGCGCCATACTTAAAGGTTGGGAATCCTCATAATATCCCATATGGCTACGCGCCATACTTAAAGGTTGGGAATCCTCATAATATCCCATATGGCTACGCGCCATACTTAAAGGTTGGGAATCCTCATAATATCCCATATGGCTACGCGCCATACATAAAGGTTGGGAATCCTCATAATATCCCATATGGCTACGCGCCATACTTAAAGGTTGGGAATCCTCATAATATCCCATATGGCTACGCGCCAAACTTAAAGGTTGGGAATCCTCATAAACCCATAGGCCACGCGCCAAGCTTAAAGGTTGGGCACACCTCATAATTTGCCCGAGGATGGGAACCATGCAATACATCCACTTTTAGTTGACATGTTTTTGCAGGTTCGGCTACAAGCCGCACAAACACCTATGACATCATTATTATTATCTGGCCATTTGTGCCTCCATTATTATTTTGAAAACAGGCCGGGATATTCATCCTGCGCGGAAGAGGCCCTTGTGGGCCAGTCATTATCATCATTTTATAGCTCGTAAGACGCCTCGCGCGCAAGTTTTATTATTCATATAGCTCGTAAGACGCCTCGCGCGCAAGCTTTTATTATTCTTATAGCTCGTAAGACGCCACGCGCGCAGGCTTCATTATTCTCATAGATCCGTAAGTCGCCTCGCGCGCAGGCTTCATTATTTTTACAGCTCGTAAGTCGCCTCACGCGCGCAAGCTTTATTATTCATATAGCTCGTAAGACGCCTCGCGCGCAAGCTTTTATTATTCTTATAGCTCGTAAGACGCCTCGCGCGCAAGCTTTTATTATTCTCATAACTCGTAAGTCGCCTCGCGCGCAGGCTTCATTATTCTCATAGATCCGTAAGTCGCCTCGCGCGCAGGCTTCATTATTTTTACAGCTCGTAAGTCGCCTCGCGCGCAGGCTTTATTATTTTTACAGCTCGTAAGTCGCCTCACGCGCGCAAGCTTTATTATTCATATAGCTCGTAAGACGCCTCGCGCGCAAGCTTTTATTATTCTTATAGCTTTATTATTCATATAGCTCGTAACACGCCTCGCGCGCAAGCTTTTATTATTCTTATAGCTCGTAAGACGCCTCGCGCGCAAGCTTTTATTATTCTTATAGCTAGTAAGACGCCACGCGCGCAGGCTTCATTATTCTCATAGATCCGTAAGTCGCCTCGCGCGCAGGCTTCATTATTTTTACAGCTCGTAAGTCGCCTCACGCGCGCAAGCTTTATTATTCATATAGCTCGTAAGACGCCTCGCGCGCAAGCTTTTATTATTCTTATAGCTCGTAAGACGCCACGCGCGCAGGCTTCATTATTCTCATAGATCCATAAGTCGCCTCGCGCGCAGGCTTCATTATTTTTACAGCTCGTAAGTCGCCTCACGCGCGCAAGCTTTATTATTCTTATAGCTCGTAAGTCGCCTCGCGCGCAAGCTTTTGTTATTCTCATAGCTCATAAGTAGCCTCGCGCGAAAGCTTTATAATTCTCATAGCTCGTAAGTCGCCTCGCGCGCAGGCTTTTATTATTCGGCGTGCTATATCTTATTCATGCTAGTGCACCATCATTATCATAAAAACCACAACACGTCACCATCATGAAGAAAACCTCCCAAAACTCAAAGACAATAAAGATAAGGCCGAAGAAAAGGGAAAAAACCGCCTCACGCCCTAACACACCTCATAAAGTCCAGCGCTCCACCTAAACGCTTGCGCGCCCAGGAGCAACGCTGAACTTGGGGGGGCTTGTAGGGGTATGGTACTAAACCCGGTTTTACGACCCTAAATTTATTATGTTTGGCTTATTTTATTATATGGACTAATACAATGTTATTGGGCTGAGGGGGTTTTGTGGAGGTAACCCTAACTGGGCTAGGCCCATTAGGGTACCATGATGGTGGCCATGAGGCTCCCTATATAAAGAGGTCTCCACCTCCTTATTAGGGGTTGGTCATTCTCAATAAGAGCCACCACCATATTTTTGTGTCTGTGAACAAGAGATCCTGGAGATTTCTTAGCGGTCACCTCCACACCCCCAAAAAGTCATTGCATATCCCAACCAGCAGGAGAAGAAGATCAAGACGTGGTTCGTTCATCTCAAAATCCGTGGAAACATCGTCATGGATCAGGTCAGATTCATCTCGTGCTTCGACATAAACTGTCACAACAAAACAAATAGAATCAATGGTTTGTGGTTTGATGAGGTGTGGATCACGAAGCCGGAGGATTTGAAATTGGGATTAAAAGTTTTTTTGAGAACAAATTTGTTGATCCTGTTAGTGAAAGACCTATCTTTTTCAACATGGGCATCTCTAAATTGTCCATATCTGAGGCCGATAATCTGGTCGCTCCCTTCTCAAATGAGGAAATAAAAAAGCGGTTTGGAATTGTGGAGGTGAAAAGGCACCGGGTCCAGATGGTTTCATGTTCAAATTTATTAGGAGGTTCTGGAATTTTTTTGAGCAAGATTTTGGGGATATGATGACACAATTTCATGATCACGGTCGTATAAGCTTCGGTTGCAATTCTAGTTTTATTACTGAAGAGGTAGGTCCCAGCAGAGCCCAGTTGGTCCCGCAAGACTCACCTTGAACAGGGACGTCTGCGCAAAGGCCATCTGCTCCCGCAGGACCCACCATGCTCAGAGAACCTTACGCGCAGTACGCAAGCTGTACACGCAGGGAAAGCCTCCCAATGGTGAAGTACCCCGCCTGTTCCCGCAGTTGCGGATACAAGCCATCAGGGAAGGCTACCCGCAGACAGCAGGGCTACACGCACAAGACAATAGCTACTTCAGTAGTCACATGAAGGAATGAGCAAGGCGGGAACAATCCCGCCAAAATGAGCCAGTCCGTATGATTCTGAAAGATCTTTTGTACTATACCTACCAAGGTATGGATAGGACAGACAATCTGACCAGAACAGCCCATGAGCCAATCACAGGGTGACAGCTCACCGACAACAGTACGAGGAGGAGCACCCTCTAGTACTGTTTGTCACTATTAGCCGCTGCCTACTCACCAACTCTTACTGAGGGGCATGCGCAGCCTACAGTTGGTAGAATAGTGTTACTGTTGGCCGTAACCTATTCACCAACCAGCATGGCCTGCGTATAATCCACAGTAGGTGGGACGTGCATAATCTACAGTTGGTGGAATAGTGCAGCCGACTTTGTTACTGTTGGCCGTAATCTATCCACCAACCAGTATGGCCTGTGCATAGTCCACTGTTGGTAGAACAGGAATACTATTCAGCCGGCTGTACCTTCTAGGAAACCTACCTTCGGCTATAAATACTCCAACATCTTGGAATGGTAAGGGCATCTGATATCTCAATCTTATCTAGCAATCTCTTAATATACTCTTATATTCAGAGCAACCTAGTCTGATTCTCACGCCGGAGGGTGGTCACAAGGAGGAACCCCCCCCCTTCTCAGTGACGAGCTTACGGTGTCTGTTTTGCAGGTCTCCTGAAGAACAACCTTCTCAGCTAGATCTCATCCGTGGGAAACATTACTTAACCCCCAGATTATCTATAATCTGTCCAGGGTTCACTTAGTGTTTCTTCATTGGCGCCATCCGTGCATAAAAGCTAGAACTATTTTAGTTTTTTCAAAATTTCTGAAGAAATGGTTAACGTTACTCCGGTCCAAAGGCCAGTAACCGACCAAGAAACCCCGGTAACCACAACCCCAGCAACTGGGGGGAACACCGGCGGTTACACAAATCTTACGAACACTACCCCGACTACCCAAGCCGGGGCAAGTGCAGTAAATATTCCACTGGGGTTCACTGACACCCAGTTGGAAAAACGAACAAGGGCCCCTCGCCAAACACTAGATCAAGTGAAGGCGTGGGTCGAGGCACGTCAAAGAGAATTCCAAGCCGAATTGGATGAACGCTTGCGTTCAGCCCAACAGGCTGACGAATTCGGCAGTACTCGCCAACACCTCAATATGAGCAGTGAGTGCGAGTACTCAGACGACGAGAGGGAGTCCGATACCGACGCAAACCCTCGCCATAAGGCGAAAGGGAAGCGTAAGGAGACGGACGTCCAACCAAAAAGGAATTTTGGGGAAGCTTTTAAACCAACTGCGGAGAGAAACCCGCGTGACTTCTCCAAAACCTTTAGACCAACTGCTACAAATGCAGGAAAGTCAAAATTCGCAAGGGACATTGCGGAAGCAATCGCCCCGAGAAGTGCCAAACAGATGTCCAACATTGGCACTTATGATGGTCTATCCGACCCAGACGACCATTTGAACAGGTTCATTGCGGGGGCTACCGTCAGCAACTGGACGGAACCCACGTGGTGCTACATGTTCCAGATGACTCTGGTCGGAGCGGCCAGGGCATGGTTCGATCGTTTACCGATCCACCACATATATGACTGGGCGGACTTTCAGAACAAGTTCAGCCAGCACTTCAGCCAACAGAGGAAGTACACTGAAGAGCAGTGGACGATCCTCAACTGCGTGAGAGAGGAGGATGAATCTTTACTAGACTTCATCACCCGCTTCAACTCCAAAAAGCTAAGTCTCGGCAACATAAGTGAGGATCTGGTTCGCGCCGCTTTCATCCAAGGCGCCGAATACCCAGAACTTATCCGCACATTGACGGGTAAGGATGGCATGCCATCAACATGGGATGCCATCATGACGGCGGCAAAGCGCTTTGCCGAGACGGAAAAGCAACTGGGAAGGGATCTTCCCCAGAGTACACACCTCTACACGCAGAGGACAAGAGAGAACAACATTAGGACCGCCCGGCAGAACAAAAAGAGGCGGCTAGGTATTTGGCAGTCAAGGGTAAACTTTGACACCTCATCCAGCTCTCGCCCTCTTGTTGGCGGAAGGGACAACACACACCCTTCAAACCGAAAACACCGGTGGACGCCACTCACCAAGAGCGTCACGGAGATATTTGCCATGGAAAAATTGCCATGGCCAAAAGCCCCATTGATCCGGCAGAAACCTAATGCGGATCAAAGCAGATCCTGTGATTTCCACGGGACAAAGGGTCATGGTACTGAAGAGTGCACATCCTTGAAGGATATTGTTGAGACATTTGTCAAGGATGGAAGACTTGCACATCTCGTGGCATCAATCAAGAAGGGAGGAAGGAATGACAACCGGTACAGAGGTAACGGACGAAAGCCCGTCGACATCAGCATCAACATGGTTCATGGCAAGGTCAAAGGAAGAAAAAGACGAGTGACAGAACCATGCGCGTGGAAGGAAGCTGAGGTGCGCTTCCCGCGAGTGCCAGGAGGCCCCAGCAAAGAAGGCCCCATCGTCATCAGAAGCCAGCTGGGGCATTACATCACTTCCCGCACTCTTGCTGACAACGGCGCTTTGTCGACAGTGATGTACAGGCAGTTCTTTGATAAGCTGGATGATGAAGACAAAGAACGCTTGGAAACGGTCTACGCTTCAATGGAAGGGTTTGACGGCAGTACAGAAACCCCCCTGGGTATCCTATCTTTCCCCGTTACTCTTACCGATGGGAATCATTCACGCACAGAAGACGTGGATTTTGTCGTGATGAAAAAGCCACACCACACGTACGACATCCTATTCGGAAGAGACGGGATGGCAAGATTCAACGCCGTGGTATCTTCAGTCCACGGCATGATGGGATGGCCAACAGCTGAGGGTGTAGCGATGATCACTGGCATTCCCCAGGTATGCATCGCATCTGTCTCATCTAAACCCAAACCGAAAATGGCTAAACCAACCATCACCGAACCGGAAAAATGGGTCTTCAATGGCAAATACCCCGACCAGGCCGTTACCATTGGACCAACAATCGTTGATCCCACCCGCACCCTACTCAAACGCTTACTGCAGAAAAACGTTGACATCTTTGCGTGGGCACCAGCTGACATGACTGGTGTACCCCGAAGTACGGCGGAGCATAAGCTCAAGTGCGATCCAGCTGTTACGCCAGTCGTACAAAAGAGCAGAGTAATGGGGCCTGAACAAACTAACGCGTGTAGAACCCAAGTCAAGGAACTCCTTGACGCAGGCATCGTACGCGTTAGTAGATATCAAACATGGGTTGCAAATCCCGTAATGGTACCGAAGAATGACAAACAATGGCGCATGTGCATAGATTTCAAAGATTTGAACAAAGCATGCCCCAAAGATTGTTATCTGTTACCAGAAATTGATCTTAAGGTGGATTCGTTGGCACCATTTCGCCTTAAATGCTTCTTGGATGCGTATAAGGGGTACCATCAAATCCACATGGCCGTAGATGACCAGGACAAAACCGCATTTTGGACGCCCGATGGTACATTTTGTTATAAAATGATGCCATTCGGACTTAAGAATGCAGGGTCCACGTACCAACGACTAATGGACAAAGAGTTTCATGCCCAAATCGGGAGAAACTTGGAAGTCTATATGGATGATTTGGTCATCAAAAGCCCCGAGCCAGAAGCGATGTTGAAAGACATTGAAGAAACTTTCAACACGCTCAGAAAGATAAACATGAAGCTCAACCCGAGCAAGTGTTCATTTGGGATGGAAGAAGGGAAGTTCTTGGGAGTCATTGTTACTAAAAATGGCTTCAGAGCGAACCCTGAAAAGGTCGAAGCCATTGTTAAAATGAATCACCTACCACCATCAAACAGGCTCAGACACTGAATGGACGACTAGTCGCACTTAATCGCTTTTTGGCAAACCATGCGGATAAGTCGTTTCCTTTCGTGTCAACATTGAGAAACTGCTTAAAGAAAACGCACTTCCGCTGGACACCAGAAGCGGAAGCAGCTTTTCAGGAGATTCGGTCACGCCTGATCGAACTCCCAACACTTACAGCACGAGGAGTTAATCCTATACCTTTCCGCAACAGATAGAGCAACCGGGGCAGTCCTGCTAATAGAACGAAAAGGCATCCAGATGCCAATCTATTATGTTAGCCGTGTACTAACAGACGTAGAAACCCGGTACTCTACCCTCGAAAAATTGGTCTTAGCACTTATACACGCTTCACGCAGGTTAAGACGATATTTCCAGGGCCACCCAATCACCATTCTCACCAACTTCAAACTCTCAAACGTTCTAGGCAAACCCGAATTATCGGGACGTCTAGCCAAATGGGCAATTGAATTGGGAGAATATGCAATTAAGTACAAGCCAAGACCAGCCATAAAAGGCCAGGTCCTGGCCGATTTTATTGCAGAAGTCCCCGCTTCGTGGGAGAAAGAGTGCCAGGAGGAGGCTCAACCCTCCCCAGCACAGGACATCAATGATGTCTGGCGACTCTACACTGATGGAGCAGCCAGTAACGAGGGTTCAGGCGCAGGGTTAAAATTAACCAACCCAGCAGGCCAAGAATATACTTACGCTATTCGGTTGGATTTTCCAAGTACGAATAACGAAGCCGAATATGAAGCATTCTTGGCCGGATTGAGAATTGCGCGTAAGATGGGAGTGAAAAACTTGGAAGCCCACGTGGATTCCATGCTGGTGGCCAACCAAATAAATGGGACGTACACGGCTGTGAACGACACAATGGCCCTGTACCTCGCCCAGGCAAAAACCCTTATGCGTGATTTTAATGATTGTAAAGTCATACACGTCAAGCGCAGCGAAAACAAATCTGCGGATGCGTTAAGCAAGCTTGCATCACTAGCCTTCACCCACTTGGGAAAGGACATCCGCATTGAACTCCTCGAAGCACCATCAGTCCCGCACAAGGAAATTTGTGTCATCCAAACCGGTACAGAAACGTGGATGACACCAATAATAAATTACCTTGCAGCAGGAACACTACCAGAGTCAAAAACACAGGCAAGAAAACTACGCTGTAAAGCACTGAATTATCAACTCGTCAATGACATCCTTTACAGACGTAACTTTCTTGGCCCACTCTTAAGATGCGTGGACAACCAAGATGCTGACTACCTCCTAAGGGAAGTACACGAAGGCATCTGTGGAGTACACGCAGGTCCCCGCGCTGTTGTAGCCAAGCTAAACAACGCGGGATACTTTTGGCCGGGGATGCATACGGATGCACTGGCATACATCAGAAAATGCAGGTCTTGCCAGCTTTACGCACCCAACACGCACCGCCCGAAGAATGAACTGGTTCCAGTCACCTCTTCATGGCCATTTCAGAAGTGGGCCATCGATGTGACAGGCCCATTTCCTACAGCAGCAGGAAATGTTCAGTTCCTAGTGGTAGCCATCGACTACTTCACCAAGTGGATAGAAGCAAAACCTTTAGCCCAAACAACCGCGAAACATATCAAAAAATTTATTTGGGAATTTATTATTTGTCGTTTTGGACTTCCACAGAATTTGGTGAGCGATAACGGCACCAACTTTGCTGACAAGAAGCTACAACAGTGGCTAAAAGAACTTCAAATCACCCACACCTTTACCTCAGTGGCACACCCGCAAGGTAATGGTGAGGTGGAAAGAGCAAATAAGAGCATTGTCGAAGGCATCAAGAAGAGACTATCGAAACACAGATCCGGCTGGGTGGACGAGCTTCCGCACGTCCTTTGGGCAAACAGAACGCTGAAGAAGGCCAGTACGGGAGAAACCCCGTTCAGCCTCACTTATGGCACTGAAGCCATGGTCCCGGTCGAAATTGGTCTACCCTCACCAAGGGTCTTGAGTCAGCCAGAAGACAATGATGCGGAAAGACGGTTGGATCTTATGCTAACCGAGGAACGCAGAGACTTAGCCGCAGTGCGTGAAGAGAACTACAAACGACAAATGCAAAAGTACTACAACACGCGGGTAAAACTCTGCAACTTCAATATAGGAGACTACATACTGCGTAACAACGAGGCTTCAAACCAAGAGCGCCCGGGAAAGCTGGCCCCGGTCTGGGAAGGGCCATACATTATCAAAGAAGTCCTGGGAAAGGGCGCATACCGGCTCGAAAGGCTCGATGGCACTCCCATCCCAAGAACATGGAATGGAGCTCAATTACGCAAATGTTATATGTAGATCAATTCCAAAACTTGTAAAGAAAAGGCCTAGAGCCACTTCTAATGGAAATGATTCTCCTTTCATAATGTGTTTACCTTTATACTTATGAACTTCCCACTGGTGCCGGTATTTACCGCATAAACGAGAAGAAGTAAGTCGTTACGTGTGGAAGGCGGCAAAACCCGCATAAACACAACGTTAAAAATAGGGGAAACCTACACGCAGGTCAGATGTAAGTAAAGTTTAGCCATCCTTGTAAGTGCAAGTGACGGTCTTACCCGCACAATCACGAACAAGGAAGCAAAACTTCAACCTATCATCTACCACGTTCAAAGGTTATCCTAAAAAAAAAAAAAAAAAAAAAAAGATAAGGAAAACCTACACGCAGGTCAGATATGGGTAAAGTTTAGCCATCCTACTAAGTGCAAGTGACGGTCATACCCGCACAATCACGAAAGAGGAAGCAAAACTTCACACCTATTATTTACCACGTTCAAAGGTTAACTTATCCTCAAAGATAAGGTAAACCTACACGCAGGTCAGATGGTAAAGTTTAGCCATCCTACTACGTGCAAGTGACGGTCCTACCCGCACAATCACGGAAGAGGAAGCAAAACTTCACACCTATCTACCACGTTCAAAGGTTAACTTATTCTAAACACTTGGAAAATTGCTAATTTAAACTAAAGTATGTAAGTCATATAACGTTTATAAAGCAAGGAATCCAATGAATCAAGCGGTCTTAGCCGCACAAAGATTTACATTTCATAAATATTCGTTACAAGAATGGCCGGGTAACTACCCGCCTACAAGAAAGTAAATCTATACAAACTAAATCTATACTAGCAGCGGGAAGGGATCTTCAGGATCAGGCTTCAGGGCCACTTCCACTTGGACCAGCGCCGTCAGTAGAGCGTGGCTGTTCAAGGAAAGCCTTAAGGATAGGCAGCCCATCATCAGCAGCAGCAATTTCATTCACCTTCTCCACCACCGGATGCGGGAAGGCGGCGTATTGATTTACTGCTTGGTCATATATGGCTTCAGTATCTACATTGTACAAAGGGAAGTTGGATGGCGGGACGCCTTTCTCAACAAACCCTAGACCAAGCAGGAAGCCGACCCGTTCCCCATCCTCGTGAGAAGCGTTGAGGGCTGCGCTCATTGCATCGTCGTAAGATGTCTCTGAGAAGACCCGATGCACAACCTACATAAGAAAATATACAAGTGTCAACACCCTATTTACAAAGAAAAGCGTGAAGACATGAAGATAGACTTACCTGAGACAACGCTTCTCGAAGAAGCCATTCCTTGGCAACCAGAGCTTCTTGAAGGGCGGCTTGAGCTTGGATGCAGGCGCGTTCGGCTTCGCTTTTGTTAAGGTTGGCAAGTAGAACTTCCTTTGCGGCAGCCTCTTCGACGCCCTTAAGCTTCCGCTCGGTATGGTCAAGCACGCCCCTCTGGTCCAAGATCTCCTGGAGCTTCTTGGCATCTTCCATCGCCAAGGCATCATGAGCACGTTGGAGAGCCTCTAATTTGGCCTTGAGCTCCTCATTCTCCACGCGTAAAGGCTCAGCAACGGCTTCAGCCTTGGTGGCCCTCTCGGTTGCGTTCCTCGCAGTCTCCTTAGCCAGCCGAAGCTGTTCGTTAACAGCTTGGGCAGCCTTGGAGCGGGCCTCGAGTCGCGCTTGAACCTCAACCTCGAGGGCCTTGAAGGCCTTCTCCTTCTCCGCAGCAGCTGCGGACAGCTTTTGGTTCTCCTCCCGAAGAGCCCGCGCTTGAGATACTTCCTTGGCGCGAGCTGCTTTCAACTTGTCGTTTTCACGACAAAGCAGCTCGACGCGCGGCTGCATCTGGGCTTGGAGAACCCGAAGCTCGTTGGTTAGCCTACCCTCCTGGTAGCTAGCCATGGCTTCCCCCAACGCACCATGGGGAGCAGCGTGGCGAGCCCATTCCACGCACTCCACAGGGGTACGAAGGGTTGTTCCTCGGCGTATGTTCCATCGCGGAACATACACTTCATTGGAATCCGACACTGCAGAAAACAAAAAGCAGTTAGGAAAAGATGATAAAAAATATATGTAGAAAAATGGGCCAAAAGAACCCTACGCACCTGTAGGGTCAATTACAGGCCGATAGCCGCCGAACCCATCACCTGAACCCAATGGAAATCCATCCAAGAGGTCAGGCAGATGGGAAGGTGGCGGAGAGATGCGAGAAGCCCCACGCGTACCTGATGGGCCGGCCGTCGTTGCCGGTGGCGGAGGCATAGTAGCGGCCGCCGTGGTCGCCGTCGCGGTCGCCGCCGCAGAATCTGCGGCAATCGTAACCGCCGGCTCGGTGAAAGATGCTGTAAAAATTGCACTTACCACCGGCGGCGACGTCATCTCGGCTGGAACAGTCGGCTCAAAGGAGTGAGCAACTGAACCAGCGGAAGCAGGCGCAGGCGCCTGGGTCGACGCCTCAGGTAGGCTGACCAAGCCTACCGTCATTGGCGGAGAGGTAATACTCGGCCCCTGACCCTGGAATGCGCCAACATCCACGCCTGCGTAAAGAAGAAAAGTGTTAAAAGACGGATTAAACTACGAAGATAAAAGCTAAGAGAGTTGTACTTACGGGTTTTCTTGAGCTTGAACGTACGGACGGGCGGGGACGAACCCGATGGAGCCGGTCTCTTGATGCCGGTCACCGTCGTCGTCATTGGTTCTCCGGAGGTAACAGTCGTAGCCTCCGGAACAGTGGTCTTCTCACCACCGGGGTTCCCCGCCACCTCTTCACTATCTGACTCAGTGTCAGATAGGAGCACTGGATCGGCTGTGGAGGCCGCCTTCTCCTTCCCTTTCCCGCCGGCAGCCCTCTTCTTCCGCACTAACGGATGACCATCTGCGGATTCCTCAGAAGAAGACAGGATGTCAGGAATTCCAGCAGCGGGTACAGCACTGAGGGGTGGAGGAGAGAATAACGCCTTACCTGGCCGCCGGTGGCTCAGGATCTCGTGGCCCAGCGGATAGACCTCCACAAACCGATCCGCTGTTTGCTCCAGGATGGGCAACTCGTTCTCGTCAAGAGCACGAGTACCCACCCGCACTGGACCGTCAGCTTCCCGCGGGTACAGGAGCGACTCCAAATCGTTCCCCTCTGAAAGAAAAGAAACAGTTAGAAGACAAACTCATATCAGCAAGAAAGACAAGACATACCATAAGGAGTAGAGTTCAAACCGTATTCGAGAAGGATGGGAACCTGAGACGCCTCCTTCCATACCCGGCTCATCCCCAGCATCACCATCCCGGACTTCGCAAACCGGTAAACCGGAGATTGGACCCGGGATATCTTCGCAAACCATTCCGCCTCCTGGTAGTTGGTGGCATGGTGGCTCAGAATTGCTTGGCCATTTTTAAACTTCATGGCAATGGGGATGGCGCGGGCAGAAATGTAGAAGAACTCCCGCTTCCACGATCGGAGACTGCGCTCGGTCGCGCAAATCTTCAAACCCTTGATCCGGGTTGTCAGGGTGTACCACCCCTGGATGCACCTCCAAGTATAGAAGGTCATCAGGCGGTCCACATAGGGCTCAATGCCCAGAATCCGGCACACCCACTCGAAATGGCGAATCTTGGCGATCGCCATGGGGTGCAACTCGGTCAGATGAACACCGTGCCTCTCAAGGACACGGTAAACAAACTTTGTCAATGGGAACCTAAGATTCCCATAAACAAAGAATGCTGCATAAACCCCGATCTTGCCTCTGGGGGCATCGTACACGGTCTGATGGGGTTCAGGAAACTCAGGCTCGAAAGGATCGAGCATGAACTTCCTAACAACATACCGGTACTGATCGCCGGGCAGAGCACACTGGCACTCACCAGCAGTACTCTTATCATCGGCCGAAGACTCAAGATCACGAGAAGACATTTTGCAGAAAGAAAGCGATTTCGGGAAAATGCTTGCCTGAAAAGGGGAGTATTTGCCGGAAATCGCTAAGAAGAAGAAGAGAAGGGTGAAGGTGTGGATTGCAAAGAGCCCTCTCCCCCTTTATATACTAATCGCAATTAATGCGATGAATTTAATGCGGAGGAGAGAGAAATCGAAGGTGCAATGAAACTATGACACGTGGCAAAAAGCAGGCTGGCAACAGCTGTTGACAGGACGCGTACCATTAATTTCGCGGCCACGCGCCCGAAAAATCGCGCCCACGCGCCTGAAAAAGCGTCTGGAATGACCATGTACTGTCACGTCACCATAACTTCCTGCACGTCCTGACACAGTCAGAAGAAACCGTCGCACGACGTTTCAGATGTTTGGACTGTTCCTATCTTTCCACCAACTCTTCGAATTTCGAAATTCAAAATTCAAAATTCAAAAAAGATTCAAAAGTAAGCGGGAAAATACCCCTTACCTTGGCAACCAAGTAACCGTAAGACGGATGCGGGTACAGTGTTAAGGCAAAACCCTTCACATACCTAGCACCCGCAGGGAATTGAAGCCAAGAATAACTTGGCAACCAAGTAACCGTAAGACGGATGCGGGTACAGTGTTAAGGCAAAACCCTTCACATACCTAGCACCCGCAGGGAATTGAAGCCAAGAATAACTTGGCAACCAAGTAACCATAAGACGGATGCGGGTACAGTGTTAAGGCAAAACCCTTCACATACCTAGCACCCGCAGGGAATTGAAGCCAAGAATACCCCGGCAACAAAGTAACTATAAGACGGGTGCGGGTACAGTGTTAAGGCAAAACCCTTCACATACCTAGCACCCGCAGGGAATTGACGCCAGGGGTACCTTGAAAGTAAAGTAACTGGAAGACGAGCGCGGGTACAGTGTTAAGGCAAAACCCTTCACATACCTAGCGCTCCGCAGGGAATTGAAACCAAGAAGGATCTTCTGGGCAATGCTTGTGGAAACGGAAATAACATCCCCGCATAGCGGGAACGTCGAGAACTACATTGTTTGAGGCTCCAGGATGGAATTGGTGGTTTTAACATAATTGATCACTATGTTCAAAACTACCAAAACCTCAGGGAGAATCCACACAAGTGGGACTCAACGCTCCTGACTTGCGAGGAGGTTACATACCTACCCGCATCATACCCAAAGATCAAGCAAAAAAATCGGGAATTTTTGCAAGTGACATTAGGAAACCCGCGGGAAGAATCCCCACGGAGAACCTTAAAACTAAAAACCTTTTTCAAAACCCCTTGCTTAAAGTCCAAAAGTTCACCTCACTTTATTAAACATTCATGAGAAGAACATTGGACTGGGGGGACTTGAAGAGGTAGGTCCCAGCAGAGCCCAGTTGGTCCCGCAAGACTCACCTTGAACAGGGACGTCTGCGCAAAGGCCATCTGCTCCCGCAGGACCCATCATGCTCAGAGAACCTTACGCGCAGTACGCAAGCTGTACACGCAGGGAAAGCCTCCCAATGGTGAAGTACCCCGCCTGTTCCCGCAGTTGCGGATACAAGCCATCAGGGAAGGCTACCCGCAGACAGCAGGGCTACACGCACAAGACAATAGCTACTTCAGTAGTCACATGAAGGAATGAGCAAGGCGGGAACAATCCCGCCAAAATGAGCCAGTCCGTATGATTCTGAAAGATCTTTTGTACTATACCTACCAAGGTATGGATAGGACAGACAATCTGACCAGAACAGCCCATGAGCCAATCACAGGGTGACAGCTCACCGACAACAGTACGAGGAGGAGCACCCTCTAGTACTGTTTGTCACTATTAGCCGCTGCCTACTCACCAACTCTTACTGAGGGGCATGCGCAGCCTACAGTTGGTAGAATAGTGTTACTGTTGGCCGTAACCTATTCACCAACCAGCATGGCCTGCGTATAATCCACAGTAGGTGGGACGTGCATAATCTACAGTTGGTGGAATAGTGCAGCCGACTTTGTTACTGTTGGCCGTAATCTATCCACCAACCAGTATGGCCTGTGCATAGTCCACTGTTGGTAGAACAGGAATACTATTCAGCCGGCTGTACCTTCTAGGAAACCTACCTTCGGCTATAAATACTCCAACATCTTGGAATGGTAAGGGCATCTGATATCTCAATCTTATCTAGCAATCTCTTAATATACTCTTATATTCAGAGCAACCTAGTCTGATTCTCACGCCGGAGGGTGGTCACAAGGAGGAACCCCCCCCCCCCCTTCTCAGTGACGAGCTTACGGTGTCTGTTTTGCAGGTCTCCTGAAGAACAACCTTCTCAGCTAGATCTCATCCGTGGGAAACATTACTTAACCCCCAGATTATCTATAATCTGTCCAGGGTTCACTTAGTGTTTCTTCAATTACTTTGTTACCAAAGGTGGAGGATCCTCAAAGAATTACAGATTTTCGCCCTATCAATTTCATCGGGTGTATACCCAAGATTATTTCAAAAATCTTGGCCAATCCCATAAAAGAAGTGATTGGTTCGGTTATAGGTGAAGAACAATCAGCATACATTTCTGGAAGAAATATTACTGAGGGGGCACTAATTCTTAATGAAGTTGTAGCTTGGTGCAAGAAGACTAACAAAAAAGTATTGATTTTCAAGGTTGACTTAGATAAGGCTTTCGACTCTGTTAATTGGCGGTTTCTTGATTCCATCATGGCTCAAATGAGATTTCCTGAAAAGTGGAGATGTTGGATTAAGGGCATGTTCAACTCGGCCAGATCTTTAGTCTTAATTAATGGTTCGCCTTCAACCGAATTCGACTTAAGGAGGGGAGTCCGTCAAGGTGATGCACTTTCCCCCTTTTTATTTATCATAGCTATGGAGGCGTTGAATGTTGCAATAAAAACGGCGTGTTCAGAAGGTATTTTCAAAGGTATTCAAACACCATGGAATGGTCCCCTTATTTCACATTTGTTATATGCGGATGACGCAGTGTTCATTGGTGAGTGGTGCTCCTCCAATCTCTTGAATTTAAACCGGGTTTTGAGATGCTTTCATGTTACTTCTGGATTAAAAGTCAATTTAAAGAAGAGTACATTATATGGTGTCAAAGTTGACTGGTCGAGTGTGGAAAGTGGTGCACACTTATTACATTGCAAAGCAGGTAAACTCCCTTTCCTATATCTTGGTCTCCCAATTGGCGCGAACATGGGGAGAAGTTGTAATTGGCAACCGATTATGGATAAATTCGATAAAAAAAACTTTCTAAATGGAAGGCACACACTTTGTCATTTGGGGGTCGTTTGACTCTTGTTAAAACAGTTTTGGGAAGCTTGGGAACATATTACTTCTCCATTTTTAAGGCTCCGACAAAGGTTTTAAAACAACTTGAAAGTAAGAGGAGACGGTTCTTATGGGGAGGGTCGGAAGAGAAAGATAAAATAAGTTGGGTGGCTTGGAATAGGATTATTTTGGATAAAGAACGCGGTGGCTTGGGGTTGGCAGTTTGAAGGCTATGAATATGGCATTACTTGCGAAATGGTTAACTCGATATAAAGCTTGTAATGGGTCTCTTTGGGTCAAGGTGATCTCGGCAGTACATAAGAGTATACGTAAATGGGATACGATCCCGGTTAAAAGTTCCTTAGGTGGTACATGGAGGAATATAGTATATGGAGATAGAGGTGGGAATATGGACAATAGGAAAATGGTGGAAAGGCTGAAACCTCAAGTTGGTAAAGGGGATAAAACACTATTTTGGCTTGACTGTTGGGTTGGTGATAAACCGTTAAAGGAGCTATTTCCATTATTATTTAAATTGGAGAAACAAAAAGATGTCTTTTTAATGGAGTGCTATGAATGGATTAATAATGAATTAGGGTGGAAATGGAGATGGAAGAAAAGGCCCACTTCGGGCCAGTTACAATTTGAACAACTTAATTGTGTTCTTTCAAGTGTTGTTTTGTCTTTAGCAGAGGATAAATGGAGATGGCAAGAATCAGATGGTTCATTTGCAGATTTCTTAGTGAGCTCTTTCAGGTGGGAATATGATAATCTGGTTCATCCGGTTGTAGATTTTATGTTATGGTTAAAATGGGTCCCCATCAAGATTAACTGTTTTATTTGGAGGTTGTTATTGGATCGCATAGCAACTAAATGGGCTTTGTCAACAAGAGGTATTATTATATTGGAAGATGTGTGTTGCGTATTTTGTGGTGACAGTGCCGAAACCACACAACATATGTTTGTTCAGTGCAAGGTGACTAAAGTAATATGGTCGTTTATACTTGATTGGGTTAAGCTTCCAAGACGGCCGAATTTTATTTCGGTGGAAGAGATTCTAGACTTTCCAAGTAAAATTGCGGTGCAATCAATTTTGGCGGTTACGTGTTGGATAATTTGGTTGTCAAGAAATGACTTCATTTTTAAGAACGTCCCTTTCGTATGTTCTAAAATGGTGAATGACATCAAGGCGACCTCTTTCTTATGGGTGAAGCAAAGAAGCAAAAGCACAAATTTAAAGTGGGATGATTGGTGCCGATTTAACTTTGTTAATTTTCCAATTTGATTAGCGGTACGGTTGGATTGTTTTTCCTTTTTGTTTTGTCTAGCTTCTTTTGTTTGGGCTACTTGCCTCTTGTAAGTGGTCTCTCTTTTGGTTTTTATATAATTCGGCCTTTCAAAAAAAAAAGTAAAATTATGGAAATAGTTTGCAGGCACTAAATTTAAAGAAACAAGGTAGTTTTAATGTAAGATTAATCAAAACGACGAAGTTTTGAAGGTTTCGCATCAGGGCCGGCTCCGAAAAGACGAAAATTTTTTTGGACCAAAGGCAAAAATTTTTTGGGCCTTTAGTAGAAGGAACATATTTTTTTGGTTTAAACAATTTAATTTGAAGCGGACTTAGTTATGATTTGAGTTGTGTAAAAAACTTGTGTATAAAAATAAACATAATAATGTCTTAACAAAGACTAGAATCCACAACCTCTTGGATATATGTCATATCTCTTTGCCACTAGACTAAGCTAGTGGTTATGAAATTATGTTGAAACATTGATTATACATAATTTTTTTCACAAAAATACATATATTTTTTAAAAAAAAAAAAATTTCGGGCCTAGCGAGATGTCGGGCCCGTGGCCGTCGACTACCCGGCCACACCCTTAGGCCGGCCCTGTTTCGCATCTAAGCTTAGATGTAGGGGTGTGTTTTTTATCCGTACCTAAATAAGGAACCCGAACCGAAGCGGCCCGAGACCCGAATAACCCGAACCGATTAAACTCATAACCCGAACCCGAGATAAAATATTCGGGTCGGTATTTGGGTTGAAATACCCTTATTCGGGTTGACCCGAATAACCCGAAGTATGATACATCGTTGTATGTATCCTAATTTTTATAGGGTAGTTTAACGGTGAAGTAGCATAGTGACCATATGTATTTTTGTTCGGATGTTCTCAATACTCCAATTAATATTTGGATCTATCACATTGGATCCCAATGTATTTATTACCATAAAGCATGTTGAAAATGTATATTCAATTTAAAATCTTAAATAGTATAGTATTTAAACCAATATGTATTGGGCATGTTTCTTCAATCTACACAAGTATTGATCCACATGCTACAACACATCATCCCGCCTAATGCATGCTTGTATAATAAATTTCAGGTTTTGCTAAATATTATAATTCATTATTGAATATGGTTGTATATATACGGTTTTATAACGGCTTAGATTATGGTTTTTTTATATTGTTAAAGGTGGATAAATTTTTTTAGTTTGTTAAACCGAAACCCGACCCGAATTAACGCGACCAGTTTAACCCGAAACCCGAACAAACCGAACTTATTTGGGTCGGTTCTTGGGTCAATTTGTTTTGACCTCAAACCCGAACAACCCGACCCGAACAAACCGAAACCCGAATAAAAAACCCGAAAAACACCTCTACTTAGATGTGTGACAGCCTCATATTCATTTTTCCCGTATATCTAATCATGTTTATTAGACTACAAATTTCATAGAAATAGACAACAAATGCTTGTGGGTCCGTCCAACCCGAGTGGACCCATTTAGACATTTTTATAAAGCATAGATTATAGATAAGTAAGGTCCACTAATTCTACCACGTCTTTCACCCCATGAATATCAATCTCATTCTCGTTTATTCATCATAAACCAAATTGGTTTCTTACATACATGAACCAACATTTTTTACCACATTATATAGACAAGTATATATATTTTCTAATTTGCATTTTGAAATTCGCTGGGTGCTTTTATGGAAGCTAACACCAATGCGTTCCCAAGGTACATAAGTAAGACCTCTGATCATTCCCTCCTATAAATAAATAACAGAATAATATCAACCAAAATTCTTAGTTGTGAGTCAACTCGCTAAATTAACATATATATTTCATAATCTAATATCTGAATTTTGCAACACATAGTAAATTTAAGTTTATTAGAACACTAGGTTATTGTCCCGCGGGCGCCACGGGTGGAAATATAGAAATCGTCTAATAAACACATTTAATTTCAAACGACAATATTTCTCGTCCTCAAAAGTAAGTTAATAGAACTTGTCTAAATTCGAATGATAGACAAAGAGACAAAGTCTATTAAATCATATTTTGGATATAATGAATTGTTAATTAGAAGATCATCGGAATTTTTACATTCATATGTCGTCATTTGAAACCCCCCCCCCCAACATTCCCTTCACCTATATCCAATAGTCAATTCGCAAATTATTTTATCTCTTCAACATGTAAGGATTGACATCTAACTGTAAGACTCGTGTTTTTTTGATAGTTTAAGTACCTTGTGCTTTTACAATGTGTATGAAGAACTACTTAAAGTGTAATTTAAAATAAACATGAAGAAAATTCTATACAATTTAACTATTTATTTAACAAAAGTATCATAAATTTAATATCTACAACTCCCTAAATACTTCCTTGTATAATTAATATGTTATAAACAAAATGGATTCATATGTTATAAACAATTACAAAAGTTTAAATAAACATATATGTTATAATAGTAACATATAAAATGATTCATAAGATTTTATTTCCGATCCCAACATCAACTATAACATCTTTTGTTTTAGACTTAGTAACTACTTTTAAAACTGCACCGTCAACACTGTCATAAAGATCCTTGATGTTCCTCTTTAGATTTGTTAACAAAGTTTGCCTCAACAATTTTCATATGAGTAGCATTATTCTTACCAAAGGATATCCTCTCCTTCATAACAAAAGAGAAGTTAAAAATACAAAAGTAACAGTCCCATATCATAGATATTAAACATACAAATTAAAAGTTTCCAATATTGTATTGACGGTGTCTTATATCATCATTGCTAATCTGGTTTAATTCGGACATTTCAACCATTTAAGTAACAAAAAATAAGCAAATATTTTAATCTATAAAAAAATAATATGATAACATTTATAATATTAATAATACCACTTCGTTGTTAAATCTCTGTTCCAAACACTCCAGAAACAATATATCATTAGCAAACTTATCAATATTAAAACACGTTGCTCTTTAAAAATTGTTGTCGATCAAGAGGAGTAAATATTCATTTCGAAACATAGCATTCCCAAACTGATGTAATTTCATATAATTTAAAAACCGTGTGAGTTATTTTTAAAACAATATTACGTAACATTAATAAAAGAATCTAATTTATGAATTAAGGAAATGTCAGAAGTCATTTACCTAAAAATCTCTTACAAAAAATTAAATTTAAGAAAATGTTTAATTATGGATTATATATTAAGTTAATATATAATAAATAATTAACTTGTTTATTATATATTAAAATTTATATCGTTAGATAGTTTTACAAAATTAATACACCTTTATTTTAAATTTTAAAATGTCGTTAACTTGGATTACATTTTGATAAATATTATTGATTAACATTTAATAGTATTAAATGTGGGTGATGTGTATTATAGAAAGTTTTTGAAAATATCATTATGTATTTGGAAAACTGTAATCTATATTATTGAAATTATAGAGACTTGGTCAACATATTAAAGTTTGAGAAAACAGTCTATATTAAACTTGAATAAAAACTTAAACGAATAATAATGCAAAAAAAATCTATATTATTATTGAATAATAATAAACTTGTGAACAACATATGTAAAGTAAATAATATGAATGTAAAAAAAAACATTGTAATGTTTTTCGTTACAAATATTCCATTAAAATGGATTTAGTTTGAACTTAAGCTATTTAAGGTATTCAAATTCGACTTTTCTAACAAATAAGGAAAGTCAAACTATATAATTGTAATAATGAGATTTTTAGACTAAGATAAATATATATATATATATATATATATATTAAATTGTACATGTTCAGACTAAGATATAATAATAAATTTTTGTAAACTAAGTATATATGAGTAATAATCGGTTTCTATAATACCATATTAAATGTGTATAAAAATATAAAATGTAAACTAATTTAATATTGGAAAGTATAATGATGTTTTAACTTGGACGGAATATTTTAGACTTAATTAGACATTGACAAAAATAAGAGAGTAATGATTATGCTACTATATGTAATTTAATGTACACTATAATCTTACTTGAATATATTATAGAATAACCAATTAAAATTCATTTCCGGAATATAATATAATCATTTAACTTACATAGATTGTGAAAAGAAATATACATCAATATTAAAAAAGAAATATACATGAATATTAAAAAATAAAAAATATACATCTTATCAAGTAATACTTAATCCATAAAATTTTCTTTTCTCATCAAAAAATTCCTAAAATTAAAAAAAACAAATCCAATCTATGAATGTGTAGATTTGACATATATTAAGACAACCTAAATCTTGTTGATCATCCGTATAAAAAATATGTAAAAACACAATAAAATTAAATGTATAATATTAATCAAGGGGAACTTGTGTTCACAACTTACAAATGTATATTAGAAAAACAAAATGAGAATATTGTTTTGAGTCATCCTCATTTCAAGCAAAAAATCATGCTCATGGGATCTTTTACTTCTTTCATAAAATTTTTAAAAAAAATTCCTAAAACTAAAACACAAATCAAAACTATGAATGTACAGATTTAGTTTTCCTTTGATCATGACCATAACACCAAAGATACCACTTAACAAACTTCTTCAACCCGGTCGCCAATTCCGTCATCGGCTTATACCCAAGTTCCTGTCTAGCCAAACTTTTATTCGCGTGCGTAAATAGAACATCAATATAACAATCAACGACCTATTCTCACCAAGCCACACATCATGCTTGAGGATGCAAGCCTTCCTTACATAAGCTTGAATTGTGTTACCCTGATAAATTATTATTAACATTAGTACAAAATTGTATGAATAATATAGTTAAATTAATGAATGTGTAATAATACCATTTTGTCTTGCAAAATCATTTTTTTCGACCAATCTTCTCCGGGCTTTGAATTGTCCTTGAGACGCCATAGTTTTAAAATACGCACCTTGAGGACATGGTCACTGTTTAGCACATCCAGTTGGTTCAACATTGTGATGTATGTCGGCTTCATCTTCCTAGTGGTGACAAATTAAAAATAAACAAATTATTAGTTTTGGAACAATAACACTTTAACCAAAAAACTAAAAAACATAATGAATTATATAAGCATGACAAAAAATATAAACCTTACAAACAAACAAATTCATTTTTTGCTAAATATGGTGTGATAGTGTAAGAATTCTTGTGTCAAAGTCATAGTATTTATACATAAGAAGTAAATGATTGAATTTTTGGAGAGTTGAATAAATAAGGAAGATATAAATGTAATTAATTAAAAACATAAAATTAGGGATTTTGAATTTGCATGAATTATGGACGTAAATTAGGAGATGTTAATTAGGGAATTTTCAAAATTTGAAATACTTGAATGTAACGTACCTAAATTATATTATAAATACAAAACAATTAAAATTGATATCTTTAAATCTACACCATAATTTCAACCTACAACATTAAATTATTAATGTAGAAAAATAACTTACTCATTTATTTATTAACATTAATACAATTAATCATCAATTCAATAATTTTGTATATGTAAAATTGATTATCAATTACCATATATCTAAACTTATAATAAATTATGATATATTTAAAACCTTAATCAAATGGTTGAAATTTATAAAAATAATCAAAATAATATAATTAATCAGCAAGTCAACATAAATAACTTACTAATTTTTTTTATTTGTTACCATTAATATAGTTTCAATTTAATCAAAATACAAAAAATAAAACCTAATGATTTAAGTAAGATCGTTAAAACTCTAATTTGTATTATAATTGTTACCATTATGGATTTGTAACTCAATTGTTATTGTTAAACAATAATAAGTAAATGGATTTGCATTATAATTGTTAAAACTTAATGACTGTAATTAATTAATTTGTCAATGGGTCAACATCCGTAAATATAGTAAAACTTAATAATTGTTAATTTATTCAAATTTACACCATAATTTATACAATAATTAATTCATATTTACAAATTAATTACATTCAAAGAATATACAATAATTAAATCAAATTTACAAATTACGTAATTAAACCATTTCCTTAATAAAATGGGTCATCATTTCCTAAATTTAACATTAATGGTACAAACCTTTACAACTTTACGAATTTGATAATTTTAAATAAATATAATATTTTAACAAAATTTTAATATTTTAAATCGGTAATCTCTCTATTATATATATATATATATATATATATATATATATATATATATTATTCGTAATCTCTATATTAAATCTGTAATCTATTCAATTCATGAAATATCAAATAATTATCTAAATTATATATTATATATTATCTAAAAAATAAACAAATGTGGTGAATGAAATCAACCAAAAATAATAAAATATTCAAAATGAAATTTTGAATATTTGGTTTTAGAAACTATAGCTACAATTTTAAAACATTACATTAATCAGAATATTCAAAATGATAAATTAAATATTAAACGAAATATGAAAGATAATACTTTAATAGCATTGATGAATCTTATTTTAATATATTATTGATTTATTTTATTAAGATGAAAATTAGAGAAGCCATTGATATACATGGAAAGTATGAGAATCAACCAATAGGAAGAGGGATTTTGACATAAAGCCTATTGCTTTAATAGTATAGTTAGATCTCGACTCTACACGCTCTTTAGGAGTTTCAAATTTCATCATTCTTCAAGGTGGAAATTCCGACCCATTCTAGCTTACAACCCCGTATATTACAATGGGGGGGGGGGTGTTATATATGTTCATATATGTTCGTTAATATTTGTTCAATTATATTCCTTTAACTTACTAACGAACAAACATAAACAGACACAAACATGTTCGTTACCATGAACACAATATCAAGTCCCGGATCGATAATTAAACACGAAGTAAACGAATAACTCTCGTTTATTAATCAGAAAATCTAACTTAATAAATTGATTACAAACTCTTAAATCCTAATTTGATTTGACTTTTGATAAACCCTAACTCGGTTGCATCTAAATGAACCTTAACTCGGTTACATCTCGTGTGTGTCTTTTAATGAACCCTAACTCGGTTATACCTCACACCACCACCACAATCTAATGCCTAACCATGACTTGGTTTATACTAAGCTAACTTGCTAGCCAAGACATTACCAAATATAATTACAATACAATTAGGAAACATAACCACTATGACCTACTTGTCAATATTGGTCCCTTAAGTTCACCAACTTGTGACTTAGAGTTTATTTTTGCATGTGCATTATTTTTTTTATTAATTTTTTTCTGGAAAAAATCATTTTTTATGAAAATAAAGTCAATTTATGTATAATGATACAAGCATAGATGTAATATATTTTTCTATATACATTATGTATTGCTTTATTCGTAATTTAATTATTTAGATCATCCTGTATGTTACACGGGCTTTAAAGCTAGTGAGTTAATATATTAAAATTTTATTTTGAATATTCGTGTAACTATAAATATATGTAATACAAAACATTTGTGACTATAAATACTATCAAAGAAGGATGTTTAGTAGTAAGAAATATATTTTAACAAATCGTTACTGATATTATAATTCAAAAACATATTATGATAAATAACAATTATTATGGTAACTATTACATACTCTATATTAGTTGTAAGTAATTCAAAAACTTCTTAAGGAAGGTTTTAAATATTCATAATTATATATATTAATCGAGAAGTTGAGGGTCTCTCACAAAACGCTATTGTGGTACAGTTACTTTATTTTATGCTTTGTGTACAACTTTTGACGCTAGTGTCCACATTGATGCACTTATTAACTGCCACATTTCCTTCACCCCGCAACTACAATTACTATTTTTTTTCTCTTTCAATTATATTTCTCATACCCAAGTTTCTTTCTCAAAGTTGAAGAGTCTGTGTTCCGGCTGTTCCTTCTCCGACAAGTCCATGACAACCATCAATGATTATAGTCGGTGGTGGATCTGGGACTCTCCGTCTAAAGAGAGACAGATTCAAAGAGACGGGCGTTGCCCCGCCATTACCAGCAGCTCCGGCTGTCTATGGCGACGGCGGAAGTGTGACGATTCAATTTCTCTTATGTCTATTACTTTTCCGGTGACTTTATGGTTTCTGTGCGCATGTAGAGACAGACTGAAAAGGGGCTGGCGGTGGGTTCTAGAGAGAGAAACATATAGACGAGCGTTTCTCCGTCGTTGACGGCGGCGGAAAGTGTGGCGTTTAGGTTTTAATTCTTATAGTATTCTCTTCCCATATCTTATTGAGGAATTAATGAATAAGGGAAATTGTTTTCTCAAATTTTGTACAAAGCAGATGATATTGAAATCTACGATTTTGCTTTCCGATTTGGTAATTTAGTTTGACTTTTGGTTTGCATTAGGTGTTCATTTTAATATTAAAATTGTTAGTAAATACTAGGACATAAGTTGTTTATATATTGACAATAGAATATTACCTTCAAACTTGATTGTCACTCAATCACAATGCCCATCTATGAGTAATACAATATAGCTTATTAAAGGATGGGATTGGGATGGATTACCTTATTACTTTGGATATGCACACGTATAGGTTGGAAAAAGGATACGGAACACAACAATATGTGGTATCAAATACATTGCTATTATTATTGAACTCAACTCTACCATATAATATGGTGTAACTGATGCATTTACTTATTCTAAGGATTCGATCAGCCGTAATGCACGGGGTTGTTTACTTTGAAAGAGGCTTAACCCGCCGCGAAGCGGGGTCACCACCTAGTTGTTTTAATTTAAAAAAATAGGTATTTAAAAGTTAAAATATAAGAGTGCAACTTGGCAAAATATTAGACATTTAGACCGATTAAAGGATTTGTGGTTTAACCATTATTTTTGTTTATTATAATAGTAAATTTTCCTTTGGATTTGGTTTTGAGTTGGTTAATTTGACATGCAAATAGCATTAGATTTGTTGTCATTTTTTTCAATAGTTTTTTTTTCCCAAAAGGGTGTTAATGGGATAAATATTTATCAAAATAGTGTTCCATCAAAGTATTTATCATATTAGTGTTTTTGAAATGAAAATTTACTTTTCTCACTCCTAATATACTTAAATAACGTTAACTTTAATAAAACTAATTTAATATTTTTTTAAAAAAATATTAAATAATCTGTATTTTTCTTATATTAAATAAACATGTTTTTTTTCCTTTTAAATTTGCAGGTCTTACAATTTCAAAGATTTTTGTATTATTATTATTATTATTATTATTTCAAAGATTTTTATATAGTTTGTTTTTTACAAGAATTATATATATAACTTATATAAAGAAAAAAAAAAGATAACTCGACTTTATTTGACATTATTATTTTTATTTGGTATTAAGAGTTGTAGCAACTTGATGTTATTTGACATCTTATTTTGTTTATATCGATAGCGGGTCAAGTTTTGATGTTCGATTAGTCTTATATGTTTTCTGTTATTTATTTTTTTTTAAATTTATATTAGATGATTCTTATAGTTGACATGGATTATTTAACCAAAAAAAAGTTATAATCACTTGGTAGAAAACAAAAAGGTAAAAAACTATAATTGATACATAATGAGAACAACTTCATAACGAAAAAAGAAAAGAGGATACAGTGCTAATAAAGTTTATTAGTGTGTGTGTTTATATATATATGGTAAGGTTAATGTAAAAAACAATAGTTTTGTGAAAAGAATAAGAATAGATCTAGGATATGGTTGTTGAGATTGGTAGTTTTTAAAAAACCATATAGTTTCATGTTTACATGGAATAGTGTCCTATTTAGGTGGTATGGTTTATTTTAAAGTTTTCTCACAAAACAATTGTTTTTTATTTGAACTCTTATATATATATATATATTAGTTTTTATTCCCGTATTACGGGGGTTGTTTTATCTTATTTGTTCATAATATTTATTTATTTTTTGAATTTTTATTTTTTTTATTGTATGAAAGTTAATCATATACTTATGGTTTGATGATAAATTGTTTTATAAATAAATGAGATGTTATAACCCGGTTTAAAAACCTATATGAGTTTGATAAGACCTAAGACCCGTTTATTTTTTTATTATAAAATTGGTATTTTAATTATAAATAATATATTACTTTTTTTTAAATAAATCAAATATTAATGTTGGGTATATCTCTACTTTATAGGATTTTTGAATTAAATATTTGGTGATATTAGTTTTTAATTTAATGAGATGTTATAACTCGTTTAAGAAATATTTGGGTTTGATAAGACCCATACCCGTGAATTTGGGTCAAATGCATGAGAAGCCTCAATTTAAAAATCAAACAAATCTAGTGACTCCAAAAAAGAGAGGAGTGGTCTCATCACGACACCCAAGATTTCTGGGTTTTCGTTTATATTATATATATATATATATATATATATATATCTAATCTAACTATACTAATAAAAAAAATAATGAGGATGATGTGGCAATCTCACATTCATTCTAGGCCTAATCTCTCTTCTCATTCATCCTACCTATCCATGGGTTATGGAGCAAAGTCATATTGAAAAATGGGTTATAATTTCCTTTCTAATTCTCTAATCTATCACCTCATATATCCTAACTATCTATTGGTCATGGCCAAAATAATTTTGGAAAACGGGTTATAATTCAATTTCCAAATATCTAACTTCTCATCTTATTTATCCTATATATCAATGGGTCATGAGACAAAACAATTTGAAAAATGGGTTATAATTTCTCTTTTAATTCTCTAATCTCTCATCTCATTTATCATAATTATCTACGAGTAATTGGTCAAAACAATTTTTGCAAATGTTGTATATAAAAAAATCGAATTTGTAAAGTTGAGATTTTAGACTTCTTATTGTTTGTACTATATATTTTATCTTCTTTTTATCTATAATTTTGTTCATTTCTTTCAGATAATGGATCTTTTTATTTTTATTATTTGACAAATCACGTGTAACACACGGGTTCAAAAGCTAGTATATATATATATATATATATATATATATAAAGAAAAACAAATACAAAATTAAACTGTATATATTTTAAAAAAGGAAAACAAATACAAAATTAAATGAAAACACTATGTTGGTAGATAGTTTTTAGGAACACCATTTTAGTAAATAATTTTTTCACCAACACTAGTTTAGAAAAAAACACTATTTTTTTCTGCATTGTTCATTTTACCCTTTTTGTATCCCATGGGTTTATAACCCATTATTTAAATATACTGAAATAGGTTAAAACTAAAATATAGTAAACAATGATTCTAGTGAAAAATGATCATTTGACTTGTATTAACTCCAATTGCGAAAATTTTGAAATGAGTAGCCAAGCCAACTAAGGTTAACTTATGTAGAGTCCCAAATGCTATCCTAAACGTGTTTGAACTTCTAAGTTTGCAAATGGGAGACATTTTTTTAGTAGTTTTTTTTAATGAAACATGAAACCTTTTCTACCTCACCCTCTTTAAATATATACAACTAGCTTTTATCTCCTGTATTACTAAGTTGTTTACATTATTCGTTTATAATATTTATAATATAATTTATCTAGATTTTAATTTTATTTATTGTACACGAGTTAATAATGTATTTAGTATTTGATGATGAAAAAGTTTCTTAAATAAATGAGTTGTTATAACCCGATTTAAAATGTATTTGGGTTTGGTGAGACCCATGACCCGCTTATTTTTTTTACTATTAAATTGTTTTTTAATTATAAATAATATATCTTTTTTTTAAAGAAATCATATATTAATTTTTAGTATATCCCTATTTTATAGTATTTTCATATCAAATATTTGGTGAAATTAATTTTTAATTTAATGAAATGTTGTAACCCGTTTAAGGAATATCTGGGTTTGGTGAGACCCATACCCGTGAATTCGGGTCAAATGCATGAGAAGCGTCGATTTACAAATAATGCAATTTGATTGCTTGAGAGAATGTAGGGAGTAACCAGAGAGCTTTTAAAAGTTTCGTTTATATATATATTATAGATAGATATACACCTTTCCAAATCTTGAACTTGGGTCTCCATAAAAAAACGTGACACCTCTTATGCTTACCACTAGGCTCATGACTTGTTTTTTAGTAACCGTGCTTGGTCCGGTTTTCGTGGTTTTTAAGTCAAATCATAAACCAAACCATTAGTAACAGTTTTTTATTTTCGTAAACCCAAACCAAACCGTTGAACTCTTAAACCGAACCAAACCGAACCGTTAGTAACGGTTTGGTTTCATGGTTTTGGCTTATATGAGTTTTAAACAAAATGTTCAAAATAATTTTGAGATATTTAATTGTTGAGCTGCTGATAATTTATAGAATGTTACACAAACCAACTGATTCTTGAGTTCTCCCTTTTAAAATATTGAAAGGCCACTTGAACTTTTTTGAATTTTGGATTTGGGCTTAACCCACTATCTTTTGTATATTGTACATCATGTCAGTATTTATATTTAGTAATGTCAAGTTATACTACAAAAGGGTAAAAAATGAGAATGATGAGAATGATTTGTAGCCACACAAAAAATATTTAAAAATAAATAAATAAATAAATTTTAACTCAAAATTTAATTAAATAACGAAAAAAGTAAAAACACAAAAATATTTCGACCGTCTTTTTCGTTCTCATAAAAAAACACAATGATAAGTGAAAAAAGTTGTCATGTTTTTTTATTTATCATTGTGTTTTGTGTTTATTTTCGTAATTGATTGTGCCTTTTTTTCATTGACATTGTGTCTTTTTTTCTTTATATTATGTTATATTACTTAACATTGTGTTATATTTTGTTCGGCATTGTGTTATATTTTGCGATCTATTGTGTCTTTTTTTAGTTATAATTGTGTTTTTTGTTCATTTTCATCATAGTGTCTTTGGTCTCGGCATTGTGTCTTTTCGTCATAGTGTCTTTGATCTCGGCATTGTGTCTTTTCATTAATTTTTTTTTTGTATTTTCCTGTATTTTTTTTTGAACGGGAATGATGGCGGAAACATTTTAGTTTTTAAATTTTTTTTCGTTTTTATTGTATATATTGAGTTATGATTTTTTTTGAATTTATTTTTAAAGGGTTTTATTGTGTGGTCACAAATCCTTCTCACACTTCTCATTTTTGTCTCCCTTTGTATTTTAACTTTACCCGGTATATCATATGCATTAATAAGTTTTATTTAATCATGTATACTAATATAGTTGTATACACATATATAATATATAATATATATAGTTAAGTCATACGATCCGGTCCGGTTTAAACGGTTTGTACCAATACAACCGTAAATCAAACCGTTCACTACGGTTTGAAAATTTTCAAACTGACCAATCGAAAGTTAAGAAAGAAAACCAATCGTGAGACGAAACCGATTACCGGTTTGGACGGTTTCATGGGTTTAAACTGAACTAAGAACACCCCTATCGTTTAGATTAAATTCAAAATTTTAATATACTATAGCATACCAAAATAAGAGAAAAAATATAATACAAATATTATGTCATCAATCTTCAAAACATTATAAAAAGAGAAGAAAAATAAAACATATAAAGTTATAAATTCTCTTATTTAAAACTTTTATATAAAATGTATGTAAAAATTTATAATTTTGACTTTTATATAAGAATATTTGTAAAAAATGAAGAAAATATATTAAAAATTAACAAGCTTCGCTCGAGTTTTAAACGAGTTGATCTTGAGCCATAATTAGATCAATTATGATTGATTTGGTCGTAGGAATAATGAATCGGCCATTAATCAAACATAACCATGTGAACTTTTAAGGTAGTATGTAGTAAAATAACAATAATTTATGAACCCGGAAACTCATCTATTTCGTATGATGGATTATGTGACATTCGTCAAATTCGGATTTCAATTTTCTTTCACGTTTTATTTTTAATAAATTATACTTCGAACCCGTATTGTATTGTAAACCCGACCTGTTAATTTTATTAATCATTTAAGTCGATCTTTAAATTTTTCACGTAATTATTTCATCAAAACTCGTCATGTAGGCGTGTACAAATCGTTGTTCATTTAACATAAAATTAGTTTATAAATTGTAAGGGCTAATACTTGTCATTTTCGAATCTATATTATAATTTCTTAAGTTTAATACCTTTTCATAAAATATGTAGAACTTGGAGGGACTTTATGTAAATATGTAATATATATAAAAGAAAAATACCTAACCCTAACTCATAAAACCACAGGCGCACCCCATCTTCTCCTTCCCAATTCCGACAGCCGCCTCCGGCGACCGGAGCAACGGTCCAGCGACCTCACCACCTCTGGCGACCCCACCACCTCCAGCCACTCACCTTTTTCTCCTCCTTGTCGTTCCGACGACCCCACTACCTCCGGCCGCACCCTCCTTCCCTCCCTCGTTCTTATTTCCGGGGAGCCCGAGCTCCGGCAACGTCCCTCTCTCTCTCTCTACTCGTTTTTCCGGTGACCGGAAAACCGGCCACTGGTGTACCGCGTGCTTCCCCCCTCTCTCTCTCTCTCTCTCTTTATCTCTCATCGTCGCTCTCTCTCTCCGTTCTATCTATCTCTCTCCCCCCGTCTTTCTCACTCTCTCTGTCCCTCTCCCTCTCCGTCTCTCTCACCCTCTTCGTCTCTCCCTCTCTCTCTCCCTCCGGTTTCTGTTTTCCGTCTCCGGCGGGTTCGGCTCGGTTCCTTCCCGGTATAGAGCCTTGACTCGTGAACATCTAAAAGGTAAATAATTTAGGCTTTGGTGTTATTAGTTTTTATATATCGATTATAAGATTTAAATTTGTTAATAATCGGTTTTATCTTTCGGTTATATTCTTTGAAACAAGTTGGATGGGTATTGGATTGTTTTGTATTGGGAAAAAGATGAACAGTCGGGTTCGAGTCTCATCCTAGACCGGTTTTGGTGTTATTTTTATACTTAACAAATTACAGTTACTATTAGTGCTAATATTATTACATAAAAATTATTATTAGTATTATTATGTTAAACTACTATTATATGTATTCATTATTAATATTATTATTAGTATCATTATTCTTATAAATATCAAAGTTGTTATTATTATTAATAAAGATCATATTGTTATTATTTATAAAAAAATCATATTTTTATCATTAATTATTAGCAATAATATTGTTATGTTTATTTTGTGAACTTGATTAGAAATCGAACCGACATCGAGGGTGGTATCATTAGTACTATCAATATTATTTATTATTATTATTTTTATCAACAACAATTTAATTAATATTAAGATCTTTATTCTTTAACTGTTATTATTATTATTATCATCATTATCTTATATATATATATATAACATATCTTTTTAGAATTATTATTATCATTACTATCATTATCATTAATAATATTATTATAAACTTTATTATCAATTCATTTTAATAAAACCGAACTCTTGATTTAAACCCGTCTTGTTTCTATTTAATATTGGGTTAGTTATTTAAAAGCCCAACAAAATAATATTATTTTATTTTAAATTTAAGTACGAGTCCCTAATCGTTAACAAATTAACCGGTAATCCGATTAACAACCGAACCTTCTTGTACAATGTTTCAAATGTTATTTCAACTAAGTTCAAGTTCATTAATATATTTTATTTATTCGTTTTCCATTAGCTTTCAAGTCGGATTCGTTCGTTTCGTTCACAAGCTTTCTATATTTCGATCATTTATTAGTTCTCGATTCGTCAATCGAGGTGAGTACTTTCATACCCCGTTTTCCATTTTTCGTTTTGGGGTGATATTTCATACTTATCAAACTAAATGCTTTATTTACTTGAATCTTAAACCCACAAACGTGATTGTATACATTACTTAAATACTTGCTCGATTTGGTGTTCTATGCTTATATGCTTACATGTTTATCGCTTTTGGTTGGTGGAAGTCTATAAATCCGTGAACTATCTGGTATTCTCTTATAGCACGGTGTCGTTAACGTAATGCAATTAACGATAACTATAAAATCCTAGACTATTTGGCAACCCCTTGTAGCTAGGTGGCGCTAATGTGTTTAGCGATTGTCTATTTATCCAAATCTAGTGCTTTTATCTATTGTTTTGTATACAAGTTTTGTAGCTTTTCTTACTATATACAATTGTTGCTCAAACTTATGAATTGCTCACCAACCTTTGTGTTGACAAACTTTATTTTTTGAAATGTTACAGGTTTGACTTTTGTTGACTTGTGGTCTTGACGAAAAACGTTACAAAGACCATTAGGATATTAGTAAAACGAACAATATAAATGTTACTTGTATTCAATTTGTTTGTGTGAACGAGATGTGTTGATTATTGATTTATGAAATAAATGAGCTGATTAAATATTGTCACTTTAAATAGTGTCTTGTGTTTTTGGGCAATCCGTTGCACCTCGGCATGTTCCGCTGCCTTTGGTCGGGGCGTGACAGATTATGTTGCGGCCGTGGAACCCACCCAGCCCGGGTGCAACTATAAAATCTTTTTAGTAAAGTTGTGCATTTCCTAGAAGCTGTTAACAAGCAAACTTTTCATATACCAAGCTACGTAATCTTGGATTTGGGCCTGTCCAGCCCGAAAACAAAAACCCATGGCCCATCGTCCCTAGTCCCTACCTTTACTTTTCATTCTCCTAAACAAATCCGAGTTCATCATCTTCACAATTTGGCTCAATTCTAATAGTGTATTTAGAGCATCTTCGTTTGGTTTCACAACCGGCAATTTGCTATGCGCAAACTAACCATGTTCACACATGACACATTCATGTTGTGTGAAATCCTCCTGTCATGGGTTTAGTGGTTTTTCTAGTTAGTTTCTATTAGTTATTTAAGTCAGTATAGTAGTGGGTCGTTTTCTTGGTAGTGGCTACTTTATAGCCTATGCATTTTAATGATGGAATGAAATGATATGGACTAGGGAGGAATGTCTTCCCGAGTGTCATTAAAGGATAGAAAAGAAAAGAAAGTGAAAGAAAGAGAAAAAATACAGAGTGAAATGGAGGAGATTGGTTTCCTATCAAATTAGAAGAAACTGAAAGGAAAGGAAGCGTTGTAAGCGGACCGAACCGGACGAGAAGTTGTCCGTGTTCGTCCGTTAAGATTTTGTCGGACAAACAGACAGTTCACGAACACCCTACCCAACCGTTCATTAAGGATTTGAGTTTGTTAGTGTCCGTTTGTGTCCGTGAACACTAATGATAACAGAACACTAATGGACAAACAAACACACACCAATGGAACGTTAATGGACAAACACACGTAAACATATCCAAACACTTAACATAAACCTTAATGAACCTTACACCACAAGAAATACTTAACACTTAACATAGTAACCAAACACATAATATCAAAATAATGTTTTGGTTTCCAAAATCCACAAACTTCTAGTGTTTCACAAGAAACAAGCTTCAAATTCTTCATTATTCAAGGAATTTCAACAAGTACAACACTATTAAACGGATGTAATCGGACGGACATTACCAGACGTTTACAAACACGGCCTTTGTTCGTGTGCGTCCGTTAAGCTACCGAACAAATATTGTTTTCCATGTCCGGTTCGTTTATTAAACGAACGAACATAAGCAAACTTCTCACCAAAAGGGCAGTCGGACATCTGGTTCGCTTACAACCCTAGAAAGATATCCATTTCCTTTCTCTCGTTAAGTTAACGCATGAATAAAATACTAAGTAATTTCCTTCCTATCTTCTTAGTTCTTACAATACCAATTTAACTTCTCATTAACACATAATTTTCCAAACACAAGTAGAAAGATCGACTATAACTTAAAATACAATGTATGGAGTAGCCTTTCAAATAAACAAATACAATTCCTATAACCGCTCCTGGCCTGAATTTACCACAATCTCCAATAAATAAAACTTTTGTGCGCCTTTTCTCCACAAGGAATGCATTAATAAATACCTGAAAATTATTTAAGCGTGTTCAACAAATGCGCCAAGTAGTTTTACTTATTATTATTATACACGCAAAGCAAACATATCCGCAAAGTAAACTAAAGTTTTTAAGCTAAACTAAAAGATTAATATTCATCTACTGATGTAGTTAGTTAAGCCTGGTTAATTTGCTTACTAATTAACAAGATCAAAGGCCATTTTTTTATGTTGGGACTTGGGAGGCTCAAATGTTTCAGATAATAAATACTATGGCAGGGTCGCTTTCTAGCTTCTTGCTTGGGCCATTTTACTTTTAAGGTTTTCCATTAATATTGATAGATTAGAATGAAATATACACACCTCAAGAAAAGTAGATCCTACGGAGTTCCCTTTGGGAGGCCTTGCACCTACAGAGTGGACACTTAGCTTGAACAGCAATTGCAGCTCTTATGCAAACTTCACAAAATATGTGACCGCACCAGGTGGCCATCTGTTCAACTAGCGGCTTCATGCAAATTGGACACTCCAAGCTAGGTGGCTGCAGTAATAGACATAAATCCGTTGTAATCAAATAACATTAACTAAACTAAAAACGCTCCAATCAAAATACGCATATCCCAGAGAGTATTACCGTTGAACTAATAGCTCTCGTATTAGAGGTAGGCGTCAGAGGAGGTGATAGTGGAGGCTCTAGCTGTGAATATTAACATGAAAAAACCAATTTTAATGGATATGCTCATTGCCAGACAAAAATGAAGAAAAACCTTATACAGTTAACTAATAATAAAAAACAATAAATACTTTCTAAAACACTTTTAACCATCGGTCACGGTCACACGTATGTGTATATATTCACATATGTATATGCGTTGGTAATATGCATGACACCAGAGAGTTGTGGTATTACCATAGAACTCCCAGTCCCTCCCAAATGCACACTGATGTTGGCCCGTGGTGGCTGTGAATCGAGTCTCCTTCTTACATTGCGCTGGTGATTATCAGCTGCCATTTAACAAATCACAAAACATAAGACATTCATGCGTACTTTTCATATATGCATGCAAGTATCCCTATTCAATAACAAGAGCAAGTGTTTACGTGATTCCGAATGAGAGCGGATAGCCTGAAAATTAAAAGACAGATACTTGTTAATATATAATAATCTAAATACTTGATACACAGATATAAAGAAAGGGTAGGTTATTAATAAATGGACCTGTCCAGAACCGAATGCAATATTAAGATAAGCCTCAAACGAGCCATCATCGGCTTCAATTGGCCCATGTGGTGGCTGCTCAACCGGAGACACAAGGACAGTTGGAGCGCTGCGTACCCGTGTGTAGTTATAAGATTGTGGCGGTGAAGGAGAGGGTGGCCATGGAGTATTGAGATCAAGAAACCAGGATTCCTCTTTAACAAGTAATAAAAACAGTTTTGAGTCACATTTTACAGCAAATACAATAAAACAAGTTTAAGAAACAATTCATCAGGAAAATAGTAATCAAGTGGTGAGAATCGAAATTCTACAACGATTCTCCAATATAGTATGAAAAACTGAAATCTATAAAGTGATTATCAAAGTTATGAAAAAACTAATTTTGGAGTAGTTTGCTAGTTAAGGCTGAACTAATCATGACTCGATAAGAGAGAACAAGAATAAATAAGCATCGATCATCATCAAGTGTGGGTGTTTGTTTACCTGACTCTGAATCACTAGAATGTGTGCTCATGACTGACTGCTAATAATCGCCCAGAAACATAATTAATAATATAATAACAAACTTAAATTAAAGTAGAATCTCCCCCTATTATTAACAAAAAAAACTTCTAATGAAGAACAGTTACAACATATGTATAACAACATGATAGGAATACAAAAGCTTTCTACCATTACATCACCAGTTTGATTATTACATCTAAAGAAAACACCTTTTGTATCAATAACCAACTTCAAAACCTTTCCATCCTTTAATTAATCGATTCGGTTAAAAGACAAAAAAATAATAATATTATTATCCCTTTAAATCGCATAAAAATCAAATATATTTTTCAATTTTGATAAAACCTTAAATCTCAAGTTATTCATGTCGATATACCAACCTTGTAATTCTTCGATTGCAGAAATCGATTCAACTGAGTTTTATGATAGACGGAATTGTGAAAATTGGCAATTCAAGTGAACCCTAGGCGGTTTATAATTTATGAATAGTTTATCATTAAACAATATATAATATATCTTTTCTCTTTTTACTTTCTGATCATTGAAAACAATATCTATACCATATATAAAACAGGTCTTATTCTACAAAAGAAAAAATTATAAATTTTATCCTTTTGAAAATTCAAAATTATGGATTGGGTTCTTTGTGAAAATGAGTTTCACTTTTTATCCTTTATTTAGATATTTGTCTCGGTTTTAGTCCTTTACGCTAACAGATGTTAAGTTTTTCAGCTAGGTCACCCCATGTGCCATGCACATGAGGGCATTTTAGTCTTTTAGCCATTTGAGGACTATTTGTGTAAATACTAAAGATTTGGTTCACATATTCAAACATATGCACTTCATCTCCCTCACTACAAAACCCTAAAATTCACCCAACCCCACCACCCCACCCACCCCCACCATTTTCTTTTAATCCTCCCTACTTACCGCCGTCGATTGCCGCCGCCACTTACAATGACGAAACCACGTAGAGGTCTGGACAGTCATCTCATTCTACTCATGTCGAACACTCTGAACAACAATCACAATTGCCGCCATCACCGTTGTTTGAAAACAATCATCATCATTTTCTTGTCGGAGGCCCACCACCAACCTGCAACAACCCCAAATCTGAAAACGATTTCGCATATCTGAAACCGACCTCGCCGGAAAATTGACTTTACTTCACCGATATACATATATGTACACACAAATCTGCCATTTTTGCGCTTCCGACACATAAACCCTAACACATGTCTGTCTTCTCTTGCCGCCACATTTTGCGGGTACAACCGTACAAGCCGGCGTCATGATGCTCATGATCCACCTGAACCCTAAAAATCTTTCAGGTTTCTATATCTATAAATCAAATATGTTGTAATATATTTCATGGAATTGGGGTATAGTTGGTGCTTACTTCAATTTCTTCTTAGGTTTATGGAATTTTGTAAAAGTCTTATGAAATTTAGAGTTGGTGGTCTTTGGGTAGAGGAGATTGTGGCAACAATTGTTGTTGATTTGGGTTATAAATCTATTTTCTATTAACCGGATGTATATTTCTTCTAGATTTTTAATATCATTTAATTTATTTTAAATGCATAGGAGAATCAAATCTTTTAAGTTAGTACACAAATAGTCCTCAAATGGCTAACTAAAAGACTAAAACGCCCTCGTGTGCAGGGCGCATGGGGTGACTTAACTGAAAAACTTAACATTCGTTAGTGTTAAGGACTAAAACCGAGACAAATATCCAAATAAAGGATAAAAAGTGAAACTCATTTTCACACAAGACCCAATCCATAATTTTGAATTTTTAAAAGGACAAAATTTGTAATTTTTTCTTCTACAAAGGTTAACAAAAATAAGAAGTGTGAGATGCCATAAATAATTGACATGTGTCAGGTGGGACCAAAAGGAAAAGGGTATAGAGGTAATTGTACACATTTTCTCTCTCCACATGCAAGGCACATGTTAATACCCCAATCATTTTAGAACGTCTATAACTTTTTCGTATGACATTTTCTTTTAAAAAAATTCATTATAATAACGAGCGTTTTTTATATTTAATATGAGTATGATTTTTATTATATAAAATTTAAAACAAAAATTACCTCATTGTGTCTTTTCGCCCACCATTGTGTCTTTTCGCTTATCATTGTGTCTTTTCAAACACCATTGTGTCTTTTCGCTTATCATTGTGTCTTTTTTCGTCATTGTGTTTTTTCGCACACCATTGTGTCTTTTTCACTTATCATTGTGTCTTTTTTCGTCATTGTGTCTTTTCGCACACCATTGTGTCTTTTCGCTTATCATTGTGTCTTTTTTCGTCATTCTGTCTTTTCGCACACCATCGTGTCTTTTCGCTTATCATTGTGTCTTTTTTCGTCATTCTGTCTCTTCGCTTATCATTGTGTCTTTTCGCACACCATTGTGTCTTTTCACTTATCATTGTGTCTTTTTTCGTCATTGTGTTTTTTTAAATACTAATAACACTGTTGTGTAATAATAATATGTAAAAATAATGATAAAATAACAACAAATTATCTAATACATAAAACACAATGATTAACATATGCTACACAATAACTTGAAACGTAAAACACAATGGTGAATGCGTATAACACAATGACCTAAAACGTAAGACACAATAGTGAATACGTATAACACAATGACCTAAAACGTAAGACACAATGGTGAATATATATATATAACACAATGATTTTGTAAGGCCCCGTTCCCGGTAGCCCTACTTTAGCGTCAGATTTACTCATAAACACAGTTCTACAAATCAGAGTTTATTAAAACTTTTGCAGAATATAAAACTTTAACCGTTTATTACAAAACATTTAACCTTTCCTTTAAAACCATAACATAAAACATGTCACACCCTCAAAATCCACTAACGGAGTTTTACCGTCAGAGGGTGTGAACTAACAGGATCAGAATCATCAGTTATAATCAAACCATAAAATAAAGTTTCAAAACCATGAAAACGTTTACGAGTAAATAAATGCGGAAGCGTAAAAACCTTTAATCAAAAGTTGCGTCACGCAGGACGACTTAAAACAAAGATAACCGTTAAAAATAAGTTTGCAGGACAAAAGCGTTTTCAATCAATGCATGTTCCTAAACCGCGCGCCCGCCTCGGCTACCTGAGAATAACATACTAAAAGTGTCAACACAAGGTTGGTGAGTTCACAAGTTATATAAAAATAAATCGTTTAGCGTTTGCGTTCAGCGTTACAGCGTTACAGCGTTTTGCGTTAAGCGTTTTGCGTAACCACGTTACGGCGTTTTGCGTTACCAGATAGTGTTATGTCAAATTATATATCGATAGGTAGCTAGTCTATACAACAAGTATTACTAAGTGTTCGACACCGAAGCTGACTTGTTTAATAAGTGCCTTGTCACCAGGTCCTCCAGACCATGGTACGTGTTAGCCAAAATTACACCCGCTCGACCTCAAGTCGAGTTTAGCGTTGGGTGGGGTTTGTCAAACCCAGTAGTACTACTCAACAGTGACTCGCTATTCTAAATATTAACCGGTTCGATGTGTAGGACTTCAAATGTTTCGTTTGCCACTTAGCCTTTACAAGTGATATATAATTTATAACAAAATCTTAAATGCGTTGTGGAGTATGTTATCTCCCCCAAGTGAAAAGCGTTTGAAAACAGTTTAAAGAGGGGAAAGTGAAACTCACTGTTTGCGAAGAATTTCCCAAAAGAAATCACCAAGATGCGCGTCACCGAAAAACTCTCTCTAACGTTCTAAAACAACAAAGAGATTTTTCTAAGTGTCGGAATATTATCGAGTCTCTAGACCCAGCACATAATACCTATGCACATAACAAGTTTCGTGTTTCGTTCGTGAATCGTGTGTGACTTTAACAAGTGTTTTTGTGACACATCACATTTGTAAGCAATCATATACGTGTCATGTATTCATAACGTACATTACTAGCAGTCATTCCCCGTAAGGGCATTTTGGTCAACAAATAACAATTTACTAGCCATTATTCCCCATGAGGGCAATTTGGTCAAATCATGGCAATCAATTAGCAATTATTCCCCGCAAGGGTATTTTGGTCAAAACATAACAATTTTATAACAAGTATCATATTTCATGCATTTTTACACAACTCAGCAGCTAGTTTCACCGAGACAGAAATCCTACTAGAAAGATTGTACTATTTCACCGATCATAGCATCTCAATTAATTTACCAAAAATCATCACAGAAGCACATATGTCTTAGGTTTCCAGAACATATTTTATTACATTTTTATTCCTCATAGTTTTCTCACAATCATCAAATCATTACAGCAAACTCATAACAGTCAGATTCATGCACAACAGAATGTTATTTGCAATTCCCGTTAAACGAAAAATCCAATAAATGCAAGACCACTTGGGTTAGGTTTCTAACTCAATGAGTCAACTTCCAGAAGTGGAACCAACCCAATTGGTCTCGTAGTTCATGAGATATAATATTTACAAAACAACCTAACAGCAGGTCTAACAGCTCAGCTTTGCACAACGTTTTTGTAAAATCATAAAAGTTAACTTCTACTTGTCCAAAAATTACAAATTTATACTTTATAGAAACTAGACTCAACCTAGTTTACTGCAGTACCAATAATCTCAACCAATTTTTACGTTTACACTTCGTTACAGTCACTTAAACATCATATATACATTCTGTCCAGAAACTGTTTGCATCCAAACTCCACATAATAACAATCTATGAACTATCATGCATTCATATAACCCTCTAGACTCCATAAACACCATCCATGCACATCAATTACATATTACATACTTGATTAGGGTTTGTGTTTGAACTCAAATCAAAGACACAATAATCAACATGCAACAAGATTCAATCTAGTTATCAAATCCTCATTCAATCAACCACAATCATTAGCTATATACATACACAAAAATCGGCTGCTTAGGGTTTGTTATAAACCCAACAAACATCAAAATCAAGCAACAAGGATGTATAGAATGATCAATTATACCTTCCTAGCACCTAGTTCTTCAATCACAAGCTTGAATTCTTGGTTGAATGTGTGTGTATGGTGGACGGCAGCCAAGGAAAGTGAGGAGAGGGGTTCCGATCGGCACTTAGGGTTAATAATAATAATAGTTAGGTTTAAGTTAATGATATATTTATAGACATACAAGTTACACTCAAGTCCCTCCACTTTCAATTGTTGTTTTTCTAACTTAACCAACTAGTTTATGTCTTGAGTTAACGTTTTATACTATGTTATCACATAACACATAAGTCTAACACATAATTATCACATAATTATTGTTTTGACGTTTTTCGTTTATTCATCAATCGTTTGCGTCAACTTGTTTGCGTTTCGGTGCAATTCCTGAAAGACTACACATGTAGTAAGTGTTAAGCGTCATTTAAACCCTAGTTTAAATGTAATGAAGTGTGTGTTATAGATTCAGTGATCTTAAGTTTGAATTGACGGAGTTGAGTTAACGGAGTTAACCTGAAATTGATGATTGTCACATCATTCCCATGTTAAAGAATTTTCGTCCCGAAAATTTGAGTCAAGTCGTGATGAGTGTCTGAAAGAGTAAGAAAAAATTTCAGTTTGTCATATCATCCCCTAGTAGAAAGAAATTTCGTCCCGAAATTTAATTCATACCTCCGGTGATGTCTGACAGTTTGCCGAGTTTCGCGGTTTTCTGTGTTTGGTTAGCCCCTCAAAAAGGTGAGGATACTTTTTCATCAATTGATCCTCGCGTTCCCACGTGAACTCCGGTCCACGTCTCGAATTCCAACGAACCTTAACGATTGGAATTTTGCTGTGCTTGAGCGTTTTGGTTTCCCAATCCAAAACCTCGACTGGTTCCTCAATGAAACGTAATTGTTCATCAACTTGCAGTTCCTCCAAAGGAACTACTTGGGTTTCATCAGACATGCATTTCTTCAAATTTGATACGTGGAATACATCGTGTACGCCACTGAGTTCTGTTGGTAGGTCTAGTCGGTACGCCACCGGACCAATGCGCTCAGTTATCCGGTACGGACCAACATACCGTGGGTTGAGTTTGTTTCGCTTCCCAAAGCGAACCACACCTTTCCAAGGTGAGACCTTGAGTAACACTCGATCGTTCACTTGAAATTCGAGAGGTTTTCGGCGCTTGTCGGCGTAACTCTTTTGGCGATCTCGTGCTGCTGCCATGCGATTTCGGATTTGAACAATCTTTTCCGTAGTTTCGAGTACCAGTTCCGGACCATTGATTTGGCTGTCACCCACCTCTGCCCAGCAGAGTGGTGATCGACACTTCCGTCCATACATCCCTTCAAACGGCGCTGCCTTAATACTTGCGTGGTAGCTGTTATTGTACGAAAACTCTACCAAGGGTAAGTGGGGTTCCCAACTTTTTCCGAAATCCAGTACGCAGGCACGCAACATATCCTCCAGGGTTTGTATAGTTCGCTCACTTTGCCCATCCGACTGAGGATGGTATGCTGTGCTCATATCGAGACGGGTGCCTAGTGCGCTTTGCAGTGACTTCCAAAAGTGCGAAGTGAAACGAGAATCTCGATCGGAAATGATCGAGACAGGCACTCCGTGTCTCGACACTACTTCCTTCATGTAAACACGAGTCAGTCTTTCCATTTTGTCCGTTTCTTTAATCTCTAGGAAGTGTGCCGATTTAGTCAACCGGTCAACGATCACCCAGATGGTATCGCATCCCGTCGGTGTCTTTGGTAAACCTGTGATAAAATCCATTGAGATGTGTTCCCATTTCCACATAGGGAGTTCCGGTTGTTGCAGTAGACCAGATGGTTTTTGGTATTCTATTTTGACTCTGGCACAAGTCAAGCATTTGCTCACGTAGGTGGCAATGTCGGCTTTCATGTTCGGCCACCAGTAAAGTGCCTTTAAATCATGATACATTTTATCTGAGCCAGGGTGGATAGAATATTGGGACTTGTGAGCTTCGTCCATCACTAGAGTTCTCAACTCTCCGTACCGTGGAACCCAAATCCGGTTCTCAAAATATCGGACCCCGTCGGATTTGGTTTCAAGTTGCTTGTTCATACCCCGCATGAGTTCCGATGGAAGATTGTCATCTTTCAAAGCTTCAAGTTGCGCATCGCGAATCTGATCGGGTAAGCTGGCATGAATCATGAGTTGCAATGCTCTCACCCGTCTGGGTTAATCTGTTTCTTTTCTGCTGAAGGCGTCGGCCACCACATTGGCCTTGCCAGGGTGGTACTTGATGGCACAATCATAATCCTTGAGCAGCTCGACCCAACGACGCTGTTGCATGTTCAGCTCCTTCTGATCGTAGATATGTTGGAGACTCTTGTGGTCGGTGTAAATGGTAAACTTGGTACCGTACAAGTAATGCCTCCATATCTTAAGAGCAAACACCACAGCTCCGAGTTCCAAATCGTGGGTCGTGTAGTTCTTCTCGTGAACCCGTAGTTGTCGAGAGGCGTAGGCTATAACCTTCTCGAGTTGCATCAGCACACAACCGAGACCTTGTATAGATGCGTCACAGTGTACCTCAAAATTTTCCGTTCCCTCGGGGAGGGCTAGAATAGGGGCGCTACAAAGCTTGGTTTTCAACAGTTGAAAAGCGGATTCTTGCTCGTCACTCCAATTGTACTTAGTGCCCTTGTGAGTCAAAGCGGTGAGGGGTTGAGCAATCTTTGAAAATCCCTCGATGAAACGCCAGTAGTAGCTGGCCAGTCCTAGGAATTGTCGCACCTCAGTCGGAGTCTTAGGTGCTTCCCTGTTTTTGATGGCCTCTACCTTACCGGGATCGACATGGGTACCATTCTCGTTGATCACATGTCCTAAAAAGTGAACCTCGCGAAGCCAAAATTCACATTTCGAGAGTTTAGCATACAGTTGTTCCTTCTTCAATAGTTCCAGAATTACCCCTAAGTGCTATTCGTGGTCAGTCTCGTTCTTAGAGTAGACGAGAATATCATCGATGAAAACAATCACAAACTTGTCGAGGTACGCCTTGCATACTCGATTCATGAGATCTATAAATACGACTGGTGCTTTGGTTAGGCCAAAAGGCATAACCGAAAACTCGTAGTGACCATACCGTGTTCTGAAAGCCGTCTTTGAGAAATCTTCTTCGCGCACTCTAAGCTGATGGTAACCAGATCGCAGATCGATCTTCGAGTAGTAACTCGATCCTTGAAGCTGGTCAAACAAATCATCAATTCGGGGTAAAGGATAACGGTTTTTGACCGTCACCTTGTTCAATTCCCGGTAGTCGATGCACATTCGGAAAGTCCCGTCTTTCTTTCGGACAAACAAGACAGGGGCTCCCCACGGCGATGAGCTAGGTCGGATAAAACCCTTATCCAACAAATCTTGCAACTGAGTGGACAACTCCTGAAGTTCCGCCGGTGCGAGCCGATACGGGGCTCGTGCTATGGGTGCTGCACCGGGTGTCAACTCGATTTGGAATTCGACTTGACGAATAGGAGGGAGTCCGGGCAAATCCTCCGGGAAAACTTCCGGGAAGTCTCGCACAACAGGTATATCCTCAATTCGTTTATCTTCCGCGGGTTTCTCAACAATTTGCGCCAAAATTGCCGGATGACCCTTTCGTAGATACTTTTGCGCCTTCGTAAGGGTAATGACGCTGGTGGTCATGCCGCTTCTCTCGCCTCGGACCGAAATGATCTCGCCGGAAGGGGTAGTAATATGGACTATCTTATCGTGGCATATAATCTCCGCTCGGTTCTCGGATAACCAGTCCATGCCGACAACGACATCGAAACTACTAAGCGTAAAAGGAATAAGGTCGATATCAAAGACATGACCTGACAGTTTTAACTTACATCCCGCAAGTACATGAGTCGTTACTATAGTCTTACCATCAGCTAATTCAACAGGAAACTTAGCATCTAACGGAATTGTAGTTACATCTAAGAGTTGACTAAAGGCTTTCGACACAAAACTCCTATCAGCTCCAGTGTCAAACAATACAGAAGCAAAACAATCGTTTACAGGGAACTTACCAGTCACCACGTGCGGATCATTGCGGGCTTGACCCGACCCAATCACAAACGCTCTTCCCTTGCCATTGCTTCCACCATTACTGCCACTTCCATTACCCCCATTGTTGTCATTCTGTTTCAGCTTGGGGCAATCTTTTCTGAAATGACCTTCCTGCCCACATTCAAAGCATCCTTTCGTTGTCATAGGTGGCTTAGGAGCACCCTTTGCCGCAAGGTCTCCTCTACATTCTATCGCTTGGTGACCCATCTTTCCGCATTTCTGACACTTGGCACGGTCACACTGGCCAACATGATGATAGTTGCACCTGTTGCACTTTGGATATTTCCCAGCATATCCGCTCGAAACCTGCCCGCTACCGTTGTTGTTGTTGTTGTGATTCTGAGTGTTAAAGCTCCGAGTGAATTCGGGCTTACGGTAGTGTTGTTGCGGTGGGAGGTTCGAGGATGAAGATCTGGTGTTGTCAAACTTCCTCTTCCCGCTGTTCGGGTTGCTGTTGCTGTTATTGTCGTTACTCTGGTTGTCACGGGCTTTAACGGTCGAACCCCTAGGTGGTAACGCACCTTGGGTCACAGCCTGATCCGTCAGTTTGTGGGCTAAACGGATCGCTTGTTGGATCGTGGCTGGTCTGGAAGACGTCACCATGCCCTGAATCTGCGGTGCTAATCCATCAATGTACATTTCTATCCTCTTGCTCGGCGGATCCACCATCCGCGGACACATCACAGCCAACTCGTGCGAACGGGTAGTGTAGGCTTCGTTTTCCGAACCCACCATCTTCAGTGACCAAAATTCCGACTCTAACTTCGAAATCTCCTCTCTCGGACAGTACTCCTCTCGCATCATATTTTTGAACTCCTCCCAGTTCATCGCATTTGCCAGTTCCAATCCAAGGATCTGGACGTTCGAATTCCACCAAGTGAGGGCGGAATCCTCAAGTGTCCCAACAGCGAATTTGACCCTACTGGCAGGGGGACAATTACACATCTCAAAGGCCGACTCGGCCTTCTCAGCCCAACGCAGGAAGCCTATAGCTCCCTCAGTGCCCTTAAACGTACTGGGCTTGCAGTCAAGGTAGTTCTTGAAGGTACACGTTCCACTCGGACCTCCAGCTTGATTCTGAACGTGTGCGGCTAAAGCGGCCGCAACATTGTCGTTCAGCAGAGTTTGGAGTTCCGCTGCAGTCAAACTGATGTTACCACGTTCTCGTCCAGCGTTTCTTCCAGCCATTTCCTAGAATCACAGTATAAAATGTTAAACATGAATTTTTCTTTCATATATAACACACCATACATGTAATAAAAAGATAGGTAAGAAAGAAATAAGAAACAACATCACATCACAACCACATATTAGTCTAAATAAAAATTCATGATTAAAACCATTGTATTCGCTACAAAGTATTTCCAATCAATCCTTAAAATCATAGAAAAATAATCGTTCGGATGGAGACAACCCCTCAATCTAAGTGTCATCATCACTAGATGTCGTCATCTGAGGACACCTCCGAGTGTGCCTCCTCCTCAGCCGGTTCCTCCTCCGGTTCTTCTTCGGGTTCCTCCTCGGGATCTTCCTCGGGATCCTCCTCAGGCTCCTCTTCGGGATCTTCTTCAGGTTCGGCCTCAGGCTCGGCCTCAGGCTCTGCCTCAGGTTCGACTGCGTTCTGAGCAAGTTGCATTTGCAAGACATCGCAACGCTCCAACGCTATCTCAGTTCGGGTCCTTGCTTCTTGGAGTTGCTCTTGCAAGTCTATCATCTCGGCTTGCATCTTCATCATAACCTTCGTTTGCTGATCACTAGCCTCTCGCATTTCCTTCATTGCCGCTGCCATGCGGGCAATCTCCTCCTTAGTCTCGGTTCCGTCTTTTAACATTCTGGAAACGTTCTCCCTCGTATAGCGCATGTAACCCACGTCACGCTCCAAGCATGAAACAACAGCTGCGAGAACTCTCTTTACAGGTTCGGTTGTGGGTGGTAGGGTGTTGGGATAAGCAGGGTGGTTCGGGTGAGGCAACAGGGGAACTTGTTCGCGATAGACCATACGTCTGATCATGTTAGGGTACCAATCCCAGCTAACGTCGTTTTCGTAAATGCCTCCGGATAGGCGGTACCTCTTCGGTGCGGGAGCTTCGAGTTCCAGGACTACTCGGGGTGGCGAGGCGGTAGGTAACTGCGGTTCCTTCCCGTGAGCATGCGTCATCGAATCGGATGATGATGAGGGTGGCGTCGACATTCCTATAGGTAAGCCGTGTATGCGCGCGCGTATGAGTGAAAGAGGTAAAGAGATAAGATTACAAGACTACATAAACCTATGCAGTGCGTGTTATTATAACTAATGGGTCGTCGCGGTTATAGTCTAGTATGCATGCAGCTTCTAGTTCGCTATAACCAATGGCTCTGATACCAATATGTCACACCCTCAAAATCCACTAACGGAGTTTTACCGTCAGAGGGTGTGAACTAACAGGATCGGAATCATCAGTTATAATCAAACCATAAAATAAAGTTTCAAAACCATGAAAACGTTTACGAGTAAATAAATGCGGAAGCGTAAAAACTTTTAATCAAAAGTTGCGTCACGCAGGACGACTTAAAACAAAGATAACCGTTAAAAATAAGTTTGCAGGACAAAAGCGTTTTCAATCAATGCATGTTCCTAAACCGCGCGCCCGCCTCGGCTACCTGAGAATAACATACTAAAAGTGTCAACACAAGGTTGGTGAGTTCACAAGTTATATAAAAATAAATCGTTTAGCGTTTGCGTTCAGCATTACAGCGTTACAGCGTTTTGCGTTAAGCGTTTTGCGTAACCACGTTACGGCGTTTTGCGTTACCAGATAGTGTTATGTCAAATTATATATCGATAGGTAGCTAGTCTATACAACAAGTATTACTAAGTGTTCGACACCGAAGCTGACTCGTTTAATAAGTGCCTTGTCACCAGGTCCTCCAGACCATGGTACGTGTTAGCCAAAATTACACCCACTCGACCTCCAGTCGAGTTTAGCGTTGGGTGGGGTTTGTCAAACCCAGTAGTACTACTCAACAGTGACTCGCTATTCTAAATATTAACCGGTTCGATGTGTAGGACTTCAAATGTTTCGTTTGCCACTTAGCCTTTACAAGTGATATATAATTTATAACAAAATCTTAAATGCGTTGTGGAGTATGTTATCTCCCCCAAGTGAAAAGCGTTTGAAAACAGTTTAAAGAGGGGAAAGTGAAACTCACTGTTTGCAAAGAATTTCCCAAAATAAATCACCAAGATGCGCGTCACCGAAAAACTCTCTCTAACGTTCTAAAACAACAAAGAGATTTTTCTAAGTGTTGGAATATTATCGAGTCTCTAGACCCGGCACATAATACCTATGCACATAACAAGTTTCGTGTTTCGTTCGTGAATCGTGTGTGACTTTAACAAGTGTTTTTGTGACACATCACATTTGTAAGCAATCATATACGTGTCATGTATTCATAACGTACATTACTAGCAGTCATTCCCCGTAAGGGCATTTTGGTCAACAAATAACAATTTACTAGCCATTATTCCCCATGAGGGCAATTTGGTCAAATCATGGCAATCAATTAGCAATTATTCCCCGCAAGGGTATTTTGGTCAAAACATAACAATTTTATAACAAGTATCATATTTCATGCATTTTTACACAACTCAGCAGCTAGTTTCACCGAGACAGAAATCCTACTAGAAAGATTGTACTATTTCACCGATCATAGCATCTCAATTAATTTACCAAAAATCATCACAGAAGCACATATGTCTTAGGTTTCCAGAACATATTTTATTACATTTTTATTCCTCATGGTTTTCTCACAATCATCAAATCATTACAGCAAACTCATAACAGTCAGATTCATGTACAACAGAATGTTATTTGCAATTCCCGTTAAACGAAAAATCCAATAAATGCAAGACCACTTGGGTTAGGTTCCTAACTCAATGATTCAACTTCCAGAAGTGGAACCAACCCAATTGGTCTCGTAGTTCATGAGATATAATATTTACAAAACAACCTAACAGCAGGTCTAACAGCTCAGCTTTGCACAACGTTTTTGTAAAATCATAAAAGTTAACTTCTACTTGTCCAAAAATTACAAATTTATACTTTATAGAAACTAGACTCAACCTAGTTTACTGCAGTACCAATAATCTCAACCAATGTTCACGTTTACACTTCGTTACAGTCACTTAAACATCATATACACATTCTGTCCAGAAACTGTTTGCATCCAAACTCCACATAATAACAATCTATGAACTATCATGCATTCATATAACCCTCTAGACTCCATAAACACTATCCATGCACATCAATTACATATTACATACTTGATTAGGGTTTGTGTTTGAACTCAAATCAAAGACACAACAATCAACGTGCAACAAGATTCAATCTAGTTATCAAATCCTCATTCAATCAACCACAATCATTAGCTATATACATACACAAAAATCGGCTGCTTAGGGTTTGTTATAAACCCAACAAACATCAAAATCAAGCAACAAGGATGTATAGAATGATCAATTATACCTTCCTAGCACCTAGTTCTTCAATCACAAGCTTGAATTCTTGGTTGAATGTGTGTGTATGGTGGACGGCATCCAAGGAAAGTGAGGAGAGGGGTTCCGATCGGCACTTAGGGTTAATAATAATAATAGTTAGGTTTAAGTTAATGATATATTTATAGACATACAAGTTACACTCAAGTCCCTCCACTTTCAATTGTTGTTTTTCTAACTTAACCAACTAGTTTATGTCTTGAGTTAACGTTTTATACTATGTTATCACATAACACATAAGTCTAACACATAATTATCACATAATTATTGTTTTGACGTTTTTCGTTTATTCATCAATCGTTTGCGTCAACTTGTTTGCGTTTCGGTGCAATTCCCGAAAGACTACACATGTAGTAAGTGTTAAGCGTCATTTAAACCCTAGTTTAAATGTAATGAAGTGTGTGTTATAGATTCAGTGATCTTAAGTTTGAATTGACGGAGTTGAGTTAACGTAGTTAACCTGAAATTGACGATTGTCACAAAACATTATATTTAAAACATCATTTCTGCTATCTTCAAATGCCAGCCGTTCAATCCATGCCATGTGCCAACCTCATGCTAGCTCCTTAATAATATTCACCTGCGTGCATACTAAAAGTCAGCTACGCTGAGTGAGTTCTAGTTAATCAGGCAACATACAGTTTATTCTCATATATTTCTTAAGTATCCGAAGACACGTATTAATACTTTATCTTTGTATAAATATCCATAAGAGGAACGTCACGTAATATCTATTAAAAGAACTATTACTATTGCTCATGCTATATATTCTCCATAGAGGGAACACTCTACACATATATTATCCATATAAGGAACACTCTATATATATGTTATCCATAGAAGGAACACCCTATATACTTTACATAGAAGGAACACTCTACTCTCCATAAAAGGAACACTATACTATCCATAGAAGGAGCACTATACTATCCATAGAAGGAACATGATACTATCCATAGAAGGAACAATATACTATTCATAGAAGGAACACTATACTATCCATAGAAGGAACACTATACTATCCATAAATGGAACACTATACTGTCTATAGAAGGAACACTATACTATCCATAGAAGGAACTCTATATATTATCCATATAAGGAACACTTTATTTAAGCTATTATTTAATATCCATGTAAGGAACTAATCTCTTCCCTTAGCAATACGCGCAATATCAGAAGATCGTTCGCGTACCGACAAGCAATCATTTATAAATATCACATATATCATATATGGCATACACTTACCATTTAAGGTAAGTGTATTAACTGTCACATTGAGTATGCACACAGCCCCGAAAACATAACAAGGAAGTGGGGCTAGAAACTCACCTGAACTCGGTTACTTCTTCTGCTACTGGTTATTCCTTCTCGAGCTGTGCGCGTCTAACTGTTTAATAGTGGAATATCAAATACTACTCTAGCCATTCTCAATGCTACTTAATTAGTCTTACTCGTCTAAGCCGGTTTTACTTCATTGAATCATTACCCGGTTAGTTAATCGTTACTCATTAACCTTTAAAGGAATCTTTCATAAACTATCAAAGTCCAAGGGCTATTATGTAATTATCTTATTCTTTCACAAGTTCAGGGGCCACTTCTGTAATCATATCAAACATACAGTTCGTTATTCAGTTCTTAGCGAATGGGGATCTTTAACGAATGAGCCCCCATAACGAACTGATTAGTGTAGCGAATTAACCCATATAGCGAACTGATCTGTATGACGAATTGACCTTCATAGCGAACTGAACCTTAAAACGAATTGGACCCTTGACGAATGACCCTTCAGTAACGAATTGAACCCTTCTAGTTCGTTATCTTATTTTAACGAATGACTATAACGAATCAAGGTTAATTCATTATCTTATTCCCTTAACGAATTGAACACGAAGTAAGTCTGGTTCGTTAGACTTCCTTTAGCGAACCTCTTGGCGAATCACCTCTAGTTCGTTAACTTCCAGTTAGCGAACTAGGGTTAGGTCAGAGAATGTCAGAACATTCTCTGACATTCGTCTAACCTCGTACCACTTTCCGGCACCCCCATTGCCGGAAAAACGTGCGGTGGCCGGAAAAACGTATTCCAGCACCGTTTTCACCGTTTTTCGTCCCGTTCGATCCAGATCTGAGCTAGGGTGACCCCTAAGCTCATCTTAGGTTCGGTTTATACCCGATTCCACCCGGATCTCGTGACTTCAACGGTTTAACGTTGTCGACTCGTCGTTTCATGACTAATCTAACGGGTTGAGTATAAACAACATCATACTATCATTACCTCGGGTCGGAAATCAATTCTTCTTCTTCTTCTTCTTCTTGGTTTCGGCTAGAGAGAGAAAGAATAGGATGAGAGAGAGCTAAGTGTGTGTTTTTGGTGGTGTATGGAGTATGAGAAATGAATTATAATTGGGTGATTAAGGCTTTTATAATTATGGATCATGGGCTTAAGCCCATGGTCTCATCCTTCTTTCCTTCATGACCCAAGTCCATAACCCATATCCATTAGCCAACACTAGCCCGACCCATACTAGCTCCTACTCTATTTATTTATTTCTCCGCTTACCCGAGTAACCTTCCCACTAATATTAAATAATATAATTAACATTATCTTAGAAATTTTGGGATGTTACAGATTTGAAACGTAAAACACAATGGAAACAACATATTACACAATGAATAACAAAAAACACAATTAAAAAAACTCATTATTTTTTTATATAACAATATGATACTCATATTAAAGATAAAAAAAACGCTTATTATTATGGTGAATTTTTTTTAAAAAATAATATCGTATGAAAAAGTTATGGACATTTTAAAATGATGGGGGAATTGACATATGTCTTGCATTTGGAGAGAGAAAGTCAAGAAATGTGGGTTATTACCTTCATGCCCTTTCCATCAAATTTTTATTTATTAAATTAATCTCAGCAATTCAAATATAAGATCAATGGACTGGATATCTTCTCACCATTCTCATTTTTGTTGTCCTTGTTATTTTAACTTTACCCATATAAAGAAAAATAGTAAGGAATTTACAAAACTTTTTGCTTTAAGGCTATGTGTAGCGGAGGAGTTACAAATTGGGCGAATCGCGACACGTGACGCCCAGCCAGTAAAGGGTAGGAATTTGTTTTTAGGGTGTAATGGTATTGTAGGCTAATATATATACATATATATATATATATATATATATATATATATATATAGGATTAGTATCATTACAAAACTGCTTATTTATTTAAGAACTTGTAGGAACCCTTGAAAACTAACTTTATTTATAAAATTTTTTGTATGTTATTGTTCTTTGAGAGTAGTTTTATCAGTTTTTTATATCTATATTTACGATTACAATTTTGAAAATTAGTTTTTATACATATCTATGTTTTGTTTTACACCTATGTAAATTTGTGAGTACATAAATTTTACATATATGTAAACTTGTGATTATTATATGTAATATAATTTTTTTATAGAAAATATGATAAAATTACTCTTAAATATTGTTAATATATAAAAAATTGTTTGGTTGTTAAGGGTTCTTAAGAGTTCTTAACTTTTTTAGAGTTCTTAAATGATACCAACCATATATATATATATATATATATTACACACAAACATATAAAATAATAATATTTAATTATTATTTTCACCACATTTCGCCTGGCAAATAGTGCCCCCTTATCGTCCCACATTTTGGGCGGGGGGGGGGGGGGGGGTTGTAGCCCCTATTATAATAATGATAATACTAAAATTAAGAATGAAGAATGCGATAAATAGTTGCCCCCTTATCGCCCACAATTAGGGGGGGGGGGTTGTCATCGGATTTCGCCCAAAATCGCCCCAAGACCACGCTCACAACGGGTGGCCTAAGTAATGCATAAAATTATGAGTTATTAGGGGCAATTTGGTCTTTTAGTCATTAGTATCTACGTACACATTCATTCTTATAAAAGGAAGTACAACCTTGGTCCATCAACTTCACTAACTTTTTGTTAATTTTAAAAATAGTTACGCATATACCCCCTAATTCAAAGCCAACTACCTCACAAATTTTTAACGATCATAACTTTTTCACACGTTAATATTTTTTTTGTAAGAAAATTAAAAACGAGTATTTTATTCTCTTTAATTTGAGTATGATATTGCTCTACTTTTTTATTTATTAAAAGATTAACATGTTACGTGATTACTAGCTAGATTCGACAATAGGTTGAGTTGGGCGAGCTAAACTGGATTAAGGCCAGAACGAGTTGATATAAAAAAGGGGTTAATTTCGGGCCGGTACAGGTTCGAGTCGAAAAAGGTCAGGTTAGAACAAGTTTCATGTTACAACGGTGTCGGGTCTGAATGAGATTCGTGCCAAACGGGTTAATGATTTATTTGAAATATTGTATATTTCAAATTTGCTTCTTGATTTTCGTCACCGATTACACAGATACCATTGTTTATATGTAGTACCAGGGCCGATAAACGGGTATCTAGCATAATTTATATTGTGGTCAAATTAATATGAGTGTTTATTTTAGACATTAATATTGACAGTTATGAACAATTAAAAAATATCAATTAAATGATTAGAATGTATCATTAAATTAAAGATGATAAATATTAAACATGAATTAAGTATAATGAATATCTAAGATCTTAGTTTAAAATTTAAATTTAAAATAAGAAATACACAACGTATTAAATTGGTCAAAGAAAATCTTATCTTAAATATATATAAACGAAAGCTCCCTAAATTAGATTAAGCCACCAGATTGCTTTATTTTTAAATGAAGACTTCTCATGCATTTGACCCAAATTTATGGGTATGGGTCACCAAACCCATATAGCCCTTAAACGGGTTATAACATCTCATTAAATTAAAAATTAATCTTATCAAATATCTGATATGAAAATCCTATAAAATATGAATATACTAAAAATTAATATCCATTTTTTAAAAAAAAGATATTATTTATAATTAAAAAAACAATTTTATAGTAAAACAAATAATAAGCGGATCACATGTCTCACTAAAGCCAAATAACTTTTAAACCGGTATAACATCTCATTTATATTTAAAACCATTTTATCATCAAATCCTAAGTATATTATAAACTTTTTTACAATAAATAATATTAAAATAATATAATATATATATATATATATATAAAATAAACGAGCTAGTCAGGAGCAATGTTTAATGAAAAACTAGCTCAAAAGAAAGTGTAGGGAACATGTAACTTACTGAAGCAGATATGACCTTTTAAAGTTAAAAGTTAGACATTTTAATTCAAAAATGGATTTTGTTTTCAATATGGTAAGTTACTAACTATATATATATATATATATATATATATATATATATATATATATTTTCCAGTTTGACATTTGTTAGAAGTAATTCGAATTTGCAGCTGCCAAGTCAAAGAGATTCTCAATACAAAGTTTATAATTCATTTCAAATTTCATAGTGTTTGGATAAATGAGGCGAAGATTGTGGGTTATCAGTTTACTTGTAATTGGTACCATATTATCCTTTTATGTTATTAAATTAAATATCTTTTGGTATATTGTTAGTTAAGATACTAGCTAGAATGTTATGGATTTGAAACTATGACCCGAGTTTGAAACAATTAAGTATCTTTTTTTACAAGCTTTTATGTTGTTACTTTTATATTTTCAACTGTGTTTAACACGGGCTCTAATATAGTAAATGTCATTATATTGGAGTCTTAGTTATATTTTATAATCTTACTACTATATTAAAGCAACACAATGCTTCCACATGACATTCAACTAGGCAGTCCACCTAGGTTGCCACTTCATCAATTTTCCTAAAATACAATTTCCACCTAATTGTCTTTTAAGTTTATTTAAAATTCATCAAAATATTCAATGAAACATGGACCCGGATTAGACCACTAATTATTTTCTGACCCGTTTCCCTTTCTATTCCATATACATCAACCCTCTCACACACTCTCTGGTCCCCATCTTTGACGGTCTGAGTCGCCTATCATCTCAATCGCAAACACAGTAATTCTGAACCTACATTTTAATTCTATGTGAAGATTACTCCAAATTCGTGAACATGTTTCCTATTATTTAGGGTTTATAGATTATATTGATTAAATTTTAAATAGAAGGAATATTGATTTAAAAGTGGTTGATTGTTAATATGTTGTTTGTTATTTTTATTTTATTAAATTTTACGATTTCGTGTGTGTGAAGATTACTCTAAATCCAAAATATGTTTATCAAAATTTAGGGTTTCTAGATTTAATCGATTTATGGTTTAAAGCATGTCTCTTTCAAGGATTCTGTGCGTCGATGCTTCAGGTACTCTTGAAATCTATTAGTAATGCTTTGTAAGTTTTGATTATATCATTGATTTGGTTTTCCCATAATTGCTTGTTTAGGGTTTAGATTGAATTTAATACAAAGTTTGAATTAAGTCAATTTTTTATTTAGGTAACATTAACAAAAAATTGAGTATTTATACTAACAATAACATTAAATATTCAATAAACTTTTTAATTCAATTGAGTTGAACTCAAATCAATTCTTAACTATGAGACTTTATATCAAATTAATGTAATTGTATAACAAATAATGGTTGCTAAAATTAAAATACATTTTGCCTTAGTTTATGCATATTACTATTAAAATTAAAACCATTGACTCTTATTTTTTTCTTTACTCATGCATATTAGTCTTCAAATCTAAATACATTATGAATAATTTCTATGTTTATCAAGTTAACAAAAATAAACTGTTACTTAAATCATATATAACACTACATGATCAGAACAAACTCTCACATCAATTCCATCATTTCTATCAATATCAAAAGCTACTTTAAGCAAGTATGTAAGTATTTAACACAATTTTTTAAATAGTTAATGATTAGTTCTTCAATATGAAATACCAATAATTCTTATGGTAATATGTAACATGCTACTTTTAATAATAATATATAAAAGAATTTCATTTACTTAATGGTGTGTTACTATTTAGTTAAATTAGATAAAAAATAATGGAGTGTGGATTTGGACAATACAAGATTGAATAAGGGATGGTGATGGGTCTCAGATCCATGGGCTTAAGGGTATATAAACACCCTTAAACCTTCCTAAAACCATCATTTCAATCATCCTGCCTCCTACACACACTCAAAACACACACAAACGCTCTCAGTTCATCTGGACTTAGATCCGAGTTGAAAGGAAGGTTATGTTTTGTGTTCAAGTATCCATATCGACACTAGATCCGTGTGTTAACTAAATCAAACATAAAAGGTATGTCAGGTTTAAAGGTTGAGTTTTTAAGAACGGTTTGTCATAGGGCTTGATATTAGGGAAAATTGGGCTTCATTATAAAAGAAAAATATAAACCTGGTTATGATAAACCATGTGTGAGTTGGAACCGGCCCAAACGGGTAACGTTTGGACCGAGTTAGTACAAGGAAACAATGTGGTTATAGTCCAAGGCTCGTTTCTTATGCAAGACGGGCACAACGAGTCGAAAGAAAAGGCTGGAAAGTGATGGAAATAGAAACCAGATTTGAATTGAGCCTTGAGGAACTCGATTCGAACAAAAAGTAAACAAATCAACCAACAAATCGAATCGAATGAGTAATTCGATTCGATTGGAAATTTCGTTCGATTCGATTAAGATATTCGATTCAATTAGAATTGTGATTCGATTCGATTAGAATCCATGACTCGATTCGATTAGAATTGTGATTCGATTTGATTAGAATTGCGATTTGATTCGACTAAGAATCCTTGATTCGATTAGAATTGTGATTCAATTCGATTTGAATCCATGATTCGACTCGATTGGAATTATGATTCAATTCGATTGGTTTAGACTTGACCCGGAATCATGGAAAGTCAGTTTTCTTATGAATTTTTAGTAAATGACTATTAACCCCAGCCAGGGGCTCTGCCCTTGGACCCTGCTAGGGGCTACCGTCCCTAGAACCCCGATGCTAAGAGCCCTGCCTCTCCGTGAGCTAGGGGTTTTAGTGACCTAGAAATATGATGTAGTAGACGTAGTTAATTGATACATATAATTATTACACAATTAGCCGTGCACAACTAAGGAAGGGTATAATTTTTAACTCGGAGAAGAACATGACACATGTGAGTTCCTAGCACCATTTCCTTGTTATGTTTTTGGGGCTGTGTGCAAACTCGATGTGATTAGTTGATACACTTACCTTAAGTGGTAAGTGTATGATATGTGAATGTTTGACGAATGATATAGAAAATGTTAAAAGTATGTATGAATGTATATAAATATAAAAGTATTGAAATGAGTGTATGGTATGGTTGTATGGAAAGAAGGGAACCAAACCCTAATAATATCTGAAAATGAAGGGCACCGGACCCTAATAATATCCGAGGATGGCGAGCATCAGACATTAATAATATTCGAGGATGAAGAACACCGTACCCTAATAATATCCGAGGTATGTAGGACGAAATGCTCTTTATAACATAAGGATATATATGCATGTACTACGTATGGTAAAGCAAGTATGAAAGAATGAATGTATGTGTGCATGGAAGAATGATAAAAAGGTTTAAGTGTGTAACATGTGCCTTCGAGTATGTATATATATGTGTATGTAAGGTATGTTGCCTGATTAACTAGAACTCACACAGCGTAGCTGACTTTTAGTATGCACGCGGGTGAATAGGCTAAGGCAGCTAGCTTGAATTAAGACACATGACATTGGATTGAAGAGGTTGGCATCTTGAGAAGAATGTTATGATGTTTTAAAATGACTTTTTAAATTATGTTTTATGACAAGAGTTTGGTTGTTACAAATATTTGAATGATTATATAATATATTGCTGAAGTTTAATGTTTCCGCGAAAGTTTTAATTCACTCTAATATTCAGAACTGTGTTTATGAGTAAATCCAACGTCCAATGTAGGGCACCGGCATTACATAGTCATTTTATCATTTTCACAGGTCAATGGAGAATCAATCATAACAATGCATAATGAAATAAACGTCCTTATAAAATCTTAAAGCATCATTAAGGCATTAAGGTCCAAGTCTAAAGAGTGTGAACCGTGAAGGATCGTAAACATACCCAGTGAGGAATACTCTATTGAAATGGTTTTCATTGATGAATCACTAGTATTTTAAATCTTCGTTTTTTGTTTGTTTCTAATTTTTTATGATCGTTTTCTAACAAATTTATATCAAGGGTTTCATAAGTTAGCCGAAAAAGTTTGAAAAATAAATGCTTAATCAACATTTAGTGATGAATGAAGACAATGCTTTGTTTTCATTGTTATGTTTTTTAATTCGAGACCTTTTTTTCTTGGTGACTGAAAACTTATTTGTTTGTTTTAATATTCATGTTTTGAATTTGGAGATTGGTTTATTTTGAATCCTCGTGTTTTGTAGTTTGTTACAGTTATCTTCGAAATTGAGGTGTAACTAATTTGAGGCGTTGTATTCATAGGGTTGGGCATTTTACTGGTTCCAAATTGCTTTGGATAACACAAACATCATCAAGGTATGCTTTCTTCAGTTATGTTTATATCTAATTTTTATTTTTATTAATTAATTTCCTTATCACTAATTGTTTATTTTTTTCTAATGTATTGAATTTACACTAGTTTATTTTTGTTGTATTTCAGTTATTGTGTATGAGACATTACATTTTGGATGCTTATTTAATTAAATGATTAAGTTTTAATTAATCTATGTTTTTTTTTCTCATGTTTTAAGTTATAAAGATGTTTTAACTTTTTATTTATCTCTGTTAGTCTTTTTATGTTTTTGTATTTGATTTAAAACAACAATTTAATGTATCATAAATTTATATGGAAAGTATCATTTTTTATATAAATATGACATTTGCATTTTACTAAATTTATAATATCTATAATATATATAAACGAAAACATAAAAATCCTATGTGTCGCGATGTGATCGCTCCCCCATTTTTTTGGAGTCACCAGATTTGCTTGATTTTTTAAATGGAGGCCTCTCATGCATTTGACCCGAATTCATGGGTATGTGTCTTACCAAACCCAGATATTCCTTAATTGGGTTATAACATCTCATTAAATTAAAAATTATTCTCACCAAATTATTGATGTAAAAATCCTATAAAAATAGGATATACTAAAAATTAATATCTTATTTATTTTAAAAAAAGATATATATATATATATATATATATTATTTAAATTAAAAACCAATTTTATAGTAAATAAAATAAACGGGTCTTAGGTCTCATCAAACCACAACTATATTATTAACTTTCATAAATATTATTTATAATTAAAAAACCAATTTTATAGTAAAAAAAATAAACGGGTCTTGGGTCTCATCAAAACCATATATATTTTAAACCGGGTTATAACATCTCATTTATTTGTGAACAATTTATCATCAAACTAAAAACTATAAGTATATTATAAATTTTAATACAATAAAAATATATAAATTCAAAAAATAAATAAATATTAGAACAAATAATATAAAACAACCCCCGTAATACGGGGGATAAAAACTAGTATATATATATATATAGGGTTAGGTTCAAAAGGGAACTCAAAAAAAGTGGGGAACTAAGAACATTCTCAACCCATTCTCTAAGAGCATTCTCAGCCCATTCTCTAAAGTTGTCAAATCCATATAATTTAAGGTAAATTTTAAGAAAACCATCAAAATCACCTCTCCAATCCATTCTCTATTATATGGATGAGTTATATGGCAACTAAATTAAATCCCTAAATATAGGGACTCATTTTTTTATCCATACCATATAATATATCACATATCTCCCAATCACCATTTACTATATAATAAGACAAAAGAGAAAAAATAATAAAGAATTAATTTATGGATATGACTAGGGAATAGAATGTGGAAGAATTTAGAAAAATGATAGATAAATTTATAGAATGATTTTTTTAGCTAAATTATAGGGAAAATATATGGAATGAGATGTGAATGCTCTAAAGTTGTCAAATCTATATAGTTTAGAGTAAATTTTAAGAAAACCATCAAAATCATCTCTCCAATCCATTCCCTATTATATGGATGGGTTACATGGCAACTAAAGTAAATCCCTAAATATATGGACTCATTTTTTATCCATACCATATAATATATCACATCTTCCAATCACCATTTACTATATAATAAGACAAAAAGAGTAAAAAATAATAAAAAATTAATTTATGGATATGAATAGGGAATAGAATGTGAAAGAATTTTGAAAAATGATAGATAAATTTATGGAATGATGTTTTTTAGCTAAATTATAGGAAAAAGTATATGAAATGGGCTGTGAATGCTCTAAGAAACACCATTCTCAACTCTTGATCAGTTTCCCACATCCATATGGTGCACTGTCAATCACATACATCACATTATTTTTTAAAGAGAAAAAAACCCCTAAAAATCAAAAAAATAATAAAAAAATTGTAGAACAAAAAAAAAAAAAAAAACGAAAAGTTATTGTCACCGCCACCGCACCACCTAATCGCCATCACCGCTGACTGCTTTCATCGCTACCACCACTACCACTTGACTATCACCACTACCACCTGATCGTCACCGCCGCCATCAACATCCACATACCACCACCATCGTCGTCTCCACCATTATCACCGCCACAACATCACCTTACCGCCATCGCCGCAACCGCCATTGCCAATTTTTTTTTGTTTTGTTAATTTTATTTATTTTGAGGTATGCATCTTTGTTATTTGTATTTTATTCATACGGGTTTTTTTTTTCTACCGAACAAAATAAAATAATAATTCATTCCATTCACATAGCTTAACCAAACAAGACGGAATGATAATGATCCATTGTTCATTTTATTCTCTCGTCCATTTCATTCTCCATCTATTCCATTACCTTTTACCAAACAGATCAGTAGTGCGAGTTTTGATATGGTTGTTTTGAAAGCACGTTTTGGGTTTCATTTTTTAAATATGTGATGATCGTTTAAGTACCTTATAAAAATGTATATTAAAGAAACGGTGTTACATAATGTTGTTGAGAAGACTTTTTTAAACGTATCATATCACACTTTTCTTGCCTCCTACAAATTGAAACTCACTTGGCTGCTTGTTCCCTACAAATCTCTTACCCTTGTAATTTTGTAATTTGAAGCACACAGTTGTCTATAGTGGTCGGGTAAAGGGTCCATCATAAACTAATCATTTTGTAATACTGGAATTATTAATCATCATCAATTGCATAGGAATCTGTCTCAATATATATAAAGGAGACCAATTCTACGAGTACATATATGGCAACAAATAATCAAAACCATATATGAAAGGAATAAAATATTAATTAAATAGGAGAAAGATATGCAATATCGTTTACTCCCCCTCAAGTTGAAGCATAGAGATCCGTAATGCCTAACTTGTCAAGTAGAACACGAAAGTGGTGAGTTCCCAAGGGTTTTGTAAGGACATCAGCGATTTGCATCTTCGTATCAATTTTCATGGGTTGTATCTCCTTTGATTCTACGCGTTCCCGACCGAAATAACAATCCATTTCCACATGCTTGGTCCCTTCATGGAATACCGGATTATTTGCTATATGACGGGCTGCTTGATCATCACAAAATAATTGTGTCGGTCCATCTATGGGAACATCGAGTTCCTTTAAAAGCCATCTCATCTACAAGATTTCACCAACTACGGATACCATAGCCCGATATTCTGCTTTAACCGATGATCGAGAAACGCCGATTGTTTCTTTGACTTCCATGATATTGGAGCCCGTCCTAAGAGTAGCATGTAACCTGTTCGTGACCTCCTGGTAAATGGGCAACCGAGCCAATCCGAGTCACAATAGGCCATGAGATTTGTACCTCCATCCTTGGGGTAGGAGAATCCCTTGCCCCGGTATTGACTTGAGGTATCTAAGGACACAGTTAGCGGCTTCTAAGTGATTTTGTCTTGGATCACAAACAAATTGACTTAACACGTTTACGGCGTAGGCGACATCGGGTCGTGTAGCTTGGAGATAGAGAAGTCTTCCAACTAATCGTCGATATTGGCTGGCGTCTACACGTGGTTCTTCTTCACACTTACCCAACTTCAGGTTTTGTTCCATTGGAAACGGGCTCGGACGACAATCCGTCATTCCCGTGTCTTTTAATATGTCAAGGATATATTTTTGTTGACTTAGCATTAGCTCTTCCTTAGTCCGAGCAACTTCAATTCCAAGAAAATATTTTAAAGGCCCAAAGTCTTTAATACTAAACTTCTTGTCAAGGAATGTTTTGGTTACTTGGATTTTGTTAGCATCATTACCAGCTATGATAGCATCATCAACATAAATTAGTGCAACAACGTACACATTATTTTCTTTGAAAAGACAACGAATGATCAACTCCCGTTTGCTTAAAACCAAATTCAAGCAAAGAGTTGGTAAATTTTTTGTACCAATTTCTCAATGCTTGTTTAAGGCCATACAATGACTTCTTGAGCTTACAAAATTGGTTGTCATTTTGCTTTTTAAAACCTTGAGGTATTTTCATGTATTCATCCTCGTGTAGATCTCCATGTACGAAGGCGTTGTTGATATCTAGTTGGTGAATGTGCCATCCTTTCTTTACTGCTACGGCCAACACACTTCGATGGGTAACCAACTTTTCCACCGGTGTAAAGGTCTCATGAAAATCTATTTCTTTCAATTGTGTGAAGCCTTTGGCTACGAGATGAGCCTTGTACCTCTCAATATCACCATTCGGTTTATACTTAATCTTGTACACCCACTTTGAGTCTATTGCATGTTTTCCTTTTGGTAATGTTTCGAGGGTCCAGGTTCTGTTTTCTTCAAGAGCTTGAAATTCTTTCTTCATGGCTTCTCTCCATTTTATTTAAGTCTTGTGTAGCCTGGTTAAAGTGTTTCGGCTCATTATTCGAACTTATGGCCGCCAAAAAAACTTTATGATTATTAGTAAACGTATTATAAGAAAAAAATGTGCTAAAGGATGTACCATTGAGGACCCTTGATTGGAAGTGAATTGCTCATCGTCGCGACTAAAGAACTTATGAATTACTCGCGGGCGTTGATTATGAGGCATAAAACTTATTTAGTCGTAAGGAGTAAATGGTTAGTAAATCTGCTTGTTACGGTTAGGTTAAAAAAAGTGTCAAGTTTTAATTAGCTATGCAAACTACTCGTCACGACTAGATTATAATACATATTTTGGAAATTTCTTACAAATGACACCTAAAACCTGAAAAATGTTTTCATATACGTTTATTTTGGAATTTTCCCCAACAAATAATCAAAACCATATATGAAAGGAATACAATATTAACCAAATAGAAGAAAGATATGCAATATTGTTTATGGGTTGAGTTATTCTACAAAGGCCAAAAAAAATGAGAAGTGTGAGAAGCCATAGTTAATTGACATGTGTCAAATAGGGACCATAGGAAAAAAGATACAAAAGTAATACTCCAATACACAATTTCTCTCTCTACATGAAAGTCACATGTTAATTCCTCCATCATTTTTAAACGTCTATAACTTTTTCATATGATATTTTAAAAAAAAATTCACCATAATAACAAACGTTTTTTTTATCTTTAATATGAGTATAATTTTGTTATATAAAAATAAAATTTTTTTACGTCATTGTGTCGTTTTGCTTACCATTGTGTCTTTTTTCGTCATTGTGTCTTTCTGCTTGTCAATGTGTTTTTTTCGTCATTGTGTCTTTCAACTGATCATTATGTTTTTTTAAATATTAATAATACCGTTGTGTAATTATATGTGAATATAATAAAAAATACCAACAAATTATATTATATATAAAACACAATGACGAATACATATTACATAATAACTTGAAACGTAAAACATAATAAGAATATACATAACACGATGCTCAAATGTAAGACACAATGGTAAAATACATATAACACAATGACTTGAAACGTAAAACACAATAGAATCTACATATTTCACAATGAATTGAACGTAATACACAATGAATATAATACTATTTTTCTCAACTTAAGTGAATGTAGAGCTCAATGACTAAAACACAATGATAAGTAAAAATACAAATGTTGAGCATAAATACACAATAACGAACAAAAAGACACAATGATGTAATCTTTGTTTTAACTTTTATCTTTAATATGAGTACCAATTGAAAAACACAATGACCAAAATTTATAACACAATGCGTAGAAAAACTCAATTAAAAAACACAAAGGACAACCAACTAACATAATATAAAAACCTACTATTTTTATTATATAACAATATGATATTCATAATAAAGATAAAAAAAACGTCGTATAAAAAAGTTATAGACATTTTAAAATGATGAAGGAATTGACATGCGCCACCTTACATATGGAGAGGGAAATTCATCAAAAATGAGTTATTACCTTCATGCCCTTTACATCAATTTTTATTTTTAAATTAATATCTACCTTACAAATTTAAAATCATTTTTGTTAAGACTACTCTCATCATGAGTAAAATTTCTCGATCGGTCGCTTGTTAAGCTTTTGTGAAATTAAAAAGAAAAGATATATTAGCTAAGGTGGAATTAAAAGGGTCGACCAGGTTGCTTCACCGACTATAAGTCGGTTGTGAGAATAGTACGTTTATTAATTTTATATTGATTAGTCTACAACTCATCCACTTAGACCACCCGTAGTGGCAACGTTGCCACCAACGTTGAGGACGAAAACGCGGGGGTACACCGCCCCCCCTGCGTTATATGAAATTGATTTTTGGCTGCGTTGTATACAAAACGCGGGGTTGGCACACAAATAAAAAAAAATAGCCGTTGGATGGGTGGGTCTTGTTGTTAACGGGATCGCCGGAAAAAATGGTGGTGGTGGTGGGTGGTAACGGGATCGCCGGAAAAAATGGTGGGTGAGTTATAGATCGGAGAAGAAGGAGAAAAAATGGTGGTGGTGGGTGAGTTACAGATCGGAGAAGAAGGAGAAAAATGGTGGTGGTGGTGGGTGGTAACGGAATCGCCGGAAAAATGGTGGTGGTGGGTTTCATGGTGGCCGGAACTCCGACGGATCCAGTGAGGTTAAATATTTGTGCTTTTTTATTATTATTTAAATATTTGTGAGGTTAAGTGTTTAGTAAACTGTTCGTGATTGGATCCGGTGGCCGGAATAGTTGGATCCGGTGGGTTTCGTGGTGGTCGGAATAATTGGATCCGGTGGTGGGTGCAAAAAAGTGTAAACGTGACTGGGCGTCACGTGGCGCATAACCCCGAGATGTGGAGAGTTATGACTACAGCCTGTTTTTGTACAAAACCATAACTCTGACTGGCGCCACGTGGCGCATAACCCCTGGATGCGGAGCTTTACGACTACACATGGTCTTATAATTGAGTGCATGTATATTGTTTTCAAATAAAACTAGGATTTAGATCTCCGTGCTTCGCAGTGGGACCACTAAATCAAACAAAAAAAACATATGTAAAAAACCTAAAATCACGAACGCGCTGCAAGTTGACGTGAAGTCAATCTATATCAGGTTAGGACATCAGAAGTAAATAAAATAAATAAGCTCGTTAATGCTAAAATACAACAAACTGTCATATATAGAACCAAAAAAACTGGAACGTTACATCTACGAACCAACGCAAATTTAGTTAGTATCAGGGGTGACAACACATATTCGTGAATGTAAATTAGTAAGCAAAAAAATATTTTAAAACGCGGTATCACACGTTGAAGCCCCGAATATAAAAACATGTGACAATAGGATATTTATAAATCATGAAAAAAATTTTGGTCATTATAAATACAGACTATAAAAAATAAGAAAAAAAGTTGAAATCGTTTAACCGACAAATAAAACACGTAAAGTCGATACTTGTCTAAGTTTTGGGTTAAAAATATAGTTTGTTAAATATTATAATTAGTTGAAATTAAAAAGTAAAATAAAAAGAATAAAAACCAACATTTTTAATTTGTAGGTTAGTTATTTAGTGGTTATATGTAACTAATGAATATTAAAATATTAAATAGTAAATTGAATAGTAAGTATGTGAGAAGGAGTAAATCCTCTTTTTAATATATATAATAATATATATAATAATATATCATTTAACAATATATACTAATTGATAAAAATACTTAAGAAAAACCTGTATTCATAAAGTATAAAAACTTTATCAAGTTATAGAGTATAATAATATTGAAAATTCTTCATTCTGTTTAAAATATACGATTTTATTTTCTTGAAAGAAACATATATATTTAAATGTATAATTAATTTTTACTACAAGAAAAAAAAATACCATACTAAACATTCTTTTAAAAATTGGTTTGATAATTGATTGGTTGGGTTGTGAATGAGAATATAAATTAAGTTTTGGTTGGGTTGTGTATGCGAAAGAGAGAGGAATTAATTTTTTAATAAAAAGTTTGGTTGGGTTTGTTGTAAATGGGGATGGTCTTATACTTTGTATTTTATACCTTATTGTTTATAAATAGTCACGAATAATCTACCCTTAACTATGCCCATATCATTGAGACGTACATTATTGTCCAAATTTGTCCGGCAAAAGAACAAGATGGTAAGTGGTTTGACATCATGATACAAGTACAATGAATCCATTGACCAAGTTTGATTTGTTTTCAACAGGTTACTTTAGCACACGCTCCGTCTACAAACCGCAATTTATATTCCTCTCGACAAGATTCTTTTGCACCCGTACACGGTACCTTCAAAAACTTGTTTGGAAGGGGTATGACTATGATGTTCACCATGATCCATTCAGAATATCATAAGGGTATGTTATGATGTTCACCATGATCCTTACAGAATATCATAAGGGTATGGTTTCGGATTGATGTGAAGTGCATTGTGAAATTTCAAGAAGAAACTCTTAATACCGGAAAGTAAGGTTGTTTCTCTCACCATAACAATGAGAACAAATACACTGTTCTCATACACTGCTAAACAACGAGATCATGTACAACTAAACTAGACGGATGGCCTTCAAAAGGTTACAGTAGGATACGTGGAAGCTAAGATGCTTACCATTTCACCACCCTGAAGGTTAGACACTAGGGTTTGTTAATTAGAGTTTAAGGTTTATCAAACATGATTGTAGAAAAACTCAATGAATTCCGATGACCTAATTATGATCAAGGTAAGAGGCACTAACCATGAATGCGATAATCCAAGAGATATAACCGAACTCAATATTCATAAAGGGTTTGTGCATGTCGAAGACAAAAATAGTTCTATAACCCATAATTAAATATTATGGGCATTTAACTTGACACAATTGCATTTTAACATTTTTTTTCTTAAAAACAATCTAACATTTATGACTTCAAACCCTTGGTATGTAAAATAGGTAGATCAAAGTCGAAGTGACAAGTCAAGATCATGGTTTAAACCATCTTCTCCGTAATCTACATTCATTCCCATTTCAGACACTTGTTGATGTTGGATCCCAGCAACCACAGGTGGCTGCACCTGCCCAACATGGGTTGAACTGTTCAAACCGATCTCAGAGGGACTCGACACGCGGTTCCACTCAGGTTTATCTCTGGCAGCTACACTCAGCTCGCGATTTTTCTTGGCTAATGTTCTTTCGAGCTTGTGAGCATTTTGGTGACCCCCAAAAGCTTGAGGGCTGTAGAACTTTCTACTGCAATAACTGCACGAGAAAACACGTTGCTCGGCGTTGTGTAAGAAGATATGAACAAATTAGAAGAAGATGACGAAGTGTGATCGTTTTCGGGTTGGTGTAGATTGAGGAAACTCATGGTTATATGAGTCAATAATTGAGAAGTACAGGATGGTTGAAGAACGTTAGGTTTGTATATATAGCTAGGGACTTATCATATTAGAATTATACATGCAAACTAATAGTCACATCTACTTAAATAAGGAAAGGTTACTGTTAACTATTATTATCGTTATTGTTAATGTTAGTTATTAGGAGTTATTCAACTTTTTTAAATAATTTAAGAGTTTTGTAATAATACTTATTTTATATATATATATAAATTTAATAAATGTCTCTACTGCTATTGGAAAATGAGTCAAGAGCCAACGGGTCGGTTATTCTACTACTCTTGGTAGTGAGATGCTTAAATTATAAAGCATGTCCAATACCTAGCAATTGATACCATTTGTGAGAACAAATGTTGGTATCAAATATATCTATTTATGCTCTTATAAGCTCGAAAGCCGATTAATTCCGTGTTGTTGATTACTTTCGTGTCGCATATGCGTCACGTAATAAATTTTTGTGCTAGATACTCTTCGTGTTTAACTTGACATTTTACCATATTCCTAAAAGTTTATTAACTCAATAAACGAACAACATCAATATTGTATGAAACTACAAGCAATATAGCGGAAATATGTCAATCTTGCCTTGAAAAATTTAGGATGAGCTAAACCCTATATTATCATGGGGATCAATCAAAGAGACACCACTAATTTGTGATCTTGTCAAGTCCTTATTTATTGATTGTTAATGTATGGGACGCTTTTTAATATTATCATATTTCAAAATTAATTAATATTTAACTCTTAACTTATTCATATACACCTAATAATACAATGTGTTTATATAATAGTGAAGTGCTTAGGATCTGTTTGGTGAGATAATAGAACGGAGGGCGAATAGAATGATTAAGTAAATGAAAATGGACAAGGAAATAAAGTATATAATTGTCATTCATTTAACTTGGTAACAATCTAATCCCTGTTTTCATGGGATTCAAATTATTTCCAAACAAAGTGGATCTTGACCAAACCAGTACCTATCCTCCTTCCCCGATCAGTACCTTGCCGGAAAAATTCCTACACCACCAAAAGATACGATCTTGAATACGTTGATATCACAATAACGAGCCTGAATTCGTCCAAGGCTCTGATACCAATTGTAAGTCCCGAATCTGGATCACTACAATATGATATCAACCCGAACACGATGTTAGTGCGGAATCCTAACAACGTGATGATTCAAGAACGATAAATACGAACAATATGAATATAATGAACACAAAGTAATACTCCAAATGCACACGATTATATTATTAAACCGTCTGGTACATGAGATTACACGTATTGCTCTCTAGATGGTGGCTCTCAAAGTGTTTAACTTCTCTCTGTGTGAACAACTCTAAACCCTATATACATATTCTCTATATATAGGGAAGCTAACAACCAAGCCCAAGTAGAGCCCAAAGGCAACCGAAATCCTTTATGGATTTCGATTTACATATAACACATACAACCAAAACCTATTAACTAGAACTAAGTACAAACCACCAAATATGGACCCAACAATCTCCCCCTTGGTTTGTAGCTTAGTTCTTGTTTATTTTACTTCAGACTAGCGTAACCGAAATTCATAGGGATTTCGGTATTGCACCAATGTAATTCTTCAACTCGTCTTTATTTGCATTACTTTAGTCTTGATCATGTCGTGGCCCTTTGATATGCGTCATTCTAACCAATTTATGACCCAACAATCTCGCCTTTAGACTGATGCTTTCAAGATCTTCAGAATCTTTACTTGAACATGATCAGCAACTTTAATGATCAGCAACTTCAGCATCTGCATCCAATACTCTACCATCTCCCCTTGAACATGATAGCATCATCCAATTTGAGTCTCAAATACTTCATATGCTTCCATTGCAAGAAATCAGTCTTGAAAGAACAACCAACTTTGATAGAAAGATCAACCAAAATATTTTTGAAAACAATTAAATAAAACAAAATAAGACAGACATATTTTTGTAATTTTTAATTTTTCTGTTTTTTTTAATTTTCTTGAAAAGGCTTGAAATGAGATCAAACCAGCTAAACCAAATATAACACATTTTAACGCATTTGTTTCGACAAGAGTAATCAAGAAGTAAAAAATAAAATAAATAAAATAAAACTAAAAACAAAAAATAAAACAAATTTAATCTCCTGGCCTTCTTGAAATTTAGCTAAAAATTGGGATCAAATTTCAGTTCTTAGTAAAACAGCCGCCTATTTTTTTAAAAAGATCCGAACATGGAATCATATCGTTTAAAGTACTGTCACAAGGATTCATGTTCAACGTTATTATGACAACAAGAGACAGGTTGATAGCGTGTATCCCATACTTAGCATGATTTTTCATCGCATTAGTGATATGATTAAGGTTCAGTTAGGCATAAAGCTTAGATGGACATCACTCATGGACCTGTGATGCCTCCTATCTCTTCTCAAAGCGTATTTGGCTTTCCCCAGATCACCCCAATTTGACTCCAACCCCCTAGTGCTTGATCAAAAGAATTTCATACAAAGCAGACTTAGTTTTAAGGTTGAACGTTGGACTTAGTGCCAGTAAACTGACAAGCCTTTCATTCGAGACATGACAAGACTTACTTGTGTGCCATCATCTCTGTAGTTCTAGTTTGACCCTTTAAGCCTTGAAATACCAAGTTTTTAACAACACAAATTATATACATACTCATACCAAGTTTCTTTTATTTTTAAAATTTTTTTTCATCTTTTCCTTTTTTTTCATCTTTTCCTTTTTTTCATCTTTTCCCCTTTTTTTTTCTCATCTTTTTTTTTCATCCTTTTTTTTATAATAATACATAATAGTACAATATTTTTGGTGATCAAGACACTAACGGGCTCGTGTATGACTGGGTAATTGCTTTTCTGCCTATCATTCGGAGAGATGTATCTGGAGACATGCACCTGTCTTCAAAATGACTCTCCACATTAAGTTTAGCAAATTCAGTTTATATCACTTTAACTCTTACGTATCGTGGAAAGTACCATACACATCAATGACTGTTCTAGAGACTTTTAAGCTTAATAACTTCACCCGTTAGGCACACAGAAATAATTTATCTATCATTTTCCAAAGGTTGGATCAATTTTCATTTGAAAATATTTTGAAGCTTTTAAAAAGCTGTTAACTGAATAGTAATATCACTTCCCGTAAATTACAGAAGACAAACATGTTAAGAATTCAGTCACCCCGGTCACTCTTCAGTTTTCAGGTAAATGGCTATCCCGTATAACCACTAGTGGTTAACAGGACCAAGACACATAATGAAAATACATGTCCCTCCAACTTGGAATTACCGACATAATTTTAAGTGAAAGAATTCAAAACACAAAAACACATCACAATCGCCCCGGATGCTTTCAGTCTTTAGACAAATGGCTATCCTGTGAATCTACAAGTAGATCACTGGACCAAACATATACAAATATATGTTCTTCAAACTTGAGTAGCCGACATAATTTTAAGCAAGAGTGAAGTTTGAAAGACATAGAATTTTTTATTATTAAACGCACACACACACTCTTTTTGAATTTTTTTAAATTTCTCCCCCTAAATTTGTGCAAAAACTTTTATGTACAAATTTAACCTCAAAAAGATTCAATCGTCGAAACAAAGTATTTAATTAAAAACTTTTAAGACGTGTGATAGTCAGCCAACTGGTGTACTATCATTTCTCATGCACGCTCAAATCCTTTTCTCATTTTTTGGAAAACAAAATACACTATACTTGAAAAACTATACGAATATATTTTTGTATTTTTTATAAAAATTTAAAATTTTAAAATCTTTTTGACTAATCAATCTTTCATACCAAAGTGATACGGTTACCTTTTATCTTCAAGACATCATCTTTCCATTTGTGAGAATCTCCCATAGGAATAAGTTTGTTTTGAGATTCTGCATCCTTGCGAGTTGAAAGTCTGGAACAAACCTTTTAATATGCAATGTATTCCCTGATTTGTTCCTACACACTTAGAGAGCGGATTAAAAACGTTCTATCACCATAAAATCCCGTCCAGGCAACAAATAATCCATTTCATGGTTTAAAGATTTAAAAATAATGGATATTTGCCCTGTCGTGTGCCTGGAACAACCCATTTAATAAACAAAGAATTTGTGGTTGTTCCTACACGCATAGCGGGATCAGTTGGACATAGGAACCCAAGTCATAAATGTCTTGGGGTTCCCTTGAGCATTAACATATGTGACCTCTTGCCAACTCATATCTTTCCCATCTTTAACAGAATCATTTGTCATAATAGATTCTGTTTGCTGAGTTTCAAGTTTCTAAGTCTGTATTGGTTTAGTGAAATTTGGTAGAACAGACTTTGGAGTGGAGCAATTCGAATTCTAATTCTTAGAACTCTCACCACTCTTTGATTTCTGAAAATTTATTTTTCTTTTAACAGTTTCTAAATCATTTGAGTGTAAACCTGTCATATTAAGTTTGAATCCTTGAGTATCTGTGACCCGTTGTACAGATACACGTGGTTTTCTAAAATAAGCACTTTGTTTAACCATTGGATTCGGTTGAAACCTGTTACCTTTCACCTGAGGAGCTTGTCTATTAACAACACGGTAGTGACACTCCTTTGCCAAATCCCCACCGTTCCCGCAGACGAAACATGCTTTCATCCTTCTTCTGATGTCGACGTAAGCACTAGCCTCATGTTGGAATTTCTACTTAGGAAAGGTTTTTCCATTCTTCTTGCCCCTTGGTACGGCCTTCTGGTTTTGCTTGTAGTAAGGAACATATAGACGATGAACACAATTTCTGGCTATATGTCCTGGTGTGCCACAGTGGTAGCATGTTTGTCTCTTGATATAAGATTTATCAACACATGGAGATCCATAGGATCTATGAGGATGAGACTGCCCTTGTTGTGCTGATTTCTTACGTGCCTTCCCTTTGTTGCCACAACTCTGTGTATTATTATTAGTACAATTTTGAGTTGTGGTGTCATCTGAGTTTGATGACACGTTAGAGTGAGATTCATTTTCACTAGCCTGAACCCCTTTACTATCAGAAGCAATATCATCTACTATATCTGCACATGAAGTAGAAGCATCAAAATTGTTCACACATTAAAAAACATGCTTGATTTCCTCTAGGGATCCTGATCCAACAGCTTCAGATTGAACCTGTTTACCATACTTCATGTCTTTTATATTTTCTTTCTGTTCTTTGGTGACAGGGGTAGGAACATAATTTTGATTGTAAGGTGGGGGAACTTGACTGTATCCTATTCCCTCACCTTTATTTTCTTTCCACCACAATTGGTTTTCAATCATTGAGTTAACTAATTTACTGGAACCATCGAATTTTTTAAAATCAAGTTCAACCTTTTCAAACTTGCTAGTTAGATTCAGGATTTCTAACTTGGAGGCTTCCAGTTTAGCAGTTAACTCAGCAATTTCTTGTTTAGCATTACGATGGTGACAGCTCTTTATGCTAAAATCAGACTTAAGTTTTTTAATATCCTTGTTTTGAGCTTCTATTTTGTCTAGAAAACCCTTTTCATTCTTCTTAAGTTTAAAATTCTCTGATTTTATTCTTTCCATATCTCTAGTTAGGTTATCGAAACGGAGCTGATACATTTCTATTTTCTCACCACAATTTAAAGAGCATGGTTGAAAACGTATCTCAGAGAACTCATTTTCCCGCCAATTTTTTTTCAAAAAAATATGATTGCCAAAATTCTCAAGAAGAATGTCCCAGTCAAGAGAAGTGTTTAGAAAAAATTTCGTTCAAGACAAATTTTTTGAATTTCACGCCAAAATTTAGCCGAAAATTACCCGAAAAAAATTGTTCTCGCCAAAATTTTCAATGATGGATTTTTACTAATAAGGAGTATTCTGGAAAAATTTCGTTCAAGAAAATTTTTCCCGCCAAAATACTCTTTTTTTTAACCAAGAACCCTTGTCTTTGCTTGACTTTGACCGAGAACAGATATGGCCGAAAACTCAGATGACCGAGAACAGAGAGTGTTGACCAAGAACAACAAAAAATTGACTGAGAACAGGAAGACTTGGCCGAGAACTAGTAACCTTGGCCGAGAACGATCAAATGTTGGCCGAGATCCCTTGATTTAGGCCGAAAACTCTTATATTTGGCAGAGAACTAAGTTTATTGGCCGAAATCACTTGACCGAAATCTACCCTTGGCCGAGAACTCAATATGTAGACAAGCTGTTGACCGAAAACCAAGTTTGTTGACCAAATCTATTGACCGAGAACTCTGAGATTTGACCGAAAACCCTGAATATCAGCCGAGAACACCCAGAAACAGGTTTGACCAAGTAATTTTGGTAACAATCTAATCACTGTTTTTATGGGATTCAAATTATTTCCAAACAAAGTGGATCTTGACCAAACCAGTACCTATCCTCCTTCCCCGATCAGTACCTTGCCGGAAAAATTCCTACACCACCAAAAGATATGATCTTGAATACGTTGATATCACAATAACGAGCCTGAATTCGTCCAAGGCTCTGATACCAATTGTAAGTCCAGAATCTGGATCACTACAATATGATATCAACCCGAACACGATGTTAGTGCGGAATCCTAACAACGTGGTGATTCAAGAACAAGATACGAAGTAATATAAATATGAAGAACACGATTTAATACTCCAAATGCACACGATTATATTATTAAACCGTCTGATACATGAGATTACACAAAATCGGTATTTGCTCTCTAGATGGTGGCTTTCAAAGTGTTTAACTTCTCTCTGTGTGAACAATTTTTTTGGCGATTCCCGCCAAAACTTCTCTAGATGGTGGCTTTCATTCTAATTATTATTCAAGTATTGTAAGTGCTTAAGCACCCGGCGTAGTTAATATACGTGTGTTTTGAAGCAAAAAAAAATTTGTTCTCGCCAAAATTTTCAATGATGGATTTTTACTAATAAGGAGTATTTTGGAAAAATTTCGTTCAAGAAAATTTTTCCCGCCAAAATACTCTTTTTTTTAACCAAGAACCCTTGTCTTTGCTTGACTTTGACCGAGAACAGATATGGCCGAAAACTCAGATGACCGAGAACAGAGAGTGTTGACCGAGAACAACAAAAAATTGACTGAGAACATGAAGACTTGGCCGAGAACTAGTAACCTTGGCCGAGAACGATCAAATGTTGGCCGAGATCCCTTGATTTAGGCCGAAAACTCTTATATTTGGCAGAGAACTAAGTTTATTGGCCGAAATCACTTGACCGAAATCTACCCTTGGCCGAGAACTCAATATGTAGACAAGCTGTTGACCGAAAACCAAGTTTGTTGACCAAATCTATTGACCAAGAACTCTGAGATTTGACCGAAAACCCTGAATATCAGCCGAGAACACCCAGAAACAGGTTTGACCAAGTAATTTTGGTAACAATCCAATACCTGTTTTTATGGGATTCAAATTATTTCCAAACAAAGTGGATATTGACCAAACCAGTACCTATCCTCCTTCCCCGATCAGTACCTTGCCGGAAAAATTCCTACACCACCAAAAGATATGATCTTGAATACGTTGATATCACAATAACGAGCCTGAATTCGTCCAAGGCTCTGATACCAATTGTAAGTCCGGATTCTGGATCACTACAATATGATATCAACCCGAACACGATGTTAGTGCGGAATCCTAACAACGTGGTGATTCAAGAACAAGATACGAAGTAATATAAATATGAAGAACACGATGTAATACTCCAAATGCACACGATTATATTATTAAACCGTCTGATACATGAGATTACACAAAATCGGTATTTGCTCTCTAGATGGTGGATTTCAAAGTGTTTAACGTTGTTGGTGCATAAATGTCAGTAGTTCATATGTCTAATGTCTGTAATCGAGTCTGTAATATTGTTTATGTATTTGTTTGTTTAAAGCGAAGTTGTTGACAAGTTCGCTTAGGCGAACTTGTTAACCAAGCGAAGTTGTTGACAAGTTCGCTTAGGCGAACTTGTTAACAAGCGAAGTTATGGACAACTTCGCCTGAGGCGAAGTTGTCGTGTATTTATATAGGTTACGGCTTATTGTTTAGAAGTAGTTCAAGTTGTTCGTGTAAGTCAGTTATTGTTCGTGAGTCAAGTGACGTGAGGTCGAGAGTCTGTAACTGTGATTATATCACGTGTTGAGTTATTAATATAACGTGTGTTTGTTCGTATCGTATTCGTGTGTTCGTGTGTTTGGGTTCTACGTCCGTAACGATCTACACAGGGATTCCGCACCTGTGTATATCGGGATATCTCGTGTGATCCGTCCAGGGAACCTACAATTGGTATCAGAGCTTTTGCTCGATTGTGTGGTTCGGGATATTCACGCGGGTGTAGAATTCGTCCCGTTTCGACTTTTCGCGGGACGTGTTTTCAGTGTTCTTGCTCATTCTAACCTCCTACCAGTGTGTTCAAGCCTTTAAACCGTCAAAAACCTCGTTAAAATCCGTTTTACTGATCTGCAGAAACTGTGTTGTTCGTCAGGCGAAGTTGTTGTTCATCAGGCGAAGTTGCCGTCAGGATACGTAGGGTTTCGGCGAAGATATAAGGAGAGGCGAAGTTATTCACAACTTCGCCTACTTTTTCAAGTTCGCCTAACTCAGCGAAGTTCTCTTCAAGTTCGCCTACTTCCTAAGTTCGCTCACCCTAAGCGAAGTTATTCTCAACTTCGCCCAGTCACGCGAATTTAAGAAAGATCCAGCGAAGTTATTACTTAAGCGAAGTTATTCTTAACTTCGCCTACAGTACTTTATTAAAAAAAAAAAATAAAATTTTGTTATTTTATTTTTCAAGTTTCTTCTCTTCAAGAAGGATGTCGTCGATCAACATCTCGGAGCTTGTAAAGATGGAAGTTGAAGCGGGGTCAGCTACAAAGGCCCCAAGGTTGCTGAAGGGAACCGATTTTGTTGCATGGAAGGATCGGTTCATCCAATATGTAAAGTACCAGGATGCGAAAATGTGGGTGTGCATCCAAGATGGCTATATTCCACCTGTAATGGAGTACGAAGGTAGGGACCAGATCAAAAAGTACAGTAAGATGGAAGAGGAAGAGAAGAAGATGTATGAGGCCGAGAGCAAGGCCCATGCTGCAATCACAATGGCTCTTCCACAGGAGATCCTCCATACATTCAGAAAATACACTTCAGCAAGGGAGCTTTGGGAAGCTCTTGAGAACAGATTTGAAGGGAATGTAGGAATTCGAGCTTCAAAAATCAAATTGCTCAAAACTCAGTTTTCCGTCTTCAAATTTTTGAAGAACGAATCTCTAGATGATATTATCACCCGATATTATCATCTAATGACTGAGCTGAGCAACTATTCTATCTCCTACCGAGAAGAAGAAATAGTTGAGAAGCTTCTCGATGCCCTCCCACCAAAATGGGAGATGTATACTGTACTGATGAGGGAAGACAAGGACTTCCCTACTTATGATCTTGAAACCACTGTCAACAAGATCAGAACTTTTGAGCTTAATATGGTAAGAAAAGAAACAACTATGGATCAGGTTCAAGATCCAGGCATGTACGGTGCTAAAGTAAACTCCAATTCAAGTTCAAAGACTGATTCTGCCGCCTACTACTCGAAGGGCGAGTCGGGTGCCAAGTCTTCACAGGAGGGGCATGTGTCAGTAAACTCAAATGGGGATGTTTGCTTTGTAGCCGGTGGATCAAGTGGTACTAAACAGACAGCAAGCCAGAGTAGTGGCTCTTCAAGTTCTTCAAGCAATAACTACTCTAAGATGCCAATGAGCGTCAAATCTGCTGAAGAGCAGTTTGGCCTCTATGCTTCGTTTATTGCTTCATATGAGAACTATATCCAAGGGAAGGTTGTTGATCCAGCGATGCTGGATGAAGACTATGACCAAATAGATGCTGATGATATGGAAGAGATGGATCTACAATGGCAGATGGCCATGATTGTGAGGAGGGTGAAGAGGTTTATGAGGAAGACAGGGAGAAAGTTTGTTGGTGGCAGGCCTGGGTTCGACAAGACTAAGGTGAGGTGCTATAACTATCAACAAAACGGCCACTTTGCTAAAGAGTGCAGAAACGAGAGAGTTGAACGTGGTCAAGGCAGGTCTGCACAGTACAATGGGAGTAGTAAAGATTTCAGTGCCATGATGTCTAGAGAAGCAGGTGAATACAACTGGAACCTGCATTCGGATGAAACTTTTGAGCAGGCAAATATGGCTAAGGTTGAGAATGAAGAATGTGAGAAGGTCACCGGAGAAGTGAAAGCTACTGGAGAGGAAAAAGCTTTCATGGCAGATCTCAAGGACCAGTCCTCCGAGGTATGTTCTAAACCTATATGTACTAAATGTGAGAACTTGTCTGAGCAACTTGCTACCATAACTGATCAGTATGTTCGTTTAGATGCTGAATTTAAAACTCTTAAAAAAGATCATCACTTTATGAAAGCAAGAGAGAACAGTTACAAAATTAAAATAAAAGCGTGTGAAAAAGATGTTAAAAGCTTAAAAACAAAACTTGCTGAAAAAATTGAAGTGATAGATCTAAGTTATGAGGTTTTGGAAGAAAAGACCAAACTTATTGCTGAACGAGAAAAACAGATTGCTGACCACCAGGTGAAAGTGGTGGAACTGAACCGAAAACTTGAGCAGTTCAGAAATTCCTCAGCTATTCTTGATCACCTTGTTAGTGATCAAGGTACCTCTGCGAAGAGGGGAGGAATTGGTTATCACGAGGTTCCACCACCTTATAACCACAATTATACTTATAACCCTAGTGTTCAGAGATCTGTTGATTTTGAAGTTCCTCAGACAGTTCCAATCAAGGTTTCGAGTAAAGAACCAATTGTTAGTAAAGGCAAAACAAGTTCGCCTGTTTCAAGTGTGAAAATTTCTGTTGCAAGTCCAGTCTCATCAGATTCGGAGAAGTCGTCCGAATCAGGTAAGACAAAAGAGGAGAATGTGTTACTCAATGGTGGAGAAAAAGATAAAACTAATAAGAAAAGTACTCCACTAAACCCGTACGTCCCACCTTATGTGAAACGAACGGCCGGTAACACAGCCTCGAGATTCAAAACAACATTTGAAAAGAAAGTGGAGCATAGGTGTTGTTTTAGGTGTAATAAATTAGGACATCTTGTTGCAGATTGCCCTCTGAAGCCGCGATTCAGAGGTGTGAGGCCTAATAAAACTGAGAATAAGACTAATACTATTAAAAATGAAAACCATTCAAAATTTCGAAATGTAACTAATTCAGGTTTTCACAGAAACAAACCTCAGTTTTACAATGCAAATAACCAAACCACAAGATATAATTCTTTCAATTCACTTAGGTTTGGAAGGTCCCACACTCAATCTCCAAGGTGGTTTCCTAATAGGGCTTACAGAAATTTTGCGAATACTAACTGTGAAAAGCCAAAGTTCGGGATGTATAGATCCAAGACCAATTGGTCTTGGGTCCCAAAATTCTAATCTTTTGCTTTATTGTGCAGGAACAGTTGAACAGGGCTGCCCACAATCTTTGAGTTGTAGATAGCGGCTGTTCCCGGCACATGACGGGTAACAAATACTTGTTACACGATTTAAAACCTGTTCAAGGAGGGAGAGTTAGTTTTGCCGGTGAAAGTGGTGGCAAAATTATTGGAAGAGGAACGGTGTCGAATGGAAAAATGACTCTTGAGAATGTGAACTTTGTAGAAGAGTTGAAGCACAATCTGCTGAGTGTGTCGCAGATTTGTGATAAGGAGTACACTGTTCATTTCACGAAGAATGAGGCGATCGTGTTGAAGCCTGGTTTTCAGATACCAGACGAGTGGATAGTGATGAAAGCTCCACGTGATACAAATACTTATGTGATGGATATGAGGTCTACTGAAATGGCCACGGAAGAATCATGTTTAATGACGAAAGCAAGCGAATCGGAATCCGAACTGTGGCACAGGAGGATGGGGCACATTCATCTTCGGAAGATGAACCACATTGTCAGGAATGGACTTGTGATGGGCGTTCCCTTAAAAAGTTTCAATTTTGAAGACAAATGTATTGCGTGCAAAAAGGGAAAGCAGCACAAGAAATCCCATCTCACCAAGAAGGTCAACTCTATTGCCAGTACTCTAGAACTGCTTCACATGGATCTCTTCGGTCCCGTGAATGCAAAAAGTCTAGGAGGTACTTCTTATTGTTTGGTGATCACTGATGACTACTCACGATATTCGTGGGTGTATTTCCTGAAATCAAAAGATGAAACGGCTCAGATGGTGAAGAATTTGATTACCAAAGTTGAGAACGTTATGGATAAGAGGGTTAAGTTCATCAGAAGTGACAATGGAACGGAGTTCAAGAATTTTGAGATGGAGATCTTCTGCCTTCAGAGAGGGATTGAACACCAATACAGCGCTCCGTATACACCGCAACAGAATGGAGTGGCTGAAAGGAAGAATAGAACGTTAATAGAAGGAGCCAGAACAATGCTGGCTGACTCGAGGCTTCCTGTGGTGTTCTGGGCTGAAGCTGTTGCTACAGCCTGTTATGTCCTGAACAGAGTCTTAACGGTTAAGAGGCTTAATAAAACGTGTTACGAGCTTATGCATGGGAGAAAGCCCAATTTGAGTGGTCTTGAACCATTCGGGTCCCCTTGTTCGATTTTGAAGACAAATTCTAAATTTGGTGAAGTAGCCGATGAAGGAATCTTAGTCGGTTATGCTGTTGGGACTCCTAACAGACGTGTCTTCAATACATCGACCAGCAAGGTTGAGGTGGTGTGTAACACAGACATCACAAGTTACCAACCGCCAAAACCAAGCAACGGACCTGCTGAGTTTTTCGACTATGTTAAACTCTTCAAGTCTTTTAACGTACCGTTTTTGGATTTTGCTGAAGAAGAAGAGAGAGTTGCAACGAAAATGATCCTTGATGAGGAAGACATTCTATTACAAAGACAGCTGATTGATAAATGTCAACCTTCCTCATCAAACACTATCGGTACCCCTGCTGCCTCGACTGAAGAAGAATTTTTCAATCCATTTCACTCTCAGCATGAAACAACCATTAACGAGCTCTCTTCTAACTTGGAAGACAATTTGCATGTCGGTTCTGTACCAACCACGAGAATTCATAAAGATCACCCTTTGGAGAATGTGATTGGTGATGTGTCCTCCGGTGTACAAACTAGAAGTAGCTTGAATGAGCACACCTGTGTTTATACAAGCATTAAGGAGACAGGAATAATCAATGAATGCCTGTACACCTGCTTTATAAGCCAGATTTAACCGAAGAATTATCAAATGGCTTTAAAGGACAGCTCGTGGGTCGAAGCCATGCAAGAAGAGTTGGCTCAATTCGAGAAGATGGAAGTTTGGACTTTGGTTGAAAAACCAAAGAATGTGCATGCTATAGGCACAAAATGGGTGTTTAAGTGCAAGAGAGATGATAAGGGGATCATTATAAGGAATAAGGCGAGGCTAGTCGTTAAAGGTTTTAATCAACAAGAGGGGATTGATTATAATGAAGTGTTCGCTCCTGTCGCCAGGTTGGAAGCCATAAGATTGTTTTTGGCGTTTGCTGCTTATGAAAAGATGAAGATATTTCAGCTAGATGTGAAGAGTGCATTTTTGAATGGGAAAGTTGATGAGGTAGTGTATGTTGAGCAACCTCCGGGTTTTCCTGACCCAGACTTTCCAGATCACGTGTACAAATTGAGCAAGGCGTTATATGGATTACATCAGGCACCTCGTGCCTGGTATTCAACTTTATCAGATTACTTGCTCGAAAATGGTTTTGAAAGAGGGAAAATTGATAGCACGTTGTTCTTCAAAAGAGATGGAAGCGACTTCCTGCTGGTGCAAGTCTACGTGGATGACATTATATTTGCTGCATCAAAAGTCTCCATGTGTCAAGATTTTGAGGCCGTCATAAAGAAAAGGTTTGAAATGAGTGCTATGGGTGAACTAACTTTCTTTCTAGGATTGCAGGTTGATCAGAAGAAGGACGGGGTGTTCATTCATCAGACGAAGTATGTTCATGATGTGCTCAAACGCTTCAAGATGGAGGACAGTTCTCCATATGAAACTCCAATCTGCGTCAATCACAAATTGGGTGCTGAATCAGTCGGTGATGCAGATGTGGACCCAACTCAATATCGGGCTATAATAGGTTCTTTAATGTACTTAACTGCTTCTAGGCCTGATATAATGTTTGCTGTTTGTCTTTGTGCACGTTTTCAGGCAAATCCAAAAGAATCTCATTTGAAGGGTGAGAAGAGGATACTGCGGTATCTCAAGGGCAAGCCGAAGCTGGGGTTGTGGTACCCGAGAGGAGGAGACTTGGAGCTGGTCGCTTACACGGATTCTGATTATGGAGGGTGCAATCAGAGTCGGAAGTCTACAACTGGAGGATGTCAGTTTCTTGGTGGCAGATTGGTGTCGTGGCAATGCAAGAAGCAGACTTCAGTCGCAATTTCAGCCTGTGAGGCAGAATACATGGCAGCATCCAACTGCTGCTCTCAGGTTCTTTGGATTCAACAAGTTTCCATTTCTGTGGTTTCAACAGCTCAAACTTCTTTTCCTTTATGCTCTCTTTCCATACGATTTTCCCTATGACTCTAGCCATATTATCATCACTTCGATTGATCAACCCCAATCTGGCTAAGTCTTTAACCTCACATTCAGGCAGTGTGTTTAACGATCTCAACATTCTTCTAAGGTACTGAACTCCATCATATCGTTTAATCACGAAGAGCCACAACTGCTCATCATAAATCCAGCATATAATCCCTTTCTTTGCTTCAGCATAGCCCTTAATATTGTAACTCTTTTTGAACATTGTAGGGACTGCCGGTTTCTTCGTTTTGACGAACCATTGAGCGTATCCTTCCTTCCACCTCGGCTGCTCTTCCCATTCAGTATCTTCAACTGCCGTCTGATCACCCATATCGGCCTTCTCAACCTATGGAATGTCATGTTCGACATTTTCTTCTACTATCTTGCCTTCCTCAATCTCATTCTCAATCTCAATCTGCTCACCGATCTTCTCAATCACATCACTCGGCAGCACATCTTCATCAAATAACACATCGTCACTGAACATATCATCGTCAAGTTCCCTCAATGCATCAATCACGTCATCATCACCACCAGCCGCGTCGGCAGACTCTCCCTCAGCTGTGGAAGTACCAAGAGCTTGAGAAGTTCTTGGCAGCTCACCACCTGCATCTTTCGATGCATTGGGATCATCGTCTCTGTCGTTTCTCTTCTTCGTCCTGAGCTCGTCGCCTTTACAGTTCATCTCCCCCTGAGATGCCAAGAACTCCTTCAAGGCATCTATAATTTTCCCATGCTCAACCAGAAGGGATGGCTGTAGTTGATTTTCTTCTACTAGGCGTTGAATAGTCACAGATTGCTCTGCCACGATCCGCTCTAGTGAAGCTATTCTCTCTGAGTCTGAAGTAGGCGTAGGCGAGACATCAGAAGCAGGCGTAACCGCAGGTGGTACCATACCTGATAACCCTGCAGTAGTGACGACCGTTGACTCTACAAATCGTGCAGCAACCACCGACTGAGTAAGCGTTGGAGGTGGTAGAGACACAATCTCCGGAGTCGACATCTGGATAGTAGTGGTAGATGGAATGTCAGCAGATGATGTAGCCACCACGGAAACATCCGCAGTGCTTATACTTGTAACCTGTACAGAAGTAGGAACGATAGACATACCAGACAGTGAAGCCGGAGCGAAACGTACCATCCTTGAAGTCTCTCCAGCTCCCATACCTGCACCTGTCCTTTCCCGTCTTGAACGTCTTATCAGCTTATGTATATCTTCTTCCTCTTCTGACTCATCATCATCCTCCGTTCTCTTTCTCTTCCAAACGTTCTCTCTCGAGACACCATCAACCGTCTCCCCTCATTCATGATCTCATCCAAATCTGAGTCAGCCATCGACGTTGCTGCTCTAGTAACACTCACACCCGAACCCTGTGCAGCAGAGACCTGCACCTCTTCCAGCGGATCAACTCGGTCCATATCAAAGTAATCTTGACCACCAAATACTTCATCAAGATCAATATTCTCCTCAGCCGTCACAACAGGTACATCAGATGCAGCTTAAGTTGCTCTTGCCTGTCGCGGTTGAGAATCTCTGAACTCGTCCCCACCAGCAGGAACATACTCTGGGTTGATTAAAAACCCAAACAGTGGAGTATGCCTTGGACGCAGCTCAGGCTTGCTCCTCGCACTCGAAGTGCGGCATTGAGCGAAGATACGCTTGCTCACAGATTCCACGTATCTGATCGGGCGTCGTTGAGGTAGATTTGGAGCCACATGATCCAGGATCATCTGGATGAATCTCGGATACATAATAAACCTCTCACGAGCCATCGCTCTCCTCTGTCTATCGATCTCGTAAAAGACCATCTGACTAAAACTATAGCGTTTATTGTAAGTCAGTGCAGTCATTGCGGACTGCATGGTCGCACCCATACCGTCAGTGCCCGCCTTCCTCCCAGACATGCAAACTATCATAACGTGCATGAGGAAGCGCCACTGATCAAGCAGAAAACCTTTTCGTCTCTGTGTATCGCCTAATGGACCAGAATAGCCCGTTCGGAGAAACGCTCCATCACGAAACGGAGCCACAAACTCAGTTGGGTCGTCCCTCGTCTCTTCTCCAAACCGTAACGCCACCCGAATCTGTTCAGAAATGAACTGAACCTGTTGATTGTTCACAGTCGCTCGCTATGACCGGGGGCTCAACACGACAATCGTATTCTACCGTCTGCCAAAAGTCTTCGATATTTGGTAAGGATATCGGCAGAGTCGTCGTGATAGCATGAAAAATCCTCGAGCGTATGAGGAAAGTAATAATCTCGCGGTAATCCTCAACGCCGCTCGCTTCCGGGTCAAGGGTGATGTACATATTGTGACCCGGGAAAAATTGCCTCTGATTGTCACTGTCGTCTCCTCCTGCACCTCCAGCACCAGCTACTGCGGCCATATCTGCAACAAACGAAGCAAGTTAGTTAAACATTAAGACTTAGCACAAGTTCGCTTTGTTACCATGAGCGAAGTTGTGATAAACTTTTTATAGGCGAAGTTAAAGGTGGGGCGAAGTTGGGAACAACTTCGCTTCAGCTTTAAGTTCGTCTATTTAACATTCAGTAAAATTGATCTAGGCGAAGTTAATGTTAACTTCGCCTCATCACAACATCGCCTCAGGCGAAGTTAATGACAACATCGCCTCAGGCGAAGATAAGCCTCAGGCGAAGTTACGGATAACTTCGCCTAAACCTTAAGTTCGCCTAAATCTGAATCGGCGACAGTAAGGATTATGGAACAATGTGCAGTTGACGATTTCGTGATTAAGGAATCCGGAAAACATGATGTTAAGGTTATCTAGACGATCAAAGTGGTTCTTAACACGTAAAAACAAGTTTTTTAAAATCGGTTGAATGGCCGACGATTCGAGGTTAATAACCGGGTCGAAACGACCTAAGATTAATGCCCTTGTACATTGATGATATGATATAATTGCATCTTGAACCTTGAATCGGTATGAAATCTGGGAAAAAAAAAATAACTCGGAATCGGAATAAACACAAGTTCGCCGGAAAATATTGGATAAGTTCGCCGGAAAAGATGAGTGAATAAGTTCGCTGATTTTGAATAATGAACACTGTTGACCCTTAAAATCCTTTATATAGGGGCGGAGTTATACAGGCGAAGTTACGGATAACTTCGCCTAGGCGAAGTTATTCACAACTTCGCCTGTTTAACAACATCGCCTATATTTACAAAATCAAACCTTATAATTTGAACATTTTTCAATTAACTCTTTAAAACTTCCCTTTAAGAAATAAATGACATGATCAATTCTAAGTAACCAGTTAAAAAGTCATAAAACTATCTAAGTACAAAAACTTTAAAAATTTAAAGTATAAGGGATCAAATTTCAGTCTAGTTAGGGACTACCACGTATTAGAAAAGATCCGAACAGGAATCATACTAATTACGTGACTGTCACATAGATCCGTGTTTAGCTGTATTATGACATATAGAGACAGGTATAACTTAAAGTGGTTTTCATCGTTTCTGTGATACGAGTTAGGTTTGATTAAGCCTCAAAATTTAAGTGGGTAATAACTCAGAGATTTTGATGTGAGGTTAAAGACTTAGCCAGATTGGGGTTGATCAATCGAAGTGATGATAATATGGCTAGAGTCATAGGGAAAATCGTATGGAAAGAGAGCATAAAGGAAAAGAAGTTTGAGCTGTTGAAACCACAGAAAGGGAAACTTGTTGAAGACAAGGATAGAGGTTTGAGAGCTGATGGAAAGCCTTGGATGGTTATGAAGTATAAACCAATCCGGTGCCTTAAAGAAGTACCGATGAAGCTTATGCCCAAGGATGTGCTCAAAGACCTAAAGTGGTGGTTCGTTGATTGTGAGACATCGGAGGCAGTGATGGAAGATGAGGATGAACAAGAGATCCTTAGAGTTTACGATCCGATGCATCTTGTTAACTTATCGCAAGCTGATCTGAAGATGCTTAACGAGAAAAAGATCTTTTATATTCCTGCTTGGAAGGATGAAGCAAGGAAATATCAAAGGGTTGTGTCGGTGTGCGTTAGAGAAGGAGTGCACGCTTGAAGTTACAGGATTACGAGACAAGAGCTGAAAGATCAAGATATGAAGCTACTGCCAAGGGGGAGTCTGTTGGTGCATAAATGTCAGTAGT